>NC_091132.1:26139605-26774605 GCF_040183065.1 Periplaneta americana | reverse complement strand
GCACATAGCACTGTTTGCATTAGCTGTTACATTTCCGGACTGAAGAATGTGGTAAAATCATATCTCGAAAACTAAGCTCTTTCAGGATGTACAAATTTATAGTGAGGTTTCTCATTTCAAACGGAATGTATGGTAGAAAAAATCGTTGTTAAAATCCATTATCACTTGGTGAGCCTTTCTCATAAGTGTACAACCCTGCTAGTACCTGCGTTTGTTAACTGTACGGAGAATTGTAGTGGGCCTATATACTGTGATTTGATAGAGTAATCATTCAGCCATTATGTAGAGAAAGGTTTGGAAACCCTTCTTGTTCAGTTTGAATCAGAAAAGTCGATCTCTCTTTCACGTCCTATCCATTACCAGTTAAAGATTAATGGACCAATTTAATTCTTGCCTACTTCGGTCCTCAAGTGGCAATTTATGTGTGATGGCATGGGACGAAAATGAACCCGTGCATTAGTTCGTTCCAGTGTACGAGTTCTTTCCATGGGAAAGTCCAGTAATACTCCTCTCAAATGGAGGCACATACAAGTGACAATCTACATACGAAAATAGCTACATATAAAATAATCACATTTTTGTACGAGTGTGACTATGAAGAATGCAGAAGAAATGTTGTTGTTTCTCTTGTTAGTACCTTTGGCATTTGTGGAGAGTAAAAAACCGCTTTTCGTTGCTTCTTCTCCTCACAGACTATAGGCCTAGTCCAGTTTAGTACCGGCATCAGATATCGAAGCTCTAAAACACGCATCGAAACCTGTATGGAGTATAGAGACTGTGGAATTGACACATCTATACTAATAATAAAGTAGTAGGTTATTTTACGACGCTTTATCAACAGCTTAAGTTATTTAGCGTCTGAATGAGATGAAGGTGATAATGCCGGTGAAATGAGTCCGGGGTCCAACACCGAGAGTTACCCAGCATTTGCTCCGATTGGGTTGAGGGAAAACCCCGGAAAAAAACTCAACCAGGTAACTTGCCCCGACCGGGAATCGAACCCTGGTTTCGCGGCTAGACGTGCTAACCGTTACTCCACAGGTGTGGACCTAATAATAAATCTGTAACCAAAATTTTTCTGGTAATTTTCGATTTTACAAAAATAATTGGTGTTAACATGTATAATTAACCATCCTGAAACCGAAAATCGCTTTTTTTGAAAATTTTGTTTGTATATCTGTCTGTCTGTCTGGATGATTGTTACCTTTTCACGCGATAATGGCTGAACCGATTTATATGAAAATTGGAATATAAATTAAGTTCGTTGTAACTTAGATTTTAGGCTATACGGCATTCAAAATACTTTATTCAAAAGGGGGGTTATAAGGGGGCTTGAATTAAATAAATCGAAATATCTCCCTTATTATTAATTTTCATTAAAATATTACATAACAAAAGTTTCTTTAAAATGATTTCCGATAAGTTTCATTCCATACAAAATTTTGATAGTACTGATATTTAATGAGATAAATGAGTTTTAAAATTACAATAACAACGCCATCTAAGGCGCTGTACTGAAATAAAAACAAATGACTTCGTCTATAAGGGCCCTTGGACAACAACAATCGAAAGCTATTAAACATAGCCTACAGAGAATGTTTCTGTGTTTGTATGAAGTAATATAGGAAGCTAATATTAATTGTTTCATTATTATTTCACCATTATAAATTGTAGCTTCTCTAGATGGACATAATTCTACAATGTTATTACAGTAACTTCTGAAACATATAGCAAGTAATATAAAATATACACATTAAAACTAAATTATATGTCAATCTTCATTAAACTATGGTTGCATGTAATAAAAATTAAGAAACATGTTAAAGGAATGTCATTGCACCAAATGATTGCTCTCTGGACCAAAATGATCGAATTTTAATTATTTATATACAATTTAAATTAAGTAACATATTAAACGATTTATCCTTCTATCAAACATGAATGTTCCCTGGATCAAACGTCCTATTTTAATTATGTAATTACTTTATATTTATTTCTAACAGGTACGGCTAGTCTATAATATTTGTTTTTATGTTTTCCGTTTAAAGGACAAAATATTCGGTACATTTCCAAGTTTGCTTCATATCCTCTAGCAACTGTCTTCAAAATAACTCCACACATTTTTTTCAGCACTCCCTTCAGCAATGATCGCTGAAAAATCTGAATTGCCTGGTAGTGTTTCTGTCATTCCTACTTCCAAAGCCTGACTTTTGTTCGTCCACGGACAATCCCAACTGATACTTAAAGTTTGCCTTTATTTTCATTCCTGTAACACTTTTTTTAATTACATTTCAACGATCTTGCCCCTCTTTTAGCCGTAATGTATAGGCAAGATGTGTCAGTTATATGAAAAATCGTGTCCAGGCTTAGAGATCTGATAATTAAAATTTTGGATTTTAGGGTACTTTAATATTAATATGTAGAGTAAGGGAGGGGATTGTCGGATAGGTCTGGTAATGTCGGATAATCTCGGATAACATATTTCTTTTCCATCGAATGGTGCAATCTGATGTGAAAATAATGCATTACGTTCTCTACCAGTAGACGAACATCTGCATGAATAGCCATTACTGTTGACTGCTTCACTGTGTGTGAATAGCGTGTTTTCAACGTTTCTGCAAAAAAAAAAAAAAAAAAAAAAAAAAAAAAAAAAAAAAAAAAAAAATATATATATATATATATATATATATATACATATTTTTGAGGGTAAGTAATGTGATTTATTCGTTACAAGTTATTCTTATATTTACACAACATGGTATGCACTGTTTGATATACCATAGATAAGGCTTCTTAATTCTCTAATTGCAGAAATGCTATCGACAACATGTTTCATGCAGCTGGCTTGTTTTACTGTTTGTGAAGAGTCGGCCAATGTCGGATACTAGCTGAGGGCAATGTCGGATACTAGCCGAGGGCAATGTCGGATACTAGCCGAGGGCATTGTCAGCTGTCTTTCAATGCTGCTCGCTACATAAAAGCTGCCTTAAACCCATTTTTATGTTTTCTATAACAAACCACTACATATTTACTCATGGGTATTTTTAATTAATGTAAGTAATTAATTTTCTAATTAATCGAATATTATGAAGTAACGAATTGTTTCTTCTTCTGATATTTTTAGATGCCTAAAGTAAAAGAAAAATGAGATTCAGTCTAAAAAATGGAAGTCTGAAGATATGGTAAATGCCATTGTCGCAGTACTGGAGAAAATAATGGGCTATCTTGCTGCTTCCAAAAGATTCAATGTACCTCGATCAACATTATTTGATTATGTACGGTCCAACTCTGAGCCCACCAAAGCCGATAAATCGAAACTTGGACGAAAACCAATACTCTCAGTTTCACTTGAAGAGAAGCTAGTTGACTATGTGTTAATGATGGAGAGAAAATATTTTGGATGAACCAGAAATGATGTTAAAAGGCTTGCATATCAGTTGGGTAAACAGAACACTATTGTAATAGTTTCTGATATGCAATATATTATTTTAAATGCATTATCATACCTCCTACATAATAATGTCTAATGTATCCGACATTAGCTTCCCATTCTGTCAGTGATGATATTATTTCTGTTTTCTCTTTGCAAGTTATACAGCAAATACATATTATGTAAATTACCTAATACTTATGTACAATCTGCAGGAACCCCAAGAGGTTATTATAATACTAAGTAATTCCAGTTCTAACTTTTTTCAATTACCTTTATTTTGAAACATCAAAATGGTATCCGACAATACCCTCCCTTACTCAAATATTTTAATTGTATCAGCATAAATTTACCGTATTTCAACATTTTTTTCCTCAGAATCTATACATCGTATAGAAACAAAAATTGGCATGCTTAATCTACACTATCTTTACACCAATAATTAATTTTAAAGTTTTTGAAAACCGAATAGTAATTTTTTTTTTTAATTATGAAAAAATTGAGATTTCCTTTTCAGCCGGGTAGCGCGGCGTTTATGACAAATTACGTAAATATTTGAATTTTCATGGAATTCTTCTTTTGATCAATTTTTAGTAAACTAGTGTACAACACTACTTATATCTGTAACATTCAAATAAATTCAAATTCAAATTTATTTACAATTTACATTTGAAATGAATACATGTGAATAGATACCCGAAATGAGCATATGCTCGTGAACATGTTATTTAAAAAATATTTTTAACATTTTATTTCATTTTATACTAATTTATTTTACAAAATATGTGCTAAATATTATTAAAAAAGTATTCCTTCTATCTTAGGTTTTACTCGATGTTGTTCACATGAAAGAACTTCAGATGCATACAAAGTTTCATTAAGTTTCAGCGGATAAATATACTACTGACATTTTAAAACAGTATGATATGACATCCCAAGATATTAAAAATATGTCTTTAAATATCTTAAAGAAATCCATAGGCATTTTACATAATCATTTATATAATGTTTAATCTTTAAACCTTCTAAATTGCATATTACACTATGATTGCTACCTACTGTACTGATATTTCTTTCTATTCCATATATACATTTTTTTAATTGTTTTCCGGACCTATATTGTCACCTGTTATGACAGGCGAACTTTATTATTATTTTATGCTCGACCATGCCGAAATGTAGTAATTATACATCTGGTAGCAGCCCTTTAATGGACCTCATTAAAGTACACCTATTCATTAAAGTTCAGGTGTTCCACACCAATCAGAAAATACCATTATAGCAATATGAAAGCGCAAGTATCGATTATTCTCGGATATGCAATCGAAAGACAACAATAAATCAATAAATCACCTATATCTGAAATAAAGTCAGTTCTGTTACTATAATAATTAGCGTTAATTGTAAATAATATTCAAATAAATTCAATTTGTCATCTCGTTTTTCAATATCAAGGTCAATGTCGACATCTGTTTCTCGGAAAAAATCAATACTTTCGCGTCTGCGCACATCTCACAATTTACGAGGTATTGCACAAGGTCAGTTCCGCTCCTCAGTCAGATAAGAATAACATGAATGCTTATGAATAATTTCAAGTTAGAAATATGGTCGAGCATAAAAAGTCGTATGAAACTTGACTATAATGGTAATTATGACGTTCGTATGAAAATTATGAAACTAGCGTAAGCGAGTTTCATAAACATACTCGCGTCTTAATTACTACCATTATAGGCTCGTTGCATAATGTACTATTAAGTAGATATAAAAGTAGAGTCGTAGGATATGTCTATGACTTCACCTCTTTAAAAATCAAACAGATCGAGATCTCAAGACAAAAATAAATTATAATTTATAGATCATATAAAGGACGTAGCAATGTAAATTCATTAAGTCTGAGAGCACATTTCAAAATTTTCGTACCACATAAAACTGCCGTGTCTTTCTGGTTGGGTACTCATGCTGCAAGAAGTTCCAAAACATCCAAAGAAATACATCTCAACAAAAAATCAAGAAACTCAAAATATTTATGAAAACAATAAATACAGTAATTATGACTATTACACTTTTACTACGTCACACTACTTTTGATAAATAAAACGGTACGAAAGGACGTCTTTCAACCAATCATGGTTGCTTATCGCACAATTTTATCGCGTCCCTAGCATTTGTTTATTTTTATCACTACCCTAGCATTTGTTTCTTTGTTTGCCAACATTTCAAACTGCACTGGTCTGGACATCACAGCACTTTCAAATATGACTCGCATTGGCATTCAAGAACAAGAATTAATAAAGATCACTGGTCATATATGAAGAGCACCATTCGGAAATCCTGAATAAGTTGAGGGATACATCATGTACATCAACGAGTTCACTTCTTTTACGCACATGTCCAGTATAACATCAACTGAACCACCAACCACTAAAACATTCAAATTTGAAAATTGTACTTTCAATAATTGTTTCTTTTAAAATTATTCATGTTTATTTTTTTATTTCATCATCGTTAATTAAAACGTTTCTTGTTTATTTCATCATCCCTAATTAAAACTTTTCTAACACTTGTTTATTATTTAGGTTACGTTTGTTATAGCTTCTGCTATATGATATTATTGATAGTCACGTATCAGAGATTGTTTAATACTAAGATTTATTGAAAATCATCTGCAAAGTGACGTTGATTACTGGGATCCGGATGATTGAAGTGTAATGCAAATGTTTTAATAAAAATGAAACTGAATCAACAAAGCCTTCTTGACTAGTATCCGTCCACAGAGTTCAATGAAGATTCCATAGTTGGCACAACTGATAACAAGAAAACATAATCATAAAACACTACTGCCATCTAGCGTAATGTTGAGATAGTACAATAATACATTTGAAGACAGTTGTATTTTCGTAAGCCAATTAATATTTTATTGTATTGGAGTACTTTGTTACTTCTAATCTTTATATAGGCCTACTTTCTTCTAATCGTGTAATAGTCAATTAAATCCCACTCGAGTTTTGATTTTCTCTAGATAAATCAAAACTTCTAGTGAGATTACTGTTGACTATTACACTCTTACTACGTCATACTACTTTTGACCAATAAAACGGTACGAAAGGACGTATTTCAACCAATCATGGCTGCTTATCGCACAATTTTATCGCGTCCCTAGCATTTGTTTCTTTCTTTGCCAACATTTCAAACTGCGCTGGTCTGGATGTCAAAATATATATATATATATATATATATATATATATATATATATATAATTACAAACCACTCCAGTCGATGCACAGCAGTTTCAAACATGACTCGCATTGGCATTCAAGAACAAGAATTAATAAAAATCACTGATCATACCTATGCATCTTCTGAAATCCGATTTACAAATAAATGAAGAGCACCATTCGGAAATCCTGAATAAGTTTAATACACCATGTAGGCCTAAATCAACGAGTTCCACTTCTATTACGCACACGTCCAATATAACATCAATTGAACGACCAACCACATTCAAATTTGAAAATTGTACATTCAATAATTATTCCTTTTAAAATTATTCATTCGGAAATCCTGAATAAGTTGAATACACCATGTAGGCCTAAATCAACGAGTTCCACTTCTATTACGCACACGTCCAATATAACATCAATTGAACCACCAACCACATTCAAATTTGAAAATTGTATATTCAATAATTATTCCTTTTAAAATTATTCCTGTTTATTTTTTATGTCATCGTCGTTAATTAAAACTTTTCTAACACTTGTGTATATTAGTTAGGTTATGTTATAGCTTCTGCTATATGATATTATGGATAGTCACGTATCAGAGATTGTTTAATATTAAGATTTATTGAAAATCATCTATCAAGTGACGTTGATTACTGGAATTCGGATAATTGAAATGGAATGCAACTGTCTTAATAAAAATGAAACTGAATCAACAAAGCCTTCTTGACTTGTAACATTGCCATCATGTATAGATCGAGAACTTCTCGACGAGAAGGCATTGCTCACTATTGCCATCTAGCATGCATCTAGCGTAATATTTGTAATGTTGAGATGGTACAATAATACATTTGAAGACAGTTATATTTTCGTAAGTCAATTAATATTTTATTGTATTGGAGTACTTCGTTACTTCTAATCTTTATATACTTTCTTCTAATCGTGTAATAGTCAATTAAATCCCACTCGAGTTTTGAGTTTCTCTAGATAAATCAAAACTTCTAGTGAGATTACTGTTGATAAAACAACGATTAATTTTAATCGATACACACTGTCTTGTTTTACGACAAAAGACTCATGTCCACTTGTGATGGGAGGTGATGTCACTTTCTTACAAGCGGAATTGCTCTATCGTCGACAATTCGCTCGCAGCTATCAGCGTGCGAACAACAACTAACTGTGGTCAGCTCGGCCTGGAACCGGCGGTTTGCGGTCGGCCACCATCATTAGCGTCACTTGGTCTGGTAGGAGCCACTACAAACACCTTGCAGCTTTAATAGCGATCTCAATTAAACAAACTTAACGAACGCACTTCAAAGTATAGGGAAGGGTCCCCTAACCACAGGATGCACCAACATCAAACCGCTATTGACAGCAAGCTCCATTTATTTGAATACACAAAAAAGTTAAATATAACCTCTGGAAAAAAAGTAAAAAAAATATACATGTGAGTTCGGATTCCAAGAACAAGCAAATGCTGCACGAAAGTTTCACATTACATTAGGTTTCCGCGGAAAGTCTAAAATTCCACATTCAGTATTCCCAACCTAACACACATAACAATTTCCCTCGTCTTACCGCTTAAGTGACATATTGATTTTACTGCTTTAGGCTTTTAACATATTATTTTTAGAGACGTTCAATATAGTAATAATTATAAATTGGAAACTTACCACTGCAATTTCACCTAAATTGCACTGTTAATTGTTGAATAATTTCGAGGGAAAAATTGTTCCGGAGCCGGGTATCGAACCCGGGACCTTTGGTTTAACGTACCAACGCTCTACCACTGAGCTACTCGGGAACTCTAACCGACACCGATCCAATTGCTCCCTCTATATCCACAGACCTCAAAGTGGGCTGACAACTGTCAAGCAACCAACTTCGAGTGCACACTAACTCCGTGTGACTTAAATTGTGGTTTTCTGTTAACGAACAGTGACGTGTATTATCCAAATCAAGATTTTCAGGTATAACTCCCTGTAAAGTTGATTTTAATAATTTCGAGGGAAAAATTGTTCCGGAGCCGGGTATCGAACCTGGGACCTTTGGTTTAACGTTCCAACGCTCTACCACTGAGCTACTCGGGAACTCTAACCGACACCGATCCAATTCCTCCCTCTATATCCACAGACCTCAAAGTGGGCTGACAACTGTCAAGCAACCAACTTCGAGTGCACACTAACTCCGTGTGACTTAAATTGTGGTTTTCTGTTAACGAACAGTGACGTGTATTATGCAAATCAAGATTTTCAGGTATAACTCCCTGTAAAGTTGATTTGAATAATTTCGAGGGAAAAATTGTTCCGGAGCCGGGTATCGAACCCGGGACCTTCGGTTTAACGTACCAACGCTCTACCACTGAGCTACTCGGGAACTCTAACCGACACCGATCCAATTGCTCCCTCTATATCCACAGACCTCAAAGTGGGCTGACAACTGTCAAGCAACCAACTTCGAGTGCACACTAACTCCGTGTGACTTAAATTGTGGTTTTCTGTTAACGAACAGTGACGTGTATTATGCAAATCAAGATTTTCAGTTATAACTCCCTGTAAAGTTGAATTGAATAATTTCGAGGGAAAAATTGTTCCGGAGCCGGGTATCGAACCCGGGACCTTTGGTGTAACGTACCAACGATCTACCACTGAGCTACTCGGGAACTCTAACCGACACCGATCCAATTCCTCCCTCTATATCCACAGACCTCAAAGTGGGCTGACAACTGTCAAGCAACCAACTTCGAGTGCACACTAACTCCGTGTGACTTAAATTGTGGTTTTCTGTTAACGAACAGTGACGTGTATTATGCAAATCAAGATTTTCAGGTATAACTCCCTGTAAAGTTGATTTGAATAATTTCGAGGGAAAAATTGTTCCGGAGTCGGTTAGAGTTCCCGAGTAGCTCAGTTGGGAGAGCGTTGGTACGTTAAACTAAAGGTCCCGGGTTCGATACCCGGCTCCGGAACAATTTTTCCCTCGAAATTATTCAAATCAACTTTACAGGGAGTTATACCTGAAAATCTTGATCTGTTAATTGTTGTTTTTAAATATTTGCAAAAATTAAGTAAACTCTACAACTCCACTAAAGTTACTGCATTCGTAACAGTAACATTAAGGAAGCAGTGAAAAAATCAACGAGATTCCAGATGCCGATGCTATTACTGCAATATGTTATATAAATAATATTGTTAAAATATTAAAATGAAAAATAAATCATTACATAACCTTACCGTTTGTTTTAAGTTCGCATTTATAGACTGGGGGAAAAAAGACAGACGTATATCACGGCCTGCTGGAATGTAGTAAACACAGAAAACATTTTAAAGCAACAATGTTGAAGATATATATTTTTGTTTTGCAAATTTGCCGTCATTGAACAGAAACCAAGATAGAGATTTCATTGCAACTAATTAGTAATTCCTCTTTCAGATATGTAATAAACGATCTTCGCACAAAATAATGTACGATACACGAGCGATATGTTTTCTTTAAATTCTCGGAAATTAAAAAAGCTCAACTACGTTTCGCTTTTTCAAACTTTTCCTCGAACATGAAAACTTCAACATACCGGCCTTGTAACGCATATTACTAATACAATATTGAATTGCAAACTGATTACAATGTAACTTCTCTTAACGAGCATTTCAAATAGCGGACATCTCTTTCTGTGGGACATTTTAAAAGTCCCTGCAGAAAGACACACATACTAGGACATATGTTGGGTATCTGTCGAAAGACTGAGTTACTGTGGAACAACCGTCATCACAGGGTAAGGACAAAGCTTGCTGACATCCTAAGACAACAAGGATTAGAAGTCCACGAAGAAGTGCATTGTATGTCGGAAGATGATTCAACAAGACGAGCAGATATTAGATTAGATTTAGATTTATTTATTTAACCTGGTAGAGATAAGGCCGTCAGGCCTTCTCTGCCCCTCTACCAGGGGATTACAACTATAACATGAACAGTAAGATTACAATTAATATTAAATTTACAATTACAATTACAATAAAAATTAAAATACGACAAGAATAACTGATTAATGAAAGCTAGACATTTTATCATAGAAGTTAAGAACAAAGAATATTTTTGTATTTACTAAATTACAAATTAAACCTACAATAACAAAATTCTATAGTGGTGAAATTATCGGATACTGAGATATTTTATGGTAGATTAAAAGAACTATTTACAAGAAACCATGTCTGAACGAGTCTCAATTACTGACCAAGTGCCTAGTAAGTTTGCGTTTGAATTGAATTTTATTTCGACAGTCCCTGATGCTAGCAGGTAACGAATTCCAGAGTCTTGGCAGGGCTATTGTGAAAGAGGATGAGTATGAGGAGGTGCGATGGGATGGTATTGTTAGTATTGTTTCATGGCGAGAGCGTGTGTTCAGATTGTGGTGGGAAGAAAGGTAAGTGAAGCGAGACGACAGGTACGAAGGAATAGAAGAGTTCAAGATTTCGAAGAGAAAGAGAAGTGAATGTAAATTTCTTTTCTTATCTAGTTTAAGCCAACCTATTGCCTCCAGGGATGGGGTAATATGATCATATTTACGAACATTGCTTACAAAACGTACACACAAATTATGAGCACGTTGAAGTTTCATTTTGTTGTCGCTGGGAAGGTCAGTCAGTCAGACATAGTAATACCTACAATTGCACACATATTCAATAGTTCCTTAATCACTTCAACTTTCCCTAAAATATGGAAGTAAGCTTTCGTTCTTCCTCTTCCAAAAGTCAAAGTTCCCACCGACCCGAACGACTATAGACCAATCAGTATCCTGCCAGCCATATCAAAAGCACTGGAAAGAATCGTACACAGACAAATTACTAACTACATGAACGAACACAAACTATTCGACAAGTATCAGTCAGGTTTCAGAGCTGGACACAACACAAGCACTGCTCTACTTAAAGTGACAGAAGACATTCGTGAAGCAATCGACTCTAATAAAGTAACAATACTAACACTTCTTGACCTTAGAAAAGCTTTCAACTCTGTAAATTTCGACCTGCTCACCCATAAATTGAGAAATCTGCATTTGTCAGAGACTGCTGTGAGTTGGTTCGAATCCTACTTACGGGAAAGACAACAATGTGTTGTATCCGGGAATCGAAGCTCTTCCTGGTTTAACATAACATCAGGTATACCACAGGGTTCGGTACTCGGACCATTGTTGTTCACGATATATGTCAGTGATATTACATCTCATGTAAGGCATTGTAACTATCACTTGTATGCTGACGACCTTCAATGCTACATCTCTTCCCGCTTAGATCGAATAAATGACGCTATAGATAAATTGAACGAAGACATTGACTCGATTGTGACATGGACAAAGAAATTCCATCTTAATATCAATCCTGGAAAGACACAAGCAATCATATTAGGACACAAACGGCAAACCGACGCTGTAAACCACCTCGACATTTCCCCCGTTAAAGTAAGTACAGTGCATATCCCTTTCAGTTCTTCGGTAAAAAATCTTGTTGTCATTGATAGAAAAAAGAACACAGGAACAATATTAGACCTGACTATCAGGTTTGAAAGAGATGCACAACAGTCAAAACTTACTGATCGCGAAAAGAGAATTGTCTATGAACCTTGCATTCCTTATTTTAGCAAGCAGTAGGCTATAACATCATGGCTAATCGTTGGTCAGTACACGGACTTCTTTTTGGAGTTAGCGGTACCATCTCCAAATACACCTTTTAAAATCAAAGGGATTCACATTTTACAATGTTGAGAAAGTCCTTAGATGAATTCTATAGAACTCAATTCAAATTTTGCAATTTCGTCTCTGTCTAAAGTAATATGATTCATTACAATTTTATTTTGAAATTTATTGTGTGTATTTTGCAAAATTTTGCATATGTATTTGTTTTCTAGATCCTTGTGGTCACCCTTATAGAAGGTCGGATGGTTTTATTTTATAAATCCGATATATAATATGAAAAAAATTTATTCCCAAATACGGACTTTCTTAAGAACAGAAGCAGACAGTCCCAAAAAAATTAATTTTTGGTAATGTTACCTTCTGAATAGAAGCCAGATAAAACAAGTGGCTCTCCATTTTAAGAGATACACATTGAAACTAAAATGTACAAAGATTAAAAAAAAATAATAATTATAGATTTATTTTAATATAATGATGAATTCAGTTTACGTTATCCTCAAATGTACTAGTATTGCAAAAAAATAAATAAATAAATTGTACATTTAGTTTAATTCACAATATAATGTACTGTAGAGTTTGTTGTTATTATTATGTTAAACTGTACAAAGATTGCAAACAAAAATAACAAAAAATTGTAAACTTCTTTTAATGCACAATGTCATTATAAGTTAACAGTATATTGTGCAACGAGTCTATAAATGGTAGTATTTACGACGCGAGTATGTTTATGAAACAAACGTAAGCGAGATGTATATACCACTGTTTTTGTTCCGCCATAATTAAATGTCAAAGTTCGAGTTTTTATAAATATCTCACTTTGTTACTTTAAAGATAATGAAATGGTGGACATGCGTGTATTTTCGACGTGGTCTTGACTATTGCAACAGATGGCACGAGTGATTGTTTTTTTTCAGCGCATTCCCGAGTAGTGCAACAGATGGCAGGCATGTACGCATTATTTATTGATTTTTTGTAGGTCTTGGTTTGGAGATTTTAACCTCTAAACAACACACATTAAAACATAGGAAATAAACTCAATTTATCAGATTATTAAAATGAACATGAACAGACTTTACTTTATTTTAAATATGCATGTTTTTGATTGTGCAGTTTGTGAAATTCATCTGGGCAATGGCTCCCAGTGGAATGTCTGAAGTTGGATTAATGTTTATTTGAATGATTCGATCAATGTTACTTTCAAAACTAGCGCCTGCCATTTTGGATTGCTGCTTTCAAGGCTTACAGAGTGCTGCGCGTACGATATGTATCAATATCGCTTATGCTTTGATGGAAGTCGATAGTTCAAATAACATAATGAATAGCAGTAACTTTAATGCATGTCGTTAAGATACAGTTACGTCACATGTATTAATATTGTAGTTGTAATCACCTGGTAGAGGGGAAGAGAAGGCCTGATGGCTTTACCTCTACCAGGTTAAATAAATAAATAAATAAATAAATAAATAAATAAATAAATAAATAAATAAATAAATAAACAAATAAATAAATGAGCGTGTTATAGTATGATCGAGCAAAAAATGTAAAATTATTGCAGAAAAAAATTAAATTGTAGATATAAAATGTAAAAAGCTAAAATAAACTAATTGTACATTCCTTTTAATGCACATTGTAATGTATAGTTTAAGTTATTATATGCTAAATTGTAAAAAGATTGTAAAAAAAAACAAACAAAAATTGTAGAGTCCTTTTAATGAACAATGTACTGTACAGTACAGTTTATGTTATATGTTTAAAATTTTAAAAGAATGCAAAAAACAAACAAAAACTTTAGATTCATTTTAATGCACATTGTAACATACAATGTAGTTTGTGTTATTATAAGTTAAAATGTAAAAATATTGAAAAAAGAAAAACAAACAAACTCTGAATATTCATTTTAATGCACAATGTAATATAGTATTATGTTTATGTTTGCAGAAGCGAAATAGTCCAGTTTTGAAGGTAACATTTCTATGAAGACGTAACTTCTAGTTGAGTGAAAGAACTGAAGTTTTAACATGGCTATAAAATAAAGCAGCGGGAGCTCTTTTGTTTTGATTTGCCGTAAAGGGAGATTAAAGAATGCGTTAAAAATTAACACTAGCGTCCTTAATCCCCAGAGAGTGATTTCGACCGCAATTTACAGTCCTCGAGAGTTAATAGTTCCGGAGCAAAAGAACGGTCTAAGATCACTAAAACATTTCCGACCAGGATACATTCCATGCAACTCAAAATTATTTACGCATATGCGTGAGAATATCAGTAGTGTAATTCACAAAATTTGTAAACTGAATTACTTCATTTCGCCGTCCGATGTATACATAGGTCTACAGTACGCTAGTCAGGGGAGAATTTCCAATTGTATTGCAAATTGCAGCGGTTCAACTCCTTTATCCCTCATTCACTATCTCTATTTCTCGCTACTGTTGCATATGTTAGCGGGTAACTATAGTAACGCTAGGAGTTAAGAAAATACCATTGGATGTAATAAGTATTTTGTGCGAGATCGTGCGTATTTGCTTGTTTTCCGCACAGAACCAATACGCGGTAAGTGTGAAATACCACATTCAGTATTCCCAACGTAACACACATAACAATTTCCCTCTTCTTACCGCTTAAGCGCGACATTCATTTTACTGCTTTAGGCTTTTAACATATTATTTTTAGAGACGTTTGACATAGTAATAATTATAAATTGGAAACTTACCACTGTAATTTCACCTAAATTGCAATGTTAATTATTGTTTCTAAATATTTGCAAAAATTAAGTAAAGTCTACTACTCCACGAAACTTATTGCATTCCTGATACAAGTAACATTAAGGAAGCCGTGAAAAAATCAACGATATTCCAGATGCCGATGTTATTACTGCAATATGTTATATAAATAATATTTTTATTCTTTTATTTGGTTATTTTACGACGCTGTATCAACATCTAGGTTATTTAGCGTCTGAATGATATGAAGGTGATAATGCCGGTGAAATGAGTCCGGGGTCCAGCACCGAAAGTTACCCAGCATTTGCTCATATTGGGTTGAGGGAAAACCCCGGAAAAAACCTCAACCAGGTAAATTTCCCCAACCGGGAATCGAACCCGGGCCACCTGCTTTCGCAGCCAGACGCGCTGACCGTTACTCCACAGATGTAGACTATAAATAATATTAATAATATTGTTAAAATATTAAAATGAAAAATAAATCATTCCATAACCTTACCGTTTGTTTTAAGTTCGCATTTATAGACTGGGGGGAAAAAAAAGACAGACGTATATCACGGCCTGCTGGAGTATAGTAAACACAGAAAACATTTTACAGCAACAATGTTGAAGAAAGATATTTTGGTGTTCCGAAGTTGGCGTCATTAAACAGAAACCAACATGGAGATTTCATTGCAACTAATTAGAAATTCGTCTTTCAGGTATGTAGTAAACGATCTTCGCACAAAATAATGTTCGATACACGAGCGGTATGTTTCTTTCATGTTCTCGAAAATTAAAAAAGCTCAACTACGTTTCGCTTTTTCAATCTTTTCCTCGAACATGAAAACGTCAACATACTGCTCTTGTAACGTATATTACTATTCTTAGCGGACACCAGAACAGAAAATGAGTTATTTACAGAAAATGAGTATATTCTAACGTGTATAAAGTGAATTTTAGCCATGATGTCCCATGTTGGGCACAGGCCTCCTGTGATAGGGTTAGAAACCCTCGACAGGGATGGCTCAAGTGTACTCGCTTGGTGAGCCAATCCAGGCGAGCTTGTCGTGTATATTACTTCTGTGACATGGTTAATAACCCTGTTCAACTTTAACTAGACTCGACACTGTTCTTCGTTCATTTTTTTTTTCTTGTACTACACCCATTATACTGAGACGTCGACAAACACTGATTGCTATTTACACTATTTACCTGACACTTTCTCAACACTGACTTTACTATTTACAAAACTTATCTTACACTTTCAGTAATACTGACTTTACTATTTACAATATCTTAACACTGATTACGTTATCTATTTACAATGACCTTCCCTAGTTCTTTCCACAAAACTCTGTTCTTTGCTGTCCTCGACCATTGTTTCCCCGCCTCTTTGGCAAACAAGTCAGACCATCTGAGCCGTGGTCTTCCCTGTCCTCTCTTTCCGACGTAGGGGTCCCACATCGTGACTGCATGGGTCCATCTCGTCTGGTGTAGTCTAGCCACATGTCCCCCCCCCCCCAGGTCCACTTCGTTGCCGTGGCTCGTTCTGCTGCGTCAGTAGTGTTCGTCAGTCTTTGTAGTGTTTCGTTTGTCATTCTGTCTCGTAGCGTGGTGCCCAGTATTTTTCTTTGCATCTTCCTCTGGCATGTTTGTATACTTGAGCGTTGTCTCTGAGACAAAGTCCAAGTTTGGCAGCCGTATAGCAAAACTGAGATTATACATGTCTCTAGTGCCTCGAACTTGAGATTGCGGTTGATTGTCTTGTCCGTCCATATGAACTTCAGGCTCCAGAACGCCTTCCATGCCGATGAAATTCTTCTATTAAGAGAAATAAATCTTTTCCATTAATTTGGGTATTCAAAATGCAACAAACTTATTTATAAATGAGTTTACATTGAAGCAATTTTATTCTTAGTTACAATACCGTATTTAGATATATTTCTGTCATTTTTACGTCAAAAATATCTTATTTAGTTGTTTTACAAAGATGGAGGATGTACGCTAAGATGACCTAATGGCACTTTTAAAACTCCGAACGTTCTATAGTGAGTATTTTCTTCCAAAGTCCACTACATTTAGTTGCTAGACTCATTCACCTAATAACTAGTGCTAAATCACATTTATTTATATAATTATATTAGAAACAAAATCGGAGTGGAAGGACATACACAAAGAATATATTTAGATATCCATTAATGTACACTCTAACATTCTGTATTACAACACATACACAGAAAAAATATTAATGTTCATGACCCAATTTGATCTCGATAATAAAAATACAATATCTAATTAAATCTTGATTCACTAAGCATATTATATTACAGCTAGTTGCAAATAACATAAATAGTTAAATATTTTCCAGCATCCCAGGTATAACAAAGAAACACAAATTATTTCCGAGCTTCTAATAAGCAAACATTAAATTTTTAAAGGTATTATAATAAATACTAGGGGAGAATCGGGTAGTATCGGACATCGGGTAGTATCGGACAGTGCGTTTCTTTCATCTACCACCATTGGCCATATGGTAGTACCTGAATGACATGGTTACGTTTCTCTATGCGACATCACAGAAACGTAACCATGTCAATCAGGTACTATCTTCGTGTGGTAGATGAAAGAAACTCACTGTTCGATATTACCCGATGTCCGATACTACCCGACTCTCCCCTATATATTTAGTTGAGTACACATCTAAAAGTCAAAATATATGATTATGTCTCGTGACCAGAACATAGGCCTAGTACGAAACGAAAATATAAAAATTGAAAATTTATCCTTTGAAAAGTTGGAAAAATTCAAATACTTTGGAGCAACAGTAACAAATATAAATGACACTCGGGAGTAAATTAAACCAGAATAAATATGGGAAATGCCTGTTATTATGCGTTTGAGAAGATTTTATTATCCAGTCTGGTCTCGAAAAAGATGAAAGTTAGAATTTATAAACCAGTTCTGTACGACTGTGAAACTTGGACTCTCACTTTGAGAGAGGAACAGAGATTAAGGATATTCGAGAATAAGGTGCTTAAGAAAATATTTGAGGATAAGTGGGATGAATTTACAGGAGAAAATTATACAACGCTGAACTGCATGCATTGTATTCTTAACCTAACTAGGAACAGAGTTTGAGATGGGCAGGGCATGTAGCACGTATGGGTGAATCCAGAAATACGTATAGAGTATTGGTTGGGAAAACCTGGGGGAAAAAGACCTTTGGGGAGGCCGAGATGTAGATGGGAGAATAATATTAACATATATTTGAGGGAGGTGAGATATGATGATAGAGACTGGATTAATCTTACTCAAGATAGGGACCAATGGCGGGCTTATGTGAGAGCGGCAATGAACATCCGGGTTTCCTAAAATCTATTTGTAAGTAAGTAAGTAAATAAATCAATCAATAAATTAATAATAATAATAATAATAATAATAATAATAATCATCATCATCAGCCTTCAAGCGTTAGATCCCAATGGATCTGTTATGGTCTCTTGCCAGCTTTTCGTAGGTCTTCCTAAATTTCTTCGACCTCTTGGGACATACGATAAAATCTGTCTGGGCCATCTAGAGCGATCCATCCTCTCGACATGTGTCTGCCACTGAAGCCTGTATTGCTGCGGATAATGGGCAATAGAGTCAATTTTTAATTCCTTCAGAATATCTACGTATCCATGATGGTCGAGAAGGGAGTATCCAGCAGTTCTTCGCATGAATCTCATTTCGGGAGTTGTTAGCAGTCTTTGGTCGCATTTTCTTAGTGTCCATGCTTCACTGCCATAAGCCAAAACTGGTCGTGCCAGAGTTTTGTAAATTTTCAGCCTTGTAGGCTATGTCTTTGTACTTGGGAAGGTTTGAATACACTGTTGATGGTTCCAGCAATTTTTTAGAAATTTTGAGATATTGTTGTCTATATCATCATCAGTGATGTATGATAGATTATAACCTAAATAGTTGAATGAATTCACACGTTCTATTAATGTGCCGTTTATAATGACTTTGGATGGAACTGGATCTTTTCCTAAAAAGGCTATGTTTTTTGTTTTTTTCGGTTGATATTTCCATATTAAATTTTGTAGCAGTTATTTGTAAGTTGTGGACGGCTCGTTGCAGTTCATCATCTGAAGTTGCAATGATAACTTGATCGTAAGCAAACAGCAGAGTGTCTAGACAAGTGTTCCGGTTGATTTGTATCCCGGCATGATTGCCTTGGCTCCAAATTTTGAGGATGTACATATATATATATATATATATATATATATATATATATATATATGATATGAAAGTCTATATCCTTGTCTAAAACCTTGATTTATTGGAACCCAGTCAGACGTTTCATGTTCAGTTTGTATGGTAATTTTATTCTGGTTATATAAGTTGTAGACACTGGAGGAAATGTCATATGAAGCCTGTCCAGAAGGCTTCGGTAACAGCCCTACTACTGGACTACTGAGCGACATGCTTGTAACTTGTCCACAGACATTTCTCAATCAAGTCTCTAAACAAAAGCCAGATGGAAACTTTCGTTGATAAATAGGCACACCAGCAGGAAAAAATGGAAAAAAGAAGGGATTTTATAATTTGCTATCTGGAATGTCCAAGGGATCTCATACAAAGATGACCAACTTGATAATATTTTAGTAAAAACAGGCATAAAAATAGCTGCAATTACTGAAACAAAAAGAAAAATAAAAGGCTCTAAAGATACAAGTAATTATATCGAAATTTACAGCGGAGTTGACAGACAAGAAAGAGCAAAAGCCGATGTAATACTAATAATAATAAAAATAAGTTAATAATAATAATAATAATAATAATAATAATAATAATAATAATAATAATAATAATAATACTTACTTACTTACAAATGGCTTTTAAGGAACCCGAAGGTTCATTGCCGCCCTCACATAAGCCCGTCATCGGTCCCTATCCTGTGCAAGATTAATCCAGTCTCTATCATCATATCCCATCTCCCTCAAATCCATTTTAATATTATCCTCCCATCTACGTCTCGGCCTCCCCAATAATAATAATAATAATAATAATAATAATAATAATAATAATAATAATAATAATAATAATAATAATAATAATTGGAAAAATAGGGTGAGAAAGGGTAGGAATTCAAAGACATATCCTATTGAAACATAATGATAGTGAGAGATTTGTGAGGATTAATAGAAACAGATCTCTCAGAGGAAAGAAGTCCAGGGGTCCGCTCTCTTTATGAAGGGAACAGACTTGGAACTTAAGAATGAAGAAGAAGAAAAAGGGATTTTATGCTGTTGCGAATCACAATGACTTGGAAGAATCTTCCCTCTCTTCTGCAGCGCCAATTAATTCTAGTATTTCATTTTAACGGTACATAATGTGAAAATTGTATGAAGGAAGAAGGAGGGAATAGGCCTACACACAATGGAACAAGAACACGGGGAGTGGCGAGAGAGACTCTGCCCTCCCGCGCCTTCCATCACCCGTTTTCCCGGGAAACTTCCATCTTTTTCAAACAAAGGCAGAGCTGAACTGGCAAGAAAGTCAATCTTTCGGCAGACACAATGAGATGACGGAGCGATAATTGTTCAGGATGAATAGATCATGTTAGTCATTCATTGCTTTTGTTCAGTCGCTCTATCACATGGTCTGCACCGATTTAGCAAAGTGAAATCTGTACAAAAGCGAGCTATTATGTGAGAGATTGACTAGTTCACGACTTTTCGACATTGGAGTCCCGTTTCAACACTAGTTGACGGAAGACAGTGTGTTGGAAGTATGTGTGTAGTCCATAAGTATTTATCACATTTTTTGTATTTAAGTATTGGTTTATTGCAATTGCAAATATACCACGTTATTCCCCAACATAATATTCATTTTTTTCACACAGTTTGCATTTAAACCTATGACATTAATTATTATGGGCGGCCGGGTAGAGCAGCGGCTGCGGACTGGAAGGTCCGGGGTTCGATCCCAGGTGGTCACAGGATTTTTTTCTCGTTGCCAAACTTTCAGAACGGCCCCGAGGTTCACTCAGCCTCCTATAAAATTGAGCACCGGGTCTTTCCGGGGAGTAAAAGGCGGTCAGAGCGTGGTGCCGACCACACCACCTCATTCTAGTGCCGAGGTAATGGAAAGCATGGGGCTCTATCTCCATGCCCCCCAAGTGCCTTCATGGCATGTTACGGGGATACCTTAACCTTAACCTTAACGTTAATTATGAGATTAAAAACTGTTGTATCCGAAAACCATATTCGTGAAGCTTATTTTGCTCACTTTCAAAGTACTCTTATCTATGGAATATTGCTATGGGGCAACAGTGTTTTTATAAATAGGGTCCTATTAAAAAAGGGCCATAAGAATTATAAGAAATGCAACTTTTAATGAACATTGTAAACCATTATTTGTGAAAAACAAAATCATGACTGTATTAAATGTATATATTTTAGTTAATTTTGTATATTAAGCACAATCTTTCAATTTTAACATTAAGAAATTATATTCATTCCTATGACACAATACAAGGAAATGATTTTAATATAACTTGTGGACTTGTTAAATCGCAAAATAATTTTGTCAAATTAATGTCATTGAAGGTTGCAAATAAATTTCCATCAAATAATTTTACTTTAAGCGGAGCTGCTGTCAAATTTTACACCTCTAGTTGGTTAATTTTAAATTCTTTTTATAACCTTAACGAATTTTTTGATTTACACTCTCTTTGTAATTGTTCCATTTTAACTGACTTTGTCTATACATATTGTTTTTAGAAATGTAATTTAAACTATTAAACTATTACGTCAATTTTCTCAACCTTTTTGACGGTAAAGTCTTCTTTTTCCTCACATTATTTTAGTGCGGCCAAATGGCCTAAGGTGTAGAGTAGAATGTAGAACACAGTAATGTGAAATATGGTAACAAATTTAAAAGGAAACAATTTAGTTATGTTTTTACTGGTATTCAATGCAAGAAGGACAAATGTTTACATTTTCATAGAAAACTTTGACAAATTATTATTTATATAATTTATTATTATTATTATTATTATTATTATTATTATTATTATTATTATTATTATTTATGGAGTTTTTTAAGCATTACCTACTACATATTCCGCATTCCCAATCTCCACGCTTCGTGTCTTCCCATGCGTATTCAGAAATATCTCAAATCTTCATATTTTCATCTACATCATTCTGCCATGTTTTCCGTGGACGCCCTCTTCTTTTCCTTCTAATGGGTTTCTAGTTCATCACTCTCTTAGGAAATTGTCTGTCCATTTTCTTTAGATACACATACTATATGAGTTGCTTTGACCTAATTTCCTCCACCACAGTTTGTGCTACTTCCATTTCTTTTCGAATTATTTCATTTCTGTTTCTTTCCATTATTAATGTCCTGTTTCCTCTCCTCCAAAAGTCCATTTCCGTCTCCAATAATTTCCTCTCACTCCTCTTTCTTAATCTGTCAAAGTTCTGGCACAGCTGACGATCAATTTCAATCGGAGCTATGCCCTGTGCATTCAAAAACTTTATCACTGACCGCACTTCACGCGGCGGGAGCTGGAATAGGAACGTCCATCTTCAATCAATGCAACGAAGC
Source organism: Periplaneta americana (assembly GCF_040183065.1). NCBI lineage: Eukaryota > Metazoa > Arthropoda > Insecta > Blattodea > Blattidae > Periplaneta > Periplaneta americana. Next base: position 26,751,970 of record NC_091132.1, on the reverse strand, counting down.
TACTGAGAGCACTCGGGAAGTTCCGCTAGCGCATGCGCCATGCCAGGACATTACTCTATCACGTACACGCAGTCGCTTTGTGCAACATATGGTTTTCTAGCTGTGGGACGAGTGGGAAAGTTACTTTATGGACGCGCGTCGTAACAATTACAGCAAAGATTGTCTTTTTCCGATCCGTGTGATCCGTCCGATGAGTGTGATACGATCTAGTGAACGCTTACCTTTAGTTAATAAAAATATAAATGTGTTTTAAGGGTATATGTACGTGAACGACCACAAATATTCTCAGAAAATGCAGGCTCTAAATTTCTAAAATTTTATAAGAAAATGAACCCACAATTGAACAAAAATTACAAGGTACCACAACAAGACTTATTAGAACTTAAATATCTTATAAAGGTATAAAAAAAAGCTTACTAATAATATTGTTAAGAATTCACTTTTTACTTTAAATTAAATTTTCAAAATTTTAAAATTTTCACACATATTATTTCATAACTCCAGAACCATTAGAGATAGAATTCTGAAATTTTGTACACTGATTTAACATGCATTTATGCAAAAGGTAGACTACAATAATGCCCATTTCTTTGAAAATAGGAATATTTGGTCGCAAAACATTATGTAAATTTTAATATATTTTATATAGAACAAATGAAGAATTAATTGTATTAAAATAAACAACTCTACATGTCTAACAGTAGTATACTTTTCAGAAATATGTGTTTATTACATGCAGGAAAAATATTAAAGATTTCGGAGAGACCGTAACGATGTTATGGTTACCAAATGATGTAACTGCAGAATTGTTTTGTTTTTTCATACTGTGATAAAACTGGTTTGAAAAATATTATTAGTAACCTTTTTATACTTTTATCAGATATTTAAGTTCTAATAAATGTTGTTGTGATACCTTGTAATTTTTTTACCAATTGTGGGTTCATTTTCTTATAAAATTTTAGAAATTTAGGGCCTGTATTTTCTGATAATATTTGTGGTCTTTCACTTACATATATCCTTAAAGGAACTACTGCTTTGAATATACAAGCTCAGGCAAAGCTAAACTACTTCATTAATTATTTTTCATATTTCATTTGTAATCAACGAAACACCAAAACAATATATCAACACTTGCCTCACAGTGTGAAACTTAAAACCCTGCCGCTCGTAACACTTTATTTTCATTATTGATATTGATTTCGGACGCCGTTCTTCCAGGAGGGTGTCGTAATTCATTGTAACAAATGTGCTGACTGAAAGAAAAAGCTTCAATTTTTTCCAAGGTCTTTTCACAATGAGGAACAGACACCAGCTTTCTCACGGTCTTTTCTCAACACGGCGAAGCCAGGCACAACCAAGAAAGCGTCAACAATAAAAGTTGTTCATAAGCCTCAATACCAGCTAGATGGCAGCACGAGGGAAAAGGACGCCTGCCTGTTTTCTTTTGTCTTTTGGATTGGTTCTGCAGACATGAGCCTCCTTGTTTTCGTTTGTGGCGCTATGCACGCTTCTTGGTCTATTCTTCTCTAGTCTTTCCACTTTCACATTCTCTTCTCTCTACATTTTCTGTCTTCACTGTTGTCTCCTTTATAAGAAAATCAGTTTGGGAGAGTAGAAAAGACACAATTTAATGCGTCTAACTTACCTCTTTCATGCTAAAGACGTCGAGAACGTTTCCTTGAAACATTTCAGTTAACAGGGACAGTTGAATTGATTAAAGACGTCCATTTTTCATTTAATTATGTACCAAGTTCGTAAATGTGATAATCAATTACAGTACTCAGCACTGTAATCAAATAATATAAATTATGAAATCAATATAACAGTAGGTACTATGTTATTGAAGCAATAAATGTATTCGTATTTACTATTCATCAATCTGATATATTAATATCTTCTTACATAACTGAAGTCACTTTGACTCCTGCTATTCAACTTGTTCAAAATTTATAGCTTGTTTTCTAGTAGAACTGTGATATAATTTCAGGTTAGATCTCTATTTATGTTACAACGAAATGACCCGTCTTTATGAGCACATGATCTGTACGTCATCGCCTACAGAGAAAACACTTTATAAAGAGCCCTCCATAAATTAAATCTTTTAACTAAGTTCTGTAATTTATAAAGACCTCGGAAATATATACAGGGAGTTTCAGAAATGCTTTGACAAACCTTGGGGGCATGTTACTCACAACAAAACAAGAAAAAAAGTTCCTATAAACATATGTCCGAAAATCCTTAATTTTTTTAGCTATTAATGAAAAAACATAATGAAACATCTGCTAGATATTATCACCTTGGTAGCAAGTGCTGCAACGTTAATCAATTAAGAAAACTCATAAATGTTCAAAATGTTCTCCTATTGCTTTCTCACAAGAATTCACTTGTAGGATCATGGCAACACATAGTCATCTAGGATACAATGAGTGCATCAGCAGACTTGTATCGATAACATCATTCGATTATCTAACAAAATGAATGATATTATCGGTTACAAACTTAAGGTAAGTTGTTGAATTGTACCTCGAAATACGCTGAACGTAAACATTCATTGTTATGAGTTTCTGAATTGATTAAAGTTGCAACACTTGCTACCAAGCTGACAATATCTAACAGATGTTTCATTATGTTTTTTCATTAATAATAAAAAAAAGCTAAGGATTTTCGAATATATATTTATATGAACTTTTTTCCTTGTTTTGATACGAGGAACATGCCCCCAAGTTTTGTCAAAGTATTTCTGAAACACCCTGTATATTATCTGAGGAGTCCACCCATTTGGAGCAATATTTTATGCGGGTAATTACATTCTAGTAAAGCTTTTTTCATTCAAATGTCTAGGCTGTAAATTAAATTTCAATAAGCCATAGTCAACTTTTACTCAGGCGCTCTCGTTGCCCTTTGTTTCTGTTTAGTTGCCTGTACGATACTAAAAGTTATTCTCTAACCTTCCATTACAAGAAATTCTGAAGATAAGCGTTATGAAGATGGAAATTTGATGGAAGTTCATCTAATTTCTCCTATAATGATGGTCAATGGAAAATGTAAGGCAGTTAACAAACACAGTTTTAATAAAAACTATTTTCTTCTTTTTATCATCATGTCATCACCATGAAGCTCCACTCCCCTTGTCCGTGATCCCCTTTCTCCTCTCTTCACTTCGACACCAGAGGGACGCAATGTCTCACAACAAGGAATAAAGAGGTGGTTCCCAAGAGCCACGCATGTCTCGCCGGGTAATGCTGGAACGGAATTTCGTTTCCACGCAAAGACATCTTATGGACTATATGTTATAATGGTGTGGAATCAGTGTTGCCAACTCAGAATTTCATTTACCGCTGCACAAGCTTAAGAAACCCGCTAAACTGTAGTTAAAAACTCCAGATTTTTCTTAACACATCACTTTCAAATTTGAAATACAAACCATATAGTTTCAGGAATTGGAGAATTTTATATAAATAGAGACGAAATTATGGAAAGTATCACTTTGTAAGCTTTATGTTCTATGCAAAATCGTCTTCATTCTCGCAGAGTTTTAAGGGCCATATTTCTTCAAAATTGAATAAAGTACATAGATCAAGAATATACTGGACACTTCGGAAATAATCACATTCACAATTACAACAATCAGTACGATTAAAATTTGTTTGAAGAAACGTTTCGATTATCCAACTAAATTAATTTATTCTGAATTTAGTGTATTTAATATTGAACAAATTTATAAGTATACGCTGTTAAAATTTTATCATAAAATCGTAATAAGTTTGTATTACAGACACACAATTATGACACAAGACGAAATATTAATTCAACATTAGTAGAACCTAAATGTCTCACATCTGCTGGTCTAAAGCATAGCATAAATTTTGGCCCTCGGTTGTACAATGCTTTAACTAAATTACACCCAGAACTTCTAACATGTAACCCACTAACATATAACAAGAAAATTAGAAACGTGTTAATATCTTCAATTTGATTAAATAAATTTATAGCCTATGTGTATGAATTAATCAACCTATATTATATTTGTATTCTATAATTTTGAAATATATATTAGTCCTACTTTTCACGTGCGATATTATTCTTCTATAGTGTTAATATTATATTATATAATTCCATTGCCGCTGTAATTATATTTTAGTTCCTATTTTATTTTACTTATTTATTTATATTATTATTAGCCTATTATTATTATTATTATTATTATTATTATTATTATTATTATTTATTTTAATATTATATCTGAACTGCGACCGAGCACGAGCGCTGCTCATTCGGTCTCAAATTTTGTTAATACTACTGTATCTTCTTTTTATATTGCTTGTATTATTTTATTTGTATTTCTCTTTGTTTGTTTTGTAATTATATTTCTTTATTCTGTATATTTGAAATAAATAAAATTGAAATCCAAATTGAAATTGAAATCTGATTTCACGCTGAGTAGGCACGTCCTGCCAACAATGAGTCTGGTTTTAAGTTCAAGTATTTCTGTGTTACGTAAACTATAATGCGGAATGATAAATCAAATAATATATCATTATAGGCTATCATAAATGAAAATGAAATTCCGTTCATCATCTATTCTTTACGATTAAATACATCAATTAATTTACAAAAACAATGCCTACATTAGATTAAGAGTTTAATGAATGCAGCATACCTTATTTGTACAGCAACAATGGATGAGGCAGGAAATGGACGTGGTTCAACTAAAACGTTGATATTTAATACTCGCACAATGAAAAAGTGTGGTAATACCATACTAAACTCTGGTTTATGATTAACTAACATTGTTGTCCGAAAGTGCATATAAGAACAATTATAAACTAACATCTTTACAGAAAAAAATAACTTAAAAATATCATCTCCCTCTGCCAGAATCATAAAAGCGCCAAATTAATAGCTAGCCGCTGACGGTAAAATTCTGTAGCTGACCATAGTCCTGAAAACACCAGATTTAGCTACAAAACCGCTGACTTGGCAACACTGTTTGTAATATGCCACGCCGCTGCGCACACTCAGTATGCAGAAGATTGCGTCACGGATCGCTTGAATAGCCGGCAACTGTTCCGGCATCTAACGGCGGGACCTTTGATGTCTGAACTTAATTCTTCCTGTCAACATCTAAGTCTCCCTTGTCCAGTTGAACTTCGTAAATCTGTCACTAGGAAATTAAGAGAGGAATTAAGAAATGCAGAATTCGAATCATGGAAAGTAATGCCTGGAAGAGGCAGAGGTGTAGAATTGTACAGCTAAGTTCCTAAAGCCAACGCCTCAAAATGAATGCCAATTTAGCAGCAGTTAGAGGAGTACCTGGTCGCTCTTTGGACGGATCCCGGTGCAGACATGGCTGCCCAGAGACTGAAACCCTTGCCCACGTCCTAGGTCAGTGTAACAGAGGTTTACTCCTACGAAATGCCAGACACCATCATGTTCGATCCTTAATTGCAACTGCTTTAAGAAAAAAGTCTTGGACAGTAGAAGAGGAAGTTTTTTGCCTTGCTACTAATGGCTCCTCTAGACGTATTGACATTATAGCGTTTTCCCAGACTACCAAGAAAGGATATATAATTGATCCTACCATAAGGATTGAAACGGGGAGTAGCCAGCCGGAGGATGTCAATAAAGAAAAGATCAACATTTATCTGCCAACAGTTGATTACTTCAAGGCAAAATACCAGCTTGGAGACATTGAGGTGATTGGTCTTCTTATTGGAGTTCGTGGTGTGATTCCAAAGTTCTTTGAAAGCTTCAGGAAGACTTTTGAACTACCACAGACACTTACTGCTGACATCATAACTTCAGTTTTGAAACGCTCTTGCCAAATTCTGAGTCATCATATTCACTGTTTAATTTTTTTTATTCACTTTATATTCATATATGTTTATTTTAATTTTCTTTCTACAAAATTTATGTAAACATTTAATATTGTAAAATTCATGTAGGAGAGTATACTGAGTCCTTCTGGGCTACCTCCAATGGGAGGCAGTTATTATCTTATCTTATCTTATCTTATCTACAAAAATGGTGTCTGAGTTCAGCAATGACATGGGTGAAATGTTGATAGATTTCGTACGGAATAATCCCATAAAAAGAATGTGTGACAGATGACTGGAAAAACCTTGTAAGTTTACTGTAACTTAATAATTCGTTTGTTATTATTACAAATTTAGATAGGTTATCCTGGCTGTTTACTTTAGTACTAAACTAAAAAATACGAGTGTGGGTCGGAAAGTAACGCACAATAATAATTCTTTTCTGTTCTCAACGACATTTGTTGCTCTCCATGCATCTCACGTTGTTCACAGCGACATTTGTTGCATTTGGTAAGCTCTGTCATTCTTGTTCAAGATCATTAAAGTTCTGAACAAACTTCTATTTCCTCGCCTTCCTTTCATAGCTCTCGCACAGCATAACAAATGTTGTTATAAAACTTTTTCTTGATATGGAACATAAAGTTTTAAGACATATAGAAAATGTGATCTGTAATTCATGTTTCGAAGTCCTATTTCTGCAGCGAACTTAGGTTCGATTCCAGACAGCGCTCAGAGCAGTGAAAACTTCTTCACTTTCGGAAAGTTTCTATATAATATGTTGTGTTAAGAGAGTCTTTCCGCCATACTTACTATACAGAATGTTAGAAATTTATTTAACGATATTTTCAACAGCAGAAGTTATTCAGCATCATAATTCAACGGGAAATGACCAATTTTATCAGGAACCTTCTAGCAGGGACTTGGTTTAGCTTTTCGAGGGCTACACCATGGATGGATCCTTGCTTGATCCATCGTGCGCCATATTTATGATATAATTGAAAGGGTGAGAATGAGTAGGTTAGTCCAAAACTACACTTGTAACAAAAATTGTTTCTTGTGTGAATTCATTTCTTACACGTATGGGGAAGCTACTACTAAATATGTATTATATGACTTTCTTCTGTTAAATTCTATCGTACCTGGTTTACGTGTTTCGACCTATTATGGGTCATCCTCAGAACTGGTCGTTGTTGGTCTTGGCGCCTCTTTTTTTCTGTGAGGGTGTGTTTGTGTGGTGTAGTGTGGAGTCAAAGAGCGTGTGTTCTGAAATTGAGTCGTGTGTTGAGAATTTCATTGGGGTGTGTTTTTGTGTGTCTGTATATTTCATATTGTTCTAGTGTGTTTAGTTTCTGGCACACAGACACACAAAAACACACCCCAATGAAATTCTCAACATACAACTCAATTTCAGAACACACACATACTCTTTGATTCCACATTACACTACACAAATACACCCTCACAAGAAACAAAACAAGAGGCGCCAAGACCAACAACGACTAGTTCTGATGATGATCCATAATAGGTCGAAACATGTAAACCAGGTACGATAGAATTTAACACAAGAAAGTCATATAATACATATTCCGAAGTGATACAGTGTTAAAAGTTGTGTAATCAAGATATACTTGCTAAATATTGTGAAAATTACTCAGCAAATGATGTAGTATTAGCCAAAGAAATTATGACACCCCATTTAATAGCATTGACCTATAAACCTTTAACACGCTCTCCTGTAAAATTTTATCTGTGTGGCTTAGAACTATATCATTCTCACCCCTTCAATTATTCACAAAGTACTGTATTTTGTAGACAAGAGGAAAATATTTGAATAGGCATAAGGGTCTAAAAGTAACATTCAGAGCCATAAGTATCATAAAATGGTAATGTTCTCTGTGTGGCTATCTAAGGAATAAAATTGTCATGGTGGATTTATTATTAATCTCGCAATCTTTCCCTACATTCAGATGTATGTATGTATGTATTAACACTAAAAATGGGTATATACCCGGTGGCAGTGGTAACTAATTACACTCAATAATGACAATAATAATAAACACAACTAATAAAACACAATAATTAATAATAATAACAAAATAATAATAATAATAATAATAATAATAATAATAATAATAATAATAATAACAAGGAGCATCCTAAATTAAATGAAGCATGGTCACTTAAAATAACATTTAAAGTAAATCTAATTTGTATCTTAACCCTAAGTTCGAACTGACCCACGAGTGTGACAGGTTCATACCTACACAAGTACCTTTCGGCACTACACTTATTTCGCTGTCAACTCACTCACTGCACTGATTCTACCTGATTTCACTAACACTTCTAACCATTTCACTGTTCCAATACTTTGCACAGCCACTTCACTGACACCACCACACTTCACTTTCACAATAGACTTCACTGACACTACACACGTCACTGACACAACACACTTCCTCACTGACAGAACACTTCAAATAATAAGATATCAATTACACCCTTTAAATAGTTACTACCGTCTATTAGTAAAGTCCTTAAGCCTATTTTTAAATACATTTTTGGTTGTTGGTAAAGCCTTTAGTAAGTCTGCAGGTAAAGTATTCCAGTCCCTGATAGTACGATTGATCAAAGAAAACTTTCCAGTGTCCGTCCTCTGTCTTCTTTCCCTCAATTTATATGAGTGGTCGTTTCTTGAAGAGTAATTTGACGGCTGCAACCTATTTTTTATTTCTCTCTTTTTTTATGCTGCCAGAGACAAAGAATAACAAATCGCTATAAATAAGAAATAAATACTTTCAGGATTAAAAAAATTGTCAAAGTCCGACATGTCGCCTGAAAGTCATTTGTGTGTCTGATGCTCACGGGTAGGCCAACTAGCCTCATCCTCAACAGAGCCAGATCCTATCGCAGATAAGTTCCGCAACTACAAGTTCTTCCTCCTTGTGTTCCTTCAAGTTTTTTAAGGGGGAGGATGATTGTAATATAGTGGAAAACTAGTGAATTTAACCGTTAAGCAGTTGCGCGGGCTGCTGTCAACACCCCAGTCACATATACGGAGCTGTTAACAACATATTGAGTGAGCCTGTACTTCTGAAACTTTCAGTACCTTTCTTAGAATTGGTAAGGCAACAATAACCGTAAACATGTTTGAAATCGGAATTCGAATACTACATAACAACGGTTTAGTGGTGTGGGGTAACGAAGTGTTACAACAATGGTCTATTGTAAATAGTGACAGTGACTAAACTGACCATATTTTTTTATTATACTAATAATAATAATAATAATAATAATAATAATAATAATAATAATAATGATTTATTTTAGCTGGCAGAGTTAAGGCCGTAAGGCCTTCTCTTCCACTCAACCAGCAAAAAGAGTATATACATATGCATGAACTTACAAAGAATTCAACAATTTGATTTAGATTAGAGTTACATGTATACAAGAGTTATTTACGAATTAAACAACAAAATACTATGAACTATTAATTAAACACTGAAATAAACTGTGTAGCAGAATTAAGCTAAAATACATAGAATGTTGTTAATATATTTCAAATAATATTAGATAATAGAAAGAGATTATTATGAGACAATTTTGAAAGTGCAGCACAATCAGGATGATGTCTAAAAGAAAGAAGTAACAATGTAGTCAGTGATAGTTTAAATCAATATGATTAGAGTGAAACGCTAATAAGGTTATCTTTTAAGCTGTTCTTAAAGGTGTTTATTGTCTTGCAGCCCCTAATACTTTGTGACAAGGAATTCCATTGACGCGAGGTGGATACTGTAAAAGATGATGAATAACAAGATGTTCTATGAAGAGGTATATTTAGCGTGCCACAGATAAGTGATCTGATATTTACGTCGTGGTTAGAGTATAGATAAGAGAAACGAGACGAAAGGTAATTTGGTGTTGAAGTGTGCAGAATTCGAAAGAGTAAAGACAAAGTGTGTAAAGTACTACGTTCTTTAAGTCGGAGCCACGAGAGACTTGCGAAGGACGGTGATATGTGATCATATCGTCGGATGTTGCACACGTATCTGACGCACATATTCTGAGCTCGCTGTAACTTGACTGACAGTTCAGAACTTAGGTCACTTAACAAAACGTCACAATAATCGAAGTGCGGCATTACTAGGGTTTGTACTAGGGTAAGTTTTAATTGCTGGGGCAAGACGTTTCTCAAGCGACTCAAACAGTGAATGGAGGAACAGATTTTTTTTATCGTTTCTTTAACTTGAAAATTCCAACTTAGATCATTATAAAAAAAGAAGCCAAGATTTTTTACGACAGATGAATATTTGTGTAACAAATAATAACAATGGATGTTAAGTAATGACTGTGGGCACAGAAAAATCAAGAAAGTGGTCTGGAGAGGAAGCTAGAAAGTAAATTATGATTAGGAGTGAACAGACGTTTGAATACTACATGTGAAACAATATTGAACTATTACCATTACTGTACATTAATTAAAACATTATGACAGGTATTAAAACATTTCATATATAGTCCCGTCGCTCTAATTTCCGGCAGCCAATCACGTTGCAGGTCGGCTACATTTAAACGTGTGCGTCTTGTGATTCGCTGATGCATTTCCTAAGGCTCGATAAATACTTAATATAATCGCCCGCCAATCTGGCTCTTTCGTTGGGTTCGCAGAAAGCACACGAGGACGTTATTTGCCGCTCAATTATTTGCTAAATTACAGTGTGTTTGATTTATTATCATAGGAATTACGACATGTTAATGTTTAGCGGTGCAGCAAATAGATCCCTCGTCTGGTAGTTCGGCAACGAAAGAACAAAAATGGCGAACGATACTGCCTATATAGACTTTATAGAGCCTTCACTTCCTAAGGTGTAAGCAAAGAGGAGGAGTCACGCCGGGAATAACAGCGTCGCGACTATAGTTGTATAAATAGACTAAAAAAGAACGGTATTTTAATTGTTAACTAAAAATAGCCCATAAGAACCAATTATATTTGGAGTGTCAGCAACACTCCATGCGACTCAATGTTACAAAGTTAGGCGCGACTGCTTAAGGGTTAAAAACATGCTATAAAATAAACTGAGATATGGAGAAATATACTACGTAAAATGTAATGGGCATTTATGCCCGTGTCAGCTATTGTGACGCTGTTTTACAGCTCTGGTGCACGGGGATTTCAAAGGAAAATGATTGTTAAATATGCTGAAAGACTAGTAAATTTAAAAAAGAAACATTGTTTTACTTTAAATTTCTCTTTGATAAGTGAAAAACGTATTACATAAAATTAAACGCGCATTTATGGTCTTATAAACCTACTGTAAAACCATTTTTAAAGAGTCGGAGTACAGGGTTTTTAAATGAATACAAACTCTGACAGTAATTTCTCGTAACTTTAATTTTTTTTTCACTGTTTGGTACACTCTTTTAACACTTGTACAGGGACATCATTTTATTTTTACTTCAATTTTTATTTACCTGAGTTTTTGAATGTACTTCACTCCCACCCCTTCTACTAATGAAGTTCCAACACCACACAGAACCAAGACCGCAGATAGTAAGCAGTACTGAGTGAGTATAGTACGTTCCAGAAATATGTTCGCGTTTTCCAGTGACGAAAGAGCTTTCAATATTGAATCATATTTTCGCACAGGTACTGTCCGTTTGCCTACGTCGCATCCCGATTTCTCCCACCTGCTTCTGCTCGCCTCTCTGTAATAGCTGGGCTGTCTTAGCTCTTTTCTGAAAACATTAATTTCTGTTTGGAATTGGACGTTTACGTAATATTATACAGCTGTTTAATTTAATTTAAATAAAAGGGCCTCGTTAAGTAATTAACTATCACGTGATTTCCCCCCTTTCTACAATCCTGCGGCAAAACCACTTGGACGGACAGTAGATAGCATATCTGAGTAATTTTATATTTTCGGGTCCGGCAGAAGTGAAGATTGAATTTACAGTACGTAGAGTAGGTACAGAATTATTTCAACAAGAGTTAATAGTACGAAGGACGAAACTGGCAATTGGAATTAGATGCAGTAGTCTATAGTGCGATGATATGCACAAAAGAACTGAAGCCTGTATCGAAATGAACGGCCACCATTTTCAAGCTTGTGTTTAAATATTCATATTATGATTATTTTTCAATTTAACTTCTTTCTCTATACTGTACGCTAATGTGCTCTAAACAGTATAATATACACTGCATAATGAATACGTTCGCATGGATAACTCAGTTCGTGAGTAAAAACACTTATTCTTAATACAGTACTGTACTTTGATTAAACAAAAACCTAATGAAAATTATCAAACTCAAAATTGCGATATTTCCTAGTTTACGTAAATGGATGAACTACTTTTCTTCCTTCCTATACCTAGTAGAGTGATTTGTTTTTGTTTTACGCCAATATCATCGAACTACAGTCGTGGAAGGGGATAGCAAACTGTTTCCGGTTCTCTAAAGGTATAGACAGGTTAATATTAAAAATGTTAGTAAAAATAAAATGATGTCCCTGTATAATCACTGATAACGTTTTCTTATGACGAAACCCCCCTTTCTTCACATTACTTTAATGCGACGCATCGGCTTAAAATGTGGGACAGACTAATGTCAAAAGTAGTATAATTTTCTTCCAGGACGATATGTCCACAGCAATACGTCCATCAGACAATTTGTCCACTATCTCACGTCCACAGCTATTTTGCCCCAAAAAGTCCAGAGAACATTAAGTCCACTAAAAAATTTGTCCATTAATATTTCGGCAAAGAATATTATTGTGTTCATAATTTTTTTCCCAATTTTTCTTTGTCCACTAGTTTCCGTGCCAACTAAATGTTTTGTCCTCGAATATTTTGTCCATTTTTGGGTAACAAGTACTTTCAATATGCAATTTAAAAAATAAGGGTTTATATGGAACTGTATTTAATTATTTTCTAGCATAATAATGTTCATTTCTATGGAAATATGTAATTCATTGGTCCAGTATTCAATTTTGAAGTAAGTGAAAACATTTAAAATGGCTTATATGAGCACGGGACATGCTAGTCCACAACAATTATACTTACTACTTTCATTCACATTATTATTATCATTATAATTATTATTATTATTATTATTATTATTATTATTATTATTATTATTATTACAGTAGTAATAGTGTTTTACTTTTAAAACATTCATGCAAATGGACAATCAAGACTATTGGACACGGTGTACTTTACGAGGCAATAAAATGGACAACTTGATAAAGAGAACAAAGATAAATGTAGGACATAATAAAATGTGGACCAAACTTCCAGAGGACAAAATAGCACAATTGACATTTAAATTGTGGACGAAATAATAGTGGACATAAAACACCAGAGGACGAAAAAATATAGTGGACAGAATATCAAAGGGACGTACGAAACAGTGGACGAAATATCCATGGACATAGCGTCTGGGAACCATAATTTTAAATGGAAAATTATTTAATGTTTGTTTTGATTTAATGCAAGAAATAGTCGAATCTTTCAAGTTTCGTACAATAACTTTTAAAAATCACTATTATTATTATCATTATTATGATGATGATGATGATGATGATTATTATTATTATTATTATTATTATTATTATTATTATTATAGTAGTAGTGGTAGTGGTATAGTAGTAATAATGTTTTAGTTTTAAAACATTTATGCAAATGGACAATCAAGACTATTGGACACGGTGTACTTTACGAGGCAATAAAGTGGACAACTTGATAAAGAGAACAAATATAAATGTAGGACATAATAAAATGTGGGCCAAATTTTCAGAGGACAAAACAGCACAATTGACATTTAAACTGTGGACGAAATAATAGTGGACATAAAACGCCAAAGGACGAAAGAATATAGTGGACAGAATATCAAAGGGACATACGAAGCAGTGGACGAAATATCCATGGACATAGCGTCTGGGAACCATAATTTTAAATAGAAAATAATTTAATGTTTGTTTTGATGATTTAATGCAAGAAATAGTCGAATCTTTAAAGTTTCATACAATAACTTTTAAAAATTACTATTATTATTATTATTATTATTATTATTATTATTATTATTATTATTATTATTATTATTATTATTATAGCAGTGGTAGTGGTATAGTAGTAATAGTGTTTTAGTTTTAAAACATTTATGCAAATGGACAATCAAGAATATTGGACACGGTGTACTGGAGGAGACAATAAAATGGACAACTTGATAAAGAGAACAAAGATAAATGTAGGACATAATAAAATGTGGACCAAATTTTCAGAGGAAAAAATAGCACAATTGACATTTAAACTATGGACGAAATAATAGTGGACATAAAACACCAAAGGACGAAAAAATATAGTGGACAGAATATCAAAGGGACGAAATATCCGTGGATATAGCGTCTGGGAACCATAATTTTGAATAGAAAATAATTTAATTTTTGTTTTGATTTAATGCAAGAAATAGTCGAATCTTTAAAGTTTCATAAAATAACTTTTAAAAATTACTATTATTATTACCATTATTATTATTATTATTATTACTATTATTATCATTATTATTATTTTTTTATTATAGTAGTGGTAGCGGTATAGTAGAAATAGTGTTTTAGTTTTAAAACATTTATGCAAATGGACAATCAAGAATATTGGACACGGTGTACTGGACGAGACAATAAAATGGACAACTTGATAAAGAGAATAAAGATAAATGTAGGACACAATAAAAGGTGGACCAAATTTTCAGAGGACAAAATAGTACAATTGACATTTAAACTGTGGACTAAATAATAGTGGACATAAAACACCCAAGGACGAAAAAATATAGTGGACAGAATATCAAAGGGACGTACGAAACAGTGGACGAAATATCCATGGACGTAGCGTCTGGGAACCATAATTTTAAATGGAAAACAATATAATTTTTGTTTTGATTTAATGCAAGAAATAGTCGAATCTTTAAAGTTTCATACAGCAACTTTTAAAAATTGCTATTATTATTATTATTATTATTATTATTATTATTACTATATTTTCATGTCGCTCGTCTCGCCAATTAGCTCATACTGAAGAACGCCACTGCAGAGAAGGAAACCTCTGGCTTCCATAATAGAGACGGACTCATTATTCATTGATATTTTGCTATAAAATTTAACGTGTGCGAATAAATTCCCGTAATGTCTGGAAGCGCCATTTACGAGTATGGATGAAGGAAGATCTATTAAACAGATGCGTAAGCCCTTGTTCTTGGATGCGTTGTTATTCAAGAGCTAAATGGCCATAAATTAAGTAAAACGACGTGTATTCTGGCAGGATAGAAGTGCAGCGTGCGCGACAAAAGTCCGCCAGCGCAGTATAATAGCAAACCCGGCAGAATGTATTGAAATAAATTAGCGGAGAGTTGATTAATACCCGTATCATACGTGACTGAACCTTGTGTTATGTTTATAATGTTCTCGCGCAGTAGGGTTGTCCAAAACGTAATTTATGAAAGATCTTCATTAACATGATCTGCAACAGTCGTAAAATTATTCTTGAGTAAAGCCGCGTTAACCTGTGCATATGTCATTTTCTCCATTTTGTTTTTGTTAAAATTCCGAATTGAAGGTAAGTCTCTATCTTAATTTCATACGTAGGGCGTTTCGTAACATTTGGAGACATTGTTCAAGAAGTTAATATTTGTATTATTTAATGTCAAGAACCTATAGTCGTGTCGCTGTTATTTCCGGCGTGACTCCTTCTCTTTGCTTACGTATAGGAAGTGAAAGCTCTATAAAGTCTAAGTAGGTGATATCGTTCGCCATTTTTGTTCTTTCGTTGCCGAGCTACCAGACAAGGAATCTATTTGCCGCACCGTTAAACATTATCATGTCGTAGCTCCTTTGATAATAAATCAAACACACTGTAATTGAGCAAATAATTGAGCGGAAAATAACGTCCTCGTGTGTTTTCTACGAAAGCGGACGAAAGAGCCAAAATGGCGGGAGATTATATTAAGTATTTATCGATCCTTAGAAAGTGAATTACATCATCACCAGCGAATGACAAGACGCACACGTTTAAATGTAGCCGACCTGCAACGTGATTGGCTGCCGGAAATAAGAGCGACGGGCCTATAGATGTTATTATACGCCTTCACATTTCTGTATGTAGGTTACACCATACTATCTCTTGCTATTCTTCTCTAATAAATTAAACAAATGTATCTAATTAATATTATCAAAATGTATCTGGAAGACTGCTAAGAGCAATAATTTAACAGAAATAGTACCACCAAATATTTTCCTAAGCACCTTATTCTCAGACACCTTAACCTCTATTCTTCTCTCAAAGTGAGAATTCAAGCTTCACAACCATACAGAACAATCGGCAATATAACTGTTTTATAAGTTCTAACTTCCAGCTTTCTTGACAGCAGACTGGATGACAAAAGCTTCTCAACCGAATAATAACAGGCATTTACCATATTTTTTCTGCGTTTAATTTCCTCCCGAGTGTCATTTATATTTGTTACTGTTGCTCCAAGATATTTGAATTTTTCCACCTCTTCGAAGGATAAATCTCCAATTTTTATAGTTCCATTTCGTACAATATTCTGGTCACGAGACATAATCATATACTTTATCTTCTCGGGATTTATTTCCAAACCTATCTCTTTACTTGGTTCAAGTAAAATTCTCGTGTTTTTCCTAATAATTCGTGGATTTTCTCCTAACATATTCACGCAGCTGATGTAACCCGTTCAATTCCAAACCCTGTCTGTTATCGTGAACTTTTCTAATGGCATACTTTAGAGCAAAGTTAAAACGTATAGGTGATAGTGCATCTCCTTGCTTTAGCCCTCGGTGAACTGGAAAAGCACCCGACAGAAGCTGGTGTACTTTTCACTGAGACACATTTTAATTAATAGGAATACAGTGAAACCTCTCCTTACGGACACCTCCAAGATACTGACACTCCTCAAATACGGACAGATTTTTATGTCCCAAATGAAATATAATATAGAAATAATGATAAATTTAACTCGATTTTACGGACACTTTCAGACACTGACACGGACAGCTGTTTCACAATCCTACAGCTTGCTTTACCTCCCGACAGCGGACAGAACTGGATTTCAAGACCTAATGTATTATAAAAATGGAAAATTTAGTTTTGAGAACTGTACTGAAATTCCTTAACATGAAAGAAGACAGAAAGTGTTCGTACGCTACAACTAGCCCAGCCGCCTAGCTGGAAGAAGGTGGATAAACAAAGTCATAAAATTTAACCTGTCTGATAGGTCCAGGTTTCCGCGATCGTGAAATTGTATTCGACACATAATAGGGTGAGTAGGATTATTCTCTTCACTTCAATCAGTTGTTCGGTTTCCAGAGACATGGCACCTGAATGTAAAGGTTAAGTTGAAAACTGTAAATTACAGTACTGCATAACTGTAGACCCAGAATAAAATTGCATGGCACAGTACTGTATTTTCCTTTTTCGGTCTTATCTACTGTAGTTTAAATTTGCAAAGAATTTACTGTAGTACAGCAGACTGTATTTAGAATTAAACTACAGTAATACATTTCATTTAAAGCGTGAAGGTGTACATAATGCATATTATAAATTTACTGTTAGATTGGGGAACCTCCCTCCAAATAAAGGACACCTCCCAAATGCGGACAGATTGTTACGTCCTTTCGATGTCCGTAAATGAGAGGTTTCACTGTAGTTTGATTATCTGTAGTAATGTCACGAGAGGTCTGAGATTTATCTGGGAAATCTCAGACCTCGAGTGACATTTATTAGGACTATTTCGTGAATAAAATAAAAATTTAAACAATATATCCCTAAAATTCGATCACAAAATGTTAATAATTGTATATTAACGAATACTTAACCTATTCAGACATTGTGAAGTTGAAATACTCGTAGATGAATATCGATTATTGCAATAAAGAAATTCTATGTTATTATTAAGAAATGCCAATTGCGAAAAGCGAAATACAGGTTTAACAATGTTAATGTACTGCACCTTTTTCTTATTATATTAACAAAAGCATTTTCATTATCTGCTGAAATCATAATTTAATTTAACAGTAACAGTGGGGACAGCTATATACCAATGCTTATGTATTCACAGCGAGACATGTTGCTACACAGTGAAGTCATCTCTGTATAGATAGGCCTAATTAAAACACGAGTTTTATTACGCCATACGAAAGGCAGTTTGATCAAAGACATTATTACTATGCAAGGTCTTTGAGTTTGATATGCGATGATGTTACATAAATTTGAACGTCTATTAATTGTTTAATTTCAATACAAATGTTATAGGCTACAATTTTATAGGTTACGTTAGGCCTACCTGTGGAAGCAGGACCAATGTCAGCTGTGCCTTGTTTCGACCGTTACTTACAATGAGTGCTACACGAAAGCATTTTTTATAGCTCGACAAACGCATTCTCGCTGTAATGTGTAACGGAACTAAAGCTGCATCTACACAGTTCAATATTCCAATCGCGTATGCGTGCAATCTGGGAAGAATATTGAAAGAATCAAATTTAAAATGTACGTTCAATTAAGATGCATAAAGATTTTGTGTCTACATGGTGCGCCGTTTTGAACGTAGTCTTCACTGCGTAAATATATTAATTAAAATTAAATATCAATCTTGCATTCATTACTTTAAAGTTGAAAGAAAAGTTTAACCGTGTAGTTGCATCTTAATGTATGTTTCTTAATGTATGTATGCATCAATTTACGGGGAAACAGTTGACGACAACGACTAAACAAAAGAAGGACCATGCGATAAATTGATAGCGATAAATCTAGCTGCAGAAATTATCGCAAAGTCTGACTGTGATTGGTTGGAATTCAAAATTTCATTACACTTCATTGGTCGAAAATGGAATGACGTCATATAAACGAAATAGTCGTTATAATTTAATATTTTGATAGGACATTACATACAGATTGCATTTAAAAACTCAATTAGATTCTAAAGTAGGAATTCCAGGAAATGATCAATAAGTACTAAGAACAAATTAATAATAGATTAAGTACAAGCGACTTTGAAAATTAATAAGAAGTTACGTTTGATGATGTATAAACTTCATAATACTTCAAAATTGTCTGGAAACTTTTCAGACATGCCTTCTACTTAATTCCCTTTCCTTTATTATTATTCTTCCCTAATGAGTTACAGAAAAAAAAACCCATCCTCAAAAATTCGAAAGAAGAAATACTTTGACGTCGTAGAAATGAGGTAGGTATTAGTGTGCCCGGTTAGTTTCGGCCTCGGATCCAACACCTGTTTCTGCGATTATGTATTCCTGCCGAGAACTAGCTCACGGCATATAAATAGCTTTCTCGTCTATATTGAACGCTGTCACTCCGGTGGTTGCCATTAATGAAGATGGATGAGAAAACGTGGGATGGCGATGAGATAATATGGGTCGGGTGTAAGCAGTCTGCCGCCAAATATTCGGACAAGTTACTCCTGCAGAGTTACTCACAACAGCTATCGATAGCGTTATTTCATAAAGGATAGGCGTAATGAACACAGTGGGTGTTACCATTTGTCGTTGCAGTGTACAGATAATACAACGCAGAAAAATAAAGTCTAGGATATGCACGAATATTTCAATACATTTCATTTAAAGAATTAATGGAACGCGAAAGAACATATTAAACACGAAAATATATAAAGGTACAATTTTATTGTTTGGAAGTAAATCCCGAAAAGACAAAGTATATGATTATGTCTCGTGACGAGAATATTGTACGAAATGGAAATATAAAAATTGGAAATTTATCTTTTGAAGAGGTGGAGAAGTTCAAATATCTTGGAGCAACACTAACAAATATAAATGATACTCGGGAGGAAATTAAACACAGAATAAATATGGGAAATGCCTGTTATTATTCGGTTGAGAAGCTTTTGTCATCCAGTCTGCTGTCAAAAAAATCTGAAAGTTAGAATTTATAAAACAGTTATATTACCGGTTGTTCTGTATGGTTGTGAAACTTGGACTCTCACTTTGAGAGAGGAACATAGGTTAAGGGTGTTTGAGAATAAGGTGCTCAGGAAAATATTTGGGGCTAAGAGGGATGAAGTTACAGGAGAATGAAGAAAGTTACACAACACAGAACTGCACGCATTGTGTTCTTCACTTGACATAATTAGGAACATTAAATACAGACGTTTGAGATGGGTATGGCATGTAGCACGTATGGGCGAATCCAGAAATGCATATAGAGTGTTAGTTGGGAGGCCGGAGGGAAAAAGATCTTTAGGGAGGCCAAGACGTAGATGGGAGGATAATATTAAAATGGATTTGAGGGAGGTGGGATATGATGATAGAGAATGGATTAATCTTGCTCAGGGCAGGGACCAATGGCGGGCTTATGTGAGGGCGGCAATGAGCCTCCGGGTTCCTTAAAAGCCAGTAAGTACGTAAGTAAGTACAATTTTATTGAGCAAAGAGGAGAGGAAAAAAAAAAAGGAGATATGTACAGTAGTGGCAAAGAAAAAAAAAACCGGACCGACCCTTGTACCTGATTTCAGAGCCTTGTTCACCCCAGAGCACGATAGACTGGTAACTAAGACTTTCGTGGTTCGAATCCTGCCTGGGAAGGAAACTTTTTTTTTTTTTGTTCCTTATTCAAATTTATTCCCAATACTTTTCGATTGCAGCGATATTTTAGTAGTTAATTAACTTATTATTCCCAGAACATGAATTTTACCAGCAATCGAATAGGTCCGATTTCGAACTGTTACGGAGATATGGCTCTTTTATTTCACAAAAAACTTCTGAGATTCCATTGTACTAACTCATTTAGAGACAGATAACGGACAAATTTAAAGTTTATATTCACGTATGCATACATGCATAATATTCTAGACGTCGGGGCCGATGTTTTCGCACATTTTCAAAGGTACCTCCTTCTGCTTCAATGCACTGTTGCGCTCGGGCGTGAATCGCGCTCATCGCTCGGGAGAGTTGCTCGTGGCTGTTCTTTATGCCGCATCCAAAATAGGTCGATTAGCGCCTCTCTCGTTTCCCCGTTCATTTGCTATACCAAGTCTTTCATCCAACCCCATAAACAGTAAATACTCTTCGATATGGTACCCTTCTGTTCGGAAAGCGTCGTTCATATTCAGCGACGGCATGCAAGGTACTTCCATCGCACAAACCCTAAACATACACAATATCGGCGTATTCTGTAGTCGAAAATTTATAAGGCATCTTGAAAAACACAACTTAACACTTCCGATAACTGTACCTGTGTAACTACTGTACTGTAGGTAGCTGACTGATAAATGATAGCGTGTTTGTTCTGACATTTGTAATGCTCCACCACCCGGTTTGTTTCTCTTCTCCTGTCTACAGTACATCGCTCACAATGCAGATTCCAATGTTACGTCATTCATTGAGATCTTGTCTCACGTCAGCAGCATATGGTAACGTCTGATTCACATTGGGACGAGACGTTTTACCTTAAAAATGCACCTAGCTCCGCCATCGTTCGAAAACGGACCTATGTTCATATGAACTTTTTCACTCAAAATGGCCTAACATATCGTATCCTAAATTTTTTACCTTTCCTCGTGAATCTCCGTGTATAAATTGTTTAAAATTCGCACCACTAGATAGTGTGATGTCGAAAGAATATTGACTTAGTACAAACATAGTTTCAGGTGACAATGGAACAGGTTGCTATTTGACAATTTATTAATGTACATAGTTATACAGTCTTAGAAAAAATTTTGTTACACAGATACAGAGAGAAAGCAGTGCGCATGATCAAAGGATGAGCGACCTGGTTCACAAGAGAACAACTAGTAATAAAGTTAGTTGTCTTTCGTTATTTGTCTGAGTGACTTTCCTGAATTTGATATTGATAGATGGTCATCCTGTCTCTGCTCTGATAGAACCCAGTACCATCCCTAGACGAAAGCCCAGAGTCGCAAGGGCTTAAATTCTATTATCATCGGAGATCCTTACTGACCCCAAGACTATACGTCAATTCTTTTAATATTGGAAATGGGAGGTGAAAATAATAAAGTAGAAGATGCAGAATGTTGGCAGAATGATAGAGAGAAACGGGAGTACTACATCCAGAAAAATTCTCTGCAACGTTCTCCTTCGTCCACCACAATTGAAATCTGTCGAGATTACGAACGTCTATAAAGTTATAGTACATTATGCAACGAGCCTTTAATGGTAGTAATTAAGACGCGAGTATGTTTATGAAACGAGCGCAAGCGAGTTTTATAATTTTCACACGAGCGTCTTAATTACCATTATAGGCAAGTTTTATACGATTTTTTATGCTCGACCATATTTATAACTTGAAATTATTCATAAGTATTCATGTTATGGTTATGTAAGTGAGGAGCGGAACTGACCTAAATTGTGAGATGTGCGCAGATGCGAAAGTATTGATTTTTTTCCGAGGAACAATAATGTCATTGACCTTGATATAATCTAGAAAATAACATCAACATTAATTTTTATATAACCTGGAAATTTATTTAGAATTGAAAAACGAGATGACAAATTGAATTTATTTGAATATTATTTACAATTAACGCTAATTATTATAGTAACAGAACATAACCTTCTGCGACAGTATTGTATTTCCAGCCTCCGTGACGTTTACCTAGTTGTCTTTCAATTGCATATCCGAGAATAATCGAAAACCTGAACTTTAATGAATAGGTGTACTTTAATGACATGCATTAAAGGACTGCTACCAGGTGTATAATTACTACATTTCGGCATGGTCGAGCATAAAAATGAGAAATAAACTCTGATATTCTTTACACATTTGACACTGGTCAAAGTTTCTTATTATGTTCCGTGAAACATGCGAATGATTTGTTTTCTAACTTTGTTTTGAAAGAACAAATATAGTAACTTTGTAAAATAAATGTAATTCCTGATGCTTAATTCGTATTTTAACAATGCTGTACATTTTAATGTGTGTAACTATGGAAACCTGTAGACTAATAGCTTTTCGCCCACTGCATTATGCCGTCTGTTTCTGACTCGGACTGCATTCTGGTAGCATGCCTCGGCCATCTACAAACGTCAGCAATTATTTGCAATTGCTTCAATGCATATTCAAGTCCCTGCATTATGCAGGTCACGCGCCTCTGCTGTGCTCTGTCTTGACACACAAATCATTACAGCGTTTATTTGTACGGCAAAATTGAGATATCTAGCTCTACCTCGTTTTATATACCTAGCAACCAAATTAATATTAAATTACAATTGTATCCTCTTTTGTTTCAATCGACAATTGCACTATATTCCAATAACAATTCTCTTATCTAACACTCTCTTTTAATCTACAGGGTGATTTCAGTAAAAGCGTGCAAATATTACACAGGAAATAGATCATGCTCTACTAAATATTTTGAGATAGGGAACCTTCGGTCTGTGTGTTACAATATTCACTGTTTAAACACTCTGAACGATCTGTCTGTTTTAAATCTCGTATATGACCACGCTACGAGACAGAATGACAAACGAAACACTACAAAGACTGACGAACACTACTGACGCAGCAGAACGAGCCACGGCAACGAAGTGGACCTGGGGGGACATGTAGCGAGACTACTTCAGACAAGATGGATCCATGCAGTCACCATGTGGGACTCTTACGTCGGAAAGAGAGGACAGGGAAGACCACGGCTCAGATGGGGAAACAATGGTCGAGGACAGCAAAGAACAGAGTTTTGTGGAAAATACTAGGAAAGGTCATTGTAAATAGATAACGTAATCAGTGTTAAGATATTGTAAATAGTAAAGTCAGTATTAGTGAAATTATAAGATAAGTTTTGTAAATAGTAAAGTCAGTGTTGAGAAAGTGTCAGGTAAATAGTGTAAATAGCAATCAGTGTTTGTCAAAGTGCCGGTGTCAGTATAATATGTGTAGTGCAAGAAAAAAAATTAACAAAGAACAGAGTGCTGAGACTAGTTAAAGTTGAACAGGGTTATTAACCGTGTCACAAAAGTAGTATACATGACAAGCTCGCCTGGATTGGCTCACCAAGCGAGTAAACTTGAGCCATCCCTGTCGAGGGGTTCTAATCCCATCACGGGAGGCCTGTGCCCAACATGGGACATCATGGCTAACATTCATTCATTCGTTCATTCATTCATATGAAATTATTTTCTAGGAAGATTTTAATGATTAATAGTTGTGTTCCTCATTATAACTACTAGAAGAGTATACGGAATCTTTTGAACAAAGCCTGGCTGTCCCGAGCGCTCACGGAAATACCCGATTCGAACTTAGTCTCTCAGACGCCAGCCACTTTCATTTTGACCAAGTGTATGCGTGGCAATGACCTTCAACCTTCCTGTTCATACCTATACAGGTGAATGGGTTGTTCAGAGCAGCACAGCCTTATGTACACTCCCTGCTGATTATACAGCGTTGCACGATCTCGTACAGGGACATCGTTTTATTTTTACTTCAATTTTTATTGTATCTGAGTTTTTTAATGTACTTCACTCCCCCCCCCCTCTACTAGTAAAGTTCTAACCGTTCTCCACACAGAAACGAGGCCGCGTATGCATTACTGAGTTAGTGAGTATAGTACGTTCAAGAAATATGTTCGCGTTTTCCAGTGACGAAAGAGCTTTCAATATTTAATCATATTTTCGCACAGGTACTGTCGTCTGTTTGCCTACGTCGCATCCCGGTTTCCCCCACCTGCTTCTGTTCGTCCCTCTGTAAAGTCTAGTAGCTGGGCTGTCTTAGCTATTTTCTGTAAACATTAATTTCTGTTAGGAATTGGACGTCTACGTAATATTATACACCTGTTTAAAATAACTTAATTAAAAGGGCCTCGTTAAGTAATTAACTGTCACGTGATTTCCCCCTTTTCTACGACCCTGCGACAAAACCACTTGGACGGACAGTAGATAGCATTTCTGAGTAATTTTATCTTTTCGGATCGGGCAGAAGTGAAGATTAAATTTACAGTACGTAAGGTACTCTTTTATAGAGTAGATACAGAATTATTTCAACATGAGTTACTCGTACGAAGGACGAAACTGGTAATTGGAATTAGGTACAATACTCTATAGAACTGAAGCCTGTATCGAAATGAACGGCCACTATTTTAAAAAATGTGTTTAAATATCCATATTATGATTATTTTTCAATTTAACTTCATTCTCTATATTGTACGCTAATGTGATGTAACAGTACAATATACACTGCATAATTAATACGTCCGAATGGATAGCTCAATTCGTGAGTAAAAACACTAAGTGTTAATACAGTACTGTATTTTGATTAAACAAAAATCTAATGAAAATTATCAAACTCAAAATTGCGATATTTCCTAGTTTACATAAATGGATGAACTACTTTTCTTCCCTCCTATACCCAGTAAAGTGATTTGTATTTTACGCCAGTATCATCGAACTCCAGTCTTGGAAGGAGGAGCAATCGGTGTTTCCGGTTCTAGACCCTTAATCCAAGGATATAGCCAGGTTAATATTAAAAATGTTAGTAAATTAAAATGATGTCCCTGTATATTAAATGTAGATTTTTCTGGAAAATTATTCTAAATACACCAGAATTAATTACATTATTTACGGTTCGCCTAGTATAGGCCCTCAGCACCCCACTATCAGCTGATGGACGGTCTTGTTATAACAGACGTAAAAGTAGTCTTTCTAATTTCTACCTATAAAATTCATATTATGGGTAAAATTATTCCTTGTACCTATGCACATGAGGAAGATGCGAAGTGTTTGGTAATAATTTGCTATATGATGTGCAGAAACAGCTGACTAGACGGTAGCCCATTAAACAGAAGGGTAAATATTAGTTTACGTTGATTACGGAATCTGTTTGAAGTAAGGAAGTGAGAGTTGTAATTTTTCTTCAGTCTGTTTACACTTGACAGAGCAGATGCGTGAACCTGGATACTAATTAAATTGCATGCGAAGTTAACTGTTACACAATTACTATAACAGCTTTGTATATCTTAATGATAACCTTTGACTTGAGAGGTTATGTAATCCATCAAGGTTATGAAAACATTTTCATTCAAACATGAAATTGCGTATTTTGAATGAAACTCTTCCTTGTTCAATTATTTTCATCGAACTAATATCAACTCAGGAAAACACTATTTTAAATTAAATCCGTGACGCAACAAACCATGGAGGACAATGGCCGACCAGATACTGCTAATCTAACGCCCATAAGCCTCAGCAGAGGTGAACGATCATCCTACTAGTATAGGAGTAATACGTGATTAGCATGATGACTTCTCTAGCGTTACACATGACTTCCGAAACTGAATTTCGACACCTACTGCAGGTAGATGCTGGATGGGCACCGGTCCTATACATTGACTGAAATTTATTTAGATATGTGTTTCCTCCTTCATGAGGACTCGAACTGGAACAAGTGACAATGCATTTCCGGGAATCGTTATTATCATCAATAAGGCTGTAATACACAAAACTCTTCAAATACCCCTCCAAAAAAAATCCACAAAATTGGAGTCGGGAGACTTTTCTATCGGTATTAGAATTACAACTAAGCTTACCCGTTGCTTAGTTTATCTGTGGTGAATTTCTTAAATGTTTAATGGACTTACGATAGACGGTGAAAATAACAGAATAAGAGAAAGCTGCAAAGAATAGTTTTGAGAATAAAAGAAACTATATTGATCAGAACTGAACAGGTCAAGAGGCGTAGCACTCCAGTTTATGATGATGACATTCCGAAACCGAAACACCTGCTAACACAAATTCAGAAATAACTTATAATTTATATCCTTCTTCATTAATGAAAAAAATAACGTTATTCAGTAAGTCAATAACAATTCCAAATCCATCATCATTACATACCTTTAGGTCGTAAAGTCCATTCCATTTTGTTAGTTGTTTGGTATTAAGTCAACCTAATAAAAAAGTAGAGAGAAAAGATGAGGAAAAGAAGAATAAGTTGATGATTAAGACTTCAATTGCGATTATCTATACTAATAATAAATCTGTAGCCGAAATTTTTCTGGTAATTTTCGATTTTCCAAAAATAAAAGGTCCTAACATATATAATTAACCACCCTGAAACCGAAAATCGCTTTTTTGAAATTTTTGTTTGTATGTCTGTCTGTCTGTATGTTTGTTACCTTTTCACGCGATAATGGCCGAACGGATTGGAATATAAATTAAGTTCGTTGTAACTTAGATTTTAGGCTATATGGCATTTAAAATACATTATTTAAAAGGGGTTTATAAGGGGGCCTGAATTAAATAAATCGAAATATCTCGCTTATTATTGATTTTTTGTGAAAAATCTTACATAACAAAAGTTTCTTTAAACATAATGTGCCATAAGTTTTATTCCTAGAAAAATTTTGATAGGACTGATATTTAATGAGATAAATGAGTTTTAAAATTAAAATAACTGCCATTTAAGGCCGTGTAATGAATTAAAAAACAAATGAATTCGTCTATAAGGGGCCTTGGACAGCAACAATCGAAAGCTATGAAAGATAGCCTACAGAGAATGTTTCTGTGTTTGTATGAAGTAATATCGGAAGCTAAATTAACCGATTTGTATAATTAATTATTATTTAACCATTGGAAAGTGTAGTTTCTCTAGATGGACATAATGCTATAATGTTATTACAGTAAATTCTGATATAATATAATATAATATAATATAATATAATATAATATATAATATGTAATATTATATTATATAATTTAAGTTATTTGAAGGGTTCAGAACCATAGTGGGCCAAGCGCCATTTGGTGAATACGTAGAAAACAAGGGTTAAAATTAAGTTATTACCATAATTCAATGCAAACCTGTAACAAGTAAAATAAAATATACACATTAAACCTAAATGATGTCAGTCTTCATTAAGTTATGGTTGCATGTAATAAAAATTAAGAAACATGTTAAAGGAATTGTCATTGCACCAAATGAGTGCTCTCTGGACCAAAATGATCGCATTTTAATTATTTGGATGCAATTTAAATTAAGTAACATATTGAACGATTTATCCTTCTATCAAACACGAATGTTCCCTGGATCAAACGTCCTATTTTAATTATGTAATTACTTTATATTTATTTGTAACGGGTGCAGCGGAGCGCACGGGTACGGCTAGTTTACAGAATATGTTTCTGCTGAATGCTGCAGTAATAGGAAATTGAGAATCAGTTTTCCTTTAACTAAAGAAGGATGTATTCGATTCCTTTTATTCGTACGTAATTTCATTTGAGACTGGACGACAGCACTTTGAAATGTTTAGAAGTTATATGAACGTTCCAGTGTTCTCGTCAAAACTTCCTTCCTTGACGACGAGTTCTGAAAAGTTACTCTCATAAAATTCTAGACGACGAGCGCTATAGGGTACGGAGCCCCGTACTACGCAGGTTGGAGTTTACACAAGTGAAATAAATTAAACATCCTTCGAAGTAAGAGAAGAACTGTCTAGCCAAACTTTATTGAGGCATTAAATTAAGAAATATAATTTTGTTAGCGAATAAAGTGAAACAAAAGTTCATAAGGCTATATTTTTCTAACCCGCAGCAATGTATAAAGACGTCAGCACGGATCTACATGTTAGAGCAGCGGTGGCGAAAATGCTATCGTGCGCCGAGCCACTGTGTAAGCTGCAACGTGCATAGCACCTATGAAAGGAGGCGGACACCCGAAGGGGAATTGAAGCAACTGTCTGAAATTAACGGTTTTTCATTTTCCTTACGTCAGGCACTTAAATAAAATTATATACAGTACAAGGTTACAAACTAATGTTTAGTATGTGTAACGAAGAAAGAAATGAACAAAAAAACATACAGTAGGACACATTATCACAACCTAAAATTAATTGTCTTCAGAATGTCTCTGCGGCAGAGTTTCAAAATCAGGAATTATGTCACTTACTGCCAGTCGTAGTTGATCACGAAGGTATTTGTCTGTCAGTCGTGATCTAAATTTGATTTTTACTATTTTCATTGTTGAAAATAATTTTTCACAAACGTAAGTTGTAGCGAACATGGCTTCAACAGAGTAAGCGAAAAACGAAGCTTCAAATATTTATTTTTTGCCAAAGATTTGTAAAAGTTCAACATTTGTCAAGTCCTTACATCTAGCTTTCATTTACCATCACATTGTAAATATGTGAATTTAAATTGAAGATCTAACCGCATTATTCGTACATCTGCTGAAAAAGGATCGACGTACAGCGATGATGATGATGATGATGATAACAATAATAGTAATAATAATAATAATAATAATAATAATAATAATAATAATAATAATAATAATAACACTTAACCTTTTAATGTTTCATCAGTAACATGTAGTAACTTATAATGCCGTTTTATGTTATACCACCGTTTTCCTAGTAATACTTGTGAACAAATCATACATTTAATATTCTCATCATATTGTCAGCAAAAAATGCATCCTCCCATCCTACTTGAAACTTTCGTTTTTATAGAGGTACAGTACATGGTTTCGAGAGAGACATTGCGACGATACGCCACTCGCAGGTCAGAGACAAACATACATGGAACGAAGTTTGACTCCAGTGAGTGAGAGGGTGGGGGTTGGAGGAGGTAGGAAGCAAGGGAAATGCACTGCGAGCCATAATGTGCTCGTGAGTCGCATTTTCGCCGCGGCTGTGTTAGAGGAATGTTTATTGACGTCATACTTTTGCCGCGCTTGGAACAAGAACATTTTGTTGCCTTTGAGTATATCATGAAAAAAAGAGCGGTTTAAATACTTATAATATTTTGTGATAGACATAGCAAGAGAACCAGTGCACTAATATAATTTTATTTTATTTTACATTAAGATGTGAACATAACAGGCCAACCAATCGCAATATTCACTTATAGCTAAAATATGAATTATTAAATACAAAAATGACATATATATGCATACTTACAAAGTTAAGGTGACAAAAACAATTTAATGATATAATTACAAAAAATAATAATAATAAAAATATAAAGATGTATAGGAACAGACGTTGAAACAGTCGAAATAAATTAAATATACTCGTAAATCTTAAAGCAAAAGTGAATATGAATGAAATAATAATCTTTATACGATAATGATCTTAATACAATAATAATATTAATACAATGATAATCTTAATATAAAGCAACAGAATGTAATATAAGTTTTTTTTGTTTTTGGGGGGGGGGTTATTTTATTATAAATAGTATAACGTATTTTATGGAATGCGATATTAATAGTTATAATTCAGGATCTGTTGTTATAACATTATTTGACTGGATATTTCTAATATATATATATATATATATATATATATATATATATATATATATATATATATAGGTCTTGTTTCTTGTGTGTCTTCTTCGGTTATTTCTGTAATATTAATTCTTTGATGGGCGATCATAAGAGTACAAGTCAATTTTTGGTGAAAATGAGATATGTACAGTGTTGTCATCATCAGCTCGATATCTATGTCTGGTAAAAAGTGTACAAGTCAAAACCTGCTGTAGAACGCCGCATTCTCTGATGCACATAACAGTATCTTCAAAATCATGTACGATGTTAAACAGTTTTTTTGCTCTCCTGTAAAATAAGGTTTTTTGACTTGTACGCTTATGATCGCCCATCAAAGAATTTATCTACATACGAGTATTATACCGCAAAATATACAATTATATTTATGTTACTGTATGTTATGTAGTGTGAATATATAAGCATTGCTAGCCGTCTCCATACATATTACATAGTTCATAGTTCTCAGTGTAGTGTGTAATGTAACGATGTAGTACTAGATAAAGTGCGAAATCCTACTTCCACATCTAAATCATCATCTTCTAATTCCATGTCTATTGTAGGCTATCTAGGCTATCTGAAGAAAATTACACTTCTTCATTCAGATTTGATAACTGCGTTTACAACAATTGTTGATTTAATTAATGTATTAATGAAGTTACTTGTATTATATTATAAAATGTTTAAATTTAATTATGATTTCAGAAGATAATCAAAATTTATTTCTGCTGTAATAATAAGAGAAAAGCGCAGTACATGTAATTAACATTGTTAAACCTGTATTTCGCTTTTCGCAATCGGCATCACTGCATAACATCCAATTTCTTTATTGCTGTAATTGATATTCATCTATTTCAACTTCACAATGTCTGAATAGGTTAAGTAGTCGTAAATAAACAATTATTAACATTTTACGACCGAATTTTAGGGATATATTGCTTATATTTTTATTTTATTCACGAAATAGTCCTAATAAATATCACTCGAGATCTGAGATTACTATAGACAAATTTGCGGTATTTGTACGGAAAATTGAATCATAACAATGTTTTTACCGTACGCATACAGCGAAAAAGAAGTTTCTAACAAATAATATGTTATGAGTGTTATGACAAACATCAGTTTTCATGTAGGTGTGCCAACAGATATTTATTTTCCTAGAAATTCAAGCTCTGTAAAGCTCTACAAAGCTTTGTCCCTCATTTAGATAAAAACTATTACGTAATATTCTTGCATTAATATTGTCATCGTCAGTAGAAGCTTAACTCTTAAATTTATACACTTTTGTGCTATTTTAAGTAATTTTCTACGTACTTTTGAAAATTGCCTCCTGTAGTTCATATTCTGTGTAACACATTATTATACCTACAAGGACAGGTAGGCTACATTACGGCATGCAATGGAACACACAGATCCAGGAACAGATGTACGAGATCCGCGAGTATATGCAAATAGAATGGGGGCGCTTTCAGAACGATGAACACGTTGTAATTAGTGCGACATCGCGCATACATTTACCATGTTAATTGCATCAATGTTGCCTTAATAGCCAACTCTAAAAATAGTAGTCACAATTTGGCTTTGTCAGTACTCTGAGAAATAATTCAAATAATATCGATTTGCAAGCATTTCTCTTCCTTTCAGTAGGCTATGTCAATAGTGTGCAAAGTTAACATCGAAGTACTTTTAAATTTAGCACTAAAACCACAGAAGCAAACGTCCTATAGCTGTTAACCCTTAAATTGTCAATGTATCCTATAGGATACATAAGGTTAATATGCTACATGCTATATGCTATAATTTTAATAGAACAAAAGAAAAAAAAATTGGTAGGAAAATTAAAATTTCACAATACTATAATATTAGAGAAAGAGCGAGAGAAATAACCACAATGACCACGAGGATCCGGAAATCGATAGCAAATAAATATAATTAATTAAATATGAATATTGTTATAAAAATAAAATGTAATAATTAAGCACCATTGATTATCAATTATAAAATAAAATCTTAGAAGATGACTATAAAATTATACTTATAAATAAAGATTTTATTTAAAATTAGCATATCCTTAATTAAGGCCTTCTGAGTGGTATAAATGAAACTGTATAATCTGCAGGGAATCTTTAAGAATTTGCGAGATGATTTTTTGAATTTCAAAAGATGATATTGATAATTGGTTTAAAAAATTATATGTAAATTTTGGTAAAGAACTCCGAGCACCAAAAAATAAACCTGTCACTGACCAATTGAAGAGAGGGATGTTATACTTGGCACTAAGGTAGGGGATAAAAGGTTCATAAATGGCCCTCTTTTCCTGATCAACCTGATGAGCTTGGTTTAGATCTCTCTCCATGCGTATAGTTGGATCAATGATAATAGCCTTTTGTTGTTGCCTGTTTATTGCTATTATATCCGCTCTTCTGTGAGAGTCGTCTTCAGAAATGCAGTGGACCTCTTCATGAACTTCCCAACCCTTGTTCCGAAGAAGATAGGCGATAGATCCACGGACTCTATGATGCCTATTACGCAATAACTCTCCTTTCCGACAAAAGCCCAACACGTGGCCAAGAGTTTCTGTCTCGTTGCACATAAAAATATGGACATTGCGATAGTTGTTTTCTTTACGGTCCGACAAGGTTTAATAAAACTAGTGTGAGAAATGAAGCTTTGCCAAGTTAAGGGTTAATAAGACAAATCTGAATCGATAGGATATATCAAATATGTAAATAGGCCTAAGTCTCTGCAGCGAATAGGGATTATAAAGAATGGACACTTCGCGTCGGTACCTTTGATGTAACCGGACTGATTTCAATGACCTTCAAGCCAGCTAAAGAGTGAGATTCTGCTTTCTCCCTAGAGTTGGCGCTGACATCACACCAACTAGCAGTCGACACAGCGGAAATATAACACATATAATTAATACATCTAGGTACATTATGTACTCAAATAAAATAAATTGGATCCATAAAATAATAAATCCGTCATTAACTGTAATGTCTAGACTCTAGAGTTCCTTTATAATGAGAGTTGAGAGGTTGACCCCAACAACAATTAAAATATGTAATGATTAGATAGCGCTGAAAATGGAAAAACAAAACTCTTACGAAAAGTAAAACCATATACCTATATTATATTATATACAAATATTAAACGAATTCGATACTTAATTTTATAATGTATTATATTATTTTATAATATAATTTATGATATCTGAAATATAAAATATCATTATTACAACAAGTTTATCACTGAGAAATAAGGAAAAGCTGTTAACTTGAATTTATTTGAAGCAAAGCGTTACTGGATTATGCAATAAGGTAGGCGATGTTTGGATGCTGTGTCTCAACTCTATTCTCAATTATTATCTTAGACTATGCTCGATTACACTAACCTCTAGCGCTTGAAAGTAGAACTAAACGCTGGCGCACAGAGAAACAAAACACAGGAAAATTCGCTCAGTGTCCATTCTTTATAATCCCTATTCGCTGGTCTCTGTTACGAATGCAACTGTTCCTGGACTCTATCCCAAAATATTTTTGCGCCATCGTTTTTCTTATAGGTATTTAACGTTATTTTTAACAGGCCTTGTAAGTTGGATTTTTTTCTCATGAACGGAGGATGGGTCTGAAGTGTTTCCCCGTAGCCCGAGACATTATTCTTCTCCATACCTGTTCTGTGAATGATGTTTGTCGTCGAACGGTCCCGCTCTTGTACAATCACGTTGCACCGTGAATTAACCCGGTCTATAGTAATGATACTAATGATGATAATACTAGGGACATTTCATAAATAATGCACAGGTTGCTAGAACTGTGAAGTGGATGACGCAACACCAATGAAAATTACGTCAATTTCAGTTGAAGGCTTAAGGAAGAAGGACGTGTTTTCATCTCATCTATATCATTCTCTGTGTTTATGTAAGGAGAGTTAGAAACAAAGTACTTTATACAATAATTTTCATTCATTCATAGTGTTCTGCCCAAGGGCAAGTCTTTCACTGCAAACCCAGCTTTCTCCAGTCTTTCCTATTTTCTCCCTTCCTCTATGCTTTATAGTTTATAGTAGCAGTGCAAACTTTTGAACAGTGAAATGTTTTTGAAGTGTTAGTGAAATCAGGATAGAATCAGTGAAATGTGTCGTAGTTCCAGTGCAGTGAGTGAGTTGACAGCGAAATAAGTGTAGTGTTGAAAGGTACTTGTGCAGATATGAACATATCATACTCATGGGTTTTAGTTCGAACTTAGTTTTAAGATACAAATTAGATTTATCTCAAATGTTATTTGAAGTGATCGTTTCATTTAATTTAGGATATTCCCTGTTATTATTATTATTATTATTATTATTATTATTATTATTATTATTATTATTATTAGTATTATTGTTAACTGTATTTTAATTAATAAGTTTATTATTGTCATTATGGAGTGTAATTAGTTACCACTGCCACCGGGTATATACCCATTGCAATGTGAATAAATATATACATACATGTCTCCTCATATGATCCATATATCTTAATGTTGTCTATCACTCGATATCTTCTTCTGCCTCGAACTCTTCTCCCGTTCACCATTACTTCCAGTGCATCCTTCATAAGGCAGTTTCTTCTCAACCAGTGATCCAGCCAATTCCATTTCCGCTTTCTGATCAGTTTCAGCATGATTCTTTCTTTATCCACTCTTTCCAACACAGCTTCGTTTCTTATTCTGTCTGTCCATTTCACACGCTCCATCCTTCTCCAAATCCACATTTCAAATGCTTCTAGTCGCTTCTCTTCACTTCGTCGAAATGTCTATGTTTCTGTCCATGTAATACTACACTCCACACAAAGCACTTCAGTAGTCTCTTCCTTAGTTCTTTTTCCAGAGAGCAGTAGAAGATGCTCCTTTTTCTATTAAAAGCTTCCTTTGCCATTACTATCCTCCTTTTGATTTCCTGGCAGCAGCTCATGTTACTGCTTATAGTACACCCCAAGTATTTGGAGCTATCTACTTGCTAAAATAGATATTAATTGACTTACTAAAATTATATTTTACTAATGTTATCTTTCCAAAACGGAACATCCATTTTCAGTCTACTAGGCCTATCTATTCGGGAAACAAGTGACGATTGCAAAGCATGTTTTATAGTACCGTAAAGAATTTGAAGTTTGAAATGTTGGTAAACAAAGAAACAAATACTAGTGAAGTAATAAAAACAAAAACAAATGCCAGGGAAGCGATAAAAATAAACAAATGCTAGGGAAATTATGAAATTATACCTACAAGCAACCCTGCTTGGTTGAAAGACGTCCTTTCGTGCCGTTTACTTGGTCAAAAGTAGTATGACGTAGTAAAAGTGTAATAGTCATTCCAGAGACCGGAAGTTTAGGCATTTTGAATCATTAAAATAGACAGGCAAAAACCATCATAAATAGCTCAAATAGGCAGGCAAAAAGGCATTATAAATAGCTAAAATACGCAATAAAAGGCAATTACAAAAACCTTGCACTAGACCCACAACCTTGCACTTTCCACAAAGGGATTTCGGCAGCAAGAAAAGCTTCACATTAGGCGAATGCAAATTGAGATTTTATTACTGTTGGAAGCAAAGAAATCTTCTTCCCAGTAGCCTCGGTAAGTACATTTTTGTGTTTGGTTGTACTGATATGTTGCGATATGAAATATTTAGCTAGCTACAACAACGTCGCAATGAAAACTGAAGGAAAAATTACCGTTAAAAATAACGTTAGACCCGCACTCATTGTTGCCTTGTCAAATAAACACAAGCGATAATTAAAACGCTTACTGTTATACATTTTTGCACGGCAGCACTCATTGTTGCAAAGAGAATATGAACTGACTGAAAGACAATAATATACATTCAGTGAAGTCATTTTCATTGTAGCGGTTATAGAAATTAATTAAAATATACCTGTAGACAATTTTTAATAATAAATTAATAAATAATAGATACATAATCAAATAAAGGCAAAAAAAAGTATTTATTTTGTAAATTAGGCATTTATATTTTTAAAAAAGGCAGAAAATGGCAACATAAAACTGTGACTTTTCAATCACAAAGGTATAATTCGTACAGATTTACCTTCAAAATGAAGATAGATTTAACACATTTAGGGCCGATTGTATAAACCATTTAATCTTAGATCAAAGGTTAAATTGATCCTCGTTCTAGCGGAACTTGGAATTTTGTGTTGTATAAAGTCTAATCTGAGATTAATTTGTCTTAAACTAAAGTCAAGTTAGATGATCCAAGTTCAGTTATTTCTTTTCTGTTTGAAATATACGAGTGGCAGATTGTGCAAAAAGAATAACCATTATTATTAATATTAATAGATATGGTAGATACTGTACATATATATATATATATGTATATATATTTTCAATTTCTTGCCTTAATACAGAAATATTCTTATATTTTATAAGGCTTTATCGAGTTCAGCTGTATCAAATAACATAACCTTTAATTATATTATGTTTATAACAACCATTAATTATTAATGGATATGATAGGTAATTTTCATTTAGCTATATTACTAAACGAAAATTGTCGTTTTATAAAGCTTTATTATGTTTAGCAGTATCAAACACCATAACATGATAACAATTTGAAGAACGGTCAACCTTCTTATTGTCCGCCATTATTTACAATGCACAAAACAAACCAGTGTCTCCAAGAGAGTGTACGGAAAGTCGCCAAAAAGTAACTGGAAAGTCGCTAGATTTCTCATTATCAACAAAGGAAGATTAAATTTTGTCACAATGGGGTGCTGAAAAGGTCACTAAAGCAATATAAAAGTTAAACGAAATTGTCGTTGAAAAAGAGTTAAAGTCGCTGGATTGGCAACACTGAACAAACCTGTACAACATGGCCCGCGCATCACATACTTCACCTGTTTATGCGATGTTGCCAAATCCTTTTCACGTGAACTTAGATTGCATTTGAACCAAGGTAATTTGACCGTAGAAAAGTTTTATACAATAGAAGAAGTGTCTGAACTCGGCTCACTTTCCGATCTTCGATCAAAATTAATCTTCATTCAGGGAGTTTTATACAATTGGCCCTTAAAACGGCATTCTGCCAAAGTTCCGGTCCCTGGTCATTAATATTAACTATATTTGCGTGAGAAGTAACACGATCTGATTACTTCAATGCAGGCACTGAATATCACTTCATTATATCCGCCTTTAAAGTTACGAGGCAGTCTTGGGAATCTGGGGACGGGTAGAAAAGAATATGTTCTTCCAACGATAATAGTTTCGCGGTCTTGTTCTCCCATATCCGATAGCGGTTAGGAAGTTTACCTGCGTCTTAATACGAAGATGGAAAGTAATATAACGAGAACTCCGAATCTACATGGCACGGCTTCCATTTCTTATTCCAGGATGTGATTCATGTGGCTTGTACCCCTGGGGCAGACAAGACAGCGCGTGGATTTCTATCGGCCGGCAAGCCCGGGGGGATCTCAGTCATCCATCTAGCCGGTCATCCATCCATCCATCCGAACTCAATACACGTCACGTTCCATCCTTCGCGACGCGATGGCGGATCGCCCCGGGCTGCTGTTGGTTCTTCTCCATGTCAAACCAGCGCTATATTTATTCAGCCTGAGCCGCGGGAAGCCCACAAGTTTGTGATGGAAAATCGATTCACATTTGCTAACTTCTATATATTTTTCCCTACTACTTTTCTTAGAAAAGATATTTCAGAATAATAAACCGGTCGCTAAGAATACAATGGAAGAAACGATTTTAATACATAGACTTCATTCTCTCAAAGAACCAGGTAAAAACATAGCTGGTTACAGTATTTCCTGACGTCTTATAATTAGGGCTATGATCCTTATACAGGGACATCACTTTATTTTTACCAACATTTTTAACATTAACCTGGCTATACTCGGAAACACTGTTGCCCCCTTCCATTACAGGAGTTTGATGTTACTAGTGAAATATGTAAACAAATCATTTTACTAGGTATAGGAGGAGAGAAAAGTAGTGTATCCATTTATGTTGTAGGGAAATATGATATTACGATTTTCAGTTTGATGATCACTTTTACGGAATTTATCAAAATACAGTAGAGTAATAGCAGGTGTTTTTTTAAAACTCAACTTTTCAGGCGGCTATGTTCGTTATGTAATGTCTACTTTATTTAGCATAATTAATTATTGGTGTTAACATACAATATAGAGAGTGCATTTAAATTGGGAGGTCATAAGTAAAGGGCTGTAAGTGCACTTAAGTTACTATTGAGAAAATGGGGTTTAAATATTTAAGCTTTCGTAAATTCGGTGAAATTTTTATTTAAATTTTAATGTGTGATGCGATTAAAGCATCCCTTTGCCACTAAAATTTTAGATACTTTTGCTTACACTGAATGCACTTAACTCATGTTATTACAAATGTCACTAGCATTCCTTTGCTTCTAGCCATCTCAATTCAAACTAAGCTAATCTGAATTTTTAAACAAGTTGCTGAAAATGGTTGCCGTTCATTAAAATGCAGGCTTCAATTCTTTACGCATATTAGTAAAAACATTTTGAAGCATATTCTCTGAAATTGAATTTATCGTTTCTTGAATATAATTTTTAGTACGATATTATTAATATAGGTTCTTTCTTCTATAGAAAACGCAACCATATTTATGAAACACACTACACACTGCAGTGTTTACTTCCCTACTTGAAGACTTCGAATGCAACAGCGGCCGTAAGTTTGTGTGTCTGACGGGAGCAAGGACATTAGTGAAGGGTTGGGAGTGAAGTACATTCAGAAATGCAGGTACAATAAAAATGCAAGTAAAAATAAAATGATGTCCCTGTATAAATAAATATTTTAATTGAACTGTAATAGAAACTCGTATTAAGGGTGTTTGAGAATAAGGTGTTTAGGAAAATATTTGGGGCCAAGAGGGATGAAGTTACAGGAGAATGGAGAAAGTTACACAACGCAGAACTGCACGCATTGTATTCTTCACCTGACATTATTAGGAACATTAAATCCAGACGTTTGAGATGGGCAGGGCATGTAGCACGTATGGGTGAATTCAGAAATGCATATAGAGACTGAGTTGGAAGGCCGGAAGATATTTTGGGGAGGCCAAGACGTAGATGGGAGGATAATATTAAAATGGATTTGAGGGAGATGGGATATGATGGTAGGGACTGGATTAATCTTGCTCAGGATAGGGACCTATGCCGGACTTATGTGAGGGCGGCAATGAATCTCCGGGTTCCTTAAAAGCCATAAGTAAGTAAGTATAGAAACTCGTAATTGTGTTTTAAGTACCGGACAAGGTCACCTGGGCATATATTTTAAATTTCATTTTACATAAAAACACATATTTTGAATTTTTATGTAAATATGTATGTTAAAATATTCACATAAAACACATACAAATTAATTTTTCATCGAATAATTTTCGACAAAAGCCCCATTTCAAACTAAACATCATCCGAATGTTCATTGCAGTTGCTTATATGTAACAGCTGGCAACTGCCCGGAATTGCCTATCTGTGAACCTGTGGAACTCCAGTCTACTCTCACCACAAGCGATAAGAGCTGTCAAAACTAAAATACTGTACTGTAACTAGCACACATAAACACTGATGTGTCATTTAAGAGTGCCTTGTAAGCTATCATGACGCTTATTCTGAAAGCAATAATAATTTCGTTACCAATCATAAACATACCTCAGCCACCGATGTGGCTCAGTCGGTTAAGGCGCTTGCCTGCCTGTCTGAAGTTGCGCTCGGGCGCGTGTTCGATCCCCGCTGGGGTGATTACCTGGTTGGGTTTTTTCCGAGGTTTTCCCAAACCGTAAGGTTTTATTGTATGTCGAATCCTCGGCCTCATCTCGCCAAATACCATCTCGTTATCACCAATCTCATCAACGCTAAATAACCTCGTAGTTGATACAGCGTCGTTAAAGAACTAACTAAAGTAAATAAATAAACGTATCTCTAAGGAGTGCGCTCTTTTTCGTAGTACAAGGCAGTGTTGCGCGATAATCGTCATCATTTGTAATGGACAACTTGAGGATGAGTCCCAGACAGATGGCGAGACAGGATAATTTATACTGGTGAGTAGGCCTTCTGGATATTGTTTATATTCACATAAAATAATTGAAACATAATTAAATGTTTTTTTCCTTTCTTATCATATTTTTTCCCGATTTGTAGCACCTAAAATTTCGAGCTCTACTTTATAAGTATAATAATAAATAAGCCGTGGCGCTACAGCCCGTGGAGGGCCTAGACCGACCAGCCGGCTGCTGGCCTCACGCCCACATGCCGAAGCAGAGGTGGACGTTCATCTAACCAGAATGGAGGTATCGTGTGGTTAGCACGATGATCCCCCCAGCCGTTATAGCTGGTATTCGCAACCGGATTTCGCTACCTATCGTAGCTCCCCAAGTGCATCATGATGCTGGGTGGGCACCGGTCCCATACACTGGCCGAAATTTCATGAGAAAATTTCTTCCCCCATGAGGACTCGAACCAGCGCGCATTCCGTAACGCGAGTCCTAGGCGGGATGCCTTAGACCGCGACGCCACGGCGCGGGAC
Source organism: Periplaneta americana (assembly GCF_040183065.1). NCBI lineage: Eukaryota > Metazoa > Arthropoda > Insecta > Blattodea > Blattidae > Periplaneta > Periplaneta americana. The sequence continues at coordinate 26,711,283 of NC_091132.1, read as the reverse complement.
CCTACTTATAAGTAGGGAATCCGTATTAGGTCTTGAGTGATTATTCCAAATATTTTGGACAATGGGCTTGCGACATAGATTTCCTGGTAACAGTATCCTTTATATTCACCATGAAGGCGCTTGGGGGGGCATGGAGGTAGAGCTCAATGGTTTCATGACCTCGGATCTAGAATGAGGTGGCATGGTAGGATCCGATCGCCTTTTATCCCCAAGAAAGATCCAGTATTCAAATTTATAGGAGACCGAATGAACCTTGGGACCGACAGGCTATTACCAGAGTCTATTATATACAGTCACGAAGCTCAATATGTAGTAAATATGCATCCATAGATAGTTGCTAACCACTAGGTTCGCTAATATCGCCTCATTACAGACAATGTGAAATAGTACGGGCACAGTCTATTGTTTCTAGCACCCTCACAACTCAAGCTATCGTGACTGTATATACTAGATTGTGCTATTACCTACTGTATTTCCAACGCTAAAATAAACTGTAAAAGAAAAAAGTTTTCATCAAACGAAGCCGTGGTAGGTACTACGGAAGAGCAAACTTGCAGACCAAGACTAACAGATTTTTAAAAGGCTTAAAATTGCTGCATGAACGTTATGCTAAGTGTATGGAGTCAAAAGGCGATCATGTTAAAATAAAAGTTGTATTCAGATATACGTAGTAAGTTTTGCTACGTTAAGTTAAGAACATATCAATAGCACCCAGTAGGCCTATGTGGGCTAATATACCACGATGTGTAGAAGCTTAAGGGTTGGAACGTATAACCTTACATATCGCACTCGAGAAACGAATTTCAAATTCACAATCATTTTTTACATTCTTTCGGCATTTCAAACGACATTATTATTAAACTTTGTAAAAATATTTTGCAAGATTTCTTGTATATGTTACATAATAATTTACATTTTAATTACTTAGAGCTTCTTCATGTATTCTTGAATCTAGTAGATTATTATTTTATTGTTGTTCTTTTTAATTGTATCTTTCAAATGCTGTTATGTAGGTACTACGTTATCCTTCTTTAAATTGATATTTTTCTGTCACATATTTTTTTCTAGACCTTTATGGTCACCTGGGATGTCAGGCAGACTACTTTAAGAATTTCTGTCTATTTTTATTTAGTGAAGAGGAGAGGAGAGGAGAGGAGAGGAGAGGAGAGGAGAGGAGAGGAGAGGAGAGGAGAGGAGAGAGGAGAGGGGTGAGGGGTGAGGGGAGAGGGGAGAGGGGAGAGGGGAGAGGGGAGAGGGGAGAGAGGAGAGAAGAGAGAAGAGAGAAGAGAGAAGAGAGAAGAAGAGAAGAAGAGAAGAAGAGAAGAAGAGAAGAGAGGAGAGGAGAGGAGAGGAGAGGAGAGGAGAGGAGAGGAGAGGAGAGGAGAGGAGAGGAGAGGAGAGGAGAGGAGAGGGGAGGGGAGGGAAGAGAAGAGAAGAGAAGAGAAGAGAAGAGAAGAGAAGAGAAGAGAAGAGAAGAGAAGAGAAGAGAAGAGAAGAGAAGAGAAGAGAAGAGAAGACAAGAGAAGAGAAGAGAAGAGAAGAGAAGAGAAGAGAAGAGAAGAGAAGAGAAGAGAAGAGAAGAGAAGAGAAGAGAAGAGAAGAGAAGAGAAGAGAAGAGAAGAGAAGAGAAGAGAAGAGAAGACCCAGGGTAGTGTCAGAAGAAGGAAATTGAGAGGGAGAGGGAAGAATATAGGTAGGAACAGAATAAAAGAGGGAGAGAGTCGTAAATTTCATTACTAACAGTTCTTGTTGAACACAATATGTGAAGAAGAAGAAGAAGAAGAAGAAGAAGAAGAAATTTAATTTACAGTTTAGTATTTCAAGCCGAAAAGCAGCCAGTGAATTTGATCCATCGATTTTCCAATACTGGGAAGTGGGGAGTCGCACCAGCTGCTATGCGGCGCTAATGTCAACCTGATGGAATTCCTTCTACCAAATCCCCTACCAATGGCGTTCGGTATGAACCCATTCTCCGAGATTTTTGTTCGAGTCCCATAAAAATGTGCTCCTTTCATAAGAGTTCTGTTTGCAGACTGAACTGTATTAGTTTAAAAATTATGCCACTCCAGACTTTTGGAGACTGAAGCACTTTGAGGCAAAAACTGTAATTTCTGCCTCGCGAGCTCTCAGGTTCTCATCAGTAATTCAAGTAACAGGAGTCACGCATTACTCCCGCTTTCTCTTCATTTATTTGTTTCCACACCGCTGCGAATTCCAACCCGTAGTTACGTTCCTAAACAAACCTCCCGATTCAAAGAAGTGAAATTACAATTACAAACTCCAACGTCCAGTGAATTTGTACACTCATGAACGGAACCGAATGTGCCTGGTAAAAGGACTGACAGCTTAGTATGTTATTGGAAGTTAATTTCGCTGACTGATTATTATATATTATGATTATGCCACATTTACTACGTCATACTACTTTTGACCAAAAAACGCTACGGAATGACGTGTTTAAATCCATCATGCTGCTTATCCTGCAATTTTTATCAACTCCCTAGCATTTGTTTGCTCTTATCACCTCCCTATCATTTGTTTGCCAGCGTTGTACTTACAATAATGTTGTTTCATGTTTATTTTTGAGTTCGGGGCAGAAGAAGATATCAGGTGATAACGGCATTAAGGTAATATGTGAATCATATGCAGAGACTAAGAGGAAGGCAGAAATTAGGAAAGACTGGAGAATGCTGAATTTCCAGTGAATAACCTGTCCACAGGCAGAACACTTATGTATGTATGTATGTATGTATGTATGTATGTATGTATGTATGTATGTATGTATGTATGTATGTATGTATGTATGTATGAATGTATGCATGCATGTACGTACGTACGTACGTATGTATGTATCATGGCATCCGATTAGTTCACAAAAACATAATCGGTATAGTAATATGCGTTACAAGAGCGGTATGTTGACGTTTTCATGGTCGAGGAAAAGATTGAAAAAGCGAAACGTAGTTGAGCTTTTTTAATTTCCGAGAACATGAAAACAAACATACCGCTCGTGTATCGTACATTATTTTGTGCGAAGATCGTTTATTACATACCTGAAAGACGAATTTCTAATTAGTTGCAATGAAATCTCCATGTTGGTTTCTGTTTAATGACGCCAACTTCGGAACACCAAAATATATATTTTTTCAACATTGTTGCTGTAAAATGTTTCCTGTGTTTACTATACTCCAGCAGGCCGTGATATACGTCTGTCTTTTTTTTCCCCCCAGTCTATAAATGCGAACTTAAAACAAACGGTAAGGTTGTGTAATGATTTATTTTTCATTTTAATATTTTAACAATATTATTTATATAACATATTGCAGTAATAACATCGGCATCTAGAATCTCGTTGATTTTTTTTCACGGCTTCCTTAATGTTACTTGTATCAGGAATGCAATAAGTTTCGTGGAGTAGTAGACTTTACTTAATTTTTGTAAATATTTAAAAACAATAATTAACATTGCAATTTAGGTGAAATAGCAGTGGTAAGTTTCCAATTTATAATTATTACTATGTTAAACCTCTCTAAAAATAATATGTTAAAAGCCTAAAGCAGTAAAATGAATGTCGCGCTTAAGCGGTAAGAAGAGGGAAATTGTTATGTCTGTTACGTTGGGAATACGGGATGTGGTATTTCACACTTACCGCGTATTGGTTCTGTGCGGAAAACAAGCAAATACGCACGATCTCGCACAAAATATTTCACAGCTGTTTCTTCCATGTCACGGATATTACACATATTTTGTCACGTATGTTACAGATGAGTTAATGTCCTTCATTTTTCTACTTTCAAAACAACTGTGACATTTCTAAGTCAAAATATTCCCTTGCAGTGTAAGATTAATTGCTATTAACCCTAACTACTGAAAATAAATAGTAGAAGGAATATAGTACAGAGTAAATAGTTTCTAGAGCCTGGAGCTCTGGAATTAACAGTGCATACTCTCAAAATATTTCTTCAACAATAGCTTATACAGATGCCTCAAACTAGGAAGCTGCCTGGAGAGGGGAAGTAGTAGAGCTAACGGAGGGGACCCACCTAGGCTTCGATACCCAGGTATAGTCATATTATCTGAAAAGTTGACTTTTTGACAATGTATTCAAGATGTACCCTCCCTATGCAGCCTTCTCAACTGTTATTAGAACTGAGCTGTACCATTCTAGTCCACAGTAGGCGGACAGTGGTAGGGGAGAAGAGCTCTATGCGCCTGCGCGAACGAGACAGGTTGCTAGTTTGAGGCATCTGTACATCAAGATTGTCGCTGGGCAGTAACCTGAACCCACGTTTCAGCGTCACATTGTTGACAAGTAACTCCATCTGTTAGCACAACCATAAAGCATCTTCTTCTTCTTCTTCTTCTTCTTCTTCTTCTTCTTCTTCTTCATCTTCTTCTTTCACTACCTCCTTATTGCCGCCTAAGCAGCGTGGAGGGGTTGCCTCTGATCCATTTCTTATATTGATCCCGGTCAGTTGTAAGAAGTTTTATTTGTGCAATCCACTTTCCCCTTTTTTCATAAAGCATCTAATAGATTTTATTTTTATTTTATTGGGTTATTTTACGACGCTGTACCAACACCTCAGGTTATTTAGCGTCTGAATGATATGAAGGTGATGATTCCGGTGAAATGAGTCCGGGGTCCATCACCGAAAGTTACCCAGCATTTGCTCGTATTGGGTTGAGGGAAAACCCCGGAAAAAACCTCAACCAGGTAACTTTCCCCGACCGGGATTTGAACCCGGGCCACCTGGTTTCGCGGCCAGACGCAAGTGTGGACCCAATAGATGCTATAGAGTTACCAACAGCGAGAGACAGAGAGAGAGGGGGGGAGGGGGAGAAAAAAAAAGGCTTCTTGAAAAATATACATTTACAGCTGATCTTTCTACGAGTAATTGCTGCAAATTTTAGGGAAACAAAACAGTACCTATTACCCAGCCACGACCACTTAGATTCAATGTCTATAAAACTTGTAAAATATTTTTCTTTTGAAAATAAAATACTATAATATTTAATTTAGAACCTTACCTATGTGTTACACTAATAATAATCAAACATTTTTGAAAAAAAAAAAAAAAGCATTTTTGTTGGAATTCCCAGTTTGCCCGAAATGATTGATTGTTACCCAAGGAGGATTTTAAATCAACCTTCGAAACGTTAGAAGTCCTTTTATACATATTTAACCAGAATTTAAAAAACGTTCAATATATACACATCTTCTGCAAGGTAACTATTGAATTGTATGTTAGTTTTAAATTACGGTACTGTAATTTTAAACAGAACTGATAAATATGAAGGACAGTGATAGAAATATGTCATGAATGGATGAATTAAGGAAGCAAGAGTCCACAGCTAATCATCACAGTATCCCCCTTAATTTGACAGTAAAATTGGTTGACGTCTGAATAGAGTCTATGACGTGCATCGGGGTCAGAGGGATTGCGCCACAATTTTGTAACCGCGTCAATATATCGACTGGCGTTGTAATTTGTGAATGACTAATAACTAACCTATATCGGTGGAATTAAGGAAGCCTAAGCACATAAAGGGAAAATAACCCTTGTTGTTTCCAATAAGCGACACATATTAATATGACAAACAATTTAACACTGTAATATAATGGAAATTTCAAGCCGGATTATACATATAACACAATATTAACATTCTGCTGGGTATTATGTGCGCAAATACATAATTTAACAATCTCAACTGAGTAAACAAAAATGCAGGATTTCGAAGGTGAAGAACATGTGTAATAATAATAATAATAATAATAATAATAATAATAATAATAATAATAATAATAATAATAATAATAATAATAATAACCCTAGTTGCGTCATCCCATGTAGGGCGAGGCCAATAAACAGGATGCTGTCCTCACGTTCACATGCAAGAGGAGAGGTGAACGATCATCCTACCACCTTGGAGGTATAGTGTGGTCAGTACGATAATCCTTCCAGCTGTTATAGCTTGTTTTCGAAACCGTACCACCACTGTTAAAACAAATTAAATTCGAGATTAGTTTTTTCACAAAACAAATTGTGGCTCAATTTAAAAAAAAGAAAGAAGGGAATGATTCTCTAAAATCGACATATCTCAGTCATTTTTTAAATTTAATTAAACATTTATACTACATTTTACTCCTTAAAGCACGATTTTTGAAATATCTGTAGCACAATTTTGATATTGTTCTTTCAAAAGTTTGAGATAATTTTATTTCGAGTATAACTTTCAAAAGCAAGTGTAGAAATACATTTCAAATGAAACAAAAAAACAAATTTCTATTAAAGAGAAAAGTATCTTAATAGCCTAAAGAATGTGTATACCGAACATCAAACAGGTAGCGTTAATGATTATTGTTTCGAAGATTTGTAACTTTCTGTATGGATTTTTTAGTTGGTTATTTAACGACGCTGTATCAATTACTAGGTTATTTAGCGTGGATGAGATTGGTGACAGCGAGATGGTATTTGGCGAAATGAGGCCGAGGATTCGCCATAGATTACCTGGCAATCACCTTACGGTTGAGAATAACCTCGGAAAAAAACCAAACCGGGGATCGAATCCGCGCCCGAGCGCAACTTCGGACCGGCAGGCAAGTGCCTTAACCGACTGAGCGACACCGGTGGCTTTCTGTATGGAAGAAAGTAAAATATTAAAGTTACGTGAATTTGCAATGAAAATGCAAGTTAGTGTCACTTAAAATCTCGTGCACCAGAACTTTGAAAATGGCGTCACACAGCTAACAAGGCCATAAATACGCGATAAACTTCATGCAATGTGTATCAAAGTGTATTTTAAAGGAAAAAATAGAAAATTAATTGGTTTTTCACCATATTTAACCATCCTGTCACTTTGAACACTTTCGAACATCATAGTTTTTCAAGCATGACCACAATTTACTTCTACAGATCCTGTCGTAAGCTGTTTCAGAATCTATAAATAACAGAAGAACTGATTGATATACTATGTTCACACCTATTTTCTAAAATCTAATTGTGAAATTAGTATCGGTACAGTTTGAGCACAAAACTATATTATACAGGGACATCATTTTATTTTTACTTCAATTTTTATTGTGCCTGAGTTTCTGAATGTACTTCACTCCCACCCCTTCTAGTAGTAAACTTCCAATCGTCCTCCACACAGAACCAAGGCCGCGTATGCAGTCAAAGTCCTTAAGGTGATACTGAGTTAGTGAGTATAGTACGTTACATAAATATATTCGCGTATTTCAGTGACGAAAGAGTTTTCAATATTGAATCATATTTTGTCCAGGTATTGTCCGTTTGCCTATGTCGCATCCCGATTTTCCCCACCTACATCTGCTCGCCCCTCTGTAAGGACTAATGGCTGGGCTTTCTTAGTTCTTTTCTGAAAACATTAATTTCTGTTAGGAAATGGGCGTCTACGTAATATTATACAACTGTTTAAAATAACTTAAATAAAAGAACCTCTGCCTTTCTACGATCCTGCGACGTAGCTACTTGGATGGAGAGTAGATAGCATGTCTAAGTGCTTTTATCTTTTCGGATCGGGCAGAAGTGAAGATTGAATTTATAGTTCGTCAGGTAATCTTTTATAGATTAGGTACAGAATTATTTCCACATGAGTTACTAGTACGAATGACGAAACTGGTAATTAGAATTAGGTACAATAGTCCATAGTGCGATAATATTCACAAAAGAAATGAAGCCTGTATCGAAATGACCGGCCACCATTTTCAAAAATGTGTTTAAATATCCATATTATGATTATTTTTCAATTTAACTTCATTATCTCAATTGTACGCTAATGTGCTGTAGACAGTATAATATTCACTGTATAATGAATATGTCCGAATGGATAGCTCAGTTCATGAGTAAAAACACTTATTGTTAATACATTACTGTATTTTGATTAAACAAAACCTAATGAAAATTATCAAACTGAAAATCGCGATATTTACTAGTTTACGTAAATGGATGAACTACTTTTCTTCCTTCCTATACCTAGTAAATTGATTTGTTTGTACTTTACGCCAGTATCATCGAACTCCAGTCGTGGAAGGTGGTAACACAGGTATAGCCAGATTAATATTAGAAATGTTAGTAAAAATAGAATGATGTCTCTGTATAATTGTTGTTCTTAGGTGAAGTTCGCACCTAATTTCTGTTCTTTCTATGTAAAAGCCAGCAGTATACAGTTAAGATGATAGAATATTAGTTTCCTCACCTCTTAAAGTTTAGTTTTCATTACATAAACAAAACAGGAGGCAAGAACGTAGAACTGTCAACGCCAAAAATGTACACGGATGAAAAATAATCCGAATTCACATTGAAAATGTTTCCTACCCACGCAGCTTCGTCTGTGCATGTGACGTCACTGGAGTGCACTCCAAAGAAGAGCCAATTATCCCGAAATCACATGAGGCAGAACGCAACATCAGTAGAATTTCACCCGGAATTCCATACATGCGAGTTTCAGCGTCGAGTGGGACGAATATTTTGCAAGTCTAAACTCACTTCGACTCTGCACACTCAAGTTGAGAAGTACGTAAACAACATTCATTCTCGTGGTAATTTAAATGTTGAGTCATATGACCTTCGTTATACATATGACCACAACTGAGAGAACATTGATTAGTCACCCGTCTATTCATTCATCTCATGATCTGTCTCTCTACCGATTTACAAATTTACCACCGACTAATCCACCCATTCGGTTTCCTGCTGTTCAGGTCACGTATACAGGATGGAAGGTAACCATTGTATAGGGCAGGTATGCTCATTCTCTGACTCGCGATTACGTTCTGTAATCACAACCTTCGAATGTAGAGCGTGCTGTTCCTCGTTCGAAGCTCGACGGATGACTGCGGAAGGCAGTTCAAGTACTTAGTAACGTACGAACAGTGCGGGACAGTGACAGAGTCAAAACCTTCTGTAAGCAAACGATCATTCTGTACTGTGAGGGAGAGAGACTATTAATTGTTTTGCGTTCGATAAAGTGTTTACTATGTTGTAAAGTACTGTCAGGAATACTACTGGGCAACATAAAATGACATTATACGCTCTGCCACCCAGAACATGCCGAAGTGACAGGGAAGCTGTTTTCTGTAATATGTATTCATATATCAACGTTGTTATTATTATTGTTACTATTATTATTATTATTATTATTAGTAGTAGTAGTAGTAGTAGTAGTAGTAGTAGGATTGGATTGTTATTACTATTGTTAGGTCTATTACAATTATTATTATTATTATTATTATTATTATTATTATTAGTAGTAGTAGTAGTAGTAGTAGTAGTAGTAGTAGTAGTAGGATTGGATTGTTATTACTATTGTTAGGTCTATTACAATTATTATTATTATTATTATTATTATTATTATTATTAGTAGTAGTAGTAGTAGTAGTAGTAGTAGTAGTAGGATTGGATTGTTATTACTATTGTTAGGTCTATTATTATTATTATTATTATTATTATTAGTAGTAGTAGTAGTAGCAGTAGTAGTAGTAGTAGGATTGGATTGTTATTACTATTGTTAGGTCTATTACAATTATTATTATTATTATTATTATTATTATTATTATTATTATTATTATTATTAGTAGTAGTAGTAGTAGGATTGGATTGTTATTACTATTGTTAGGTCTATTACAATTATTATTATTATTATTATTATTATTATTATTAGTAGTAGTAGTAGTAGTAGTAGTAGTAGTAGTAGGATTGGATTGTTATTACTATTGTTAGGTCTATTACAATTATTATTATTATTATTATTATTATTATTATTATTATTATTTAGTAGTAGTAGTAGTAGTAGTAGGATTGGATTGTTATTACTATTGTTAGGTCTATTACAATTATTATTATTATTATTATTATTATTGTTATTATTATTATTATTATTATTAATAGTAGTAGTAGTAGTAGTAGTAGTAGTAGTAGTAGTAGTAGGATTGGATTGTTATTACTATTGTTAGGTCTATTACAATTATTATTATTATTATTATTATTATTATTATTATTATTATTAATAGTAGTAGTAGTAGTAGTAGTAGTAGTAGTAGTAGTAGTAGTAGTAGTAGTAGTAGGATTGGATTGTTATTACTATTGTTAGGTCTATTACAATTATTATTATTATTATTATTATTATTATTATTATTATTATTAATAATAGTAGTAGTAGTAGTAGTAGTAGTAGTAGTAGTAGTAGTAGTAGTAGTAGTAGGATTGGATTGTTATTACTATTGTTAGGTCTATTACAATTATTATTATTATTATTATTATTATTATTATTAGTAGTAGTAGTAGTAGTAGTAGTAGTAGTAGTAGTAGTAGGATTGGATTGTTATTACTATTGTTAGGTCTATTACTATTACTATTATTATTATTATTATTATTATTATTATTATTATTATTAGTAGTAGTAGTAGTAGTAGTAGTAGTAGTAGTAGTAGGATTGGATTGTTATTACTATTGTTAGGTCTATTACAATTATTATTATTATTATTATTATTATTATTATTAGTAGTAGTAGTAGTAGTAGTAGTAGTAGTAGTAGTAGTAGTAGTAGTAGTAGTAGGATTGGATTGTTATTACTATTGTTAGGTCTATTATTATTATTATTATTATTATTATTATTATTAGTAGTAGTAGTAGTAGCAGTAGTAGTAGTAGTAGTAGTAGTAGTAGTAGGATTGGATTGTTATTACTATTGTTAGGTCTATTACAATTATTATTATTATTATTATTATTATTATTATTATTATTAGTAGTAGTAGTAGTAGTAGGATTGGATTGTTATTACTATTGTTAGGTCTATTACAATTATTATTATTATTATTATTATTATTATTATTATTAGTAGTAGTAGTAGTAGTAGTAGTAGTAGTAGTAGTAGTAGTAGTAGGATTGGATTGTTATTACTATTGTTAGGTCTATTACAATTATTATTATTATTATTATTATTATTATTATTATTTAGTAGTAGTAGTAGGATTGGATTGTTATTACTATTGTTAGGTCTATTACAATTATTATTATTATTATTATTATTATTGTTATTATTATTATTATTATTATTAATAGTAGTAGTAGTAGTAGTAGTAGTAGTAGTAGTAGTAGGATTGGATTGTTATTACTATTGTTAGGTCTATTACAATTATTATTATTATTATTATTATTATTATTATTATTAATAGTAGTAGTAGTAGTAGTAGTAGTAGTAGTAGTAGTAGTAGTAGTAGTAGTAGGATTGGATTGTTATTACTATTGTTAGGTCTATTACAATTATTATTATTATTATTATTATTATTATTATTATTATTATTATTATTAATAATAGTAGTAGTAGTAGTAGTAGTAGTAGTAGTAGGATTGGATTGTTATTACTATTGTTAGGTCTATTACAATTATTATTATTATTATTATTATTATTATTATTAGTAGTAGTAGTAGTAGTAGTAGTAGTAGTAGTAGTAGTAGTAGTAGTAGTAGTAGTAGGATTGGATTGTTATTACTATTGTTAGGTCTATTACTATTACTATTATTATTATTATTATTATTATTATTATTATTATTATTATTATTATTATTATTATTATTATTATTGTGATTTTATTTCAACAGAAATACATGTTTTGATAAAATAATTTTTCAGAGGCACTACAGTTTCAAGAATTGAAAGCACTTAATGAAAGGCCAAATATTGAAGAGAGTCGAACAATTCAGAGTCTATGTTTAGGAGCAAGTTATGTAGTGTGTTGGGAATTAGCTAAGGCACTAAAACCCTTCACGGATGGTGAACTTGTAAAGAGATGTACGGTGCCTGAACAAAATATAGTTAATTATATCTCTGTACTGGAACAGCTCAAATTTTAATTCACAAAACATAGATTTAGTGATTTTAGACGTATGGAGAGTGATATTAATATTTTTGTTAATCCTTTCATACTAAATTTAGTACAATCCGTGAGAGTGCAGTTCCAGGACGAGTTAGTTGATTTACAAAGTGACGTAGAATTCAGAACTAAATGCAGAGAATATGACTTGACAAGCATAAAAGTATTAAAAAATTAACAAAACGAAATATCCCAAGATGAGCTTATTCGCTGCCATTATGTTAGCTACAATTTTTTCCTCGACATACGTGTGCGAAGAATTATTTTAGAGACTGAAAGTTGCTAAATCCAAACGTAGATCCCGATTAACAGATGAGCATCTTCTGAACCAGCTGCGCATTGAGTAAATTCGTTGGAAATAGATTTCCGATTACTTTCAGAAAAGAATCCACATGTTGAACAGCCCGTAATGTATGGTGCAATATGAAAATGACATTATCTATGATATAATAATATCATAACTATATTAAATATAATACACAATGTAATAACTGAATATTACAGTGTATATTCTTTCCTTTTTCAAATTCAGTTTATTATCCATATTTGTAAGAGTATGAGAGCGATGCCACAGGCTGTACTGCAATGTAGTTGCGGAGCCCAGTCCGTACACTGTGTGTTTTATGCAGTGCAGCATCATTCGTGTAATCGGAGCTTTTACAATTTTGAGCATACCTGGTATAGGGTGACCAGACGTCCTTTTTTGGCCGGACATGTCCTCCTTTTTAGGCCTTTGTCCGGAGTCCGAGCGGATTTTATAAAAATCAAGAAATGTCCTCCTTTTCGTAACTTGTATGTGTGATATTTTGAAATTATCTGATTTGATGCCTTTTTCAAGTAATTTTCCTCTTTTCCAACGATCATAACTCTCTTTGCATATAAATTAATATTAAATTCACATTTTGTGTGGTTTTCTACGTATTTTTAAAATAATCATAGTTTCCTTCGCTTTCATATGTAGTTATCTGTAAAATCATTTTATATTCAATGTTCAATGTTTCATACACTACTTTTAACACTTGAATATAACCCCACACAATGTAATGTAACCACCCCACACAACACAAACATGCTGCATTCAGGACAATGGTACACAGACTACTCAACATACCTATGCGCCAACAACACTACAATGAAGAAGTGAACACAATCAAATACATAGCACAAGAAAATGGTTACAATCGAAACATAATAGACAACATGATAAGGAAGACAAAACAAAAACTCAACAAACACAAAAACACAACACAAACACAAGAACACAAGAAATACATCACACTAACATACGAAAACAAAAACACACACAAGATCGCATCCTCATTCAGAAAACGGAAATACAACATAGCATACAGAACAGAAAATACCCTACAAAGACATCTCAACACACAAACAATACAAACAAATAAATACAACCTCACAGGCGTATACAAACTCACATGCAATATTTGCGACAGTTCCTACATTGGACAGACAGGTAGATCATTTGAAACTCGATACAAAGAACACATTAAAGCAATAACCAGAGGACACAATACATCTACATATGCCGAACACATAACTAATGCTAACCACACATACAATAACATAAATACATACATGGAAATCCTACACACACAACCCAAAAACAAAAAACTCAACACACTAGAACAATATGAAATATACAGACACACTAAAACACACCCCAGTCAAATTCTCAACACACAGATCAATTTCAGAACACACACACTATTTGACACAACTCTTCATCACACCGAACGCACCCACACATCAGAAAGCGAAGTTGAGATAGCGCCGAGATCTAGTAGGCTCTGAAGATGGTGTGAATAGCACCGAAACAGCTGTAAGCCGCACATGCTTACATAATTAACACGAGTAAGATCGCTATTTAATCAATTATTCATTTTATATTATTACATTTATCATAATTATACTGTAATAAAATAGATATTGACATAATTTTAAGTATAATATAGGCCTAAGCCCAAATCTAAATAGAGTAATAGATATTTTCTGTCCTCTTTAATAATTACAGTTCCCTTGACTTTCATTATGTAGCTACCTGTAAAAGCATTATTATACAGTTTTATCATAATTATTTTTATAATATTAACACACTTTTAAGTATGATATAAGCCTAAATCTGTACTGTAAATATTTTGTAAGAAAATAGATATTGACGTAATTTGTAGTATAATATAGGCCTAAGCCTAAATCTAAGTAGGCCTACATATTTTCTGACCTCTTTTTTCGAACAGTTTCCTCCTTTTTGAAGCTTGTGTCCTCTTTTCTATCGATGTGAATCTGGTCACCCTACCATTGCAGCATAATGAAACTGTAATAGATCATGAAGAGAGATTTAAAAAATCTAAATAAGTTTTTTTTTAACATTCGCCGTTTTAGAGAAAATCGTTATATTTCTATGAAACATTTGGCAACATCGCGGCCTGCACAGTGGCAGGACAGAGTTAATAGTTCAAGATATGTAGACCCATAGCAGACGTGAACAAAAGCAATTCCTAGCATTGGTCTCCTTCTCTCTTTAAGGTAGGAAGGGACTGAGATAATGTACTTGTGGCTTAGTGACCACAATTTTAAACGGAAATACGAATTTGGTGATATAAGACATAAATTATAATAATTTTTTCTGACATAATTTGTCTTACATTAAATTAACACTTCTGAAAATAAATAATTACAGCACACGAAATTATTCACATGCAATTTTAGACTGAAAAATGTTAAATTAATGTAAACGTTGACATTTCTTGATTTTGCGATTACATGTTTAGTATTGCACGACACGTCTCTCATCAGATAAGACACTTCGTTACAAAGCGTCTTATCAAGAAATACAACAGTGATTGGTTGATTTTAAGGCAGTTCTGAAACATTGGCCAATATCGCAAATTCATCCTATAAATTGAATAGTCAGTAAGAGAAAAACAGACTGACATATACGCAACAATACATATGGACTATTCCATCTCAAATCGACCGAAATATAGAGAAAATTGACCTTGCAATTTTTAAATACAATGAAACTTTTTCTGTCCGTAGACAACTGTAATATAATGCTTTGTGCAAAGTTTGAGGCATCAGAACTTAATAGTGTTTAAATTAATGATATTTAATTTTATCGTATTTTCATAAAATTAGCAACTTTAAACTGTTGTGGCTCCGAAACCCTTTCACCCAATGATCAAAATCATGGTTTATTTTGATGCTGAGAAGTTAAAGTTTATATTGACATGTAAACAGTTTTTCTTACTTTTTATGGAAATGGAGAAATTTAGATTTTTCTTCATTAAGACGCTTTTGGCCACGAAAAAATATTTTTAAAATATATGGTTAGATTCCGCATTGAAAGTACAAATAAACACATATTTTTTACTGGTGGTACGTTGATAAGAAAGTATTGAAAATATCAAATAAAGAAAATAAATAGTACGTGCGTGAACTAAGTAGCTGACTGTGAGGCGGGAGATAGCCAAGGGAAGCAAGCCCAGTAGACATAAACACGTGATGTGTCGTCTAGCAGTCATGGCTGTGCTAGCTTTATCACAGGTTTTCATAAACACAGGAGTAAAATGACGCCCAACGCTCGCTTATCTTCAGTTCTCGGCCAGTGCGTGCGGTACTGCGCTGTTCAAGTCTAGGCGTATGAAAATAATCTATTTAATACCCTCGAAACTTATTGCCGAGCCACTAAGTAAACAATGCCGAATCCCTCTTAATAATGCAAGGTTTTTTCTCATTTTTTTTTACATTTTTACAGATGGCCAAAAAGCCTAAATGCAAGTAAAATCAGATTATCTGTCTCTCTGTGTACAATAAAAATAAGGATTACTTCTTAACATAACCTACCAAATGTCAGCTTCAAAATAAGCTCTCCTTCAATGTTCTGCAGTAAATGGTTCCAGAGTTGTGAGCGCTGAAAGAGGCTTGTTTTTCTAAAATACGCTAAATTTGTCGCTCAATAATACAAAAACCGTTTGACTTTCGATAGTATATTTTTGAAAATGCACTCCCCTCAGCACCTTGTATAAGTAGGGAAAAAATTAGAGTATAAAAATGCGAGGTTTTTTACTGATCGATTTCATATGGAATAGCCCATGTGGACCTCAATTCGAAAAGAAAAAGATTCTCCAGACCAAGTTTGCTAAAATATCTCTCAGCTGTGAAAATGTCGAAATACATTATTTTTAACCTAAACTCATTTCAATTGTGATTTTCTGTCAAATGCAGAATTGTTGTGGGAAACAAAAAACTTCGCAATACTGGAATGAGATTAGCATTTGGAGGTGTGATTGTTTTCTTACCTGAGACAAGAAATAACCATACCACGTTTATCCACTTCCCGGCTGTATTATGGAGCAACACGTGAATTTGTTTCCTCCCTGAGTTCAGAATAACCCCTTTGGATTAACAAGGGCAGCGATTGTTCAGAGTGTTAGTCGACGAGGGGTGTATTGAGAGCTTTAGAGATCACAGCTACCCTAACGGGTGCACAAGATTATAATGCCTGTGCTTTGAATTCTGTATGAGACTAAAGAAGAACAATGCCGAGCCTGTAACAATGCAAAATACAGATTGTCTTTGTATTGTATTTGTGAGCGGCGTGAAAATTACGGACATTAAATTCTCTAAATTGGCCATAAGTATCTCAAAATATTAGGGTAGTGCAATACAATACTAAAATGGAGAAAATGTAATTCGTCTCTGTACTTGCAATTACGAGCTTAAAATGTAGCTATAAAATTACTTCAATATACAGCGTGAAGAAAACTAGTGGATGCGCGCTCTACAACGCGATTATATGACAAATGTGAAAATCTTTATGTATATAGGCCACTATTCCCCGAAATTTTCAACAGATTCAAGTTAGGACTTTGTCGTATCCTTAATTTTCAACATTTTCCATTATTAACTTCAATAAAAGAATAATAATTTAATTATTAAATAGTATATATATAAATGTAGATGAAATTATTGGGGATCATCAGTGTGGTTTTAGGCGTAATAGATCGACTATTGATCAGATTTTTTGTATTCGACAGGTATTGGAGAAAATATGGGAGTACAAGGGTACAGTACATCAGTTATTCACAGATTTCAAAAAGGCGTATGACTCGGTTAAGAGAGAAGTTTTATATGATATTCTTATTGAATTTGGTATTCCCAAGAAACTAGTTCGATTAATTAAAATGTGTCTTAGAGTCCGTGTAGGCCAGTTTCTATCTGATGCTTTCCAATTCACTGCGGGCTCAAGCAGGGAGATGCATTGTCACCTCTACTTTTTAACTTTGCTCTAGAATATGCCATTAGGAAAGTTCAGGATAACACAGAGGGTTTGGAATTGAACGGGTTACAT
Source organism: Periplaneta americana (assembly GCF_040183065.1). Taxonomy (NCBI): domain Eukaryota; kingdom Metazoa; phylum Arthropoda; class Insecta; order Blattodea; family Blattidae; genus Periplaneta; species Periplaneta americana. Next base: position 26,694,019 of record NC_091132.1, on the reverse strand, counting down.
CAGCTTCTTGTCTAAGCGGATGACGTGAATATGTTAGGAGAAAATCCACAAACGATTAGGGAAAACACGGAAATTCTACTTGAAGAAAGTAAAGCGATAGGGTTGGAAGTAAATCCCGAAAAGACTAAGTATATGATTATGTCTCGTGACCAGAATATTGTACGAAATGGAAATATAAAAATTGGAGATTTATCCTTCGAAGAGGTGGAAAAATTCAAATATCTTGGAGCAACAGTAACGAATATAAATGACACTCAGGAGGAAATTAAACGCAGAATAAATATGGGAAATGCGTGTTATTATTCGGTTGAGAAGCTTTTGTCATCTAGTCTGCTGTCAAAAAATCTGAAAGTTAGAATTTATAAAACAGTTATATTACCGGTTGTTCTTTATGGTTGTGAAACTTGGACTCTCACTTTGAGAGAGGAACATAGGTTAAGGGTGTTTGAGAATAAGGTGCTTAGGAAAATATTTGGGGCTAAGAGGGTGAAGTTACAGGAGAATGGAGGAAGTTACACAACGCAGAGCTGCACGCATTGTATTCTTCACCTGACATAATTAGGAACATTAAATCCAGACGCTTGAGATGGGCAGGACATGTAGCACGTATGGGCGAATCCAGAAATGCATATAGAGTGTTAGTTGGGAGGTCGGCGGGAAAAATACCTTTAGGGAGGCCGAGACGTAGATGGGAAGATAATTTTAAAATGGATTTGAGGGAGGTGGGATATGATGGTAGAGACTGAATTAATCTTGCTCAGGATAGGGATCAATGGCGGGCTTATGTGAGGGCGGCACTGAACCTTCGGGTTCCTTAAAAGCTAATAAGTAAGTAAGTATATACTTATAAATGATATTTAAATTGGTCCTATGTATAATTTTTTTCTTTTCTTTTGTTATAATATTTCTGTGTATTAACTTTTGTATTTATTGCATTAGGTGGATCTACAAGGGATAAATTGATGTCGTTTTTGATAGGGGAAGAAATGTACTCTCTTCAATTTAAAAAAAAAGAATGAAAACCTTCTAATGTATAAAAAAAATTGATATTAATTTTTTTGTCCAAATTTCTCGAACTTGAGTCAAAACTGGTTTTATAAATACTGTAAACATAATGTAATCCTAGTTTTGGACAAGTTATGTAGTTGAGGTTTTTCCGAGTTTTTCCCTCAATGAATTGAAACAGAATTTCTGTATAACTTTCTGCGTCAGACCTCGGAATCATTTCTCCTCTTTTATCATAATCTCTCTCTCTCACTCTCTCTCACTCTCTCTCATATTTCTCACTTGTTCCGATGTAAAGTGACTGCGGTCCTTGAATGTCGTACTTAAAATCCGAAGTATATTTAATTTGTATTGACAAAATTTAAAACTAAAAGATCAGACAACATAATGCTTGATAGAACCTAAATGTACAACTGTAGCAACTTCGGTCCAAGGCTCTATAATAAGATAACAGCTAAAGTCCCAAAAATTCAATTTCCTATTTAAAAAAAAAAAACAATTAAAATTATTGCTTGGAGACAAAATATAAAATTTCAATTATTGTAATATCTGTGATTCTCTTTTTTTTTCTTCCTTACTTTTTATTCTCAGTCTGTGTGTTGAGACTCGAAGGTTACGTTCAGTTTCGTCCTGTATGCTGCACACAGTTTCTATCGATTTCGCCGATCTTCCTGAACGTCTTTCTTTCGGTACAGATCTCGTTCTGAGAAATCTGTTCATCAAGATCCTGATAGTTACCCTTGATGGACCAAGTTTGTGAAGTTTCCGCAAAAAAACACCGCCTGGACCTGAGCATAGGTTAACCCTTTCAACCGTTCATAAACTATGGCTATTTTCTGTTCTTTAATAATCATGGTTTATATTACGTGTAAATAAAAACGTTACACTTTAGTTTCGTGAAAATTGATCGGGATTATTAAATCTTTCTATATAGCGAAGAATATTACAAAGAATTACAGCTGCGATTTCCTTATGTCAAACTCTTCTTAAATGTTATTGTAGTACATTAAACAAGTGACACAGTACAATCTTCATAATCGCCTTGATTAATATCATCATGTAACAATATTATGCTACGTACAAGCTTAAAATATCAAGTTAGTCTTTCAAGAGAGTTTAGAAGATCCTATTCAAAATTTTGATTTACCATATTCGTCATTCCATGACCTGCTGTTCACATATTATTATGCTTTTTTCTTTCTTTCTGTATGTTATATATTATGTCTGATTTCTTCTTATTTGTTGTTTATTTTTATTGTTATTATTATTATTATTATTATTATTATTATTATTATTATCTTATTCAGTTTTGTGTGTAAAATTGTAGTGTAATTTGTAAATTTGTAGTGTTTTTGTAACGCAGTCTTTACTCCTGGTTGAGTGTTAGAGAAGGCCGTATGGCCTTAACTCTGCCAGGTTAAATAAATTATTATTATTATTATTATTATTATTATTATTATTATTATTATTATTATTAAAAAGTATGTTTTTGAACCATGATGCCTCAAAAGTTAAAAATATTGTAGTAGGTTATTTTGTATGTTCTAAATATGAATTTCAAGCAATACTATATTTATATCTTACATAGTATGGCAGCAATCAGAATTTAAAATATTGGTTTAACAAAGAACATGATTTCATTCATTGAAGTTTTCTTACTATGTAAACGAAGATGGAAAAGTGATTTCAATGCAATTCGAAAAAGGAGCGCCTTGTTTATAAATGCCCTTAAAATGAAAATATATATATATATATATATATATTTTTTAAATAGTTACCCACAGTGAAATAATTTAAAAAATATAGAACACAAAATGCAATTAATTTTTACAGACGAAAAAACATGTGTTTAATTCTTTAGGGTATATTGATTCCACTGTGAAAATTTCAGAATGCTGACTTATATATCATGCCAGTTTTTAATACAAATAACTCACCGGAACGAAGGAGCTCAGCAGGTAGGCTCTCCCGTCGCACAGAATGTTGCGCGATCAAGGTCAGGGAGACGGACGTTTGAGATTACTCATCGTTATGAAGTCTTGCGAACGCTGAGACCGCCACACATAGCAAGCGATTCTCAACCGTCGGAACAAAAATTAATAATTTTATTAATTTAACTATTCACAGGTTTCTTTTTAGATGAAGTCATGAAACTTGGGAGATGGATTAGGAATAAGATTTTTTTTAAATACGAATGAAATTCCCATGAATTTAATTTGTTGCATTCGAATATAAAACTATTTCTTTTTTTCAATGAGGTGTTTTATGAGTATGCCTTCGGATTAGTCTTTAAGGTATTAAAATATGATTATTCAGGTTTACAATGGCGTCTGTTTAGTTTCGATGACACTTCATATAGAGTGTCTAGAATATTTTAACTGCCACCCATTTTTCAGTCATCCGTATGACTAAAATATTAATGATATGGCGGTCATAGCTGGCAGCTGAATTTATTTTCATAATAATATTATTATATTAAAAGCCCCAAAAGATTCATGACATCGCTGGCATATTCTTGAAATTTTGTATGGAATGACCCATCTTACAGAAGAATGTTTGCCATTTTGACATCACTTTGTTTTAAATATAATATCGTTCAAATGCTTGCCCTCACGAGCTATACACTCCTCAATCAGTGGTTGTGCGTCCTTCTTCCTCAAAAAAGGGAATACAGTTACAGGCCTATAGATATAACAGAAGTCATCCAAAATGATAATAGTGGCTCGCTATATATCTTTGAACTTATTTTCATCCCTCTTCAACCTCCGCATCATTATCGTAGTCATTCAATATATGGACCTACTCTTTGTCCCGTTTCGTTTCCACTATAACGAGAATTATTAGCCAGAAATACGAGTATATTTGTAAAGAATTGTTGGCTGGTTTAAAATTCCGACCACTTGATAACTAAATCACTCGCTCTTGTCATTTAGCCCCGACTTAATGTGCACCCATTTTTTCAATTTGTACAATTTCCAGAAGTTCTAATGCAAAAAAAATTAAGGAAAGTGATTAATTTTGAATTCATGATTATAGAAAATCTGTTTTGATACAAAATCTCTCTAATCTGCCTGTCTCTCTACCCCAACTGTCTGCCAGTGTACACCCTCTTCTACTAATGGAAGGATTTTGTCCATATTAAATATTTACATGATAAGTTTATCCGGAAAGTATGTACGCGATTTCAGAATTCCAGTAGCAAATTGAAGTGCCTATAGTTTTGTTGGAGTCCTCAAAGAAGGATATCAAACAGCGTTTAAATCGAAATTAATATCTATGTTTATTAATTTTAATAATAAAAAACGAAAAAAAACACCATATTTCTGGGTTCTCAAAAATATTTATCAGAGAGTTGCAATTTTTATTATTTTAAGCTTCTGAAAATCTGTCAGGCTATATTTATTAAAGTACGTACAACAGCTTTTATGTGATCTTACAGAGGCTTTTTTCTGTAAAATATGGATATCGAATGTCATAATCATACTAATAATCATATTCATTATCAATTTCATGAATTAGTCCCTTGGAGTTGTCCCGGCTCCATGTGAAACTGCTGTCTTCATTTTAGTTCAGATTTTTCTCTCTCTCTTCTTCCAATGAAGAGCACAGACGAAAAAAGTGATAAGTCCAGAATTGTCTATTTTCTGTTTTAGATATACAATAGCTCAGTTAGTGTAGATGTGTGTACTGAATAACAACTTCATTAGTCCAAAGAAACTTGAACAATGATGACCCAAAGACAATAGAATACTGCGTGTTCAGTTCAAATTATGTCATGGCTCGCTGTATGCCGTCATGTGGCTAGCTGATGAGCCTAGAGAATTCAATCTTTCTACACTTTCGCAGAGGCGTATTACCCATGTGCCAGAGAAGTTGCCTAGCAAGTACGGCGTTCATTCTGAAGAGTACGTACCGATGCGTACGGTAACGCCGGTAGTGGCTGGAATGTGAACTGTTTGAAAACACGTACTGAGGTGAGTTTTTTTCTCGGGATATGGGGAGAGGGTTAAGACGATTACTTACGTATTTGTTGACATTAACTTCGACGGTCAACATGGACACGGAGCATTTGATTTGTGTTGTGGAATGTTGCGGTACGCAACCGATAACAACTACCCTGCGTACGACTTGCCCGCGCAAAACACAGTTGGAAAGAGGTTATGGTAGCACACAGACCGTACAGACCGCCATCTGTTGCTACGACGTTCAAGTTATACCGTACACATTCTCAAGTTCAGATTGAATGCCTTGAATAATAGGCAACTTCTCTGACACATAAGCTGAAACACGCTTCAAATCGCTGACTCAACAACAGTGATGTCATGACACACTTTGAAATGAACACCCAGTATAATGAGTCTTGAAACTTTTCGCCTGCTCTACTGTGAAAACAGTAAAAGGTGACTTATGAAGTTTTTTCTCTGTACTTTTCAAATAAAATATAACTTTCGATATGTTTGGGGACTTTATCGTTGTTCATTCTCTGTAGATTTGAATAAGATGTTTATTGTTATTTTTTATGATTATTCTCCAATTATGTGGTTTTGTATTCTATTCTTTAATATCTCCCAACAGGTATGACAAATTTCACTTAAGAGATCTCTATTCGCGTTTGTCTATAAATGAATGAATGAATGAATAAATAAATAAATAAACAAGTAAGTAAATAAATAAGTAAATAAGTAAGTAACTAAGTACGTAACTAAGTGAGTAACTAAGGAAGCAAATAAGTAAGTAAATAAGTAAATACGTAAATAAATAAGTAAGTAAATAAATAAATGACTAAATAAATAAGTAAATAAATAAACAAATAAATAACTAAATAAATACACAAATAAGTAAATAAATAAGTAAATAAGTAAGTAACTAAGTACGTAACTAAGTGAGTAACTAAGGAAGTAAGTAAGTAGTTAAGTAAATAAATAAGTAAATAAGTAAGTAAATAAATAAATGACTAAATAAATAACTAAATAAATAAACAAATAAATAACTAAATAAATACACAAATAAGTAAATAAATAAGTAAATAAGTAACTAAATAAATAAGTAAGTACGTAAATAAATAAATGTTAAGCGTATTACATTCAGCCACGTAAAATAAACGAAGGACTGCTAACACCTTGTAAAATTTCAAAATAGTTTCTGTTCTTACCTTGTTTAAGACTGTTCTTACATCGTTGATAATCAATTGCATTACACCAATTTGAAATGTGTCATAAGTCTCTGCCAGATCCATTATAATACGATCTGTTTAAGATACTAAGGACTATAATGCAACTACTGTTATAAATACCACAAATTTCTGTCAATATTTGAAATTTACCAGCATAATCCGCCCTAATAGCAGAGACAGTACATCGTGAATGTAACGTAACTCGCCTCAACATCTCATTAATATTGATACTTTCCGTGATGAAAAGTTCCATAATATTGTAAATGCATAAATGTAGAAAAATCGTGTTCTTTACAGTCACAGTTTACTTGTGTTTGGACAACCCTTTCATATAGCTCTCTTCTTTTCTTTTCTCTTGGCGTCTTATATCACTTTTATTAACAAATTTAATCTCTTAGCTACAATATTAGTTGTTTCCTTATCATTCCTCAGGAAGATTAATTTTTTAGCCTCGTTTATATTTTTTATAGAATTAGCTACAGTACATCGCATCTATTGATTTTCGCTGGGCTCGACTACCCCGCCCATCGTAAGGCATCAACGATATTAATGCTGACAATGAACCTGGATTAAAAAGTTTCTTTCGTGTCATTTCTGACGTGAGAGACCGACGTCTCTTTCACTCTTGCTTTATAAAAATTGTTTTCGTATCATCTACCTGTGAAACTGGCTCTCAGTGCCGTTCCTCTTCACTCTTGTGGGTATAATTAATCAATATTACTCCAAAATCATCAATGCTCACTGTGTGAACTCGGCCAAGTTTCCGCTTTCTTAATAATTCAGTCTATTTATGTGAATGGCACAAAATATATCACACTGTTTATATTCTTGGAAAAATATTCTTTTTTTTTTTTTTTAACATTTATTACTTCAACTGGGTTACAGCAAAAGCAAACACCACCCGAAATACAGAGTAGTAGAAAGGAATCCTTGAGAATAGAAAAACTTTTATTTATTTATTTATTTATTTATTTATTTATTTATTTACTTATTTACTTACTTATTCATTCATTTATTTATTTACTAGCCGTACCCGTGCGCTTCGCTGCACCCGTTAGAAATAAATATAAAGTAATTACATAATTAAAATAGGACGTTTGATCCACGGAACATTCGTGTTTGACAGAAGGATAAATCGTTTGATATGTTACTTAATTTAAATTGCATCCAAATAATTAAAATGCGATCATTTTGGTCCAGAGACACTCATTTGGTGCAATGACAATTCCTTTAACCCGTTTCTTAATTTTTATTACATGCAACCATAGTTTAATGAAGATTGACATCATTTAGATTTAATGTGTATATTTTATTTTACATGTTATAGGTTTCCATTGAATTATGGCAATAACTTAATTTTAAACCTTGTTTTCTACTTATTCAGTAAATGGCGTTTGGCCCACTATGGTTGTGAATCCTTCAAATACCTTAAATTATATTATATAATATTGCATATTATATTATATTATATCAGAAGTTACTGTAATAACATTATAGCATTATGTCCATCTAGAGAAACTACACTTTCCAATGGTGAAATAATAATTAATAATACAAATCAGTTAATTTAGCTTACGATATTACTTCATACAAACACAGAAACATTCTCTGTAGGCTATCTTTCATAGCTTTCTATTGTTGCTGTCCAAGGCCCCTTATAGACGAAGTCATTTGTTTTTTAATTCATTACACGGCCTTAGATGGCAGTTATTTTAATTTTAAAACTCATTTATCTCATTAAATATCAGTCCTATCAAAATTTTTCAAGGAATAAAACTTATCGCACATTATTTTTAAAGAAACGTTTGTTATGTAACATTTTTCACAAAAATCGATAATAAGCGAGATATTTAGATTTATTTAATTCAGGCCCCCTTATAACCCCCCTTTTAAATAATGTATTTTGAATGCCATAAAGCCTAAAATCTAAGTTACAACGAACTTAATTTATATTCCAATTTTCATCGAAATCCGTTCATCCATTATCGCGTGAAAAGGTAACAAACCTACAGACAGACAGACATACAAACAAAAATGTCAAAAAAGCGATTTTCGGTTTCAGGGTGGTTAATTATATATGTTAGGACCAATTATTTTTGGAAAATCGAAAATTACCAGAAAAAATTCAGCTACAGATTTATTATTAGTATAGATTCTGGTGTACTTAAGGCCATCACGATCAACAACGAAAAAATAAGATATTAGCTGAACATGCCGAGTGAGTTGGCTCAGATGGTAGACTTGTATTCAGGAGGTCCCGGTTAAAATTCCGTGGCCGACCAATCTCACTGGAGTTTTTCATGATTTCCCTGAGTCACAAGGACAAATGCCGGATAGGAAATTTACATGACATGATTCATCACCGCCTCAATTACCAATAGCATAAACATTGAACAAAATCTATTATCAGTTACAACACAAAGCTATCTACAACACACAATAGAAACAGGAGCTCAACAACAGTGTTGCCACTGACCGAAAATAAAATCTACCAGATTTCTCTGAAAATTGTACAAAATTGTACAGATTTTTTCTGTAATGTACCAAATTTATACCAGCCCAATTTTCTCGTGAAGACACCTGTGCAAATTACAAATACAGAAAAAAGAGCATGAATATAACATTTACAAAGACAAGGAAGACTACAAAAATAAGGAATACATGCATCTGGAAACATGTTTTATTTTGAATAATTTCGAGGGAAAAATTGTTCCGGAGCCGGGTATCGAACCCGGGACCTTTGGTTTAACTCACCAACGCTCTACCACTGAGCTACTCGGGAACTCTAACCGACACCGATCCAATTTTTCCCTCTATATCCACAGACCTCAAAGTGGGCTGACAACCGTCAAGCAACCATCTTCGAGTGCACACTAACTCCGTGTGACTTAAATTGTGGTTTTCTGTTAACGAACAGTGACGTGTATTATGCAAATCAAGATTTCAGGTATAAACTCCCTGTAAAGTTGATTTGAATAATTTCGAGAGAAAAATTGAGCGTTGGTACGTTAAACCAAAGGTCCCGGGTTCGATACCCGGCTCCGGAACAATTTTTCCCTCGAAATTATTCAAATCAACTTTACAGGGAGTTATACCTGAAATCTTGATTTGCATGTTTTATTTTAACAAACAAATTCACAAACATTAAAAAAAACTCACAAACTTTGTTTTGGTCTCATAATATTGAGCTGAACTGTACACAATTGGAATAGATTGGTAATATTCAGTACATTCAGTGTTGTACAGTCAGAGCACATACATTGTGCAATTGACAAAGTCAGTAATGAAAAGTAAACAACAAAACAATAAAATTAATTCAAAAACTCTCAACAACGTTGACATTAAAAAAACTCATTAATTTCATAAAATGGTTTGTTGATTAACCAACCAGAGACAAGTCTGTTAAAAGACTTCCTTTCCAGATTAAAAAGATATCTCGGAAATTTATTTGCTATTTTTAAGGACATAATAAAATAATTATTCATTGTTTTAGTCAGCCTACACTTAGGTATGTCAAAAAGGTCACGGTTTCTGGTGTTGTATATATGAACATCATCCCTATGTGTCAACATATGTGAACTTTCTTTGACGAAATTTAGGGCTTGATAAATATACAGTGATGTTACAGTCATAATTTTTTCATTTACAAATAACGGTCTGCAGTGCGCCTTCATTGATGAATTAGTTATCATTCTAATAGCTTTTTTTTTGTAACATAAGTACCTTATTAGTATGAGAACTATTACCCCATAAAAGTAGTCCATAAGAAAGTATACTATGAAAATAAGAAAAAATAGACAACACTAATGCAATTCTTCGCAACATACATTTTCAAATTTCGCAGAAGAAATATTACTCTTGACAATTTTTTACAAACAGACTCAACAAGGTCTGCCCAAGTAAGTGTGCTGTCCACCGTAATACCAAGAAGTTTAAAATTATTATTTTCCATGACTGTACTACTAAACAACAAAGATGCAGTTTTACTTTCATTTAAAATAAATTTATTAGAACTAAACCATTTCTTGGCTTTATTAAAAACGTTGCCAAAGTTGGTAAAATATTTAGGACACTAGAATAATAAAGACATAAAATAGTGTTTAGGCCTATGCATTGCAACAAATATCATATTGCGAATTGCAGGGAAAAAAAAAAAAACAAGAATATCATATAAAATTTCTCTCTTAACCGAGACATATGCCTTCTTGAAATCTATGCATAACTGATGTACTGTATCCTTATACTCCCATTTTTTCTCAAATATCTATCGAATACAAACAATCTTATCAACAGCCTTACAAAACACGCAAACTTAAAAAACCAACGTTACTTATGAGATGATCTAATAGAAAGTTAAATTGCAGCGCTCATCTTCAGACCTGAACTTGAGACAAACATCTTCATCTACGTGGAAGCTGACATGGAGAATAATATGTCCTGTGTGCAGATGGACGGTTTAATCACGCTGTCAAATTATCTGTGCAACAGGCAACAGACACACGTCTCTGCTCGCGTTGCCATAGGAACAATATTAGCACAAGACGTTTCTCTACATAGCTAGCGACTCTATTAATTATCCAGAAGGCCAAGTTCAGTTTTATGTTTAATTCTGTGCCGTCAAGACGATTGTGATGTGGGCCGGGCGCGGACTGCATGAGTGATGATTACATCCAAGAACCGACGCGTGTGAATCTCACACCCAATTAGTTGGATCACTGCCAACCTAACAACTCCATTCTCGAAACACTGTCCTCTCCACACTGGTATAGTTTGTTGCTGCATTTGCTCATTATGTAGAGCAGGGACGTCCAAACTTTTTTATTTGGAGAGCCAATAACTACAAAAGCATAGGTCGATGATGAGCTATTTGACATAATATTAACGACAATTCCTCGAAACATGATAAATTTAAGCATAAAATAATTTTGAGTAAACAGGAAAAATACAGATATTGATCTGAACTACTTAACCTTTAAATTCCCAAAGTATCCTATAGGATACAACAGGTTAATAGGCTATATGCTATCATTTTAATAGTACAACAGAAAAAAATTTGTAGGAAAATTAAAATTTCAGAAAACTATAATATTGTACGACTTACAAATTATGGACACTGCGATAGTTCTTTTCTTTACAGTCCGACACGGTTTAATAAACTAGTGTGAGAAATAAAGCTTTGCCAATTTAAGGGTTAACCAGCGAATAGGGATTATAAAGAATGGACACTGAGCGAATTTTCCTGTGTTATGTTTCTCTGTGCGCCAGCGTTTAGTTCTACTTTCAAGCGCTAGAGGTTGGTGTAATCGAGCATAGGCTAAGATAATAATTGAGAATAGAGTTGAGACACAGGATTCAAACAAGGCTACCTTATTGCATAATCCAGTAACGCTTTGCTTCAAATAATTTCAAGTTAACAGCTTTTCCTTATTTCTCAGTGACAAACTAGTTGTAATAATAATTTGTTATATTTCAGATATAATAATAATAATAATAATAATAATAATAATAATAATAATAATAATGATTTATTTTAGCTGGCAGAGTTAAGGCCGTAAGGCCTTCTCTTCCACTCAACCAGCAAAAAGTGTATATACATATGCATGAACTTACAAAGAATCCAACAATTTGATTTAGATGAGAGTTACATGTATACAAAAGTTATTTACAAATTAAACAACAAAATACTATGAACTATTAATTAAACACTGAAATAAACTGTGTAGCAGAATTAAACTAAAATACATAGAATGTTAATATATTTCAAATAATATTAGATAATAGAAAGAGATTATTACGAGACAATTAAAATACAGCACAATCAGGATGATGTCTAAAGAAAAAAGTAACAATGCAGTCAGTGATAGTTTAAATCAGTATGATTGGAGTGAAATGCTAATAAGGTTATCTTTTAAGCTGTTCTTAAAGGTGTTTATTGTCTTGCAGCCCCTAATACTTTGTGACAAGGAATTCCATTGACGCGAGGTGGATATTGTAAAAGATGATGAATAACAAGATGTTCTATGAAGAGGTATACTTAGCGTGCCACAGATAAGTGATCTGGTATTTACGTCGTGGTTAGAGTATAGATAAGAGATAAAATAATATAATACATTATAAAATTATGTATCAAATTCGTTTAATATTTGTAAATAATATAATATAGGTATGTGGTTTTACTTCTCATAAGAGTTTTGTTTTTCCATTTTCAATGCTATCAAATCATTACATATTTTAATTGTTGTTGGGGGTCAACGTCTCAACTCTCATTATAAAGGAACTCTAGAGTCTAGACATTACAGTTAATGACGGATTTATTATTTTATGGATCCAATTTATTTTATTTGAGTACATAATGTACCTAGATGTATTAATTGTATGTGTTATATTTCCGCTGTGTCGACTGCTAGCTGGTGTGATGTAAGCGCCAGCTCTAGGGAGAAAGCAGAATCTCACGCTGTAGCTGGCTTGAAAGTCATTGAAATCAGTCCGGCTACATCAAAGGTACCGACGCGAAGTGTCCATTCTTTATAATCCCTATTCGCTGGGTTAACTTTATCAGGTCACAACATTTGGCCAACAACAACAATACATTTCTTAACAACATCGCCGTAAACAAAGTCTTTCCTTGCTCAGAAATGTGCTTCGACACCTCGTAACTGATTTTCATAGCATTACTATTATCTTTTATTTTTTTTTTTTTTGCACTTCAAACTTCCACCAGTAAAAATTGCTGATGTGTAGTGACTTTTGAACATAGATCTTTTGCCTTCACAAGCTTTCGTTCCCACTGTATTTATCGAAATCACTAGAATATATTTTTATACTTCTGTGTCTTTATATTCCTCCATGACTACTATTATAATATCGATGCAAAATAACACAAGTCACTTTACTTCCACCACGTAAGATCTAAAATTGTTATTAAGAAGATTAATTTAATTTTATAAACTTCCTCTTTATTTAAAGGCTGCCAAGACTGACAAAGTGTACTAGATATTTATAAACGTGTACAGATATAAATGAGAAATATGTAACTTGAAAAAATAAACGTGGAAAGAAAAAAATTGTATCAAAAATACAGTAAACAGGTACAATAGAGTAAAAATAATGCATTTAAGAAGTAAATACTTTCGATTACCTCTGTTTCTGAATCTATTACGTAAATTCCAGAGAAGTACACATAAAATTAACCAAATTTCAGCAAATTTTAAGTATAATAAAGCAGACAGTATTAAAAAAAAGGCCGCCCAGAGACAATTTTCAAGTTTTATAAAGTAGTGGCAATTCCAGCTTTTTATAAGACTTAGAGAAACACGGACCTAAACACTGGAATAACTTCGAAAATTAGAAGCCGCAGAAATGAAACCACTAAGCCAGGATGTAATTTATATGATCACAAAATAATAATTCTGGGCAAACTTATAATTCCGATGGAAAAGTATTTTTAAGAAATATTGTTTATTATTACTGTAAGACATAGATAAAGCTCTAAATTTAAATATTATAACATTTGATTTTCAAAAGGAAAATTTTTACAAGTTTTCTGTGCATAGAATCTCAGTGATCCTGGCTGGGTGGTAAGTACTTAGAGGAGAAAAATTCGCTCCGGAACCCGGGATCGAACCCGGGTCCTTGGCTCTACGTACCAAGCGCTCTAACCACTGAGCTACGCCGAAGTTCAATCCACAGCACCGGATCGAATCCTTCTCCTCTAGTGTTTTTCCCTTTGTGGCCTTACTCCATGTTCGACATATATTTAATATTAGAGGAGAAAAATTCGCGCCGGCGCCGGGGATCGAACCTGGGTCCTTTGTTCTACGTACCAAGCGCTCTCACCATTAAGCTACGCCGAAGTCCAATCCACAGCACCGGATGGAACTCCCCTCCTCTGGTGTTTTTCCCTTCGTGGTCTGACTCCAAGTTAGGCATGTATGTTGACATTTTACGAGTATATTAAGTCAATTGCCATTATACAAGGAGCGCACTCAGTTGAGTGACTTGGTGGCCGGGATTCCACAGGTTCGATCGCAGGCGCCGGAGCAAATTTTTCTCCTCTAATATTAATTGTTACCATAACAGATATATTCTGTAGGATCAAAAAAAAATAATAACCTTAAGTAGATTCGACATATATGTTGACATACAGCCTATTAAGTCAACTGCCATTACACTCAATTGAGTAACTTGATGTTCGGGATTCCACAGTCTTATGCTCTGTTGGGCGAAGAATCTAAGTAAAGATTAATATTTTGATCCTACAGAATATATCTGATATGGTAACAACAGTTATTACAGGAGAAAAATTCGCTCCGCGGCGCCGGACATCGAACCCGGGTCCTTGGTTCTGCGTACCAAGCGCTCTAACCACTGAGCTACGCCGAAGTACAATCCACAGCACCGGATGGAATTCTCCTCCTCTGGTGTTTTTCCCTTCGTGGTCTGACTCCAATTTGGGCATGTACATGTTGACATTTTATATTAAGGCAACTGCCATTATACAAGGAGCGCACGCAGTTGAGTGACTTGTGGCTGGGATTCCACATGTTCAATCCCAGGCGCCGGAGCGAATTTTTCTCCTCTACTATTAATTGTTACCATAACAGATATATTCTGTAGGATCAAAAAAAATAACTTTACGTAGATTCGACATATATGTTGACATACAGCCTATTAAGTCAACAGCCATTACACAAGGTGCGCACTCAATTGAGTGGCTTGATGGTCGGGATTCCACAGTATTATGCTCTGTTGAGCGAAGATTCTAAGTAAAGATTAATTTTTTGATCCTACAGAACTAATCTGTTATGGTAACAACGGTTATTAGAGGATCGAACCCGGGTCCTTGGTTCTAAGTACCAAGCGCTCTATCCACTGAGCTACGCCGAATTTCACTACGTATCCATTCTTAAAGAATGCATATAGAATCATATTGGTATATAAAGTGGTGACGAGAGGTGAAGGCATGTGATGGCATGCAACCGAATGCAAAACAGTCTGTCGTGGATTTTATGGTGAAACTGGCTATCCTTTAAGGTGTAAGCTGCAGATGGTGCGATATGTTTTATAGGCACGAAAAGAACAACATCCAGAGGCTGAATTTGTCTAGTGGTTCCAGGTGGTATGAATTGCAAAGTCACACACTTTCCAGGAGGGACAGTTTGCTCTAAAGGAGTATGATTTTTATACGCAGACCAGGAATCACGCGAAAGCAAGTTACTTTCACCAGTTATTGGCCAAAAACAGTGCTCGTATCATAGATGTAGTTCTGCTAACCCCATTTTCGCACTCTTGCTTTCTGTAACGTAAATATTCCCTACTGCCTTTGCAGCATCACTGACACTAGAAAGAATAGTAGGGGGCAGAGGACCTTCAACTCCTCCCAGCAGAATAAATAACTTCCCAGTCAATTTATCATCCAGATTAACAGTCTGCATAATTGTATACGAACGCGTTAGAGCATTTTTGTTTGTTGATCTTGATACAACTCTCTTGGTACCCTGATTTCCAAGGTTCCTTTCATATGCATTTCCTCTTCAAATCCCGATTGGTTGGAGTTGAAAAGAAATTTTTCATTCGGTATTCACGGTGCAAGTTAATGGTTTGTTTAGAACATTTCTTGAATGTCGACATGTCCATTTTGTGAAGTGTAATACATACATCCCACAGAGGGTTGACCTCTGCACCTCCCGGACACTCATTCTCTGTCGCCCTGGTGGGTCATATATTTTTTTCTGTCAAAATTGTTTTTATTTTTATTTTAGTAGGTTATTTTACGACGCTTTATCAACATCTTAGGTTATTTAGCGTCTGAATGAGATGAAGGTAGTAATACCTGTGAAATGAGTCCGCGGTCCAACGCCGAAAGTTACCCAGCATTTGCTCATATTCAAAATTGTTAACCCAACACTTTCAAATGAGCCTTATTAGAGACTGTACTAGCGATCTCGCACTCAAGGAGTTCCTTTTAAGAGAAAAATAGAAAATAATGTAGATTAGAGTATGCTGGGTTTGCAGAGAAGTATCTACCCTTGGAACAGAAAACTGTGAATGAATTAATGAATGAATATGGAAATCAAACTTGATGAAATACATTAGATGCTGTAATTGACGCCCAGTTACTTGTACACAATGCAAAACCCCACTACAAAAATTAACTTTTGTAGCAAACATGCTGAGAATAGACTACTATGTACAGACGTGGACAAATTATAAACAAAATTGACGATTTTTATGATAATTCTATTTACAAAATTTTGACTTTTCAATTTAGACTACAGTTGACAATTTTGCATATTTCTATCATTACAGTAGATAGAAATATGCAAAAATGTCAAATGTAGGCTATTCTAAATTGGAGAGTCAAATTTTGTGAAAACATATGTAATAAAATCTTCAATTTTGCTAATAATTTGTAAATACTAAAAAATGTCAACTGCAGTCTAAAGTGAAGAGTCAAATTTTGTAAAAATATTATAATAAAAATGTTCAGTTTTGCTAATAATTTGGAAATATCCAAAATGTCACCTGTAGTCCAAATTGAAGAGTCGAATTTTGTAAAAATAACAAAACAAAATCTTCACTTTTCCTAATAATTTGTAAATATGCAAAAACATCAATTGTAGTCTAAATTGAAGAGTCAAATTTTGTAAAAATATACAATACAAATCATCAGTTTTTCTAATAATTTGGAAATACGCAAAGATGTCAGCTATAGTCTAAATTGAAGAAACATTTTTGTAAAAAATATATAATAAAAGTCTCCAATTTTGCTAATAATTTGTCCAAGTCTGTATATAAAAATGTAGAAAGATTTTTACAGTGTTACACACTTTCGCTCTGTACTTCCTATAGTTATAAAAACAGAATCGCTCTGCCTTAGAATGGAAAACTGTACCGTTAAATTGAGTAACAAAGGAGAGTATCGTGGAGAGAGTTCGGCGATCGTGTAGGGAGGTCTCCGACTTTACTACACGAACATAATTCTGTTATAGTCATCTATTGTTCGCCCGCTCATAATGGACACGGCGTGTTATGCAGTCTTTCCTTCAGTAAGTTTCAGGATACCATGCACTTTAAAGCAGCATTTTGTAACATAATCAACATCGTATCTTTCTCAGTTCAGGTCTAGAATAACAAGCTACAGATATTGTCTCGTAAATAATGTCGATTTTAAAGTGATATTTTAGTTGGAATGTGTTGTGACAAGAAAATATTAATTCAATATTCAAATAAAGATTCTTAAATTCTATGATGCTGAGCCACTTTTCAGCCAGATTTGTTACCCACGGCTCTACTACTTTCCGATTTTTGATACGAAGAATTCGGTGATACACATTTCGATGGCTTAAAAGTTTTGGAGATTTCTTCTTCGCAGTGGGCCATGGGTCGAAACAAATGGTAATCAGAAGACTCAATATCAGTTCTATATGCTGGTGTGGAAGTTTTTTTTTTCCGTCGCTGTTCGAGAGACATGGAGTCTCGCATTGTCAGAATGCAAGAGAATTGTATTTCGATTAAGTAACGTACGGTACCTTTCTCCAAAATGTTCATGAATTTGTTCTAGCTGTTGAGGAAAAAATATCCGTATCGACTACACGCGAGTTTGGAACAAACTCTCAGTGAATTACACCTATAAAGCACCACCAGACACATAACATTACTTTGAGACCCAACCGATTTTATTTCACGACAACATGAACATTACGATGAAGTGATGAGAAACGACTAGAAGTATCTGAAATGTGGATATGGAGAAGAATGGAGCGTGTGAAATGGACAGACAGAATAAGAAATGAAGCTGTGTTGAAAAGCGTGGGTGAAGAAAGAATGATGTTGAAACTGATCAGGAAGAGAAAAATAAATTCTATGGATCTCTGACTAAGAAGGAACTCCCAATTGAAGGATGCACTGAAAGGAATGGTGAACGGGAGGAAAGTTCGTGGTAGAAGATCTCAGATGGTAGACAATATTTAGATGTATGGATCATTATTATACGGAGACTAAGAGGAAGGTAGAAAACCCGGGTTTGCAGTGAAAATCTTCCCTCGGGAAGAAAACTACGAATGAATGTTATTGTGATGTACCGAAGTACATATGATATTCCCGTGCAGGAATTCTGCGTTATCATACGATGAAGGCTCGGTGGAGCGGAGAAAAATTCTCTCCGGCACAGGGATTCGAACCTGGGTTTTCAGCTCTACGTGCTGACGCTCTATCCACTAACAAGCAAACGTTATGATGGGGGCAGATAAAAAAGTTATTTTTTTTTCTTTCGCCATGTTAATAATGTCAAAAGAAGTGCTTATACAAATTTTGGCCACTCGACAGCAATTACGAGGCCGTCCAGAAAGTGATTTTCCCTGGGGCCGTTTATAGAAAAAAGCAGAATTGCATGGACATATTTATTGAAACAGATACAGCAATTGTTGCGCTATTTGTCAACATATCCCCCACTAGAATTCAGACATTTGTCACACCATAGGATCAATTTTTGTGTCGTAGTAGTCAGCCGCCTCAGATCGGAACCAGCGTTTGACTGCGTCTGCACCTCTCTCTGTCGAGCCCATAATGTGAAAAATGTCTCAGTTCCGATGAAAAATATGTTGAAAAATAGCTCAACAATTGCTGTGTCTGTTCCAATAAATTTGTCCAATAAAATCGTGTTTTTTTTTTCTGTCCACGGCCCCTGGAGATCTTATTTTTTACGCCCCTCGTAATTGCGGTCGAGTAGCCCAATTTTGTATAAGCACTTATTTTAACACTAACTTATTAACATGGTGGAAGAAAAAATTTTAATATTTTTATCTGCCCCTATCAAAACGTTTGCTTGTAAGCCGCACCGAATTCCAATTCCGATGTAGGATCGAATCCTCTCAGTTTAAGCTCCACCTCTCTTACTTTCCCTTTAGTGATCAACCCTCATGCACTGTGTCACAGATGTGTAACAGTGGCACAACGTCCAACACACTAATGTGCAGAGGTGCACTCATAACGAGTGACTAAGTGACCGGGATTCGAAGGAATGAACGCCGTCTTAAATCATATGCGGAGACAAAGACGAAGGCAGAAAATTGGAAAAATTGGAGAATGCTGGTTTGCAGTGAAAGACCTGCTCTAGGGCAGAAAACTATGGATGAATGAATATTTTCATTTAAAAAATAGTCAGGATCACAAAAGAACATTTGTTTTTTCTGTAAAAACATTCACAGTTACAGAAAAAACTTTATTTGACTTCCTTCTTCAGTTATTTATGTTCCACCACCAGTATTTTTTGGCCGTTTATATCATTCACATCCTGTATAAGGTACAAAATACAACAGTCCTGCGAATTATGATTTTGATTATATTAACAGTGATGCCGCTTACGACGGCGATATTATGTTGAAGTTAATTTACATTTGCCAATTAATATGAACGCATTCTAACGAAGAGGAAGTCCTTCATTACATAACCATATGAAGCAAGCCTCGAATAAGCGAAGCAATAAAAACGCCCTCCGCCTATCTAGAACCTCCATCTTCATCTTCATCGTCGCTGCCGACAAAGATTTTGTGTGGGGATTCTTCGCTCACTGCGGAAGGCGCAGCTTGAATGCAGAGAGGGTGGTAGGAAGCGAGATAACATAGCAGGAAGTGTGTAACAGTTCGAGATCCAGCTTTTATACAGCGCACAGCGACTTAATTAGTCAGCAATACAGCGGAGGTGGCGCCGCGCTCGCAAACAAGCAAACATCGACTTCGCGTTTGTCTTCTATTAGTGTTACATGCATCAGTGCAACAATTCCGACGGCTCCTTTCAAGAGTAACGTAATCGAAATCATCATTACAGGGTATTTGACAAAATATTACACGTGTACATTTGGACATGCAAAAAGGAGTCACGTGTGTTTAAGCAGTGTTTGACTCAAACTGTTCATAAATTGAAGACCTAGGTGCAAAAACCGGTCAAGTCCAATTTTTTCAAAATTGAATTTAGTATACACTGTATAGATAGATATGAGCCGTTGAGAGCAGAAGTGGTGTAAGTCAAAAATGAGTATTGAGGGTTATAGTAAACATTCTGTAAAATACAGCGCAAAGTAGCAATTAATATTCAATTTATCTAAACTATTAGTAGTCAGTGGATAGCACGAAGGACATATTAATTGCTACTTTGCGCTGTATTTTACAGAATTTTTTATTTTAAACCTCATTATCCAATTTTGACTTACGCCACTTCTGCTCTGAACGGCTCATATGTATATGCTGCACACTTTTGTGCAAGAATCCGTCAAGTCTGGCTTTTAGTAACGTCTCTACAGTTGAAAAGGACTTGACTGTTTTACTGATTTGCGTCAAAAAACAGACAAATCTTCCCGCTAGATAGAAGAGAGGTCAATATTATTTTACTACAGTCCAATATTTTTAAATAATAATAATAATAATAATAATAATAATAATAATAATAATAATAATTTTATTTGAAGGATAATAATGGTATACTTTAGGTTGGCACTCCCGATGAAGCAAAAGCTTGTGGCCGGGAGTCGAGTTTACATCAAATAATGAAAATGTAATATTACAAGTTTAAGCCTAGACTAAAATAATTATTTAATTGTTTAATATTAGTAAACAAATATAAGTAAGCAAACGTAAAGTGATAAATATCAAAATAATAAATAATAATAATAACACAAGAAATAATAATAAAGAAATACAACGAAATTTTATCAGGTAAGATACAGAAGTGTTGATTAACTAGAAAGTACAAAGGGCGATGGGCCCTTTAAACAATGCTTACTTAATTACTTACTGGCTTTTTAAGGAACCCGGAGGTTCATTGCCGCCCTCACATAAGCCCGCCATTGGTCCCTATCCTGAGCAAGATTAATCCATTCTCTATCATCATATCCTACCTCCCCCAAATCCATTTTAATATTATCTTCCCATCTACGTCTCGGCCTCTTTAAAGGTCTTTTTCCCTCCGGCCTCCCAACTAACACTCTATATGCATTTCTGGATTCGCCCATACGTGCTACATGCCCTGCCCATCTCAAACGTCTGGATTTAATGTTACTAATTATGTCAGGTGAAGAATACAATGCGTGCAGTTCTGTGTTGTGTAACTTTCTCCATTCTCCTGTAACTTCATCCCTCTTAGCCCCAAATATTTTCCTAAGCACCCCCTTTGAACAATAATAAAGTAAAATGAAAAAGTTATTAAATAATGCAATTGTAAAATAAATACAAAATATTATCCAATAATATAATGGAGTAATATATTATATACATAAATGATATTTTAGTTCTATTTGATTTATTGAATTTTGAAAGATTCATAACATAAAAAATATATACACCTTTTTTTTTCCAAAATTTCATGTAAGAGAGGATATATAGAAAAATGAAAAATATTAAAAATGAAAAAAAAATATATATAATATATAATTATTAGAATACTAATCAGTATTTAAAATCAGTTGAAGTGCTTGGTTTTTAAATAATTTATTATTGGAAGATGCTAATTTTGAATGTTTTTAATTAAGTTAATCTCTATCCGAAATTAGAGGTATGCCTTAGTTCTGCTTCAGAATTGCATTTGGGTTCAAACAAAGGACATGATATAATGTGTCTTCTTGTACTGTAACCATGGTCATAATAGTTATTATTTTTATGGTAGTATTTTAGTAGGGTATATAATATGTATATTTGTTTAATATTCAGTACTTTAAATTTCTTGTATATGAGACGTGTATAATAATCCATTTTTTTCTTAATATATATTTTTATTATTCTCCTCTGTAATAATATTAACTCATTAATTAATAATTAATATTTTAGTACCAATTTTAACCCTACAGTATAAAACTCAACTGAACAGTTGAGGCATTGAGCTTTACTTTTATTCATAGTAACAAAATAGTCTTGTTCCCAAGTTTCTTGGACATTAAAAGAAAATCTACAATTTTTCCGCCATATTTCACCACTTTACACATTTCTGATTAGAAAGCTATGTTACAGAATTCCTCTGCTTAGTTTACGTACACGTAGCAGGTAGAGTAGGTCTATTTACGAGGGGAGAAATTAAGAGCTGGTATATAGTGCTCGCGCGGGAACATATTGTCCATGCCTGGTGTAGACGTATTTACTTAAAAAAATTGAAACATAAATGTGTTATATTCAATCACAAAAATGTAATAACATGAGAATACGGCACTCTGAATCATACCATAACAATACAGGAAATGTGAAATGATACAATGTGTTCAATTCCATCTTAGAGAGACTACTTGAATACAGTATAGGCCTAGTAGTGTACACGACGCTTTATCTCAACAAACAGGCCAGCACGTCCAAATGAAGTTATTCTGTGTCGAGATGGTGGAGGCGGATATGTTGAGGAAATGCAGAGGAAGCTCTTCTGTTATGTGTGTTATATCGTCATGCAGCTCTGGTTACAAAATTATTATCTAGCCACGTCCGAGAGTGAAACTGTGTTATGCATTACAACTGTACAATGAATCAAGCAACAGCCTACGTACCTTCAGTAACAAAAAATATAATATTTCTTTGTTTTTACTGAGCAGAGAAAATTTTAATTAACACTTGTATGCGAGAGGAAATTAAGAGCAGAACAGGGCTTCTATATATGCATACAAGCCAATTGTTATTCAGCTGAGGTGCTTTACTATTACTGTATATTTTCTTCCGGAATATTCTCTGAAGAAAATTAAAGATTAGAATGTGCAGGCCCTCAGCGCTGGCTATTGTTGTACGTGGATGTATAAATAATAAAAAAAAACATAACTTTATCATATCCAAGGACTAAATTCTAATTGATCTTTTGTCGTTCATTTTAACGTTGCTAGGTTACGCACACATAAGAGCCCATTTCGGATTT
Organism: Periplaneta americana; assembly: GCF_040183065.1. Taxonomy (NCBI): domain Eukaryota; kingdom Metazoa; phylum Arthropoda; class Insecta; order Blattodea; family Blattidae; genus Periplaneta; species Periplaneta americana. The sequence continues at coordinate 26,670,963 of NC_091132.1, read as the reverse complement.
GTTTTCTTCACGGCCGACTTGATGCTCGCTTCGCTTCTCCTTTACCGGCTTTGACAATTCATTTTGATCCCTGTGTTAAAGCTGTAATCGATAAAATATGAAATTCCCGCCAGATGGCACTGACTCCCAAGATTCACTGAGGAATGTGTGTATGGTTTCTTGTACGATTATAATTAGTAATATTGCGCTTCTTTCTACTGGTATGTGAGTTTATTGTGATATGATTCAAAATGACGTATTGTTGTGTACCATTGTCTACTTCGAATAGAACTACAAAATTACCCCTCTGTCATGTTACTTAAACTGAACAGGTTACTTTGTGTTACCTTTCCTGCCTTTAAACTCTCGCTTTTACAATAATTAACAGAACTAAACATAGTAATACTTCTTATTTTCTTATTTATTATTTATAAGTGTTATTATTACTCTTTAATCATTCATTTTAATTCATACTGAATATTTTTTCTGTGTACACCACACCTTGGCAGACAGCGCCTCGTGGTGGGATTGAGAAATTAACCAATTTCAGGAAAATATTACTATTGTCAAGGACGTATACAAAAAAGCGAAGGGAACATCAAGTCGGCCGTGGTTTTCTTAAAGATGTTAGCTGCAGAAAAAAAAAAAAGCTAACGGAATGAAGGTCAAAGATTGACACAAGCATTCTCACTATATTTTAACGGGTTTTGTAATAGCTCGTTTCTTTTATGAAGTTACCAAAGGTTTATGACGTCCACCGCTGTGGAGTAACGTTCAACGCGTCTGACCGTGAAACGAGTGGGCCCGGGTTCGAATCCTGGTTGGGACAAGTTACCTGGTTGAGATTTTCTCCGGGACTCATATCCAGTGTTGCCAACTCAGAATTCCAGTTACCGCTGCACAAGCTTAAGAAACCCGCTAAACTGTAGTTTAAAAACTCCAGTTTTTTCTTAACACATCGCTTTCAAATTTGAAACACAAACTATACAGTTTCAGGAATTGGAGAATTGTATATAAATAGAGACGAAATTAGGGAAATTATCACTTTGTAGGCTCTACATTCTATGCAAAATCGTCTTTATCCTCGTACAGTTTTACATGGCACATTTCTTCAAAATTGAATGAAGTACATAGATGAAGAATATACTGGACACTTCGGAAATAATCACATTCACAATCATAAGAGTCAGTTCGAAATTTGGTTTCACACTAAGCAGGCACGTCCTGCCAACAAGGAGTCTGGTTTTAAGTTCAAGTATTTCTGTGTTACGTAATCTATAATGCGGAATGATAAATCAAATAATATATCATATAGGCTATCATAAAAGAAAATGAAATTCCGTTCATCATCTATTCTTTATGATTAAATACATCAATATCAGTTACAAAAAAAATGCATACATATATTAGATTAAGAGTTTAATGAATGCGGCATACCTTATTTGTACAGCAATAATGGATGAGGCAGGAAATGGACGTGGTTAAACCAAATCGAGTAACATAAAACGTTCATATTTTATACTGTAAAATGAAAAAGTGTGATAATACCGTACTAAACTCTGGTTCATTATTAACTAACATTGTTGTCCGCAAGTGCATATAAAACAATTGAGAGGTTGGGTGCAAGAAAGGCACTTCTCTCAAATGCAAGTTTTGAGAAAATTGATGTTGAAAATTCAAACCATAGTAATATTATCTATGCACACCTTTACATTTTGGGTACTCCTGATCTCTACGATCACAGTATTGAACTACAACTTTGTGATCATATGCATAACAGATCAGAGAACACAATAAAACGTTTTACTCAAAAAGAGCACATCCTCTAAAATCCCCTTGTTACAGCCCGCCCCTCAATTATAAACTAACATCTTTACAAAGAAAATACTTAAAAATATCATCTCCTTCAGACGGAATCATGAAAACCCCCAAAATAAATAGCTAGCCGCTGACGGTAAAATTCTGTACCTGACCATAGTCCTGAAAACACCAGATTTAGCTACAAAATCGCTGACTTGGCAACACTGCTCATATCGCTGGAATTTATTACCTTGATCTGATTCAGACGCTAGATAACCACAGCAATTGATGAAACGTCGTAAAATAACCAATTAAGAAAATATACGCACAGTTATATCACTTCCGTTTTGTGTAGCTCCTCCATCGTCTAGATTTGAATTGGAAACCGTGGTTGTTGTAAGCCAGCTCTCTTCCAATTGAGCCACCAAAGAGACGCGGCCCTACAGCCAGTGTTGCCAACACGATTCTTAAAAACTCGCTAAGACACAGTCTAGAAACCGCTAAATTGCTATACTGTCAACGAAAAAATAAAATTATTTTACCGCTGTGAGTGTTTAAAAAACCGCTAAATCCCTATAGGAGCAATACAAATTTCATACATGTTATGTTTTATTTAACGACGCTCCCAACTGCAGAGGTTATATCAGCGTCGCCGGATGTGCCGGAATTTTGTCCCGCAGGAGTTCTTTTACATGCCAGTAAATCTACTGACATGAACCTGTCGCATTTAAGCATACTTAAATGCCATCGACCTGGCCTGGGATCGAACCCGCAACCTTGGGCATTGAAGGCCAGCGCTATACCAACTCGCCAACCAGGTCGACAAAAATTTCGTAAGTTTTACCCGCTAAACTAACATTAAAAAAACGCTAGATCTAGCGAGAAGTCCACACCTGTGGAATAACGGTCAGCGCGTCTGGCCGCGAAACCAGGTGGCCCGGGTTCGAATCCCGGTCGGAGCAAGTTACCTGGTTGAGGTTTTTTCCGGGGTTTTCCCTCAAACCAATCCGAGCAAATGCTGGGTAACTTTCGGTGCTGGACCCCGGATTCATTTCACCGGCATTATCACCTTTTTTTTCATTCAGACGCTAAATAACCTCGATGTTGATACAGCGTCGTAAAATAACCCAATTAAAAAATCTAGCGAGAAAACCGCCGAATTGGCAACTCTGTCTACAATGCCCGAACAACGTAAGTACAAAAACAAACTAAAAAATACGGCATATCGAATTTGTCGTTTCAGGTTAAACTGCAACGTACACTGTAATTTTTATGCCACCTGTAAAGAAAATTGATTGTTGTGGCAGTCGTTTGTTATACGAGTATATGTGTAGAAAGGCGCAATTTACTAAAAACAAACAACTCCCGAATGTTATTGAAGCGAAAAACTGTATTTTAATAGGCAAAAACACACATTCATGTAATTAAATTGCAGGACAATGCTAACATGTGACGACCTCTCTTCGATATTTGTTGGTCATTGTGTTTGATTCAATCACTTGCTGAATGAGGTGTTGGCAGAGGGATTCTTTTGTAGCGACATGAATAACGCACGGTCTATGGGTGACATGTCACTACCACATACCGTGCACTTTCTCTGAATAAATTATTATATCGTACATTACTATGTACAGAGTAATTGAAAATAACTGAAGTTTGTACAAAAATTCCACGACGAATTCTCACTAGGATATCATATAGGCCTAGAAGTAGAGCATGGACTTGTAAAATAATTCAATTTTTCTGTTTATTCATTCATTTGATTTATATGAATTGGTCAGCACTTGCATTCTCGTAAGTAAATTACAGTGTTGATCACGTCATATCACTACTGGGTGTTCATTTCAAAGTGTGTCATGACGTCACTGTTGTTGGGTCACCGATTTGAAGCGAGTTTCAGCTTATATATTAGAGAAGTTGCCTATTATTTAAGTCGTTCTTCAATCTGAACTTGAGAACGTGTACGGTATAACTTGGACGTCGTAGCAACAGATGGCAGTCTGTACGGTCTGTGTGCTACCATAATCTCTTTCGAACTGTGTTTTGCGCCGGCAAGTCGTACGCAGGGTATTTGTTATCATCGGTTGCGTATGGTAACATTCCACAACACAAATCAAATGCTCCGTGTCCATGTTGACCGTCGAAGTTAATGTCAACAAATACGTAAGTAATCGTCTTAACCCTCTCCCCATATCCCGACAGTACGTATTTCCAAACAGTTCACATTCCTGCCACTACCGGCGTTACTGTACGTATCGGTACGTACTCTTCAGAATGAACGCCGTATTTGCTAGGCAACTTCTCTGCCTCTTAGGTTATATACCTCTGCGGAAGTGTAGGAAGATTGAATTCTCTAGGCTCATCGGCTAGCCACATGACGGCATACAGCGAGCCATGACACACTTTGAACTGAACACCCAGTAGAGACCTGCTTTTGGTTACCTTGAGTCACTAAGCAAGCCGCAACAGTGTAGTTGTATGTGTGGAGTACAGATCAGTGGCATTGAATCCAGACATAAAGTGTGCGCCAAAACATCCTCCCTAATTTAAAGTTTAAATAAAAATCAGATGAATCAAAATAAGGAAACTGTGTTAATGTGAATTGTATCTAAACAGTGGGAAATTTAGGTTTACATTCGTTGCCATAGCGATATCAAATGTCATGCGCAAAACAACAAGAATTGAATAGGAATTGAATACACGGAACTGACATTCAATTAGTGCAAATTGTAATCTGTAACGAATTCCAACTATGCCGTGGACGGGTGAAGAATGGCGCTTACGCTGTGGTTCTGGTAAGTGGTAATTCCATTGTCGCTGCTCAGATGTTTCCGGAACGCTTAATTTCTTCACGTGGCGACGTCCCCTGGCCAGCACAATCACCAGACCTTGCACCCTGCAATTTTTTTCTATGGGGGCAACTTAATGCTGAAGTGTTCAAACATCGGCCGAGGACTTTGCCAGACCCAAGAAATGCAATATAGGAAGAAATTGGTCTTATTCCTCAAGAAATGCTAGTTAGAGTGATTAAGAATTTCCGAAGTCGCATTCAACAATTCATTGATAGTGAAGGACACCTCTTGAGAGACACGTTATTAAAAAAAAATAAAAATACCCACTGTGTAGAAACCATTCATATTAATAAAATTTCCTTATTTTGATCCATCTGTTTTTTTATTTAAACTTTAAATCAGGGAGGATGTTTTCCCGCACCCTTTACTTTCAGTTCTGCCTTCAGTGAGCAACACAGTCAACATGCCGAAACAAAGACAGAAGCAAGTAGTCATGTGAACAATTTTGTTTTTACCGTGATTTACGAGTATTGTATTACTGTAATTTATTTATTTACTTATTTATTTATTTATTTATTTACTATTTATTTAATCATTCATTTGTTTCTTCATTTTTTACCTTTTTATTGATTTATTTTTATTTATTTATTTATTTATTTTTATTTCATTTACTTAAAGACCAGACAAAATGTTTAATCAGTTGTCTCCAGTCTTTAAATTGGATTTTTGTAATAAAAAACCCCACTTAACGTAAAGTAACGATTCTGTCGCCGCCTTTTCGCAGAATATGATAAAGAGAAGTGGAAGAAGTTGATCACGTTAAAAATACCTAAGAACAATATTTTTGTAGTGTTAATATATTAGAAAAAATTCACAAACGATTAGGAAAAACATGGAAATTCTACTTGAAGCAAGTAAAGCGATAGGTTTTGAAGTAAATCCCGAAAAGACAAAATATATGATTATGTCTCGTGACCAGAATATTGCTTGAAATGGAAATATAAGCCTAAAAATTGGAAATTTATCCTTCGAAGAGGTGGAAAAATTAAAATATCTTGGAGCAACAGTAACAAATTTAAATGACACTCGAGAGAAAATTAAACGCAGAATAAATACGGCAAAGGTCCACACATGTGAAGTAACGGCTAGCGCGTCTGACCGCGAAACCAGGTGGCCCGGATTCGATTCCCGGTCGGGGCAAGTTACCTGGTTGATTTTTTTCCGGGATTTTCCCTCAACCCAATATGAGCAAATGCTGGGTAACTTTCGGTGCTGTACCCTGGACTCATTTCACCGTCATTATCACCTTCATATCATTCAGACGCTAAATAACCTGAGATGTTGATACAGCGTCGTAAAATAACCTACTAAAAATATATAAGCTTATATGGGGAAATGCGTGTTATTATTCCGTTGAGAAGCTTTTGTCATCTATTCTACTGTCAAAAAATCTGAAATTTAGAATTTATAAAACAGTTATATTACCGGCGAAACTTGGACTCTCACTTTGAGAGAGGAACAGATATTAAGGGTGTTTGAGAATAAGATTCTTAGGAAAATATTTCGGGCTAAGAGGGATGAAGTTAGAGGAGAATGAAGAAAGTTGCACAACGCAGAACTGCACGCATTATATTCTTCACCTGACATAATTAGGAACATTAAATCCAGACTTTTGTGATGGGCAGGGCATGTAGCACGTATGGGCGAATCCAGAAATACATATAGAGTGTTAGTTGGGAGACCGGAGGGAAAAAGACCTTTGAGGAGGCCGAGACGTAGATGGGAGGATAATATAAAATGGATTTGAGGGAGATGGGAAATGATGATAGAGAGTGGATTAATCTTGCACAGGATAGGGACAAATGGCGGGCTTATGTGAGGGCGGCAATGAACCTTCGGGTTCCTTAAAAGCCATTTGTAAATGTAAATTGTTTAGGTGATAGCAGTGATGCATCAGATGACTTATCAATCAGTGTCTTCAGCGCAGCGGTAAGGTTTAGTAACCTCCTACAGCGGAGTTTTGGCAGTTGTTAACCTATATTGACGAGCACTTTGAATTTTATAACTGATTAAGGCGACTGCTTCTGGTAATCACATGTCGATATTGTATTGCACTTTTATGTCACAGAGCTTCGTGTGGTCTACCGACAGGAGTGCAAGAAAAGCAAGGCTGATAAGAATAAATCTGATCAATTATTGTTCTTGTCCACCACAAATTCCACTTCAAGTGCCAAGATTTAAAGGAGAGTCTCCGGCACAGAATAAAATCATAATTCTTGTTAAACTGACCATGCGATTACCCTTTAAGATTTATGGATTACCAACCACTACAAAATATGTTTCTATGTTTGTTTCTAAGTGTGACAGTACTGTATGTGAATTTCCAATGCGTGAATCATAAAGAGTAATAAATTCACCGTACGGCTACAAGTTTTTACAGTAATACGTTATTGGAAAAACTTTTGTTCGGCGATTTTATCAACAACTTACAAAAAAAGAAAGAAAATGACACACCATAAGTCAAATACTTCGCTTTGTAGTTGAAACAAAAGTTTTTCAGACTCGATATTATGATAATATTATGAAATCATAGAACACAGCGGTGCTTTGAAATGTTGTAGTTGTGGGTGAAGAAATTCTTAACAATGAAATTATGATCGTATGAAGGCACAACAGCCTATAGATAATTATACAGTATAGACACTTCGCGTCGGTACCGTTGATGTAGTAGTAGGACTGATTTCAATGACCTTCAAACCAGTTTGAGCGTGAGATTCTGCTTTCTCCCAGGAGTTGGCATTAACATCACACCAGCTAGCAGTCGACACAGCGGGAATATAACACATACAATTAATACATTTAGGTACACTATGTACTCAAATGAAATAAATTGAACCGATGAAATAATAAATCCATCATTAACTGCAATGTCTACACTCTAGAGTTCCTTTATAATGAGAGTTGAGACGTTGACCCCAACAACAATTGAAATATGTAATGATTTGATAGCTCTGAAAATGGAAAAACAAAACTCCTATGAGAAGTAAAACCTACATTATATTGTATACAATATTAAACGAATTTGATACATAATTTTATAATGTATTATAGTCCACACATGTGGAGTAACGGTTAGAGCGTCTCGCCGTGAAACCAGGTGGCCCGGGTTCGAATCCCGGTCGGGGCAAGTTACCTGGTTGAGGTTTTTTCCAGGGTTTTCCCTCAACCCTCGGTGCTGGATCCCGGACTAATTTCACCGGCATTATCACCTTCATATCATTCAGATGCTAAATAACCTAGATGTTGATACAGCGTCGTAAAATAACCCAATAAAATAAAATAATGTATATTATTTTATAATAAAGGCCTAATTTATTATATATAAAACATGAACAATTATTATTACAACTTGTTTGTCACTGAGAAATAAGGAAAAGTTGTTACCTTTAATTTATTTGAAGCAAAGCGTTACTGGATTATGCAATAAGGTAGGCGATGTTTGGATTCTGTGTCTCAACTCTATTCTCAATTATTATCTTAGCGGTGCTCGATTGCACTACCTCTAGCGCTTGAAAGTGGAACTAAACACTGGCGCACAGAGAAACAAAACACAGGAAAATTCGCTCACTGTCCATTCTTTGTAATCCCTCTTCGATGGGTACAACGTTAACCGAAATACTACGCTGCAGACAAAGATCCATCGTGGAACTTACAATGCAGAATAGGTATTTTTACTTTCAATTACTCCCGTTTTTTCTCCTCATGCTTAATTCTTCATTAACTCCTTGTTAAATTTAAAAGATTATAAACAGATAACTGGATAACTGCCATAAAGCTGAGTGCTAATGTTGCTGCAGTAATACCTATTTCCTGAAGAATCAAGGACGGCACTCGGTGCAGACATGGTTGCAGGGATATAGTCGTACCAGGGCGAGGCAGGACGCTGTCCCAATACTTTTTTCTGCAATCTGGGAGAGCCCTGCTTCCTTATTTTTACTTTTTAACATAATAATAGTCTTACTTGCTTCTTATTCAGCTTTGTATTTTATAAGTATAGATTAGTATTATGTACAACAACAGCGGCATTGCTACTTAAGTAATAATAATAATAATAATAATAATAATACTAATAATAATAATACAGAATTTAACTATGCTCTTAAGCCTCTATACAACATCCCACCCTCTTATTCACCCTTTACCTGCGTGCTTAAGACTACATACTGTTACAATATATTCTGCTTCTTTCTTACACCCTCTTTCTCATACCGCTGTCTTCTGTCGGCCATAATTCTGGAAATTTTTGTTGGTGTGTTTATTTTCATTGGTGCATTGAAGTTTCTGCGCCTATGATTCTGATTACCACCCTCGATGCTAAGTCAGAATAGGAGTTCGCTTGCATGTCTTCACCTCATGGGGAATAGAGAATGGGAACAAAAGACTGGATTGTTCCTCTTGAAGGCGAGACAAATTAGAATTTCAGCTGTTGAAGTTTGTGATGCGAACTGACGAAGAGATAATGATATCTACTCAATTATATACTTTTATGCCTGTTTTAGGTTAGGATATATAATGTGTTTTGTTTGCGCCATTTTCATTTTAATCTGTGTGTTCTTTCGGAGAGTAGTTAGATCTAATCATAGGTGAGAGGGGGTGAAAACTACAAAGTAGAACCTGTTTTACACAGCACGTACGGTCAAAAGACCCGTGCATTGGATTTAAGAGAAAATTGTGATAATATAGTACTTTGTATCTATAATATTGCTCAATAAATCCATTTATCTATCAAATAAAAAAATGATTCTGATTACCATAAATGTTAAACGGAAAACTTTTATTGTAATAATATGTTATTCGTCCATTCTTAGAATTTGCTGGTATTTATGCTTTCATTGTACAATAGCATCTTCTAAATTACGTATAATGAGGTATCGAAAACAGTAGCCTATTAAATTACAAACCGCGGGAATACCCAGACATTGGACGACCTAGAACAAGATGAGAAGATGAATTCCCTTGAAGATGGAATAGTCGAAAGAACTAACCCGTAAATCAGATGATAATGATTCTGATGATGATACTGAAGATGAATATGATGATGCTGATGATAAAGATGAAGAATATGACGATTCCGATGATGATGATGATGATGAACAATAATACGATGATTTTGATGATGATGAAGATGCTGATGACAAAAATGATGATGTTGATAATGCTGATGATGATACTAACGATAAAGATTATGAGCCACCGCCGTGGCTCAGTCGGTTAAGGCACTTGCCTGCCGGTTTGAAGTAGCGCTCGGGCGCGGGTTCGATCCCCGCTTAGGCTGATTACCTGGTTGGGTTTTTTCCGACGTTTTCCCTAACCGTAAGGTGAATGCTAGGTAATCTATGGCGAATCCTCGGCCTCATCTCGCCAAACACCATCTCACTATTACCGCTCCCATCGACGCTAAATACCCTACTGTGCTCCAACCACGAGAAAGTCCCTACCGGATGAGACGAAGGGGGGTAATGCTGTGAATAAATGTTGATGTCATAAGATGTCATAAGGTCACACACGTGGGTACTCTTATCTCTATTGGCTAGCTCTCACAGCACAAACCATTACATTGATACAGACATATTGATACTACCCTAGTTACAAAATTAGATCACAATTAATCTCCTGGTCTTTTAATCTCTTCATACAGGAAATAACATATGCAGGAGAGCGCATGGTTTTTAAACTGGCGTTATAACGGTAATATTATTTATCTACTTCGTTCCAATAGATGACGCAATAGTAAGCACATTCCTTTCACGGTTGATCTCGTGGTTGGAGAACAGTAGTAGTTGATACAGCGTCGTTAAATAACTAAAATAAAAATAAATAAAGATTATGATGATGAACATGAAGATGATGATGCTGCAGCTGATGATATTGGTGCTGGTGATGATTATGATGATAATGCTGCTGATGATAATGATAATGAAGATGAATCTCGAAACGTGACATGGGCTTCTTTAAACTCACATTTCCATATTCCAGCTCACTCTTGGCTCTCATTTCAACTGATGGAAGTTTTTAATAATAGGATTCACTGTTGTAGCAAAAGTACGAAAGGAGTTCATAAATATACATATTTTGGAGCATTAAATTGTTTCCACGTGTGAGGGGGTGACTATCGAGGCGGAGACTGCCCCCTCGTCCCTTGATTTACACCCTCTTCCCCCATCTCGATCTGAACACACACTAAATTGCTCAACTTTCCAAATAACCAAGCCGACAATGTAATGTAACATGGGGGTGACATGAAAGGGTGGGTTCAGCCTCTGTGATGGGGACAGCAGTAATATGCATCTGTGTGCGAGAGTTCAGAGGGGATGGACGAGGACGTGAGGGGTAGTCTGACAGGTGGACACCCCGCGGGAATTGTAGAGGGAATTGTCAGGTAGGTGTTGGCCACGTCTGTATACTTTAGGAAGAGGTGATGCTTTTAACGAACACAGGGCACAGGTGGGGGAGGGAATGTTCGTGACACGGTATAGTAAATCACGATTCTCTCCAAAGTGAGCTTTGTCATACGAAATAACTGCACTAATTGACATTTGTATGATGCTAAAACATGCGGTTCGTTATTGATGTAACATATACAAAACAGGTGAATTTAAAACGTTCAGTACGAAACACCTGAAATATACAAGCTCAAATTACACAACAAAATAGAACAACATATTCGCACAAAGCAGAGTTTCCGCTTATCCATTTTTTTTTACCCAATTACTGACAAACGTATTGGTGACATGGCCAAAATCCAATTACGTATACATTATATTTCCATTACAATGTTTCCAATTTGACAAAACATTGGCTTACCACAATTTGTGGATTAAAACAAGAACGCTCTAATACTGGAATTTGTATTTGAACTCGATATTACAAATGAACCTCATGGTTTACCTGGAATTGGTACTGATTGTGAAAGTTTTCCATCAAAATTAGTTTACATTCGTACATGTGGAATATAAATGACACAGCTTTCCTTGCGAGGGCGTAGTCTGTGGTTTTGCGGTTATTATGCTAGGCGTTCGAAACGAGTTACGCGGATTCAGACCCTGGCGGGAAGGAATGATTTGAAACGATATAACATGTCCTTAGCATGGGAAGGAAGTAAAGGTCTGAGGTTTGCGGCATATTAAAGAACACTGTCCGTGACAGAGGTCACCTAACAAAATTTATTGGCTACACATGACATATGTTGAAAATGGATCTTGAATAACTTCTGAGTATGAAAATGTCGTTAAATAAATTGTTGCTATTGCTCCTTCACTACTGCTCCAGCTAGATATCACTACTATTACTACTAGACTTATTTGAAGGTTTCGTAACGAGAATATTGTACGAAATGGAAATATAAAAATTGGAAATTTATCTTTTGAAGAGGTGGAAAAATTCAAATACCTGGGAGCAACAGTACAAAATATAAATGATACTCGGAAGAAATTAAACACAGAATAAATATGGGAAATGCCTGTTACTATTCGGTTGAGAAGCTTTTATCATCCACTCTGGTTTCAAAAAATCTGAAAGTTAGAATTTATAAAACAGTTATATTACCTATTGTTCTTTATGGTTGTGAAACATGGACCTGAGAGAGGAACATAGGTTAAGGGTGTTTGAGAAGAAGTTCTTAGGAAAATATTTGGGGCAAAGAGGGATGAAGTTACAGGAGAATGGAGAAAGTTAAACAACATAGAACTGCACGCATTGTAGTCTTCACCTGACATAATTAGGAACATTAAATCCAGACGTTTGAGATGGGCAGGGCATGCAGCACGTATGGGCAAATCCAGAAATGTATATAGAGTGTTAGTTGGGAGGCCGGAGGGAAAAAGACCTTTGGGGAGGCCGAGACGTAGATGGGAAGATAATATTAAAATGGATTTGAGGGAGGTGGGATATGATGATAGAGACTGGATTAATCGTGCTCAGGATAGGGACCAATGGCGGGCTTATGTGAGGGCAGCAATGAACCTCCGGGTTCCTTAAAAGCCAGTAAGTAAGTAAGTAAGTAAGTAAGTAAGTAAGTAAGTAAGTAAGTAAGTAAGTAGATAAGTAAGTAAGTATTACTACTAGACTAGAGTGAGGATAAAATAACGTAACTGTTATTTTGGAACAGTTCAAAACGTAACAGCACCTACGTTCCAAAATAACACTAGTACGAAATACTTGCTGTTACAAAATACTCGTTTCACTTTGGAACTACATTATGACAACGCCTGTTCCATAGAACGGAACATATTTACCACTACTGAAAGCAGTGACGCCAACTTTTAGAAAACACTGGGAGGGCTGAAACATTTGAGGTATAAGTTAAATAAATGTTATAAGTATAATGATAACACGATAAATTATTGGGTGGGCTCGGATCCCACTAGCCCATATAAGTTGGCGCCTCTCTTTGAAAGCAGAATTGGAAATGCTTTCGTCGCACTGAAAGAAATGTTGGAATCTAAAGTGAAAGATAAATAGTAAAGATATGAAGAGCCTCTTTAAAAAATGTACACATTATCTTCAAAATAGTGTTACTGAGTATAGGATTCTATCAATTACTAGCATAATGCCTGTATTACATTGTGAATTTTATCAAGGACGATGAAAATATATAGGTTATGTTTTATTTACAAATATTTTACAATTTTAGTTTCATTACCAATTCTTGAAATTAAACTAAATTCTGTTGAAACATGACAATTGTCGAAGTTTTTTATTTACAAAAATTCAACAGTAAATTTTCATATTTCATTACAGTGAGATTATTACTCTTCATGACAGTATTAATATGAATTTTAGCACGGCCGAAATGATTATAGCTTTTATTTACTAATTTTTGGAGAATGGAACACTATTGTGAACTTGAACTGAGCAGAAGAGGAAGAATAGGTTAGGTTTTATTTATCATTGGCATCTACTTCGATTTCGTGAGTAATAAAATTTACAAATAATTTAAAATTGCATTACATTTCCTGCTTCGAACAAACCAGATATACGAATTCAATTCGGCATTAGAAAACATTTCTTTTCCACGAATTCACATCTCAGCTCACTATGACATCATACAAGGCAGAAAATGGACGTGGTTGCACCAAATCGAGTTAACATAAAACGTTGATATTTTATACTCTCACAATGAAAAAATGTGATAATTCTATACTAAATTCTGGTTTATGATTAACTAACAATGTTGTCCGCAATTACATAGACATTTCGCTAGCCCGCGCTAGAAGCGTGCTAAACTAGCCCCGGCTGTCGGCTGATAACTTGTACAGGATTCATATTATATCACATCGCTAACACTGGTTTATGAATATGAAAAACGTTAGTTCGCTGATCATCAACCGGAAGTCCGCGAATTATTTTATTTAATCTCGTCTTTAAGTTTACACATTATACCGGGATCACTTGTCTTTTTTCTGCATTGTTGTGCAGTATGTTATTCATATTTCTCCAAGTGGCGGCCTGAACACCTGCAGACACATGAATACAGGCTGTTACAAAATAAATATTACAGTGCTTCCATTTCTCAAATGAGGTATAGGAATTGTTATAGGCCTACATTCAGAAATTTAATAGTACATTATGCAACGAGCCTATAATGAAGGTAATGAAGAAGTAAGTATGGATATTTATGAAACGAGCGCAAGCGAGTTTCATAATTTTCATACGAGCTTCTTAATTACCATTATAGGCGAGTTTCATACGACTTTTTATGCTCAACCATGTTTCTAACTTGATATTATTAATTTTATTGTATCTGACCTTGACCAATGTCCCATGTTGTGAGATGTGCGCAGACGCGAAAGTATTGATTTTTTCCGAGGAACAGATGTCCACATTGACCTTGCTAGGCCATAAGAACCTACAGAGATAACATTGAAATAAAATTAGACATTGAAAAACGAGATGACAAATTGAATTTATTTGAATATTATTTACAATTAACGCTAACTATTATAGTAACAGAACATAACCTTCTGCGACAGTATTGTATTTCCAGCCTCCGTGACTTTTCGCTAGTTCTCTTTCGATTGCATATCCGAGAATAATCGATACTTGCGGTTTTATAACGGTAGAAAGCTGACCTGTCATTGGCTGAACAGTTGTAACCTGAGTCGTCATTGGCTGAAAGACCTGACCTTTAATGAGTAGGTGTACTTTAATGACATGCATTAAAGGTCTGCTACCAGGTGTATAATTACTACATTTCGGCATGGTCGAGCATAAAATAAATATTATAGTGCAGACACATGATCTGAAGACATTAATTCATCAAATTTAAGCACAGAAACTTAATCATAAACAAACGCAAAAAAGATCTTTTGAATTCAATATTTTCTAACGTTAATAGAAAAAATAAAGATGAGACATGTCTGGGGGGGGGCAGTGCCCCTCAATGCCCCCCCCCCTCATAAATCCGCATATGATACGTACAGTAGTTTATAAACTAAAAGTCCCATTAACGAATGACTTATGGAGCCTTAAAACAAAGTGAATTTGAGTGTTTGAACAAACAGTTCGCACGTAGTCCACACATGGTAGACGACTTGACTCTGTGACGCAACGTCGTGCCCAAGTGATTTGTTTTTAATATGCGTGCCTTTGTAGTACGGCGCCCGAATGAAGCTGTATTATACACTACAGCAGCCCACCAAGTTGTCCAGTGTTAAATGTAATGTTACTGATATTTCATAGCTGCCGCCTCCGTCCTCACTTTTTATCGTCGATATTCCGGTGTTGATATTCCACAATGACCTCTATTATTAGCTCCCCGCCTGCCCTCTGTGTTCTTTTTTATGCTTCGGAGCTCGACACACATGTATGCAAATTCGTTACTCTATTCCGCCGCCTGTTTTGCTCCGTGTGATAACGAATGTGAGACACCCCGTTTGAAGCGTCAATGGGCTTCACCCTAGTGCTGGCAGATTACTATAGCAACCTTTGTCTCGGCGTGACCGACCAGTTCAATTCACAAACTTTCAGCGTTTTGCTTTATTCTGTCCTCGAGCTACTCTGCAGAGTATCGCAGAGAGACAATGTTGCCGAGTTTCACATGCTACACAACAGTTTTGGGAAGTCAGTGTTATTTCGCATTTCATCAATAAATTTGTATACAATTTAGACACATTACTCTTTTCTTGACTATTAGTAGTAAATATGATGAAAGAGTGATGGAACGGAGAAAAATTCTCTCCGGCGCCGGGTTTTCAGCTCTACGTGCTGATGCTTTATCCACTAAGCCACGCCGGATACAACCCCGACGCTGAAAACCCGGGTTCAAATCCCGGCGCCGGAGAGAATTTTTCTCCGTTCCATCACTCTTTCATCATATGATGACGCAGAATATCTGCATGAAAATATCATATGTACCTCGGTACATCAAAATATATATTAGTAGTAAAGCTAGTGTCGTGCAATATTCGAACATGAGAGGGAAAAATAAATATATTACAGTGAAACTTCCCTTAACGGACACTTCCCAATAGCGGACTCCTCTCAATAGCGGACATTTTAAAATTCCCCTGCAAAATAACATTGGTCCTTATGATAAAGTTCTTCCAAATAGCGGACATTCTCAATAACGGACGCGGACACTGAAATGTATCTCCCAACAACAATTAAAACTTCCAAATAACGGACGGGTGAAAGAAAAAAAAAGAAAAAAGACGGTTGTAAATTAAACGGAATTCTTTGCAACAATCATTTTCGTGCATTTGAACGTTCTTATATCGCCGCGCCAGCCGGAGTAACGACCCGCGAGTCTTTGATATTTATAAGTCATTGTTTGTCGCTTGTGATTGTGGTTCTTTTAGTCCCACCGCTCCAATCATATTCTACAAAAAACGGTTGCCACCAATGACAATCCAGGATCGCTTTAGAATAGTATGCAATCGACAGGTCTGTTATTGTTGTTAACCTTTTATTTGATCTGCCGGTCGTTACTCCGGCTCTAGCGGCGATATTAAGCAGCACAGTTGTTAGTTGTGATACTGTTCGTGAGCAGTCCGTACATTCTCAGTTTGTCAAGTTGAGTGTTCGGAAGTACAGTCACATTAAAAATGTCACAAAAACGTAAACGTTTATCACTAAAAGAGAAAGTGGATATTGTAAAGCATAGTGAGAAGGAGAAATTAAGTGTTCGTGAGCTGGCCACAAAGTTTAATGTGGGAAACACTCAGGTTAGTGAAATTTTGAAAAACAAGGATGTTATTTTAAAATCATACACTGAGAATGAAAATGAGAACACAAAAAGAGCTTTTACTAAAACTGAGGGGATTGCCATTGACAATTTAACATATTAATAGTTCTGCCGTGCTAGAGCAAATAAGATGCCTTTATCAGGGACCTTGATTAGAGAGAAAGCCTTAGAAATTGCAAAAGAGTTGGGTTATTCTAATTTTAAAGCTTCGGGTGGTTGGCTAGACAAGTTTCGGTCACGACACAATATTTCCTACAAAAGTGTATGTGATGAACAGGGAAAGGATTTATATGTAAATACATATTTACTTATAAAGCTAATATAATTTATATTTTGCATTATCTTTATGTTTCACAATGTGTAGGGTTGAAAAATCCTACTTTTATTTTCCATATTTTTCCATATTTTAGAGTTTAGTACATATTTTCGTTAATTTCCATATATTTTCCATATTTCATATAAAACAGTCCATATTATATTAGGTTTAACAATAAAACAAAACAAAATTCCATTAACTTTTAAAAATACATTTCAACAATAGAGATTTAAACACATGTTCAGTAATCCCTTTAACATCAGAGTTATTTGAAAATTAGCAGTCCTATCAACAATGGGAAAGTAAGTTACAAAACTGTATTAATTTAATTTAAAATTTTTAACAGACTTCAGTTGTGCAGCTCAACAGTTAAATGCCAGTCAGAGTACACATAGGTTCAGTTTTGTAAATCATACTATAAAGACGGTAAATATGCCAAAAGTACGTCATTCAGTCAATTTAAAATCAAAACTAACAAGTTACATTTCAGAATTTAAAGAAGATGGTTTATCAACTGACAATAAAATATTATTTTGTAATTTGTGTCAGTGTGCAGTATCATCTACACAAAAGTTCCTGGTGCAACAACACATTACAACTAGTAAACATCAGGCCAACAAACAACTAAATTCCAAGCAGAGACAATTGTTTTTAACACAACCAACAACATCGAATGTAAGATCTGAGTTTAACATCGACCTGTGCCGTTCTCTCATCTCTGCTGATATTCCTCTCTACAAACTAAAGAATAAGGTCTTCAGGGAATTCCTTGAAAAATATACTCAACATACAATCCCGGATGAGTCAACACTTAGGAAGACGTATGCTCCATCCATCTACGATGAGACAATACAGAAGATAAGAGATGAAATTAAAGATAGTTCAATTTGGGTTTCCATTGATGAGACTCCCGACAAAGAAGGTAGACTTGTTGGTAATGTAGTTATCGGTTTGTTAAGTGAACAATATTCTGAACGAATTCTTTTACATTGTGATGTTCTAGAAAAGTGCAATAACAAAACTATAGTTAAACTGTTCAACGAAGCTATGGGTATCCTGTGGCCAAAGGGTATTATGTACGATAATGTGTTATTCTTTATTAGCGATGCTGCCCCTTATATGGTCAAAGCTGGACAAGCATTATCTGTTGTATATCCTAAATTGACTCATTTTACTTGTGTGGCGCATGCATTTCATCGTGTGGCAGAAGTGGTCAGAGACAATTTCCCTAAAGTAGATTTGTTGATTTCATCAGTGAAAAAAGTATTTCTCAAAGCTCCCAGTAGAGTTAACGTGTTGAAAGAAATGTACCCTGAAATTCCATTGCCACCAAAGCCAATTTTAACTAGATGGGGTACATGGCTAGAAGCAGTTGAATATTATGCCGAACATATAGACTCTATTAACAATGTTCTCCTTGCATTGGACTCTGAAGATGCAGTCTCAATTGATACTGCGAAAACAGTTACCTGTGACATAAGTGTGAAGAATGACTTAGCTCACATTCAGCATACATTTTCATGCATCATAAAAACGCTCAAAAGTCTCCAAAATAGGCACCTTTCACTATCTGAAAGTTTTGAAATTATAAATAGTACTGTGGAACAACTGAATCGTGGTAGAGGTAAAGTTGCAGATGCAGTAAGAGCTAAGGTGGACACTGTACTTTCAAAAAACCCTGGATATGAAGAACTACAAAAGGTTGTTGCTGTGATGAGTGGTGAATCAACAGTGAAGATTAACTTGGACTCATCCCCAGCAGACATTGTGAAATTGAATTATGTACCAGTTACTTCTTGTGACGTCGAACGCTCTTTTAGTCAGTATAAATCTATCCTCAGAGACAATAGAAGAAGATTCACTTTTCAGCACTTGAAAGAAATGTTTGTAACCTATTGTTATGGTAACAGACAATAAAAATTGTGTTTTGTTGAAACTACATTGGAAGATAAGGTACGTCCATTATATTTTTTGTTTAGTTTGATTAAAATGTACCAATATTTAACGTACATAGTCATTTTTTTATAATTTTAAGTCCATATTTAATTCCATATTTTGGTAAAAATCCATATTTAATTCCATATTTTGGTAAAAATAACTACATATATATTTACATATTTCATATATTTTTAGTCCATATAAATCCGTTCCCTGGTGATGAATCTGCTTCTGTTGATCCAGAAATTGCATCTGACTGGAAAAGTAAACTCATTGAAATTTGTATCTTGATGTACTATATACATACTAACGATTTTCTAAATAGCGGACACTTCTCAATAACGGACATTTAATTTTTCTCCGGCAGTGTCCACTATTGGGAAGTTTCACTGTATAAACTTCGCATACAACAATACATAGGAATGAAGGTTGTAAACTAAAATAACCGAACTCGTTAAAAACCGGCTTCAAAAGTCATGTTCGCCCAGAAGTTTGTTGATAGTACGTAGATACAAATGATCTATTATGTATTAGTCCCCCTTCAGGGGAGGACACTGTAAGACATAATGTTTCGTACCACAACCCCTTCCACTACCCCTGCATCCAGAGGAACGAAGATATCAGTGGTGCTTGTACCTTCTAAATTGTTGTATCGAAGTCGTGTTATTCCGTATTTATTGTGAAGAAAAGAAACTTCCATTCACAATGGGTGGAGAAATTTTTCTGTTTGAAAGAAATATTAAATACCTCATTTGCCGCGAGGTTTTACTGGCTTTTCGAAACAAACATAAAACTTCATTATACTACGTACCACTTTTAATTTTCTGATATAAAAGGTAATTTACCTACGTTATTATTATTATTATTATTATTATTATTATTATTATTATTATTGGTTACATCAGCTTCTTGTCTATGTGGATGACGTGAATATGTTAGGGGAAAAATCCACAAACGAATAGGGAAAACACGGAAATTTTACTTGAAGCAAGTAAGGCGATAGGTTTGGAAGTAAATCCCGAAAAGACAAAGTATATTACTATGTTTAATGACCAAAATGGAAATATAAAAATTGGAAATTTATCCTGCGCAGAAGTGAAAAAAATTCAAATATCTTACAGCAACAGTAGGCCTATGAATAACACTAGGGTGGAAATTAAACTCAGAATAAATATGAGAAGTGCTGTTATTCGGTTGAGAAGCTTTCCTCATCTAATCTGCTATAAAAAATCTGTAAGTCAGAATTTATAAAACAGTTGTATTACCGATTGTTCTGTATGATTGTGAAACTTGGACTATCAGTTTGAGAGAGAAAGAGACATTAAGAATATTTAAGAATAAGGTTCGTAGGAACATATTTGGGGCTAAAAAGGATGAAGTTACATGAGAATGGAGACAGTTACACAAAGCAGAACTGCAAGCATTGTATCCTTCACCTCACATATTAGGGACATTAAATCAAGACGTTTGAGATGGGCAGGGCATGTAGCACGTATGGGCGAAGCCAGAACTGCGTATGAAGTGTTAGATGGGAGGCCAGAGGCAAAAAAAAAATACCTTTGGGGATGGCCGACACGTAGATGGGAGGATAATGTTAAAATGGATTTGAGGAAGGTGGGATATGATAATAGAGAGTGGTTTAATATTGCTCAGGATAGAGATTGATGGCGGGCTTATGTGAGGGCGGCAATGAACCTCCGGGTTCCTTAAAAGCCATAATTAGTAATACCAGTATTTTTATAATAGCAGTAGCAGTAGCAGCAGCATTGTCAGTGCCGTTATTCAACATCGAAATTAAATATGAATTAGAAATGATTGATATTTTGCCTGGAACCCTGTATCAGTGAAAGAGTTCTAACACTCCATTGTTGTGTTAGCCAACTAATGGGGTTCCCTATCCCCTATCGCGTGAAGATAAAGCGTTTATCTTTCTACAGATTTACCTGTCGCTTTAACAGTGTAGACCTATGAATAGTACTGTCCGAACATCTGATCGCAGACAACGCCTGTTTCTGGTCAGGTCAAGCTTGATAAGGCTATGTTGGTGAAGACAATTGAAGATCCACATTGTGATTGGTACTAATATCGCTGCTAGCATATTGACAGTTGCTCATATGTCGCAGTGTGATTGTTTCCTCGTGTATTATTTGGTAGCACAACGATAACACAACTAGTAATTCCTTCCGTGGGTAAATAAAGCCTGGTCGACCTAGAGATAGCTGAATAAAACTGGTGTACTTCTTAAATTGAGAAAATAGTAAGGGACTTTTCGAACTCTGACCTATATTCTTGTGAAACTTTCTCCCGCAAATTTAACTCTGGCACTCATTTGAGACAAATTGTTTCTGAACTCACAAGAAACATGTACGTGGTAGGCTATTCAGAATATCAGTAAAAAGAAATCTCCCCAACTATTACTCTTACAAAACGCATCCATAAGTAAAGACACGTCCTTAAAGTTTTACAAAGAATTGAATGAAGTTATTGTTTCTGCGAACATTTATCTTTGTAAATTAAACAAATATAAATTAAGTGATATTCTGGAACGGCATACCGGTGCCATTCTATTCCGAACGAGTCTACGCTGAATATGAGAAAGTTGTTTTCACATCAAATCGAATAATGTTTTAAATTGGCACTCGAATGGAAAAGAAGATAAGGGAAAATTAAGAAAGTTGAGGAAAAAGAAATAACAGTAACAAATATAAATGACACTCGGGAGGAAATTAAACTCAGAATAAATATGGGAAATGCGTGTTATTATTCGGTTGAGAAGCTCTTATAATCCAGTCTGCTGTCGAAAAATCTGAAAGTTAGAATTTATAAAACAGTTATATTACCGGTTGTTCTGTACGGTTGTGAAACTTGGACTCTCACTCTGAGAGAGGAACATAGGTTCAGGGTGTTTGAGAATAAGGTGCTAAGGAAAATATTTGGGGCTAAGCGGGATGAAGTTACAGGAGAACTGCACGCATTGTATTCTTCACCTGACATAATTAGGAACATTAAATCCAGACGTTTGAGATGGGCAGGGCATGTAGCACGTGTGGGCGAATCCAAAAATGCATATAGAGTGTTAGTTGGGAGACCGGAGGGAAAAAGACCTTTAGGGAGGCCGAGACGTAGATGGGAGGATAATATTAAAATGGATTTGAGGGAGGTGGGGTATGATGATAGAGACTGGATTAATCTTGCACAGGATAGGGACCGCTGGCGGGCTTATGTGAGGGCGGCAATGAACCTTCGGGTTCCTTAAAAGCCATTTGTAAGTAAGTAAGAGGAAAAAGAAATAAATTAAGTTAAGGTAACTTATATGTACACCCACAAAACGCAAAAATGATGAAAAATTAGAATTTTCAAAATATAAATATTTTAATAGAGAATTTTCTCCTCTTTAATTTGATACAAGAATTTTAGATTTATGCCTTATGGTTTTTCACATAAGTCCCATTTTTCAAAATGCTGCGTCATAAGCCACGGTCACTTACTTTTGGAGTGATCTTCGTAGCAGTCAATCCCCTCGTCCAGCATTGCTTGTAAAATACACTTCTTTCTAGTCCCGAAATAGATGCATAGATATCTGGGCATGATCATTAGATTGAAAAAAAACTTTTTTTTACATAATGAAGTAATTTATAATCTTTTACTGTTAGTCATAAAACTGTAAATTTGTGTCAGTGATGTTGTGCGTCATTTTAATAAGAGTCCAAAAGTATAAAATACAATTCTGAGGAGGATGGGCATAAACCCTGGGACAAACACCATCGCAGGATTTGTTGCATCAATGGAAATAGGGACAAAAATGCCAAAAAAAACATTCAACACCTGAAGTTAAAACAAGGCGGAGGTATTTGAGAGGCAGAAAGAAGCTGAAACTGGACCGACATGAAGCTGCTTAAGGGGTGACATATGATGATGGAGTCTTCTAGGCTCTGAAAGTTTGTGGCTCATTTCCTGTAAATAGTAATTTTAGAATATTTAATTCTTTCAAACATGATATCTCAATCAAATATGGTGATACCAAGAATATATTGGTGTGATTTTGAAGCTTGAAATGTCCCCCAGTGCCTGACAATGAGTAAAATAACATTAATATAATTAATAATTATTTATGGATTTTTACACGATTTATGCAACATAAAATATTATTATAAGTTACATATATGGTAATATTTAATTACTGTAAATAAAAATAAAAAATAGCTCTATGTCAGGCACTAAAGAATAGTTGTAGCTATAAAACAGTGAAAAAACTGTGGCTCTATCTTAAAAACTGCATGAGCTAACATGTTTCAAGTTGCATGCCAAAATTACAAACAAAATAATTTTTAAAAACAATTTAGACATAATTCCAAGGGATCTGCTCACTTCATTCTCTTTCTGGTACCATTCTCAATTGTATAAAAATTTTACAGAGCAAAATTTACAAAACAAATTTTTTGTATGTAAAGGTGTAATATACATTAATAGAGGACTGCAGGGGGTCAGTAGATTTGTTGGCTAGGTTGTTGAGAATCGGAAGACTCCAACGATGGCAACAAAACCGATACAGTACTTAAAAAATAATAAAGGATTAAGGTTTAATATTTATGAATATAATAGGCCTAATGTATCATCAGAGCCGTTACACCTAGGCTTTCCAACAGTCCCGTATTTTTCGGAACAGTCCCGATTTCGACCATTGCGTCCCGTGTCCCGAAATAATTTGGACATGCATCAAAATGTCCCGATTTCATGGCATATTAGGCACTTACAGCCGATTTTCGTTCCTATCATGATGTTGGATTTAATCTAGATCGCACAGTCAGGCTTATGTGACGAAATGGAGAAATGACTCTAGTATGCATGTTCAAGGCAGAAAAGTAATTCTTGCTGATGTGACAATAGAGTGACAGGTGCAACGATCACAATACACATGTTAGGGCACGTTTGATCACAGCCTATAGGGTACTTACTGAATCATCTAGGGATCCTCTGAGCTCATCTTATGCAGTTTGATTTTAGGGGAGAGAATGGTATTTTTTGGTAAAAAACGAGTAAATTAAAAAAATCTTTAAATAGGCCTACTCAGTGACATGTGTGGAATTCATAGCATAACATTTTGTGGGTATTTGTGCCCTTATCGGATGTTGAGTCAGCATTTTTAAACTTCCTGCGTTATGGATTTTTAAATCACTCGCCCACTTTTATTGTTGTTTCCGGTAAATTAAATTTCTCAATTTTTTTTTCTTTAAAATACCCTTTGATATGTGTGGAATGCATTGCATAACATTTTGTGGGTATTTTTGCCCTTATCGGATGTTGAGACGTCATTTTTAAACCTCCTGCGCTATGGATTTTTAAATCACACGCCCCCTTTTATCGGTTTCCAGTAACTTCATTTTTTTTTTTTTTGCTACATTGCCAGACAGAAATGGATATAATTTCTGAACTATTAAAGATACATGCAAGAAATTTAGAACACACATTCCTTATACTATTAGGAAACTTTTCTCTTTAACAGAATTTTGTTAATTGATTTCATTTTTAAAATATTGTTATTAAATTTTAATTGTTTATGTTACAAACGTAGGAACTAATATCAAAATTCTGTTACAGACAGTTTGTAGAACATGCTTTTGCAAATACATTGCAAAAAAATTGTTTGAATCTATCTTTAAAAACGGTTTAGATATATCGGTTTTAGTACAATCCTGCATTGGGTATTTTTTTTTTCAAATTTGGGCTCCCAAATCTTTTTTTTTCCAAAATATTTTTATTTGGCTGAGTTGCCACAGCTATGAGCTCTCTACATACAAAAAAATAATATTTTACACCAAATAGGAAAAAAGTTAAAAAAAATACCATCCTCTCCCCTTTAGTTTGCGCCATTCAGTATTATGTCCATTTTGTTCCACTTGATGTGTCATTCATTGGTTTCGGCAGAAAAATGGAAAAAGGAAATGTACGACCACTTCTGCGATAGATATAAACGAGGACAACAACAAAGACCTGTAAAATACCGTAGCCGCTCAAGTGTGATAAGATCTGATCGCTCTGGTGATAACTGATAAATCACGTAAACGTCTCTGTGTTTTCCGAGAAGAGTGGCTGGAATCTTCTGTGTAGGTAGTTTAGGTTAGTTCTGGTTACGTTAAGTTAGGTTATTAATTACATCAAAATGATGGATTTCTAGTTTCCAACGAGTTAACATTTCTTTTACAAAAAATTTATACTATTTTTCAATTTGTTTTGTGGTCATTTTGATAAGTTTTTATAATTTTTACATATGAAATGAGGTGTATATAAGCCGTTCAGAGCAGAAATGTCGTAAGTGAAAAATGGGTAATGAGGGTTAAAGTAAACATTCTGTAAAATACAGCGCAAAGTAGCAATTAATATTCATATATTATTTCAATGTACCGAAGTACATATGATATTTCCATGCAGATATTCTGCGTCATCATACGATGAAAGAGTAATGGAACGGAGAAAAATTCTCTCCGGCGCCGGGACTTGAACCGAAGTCCATACATGTGCTGAGGTGCACTCGTTATGACTAGTTGGCCGGGATCCGACGGAATAAGCGCCGTCTTAAATCACTTCGTGATTTACGCATATCATATATTATTTCAATGTACCGAAGTACATATGATATTTCCATGCAGATATTCTGCGTCATCATACGATGAAAGAGTAATGGAACGGAGTGACTAGTTGGCCGGGATCCGACGGAATAAGCGCCGTCTTAAATCACTTCGTGATTAACGCATATCATATATTATTTCAATGTACCGAAGTACATATGATATTTCCATGCAGATATTCTGCGTCATCATACGATGAAAGAGTAATGGAACGGTCCTATGTTCATAGACATCTATGACGTAGTGCAGAGGGCGGCCACTAGAGGGAACCCAAGAGTTGGAACTCAATCAGAGACAATTCTGTTCGACGCCGGGGTTTTATCCGGTGTGGCTTAGTGGATAAAGCATCAGCACGTAGAGCTGAAAACCCGGGTTCAAGTCCCGGCACCGGAGAGAATTTTTCTCCGTTCCATTACTCTTTCATCGAATTAATATTCAGTTTATTTAGAATTTTAGTAATCGGTGGATAGCACGAAGGACATATTAATTGCTACTTTACTGTATTTTACAGAATTTTTACTTTAAACCTCATTAACCAATTTTGATTTACACCATTTCTGCTCTGAACGGCTTTTACATACATACATACACACACACATACATACATACATACATACATACATACATACATACATACATACATACATACATACATACATACATACATACATACATACATACATACATACATACATACATACATACATACATACATACATACATACATACATACATACATACATACATACATACATATACTGTTATAAGTACTACTGTTGAATATGCTGATTGATAGGTGGAAATAATTAGTGCAATAAAATTGTCAGTATTATTTTTGTCCTTAATTTTTACTTACGAAAGTTGGCAAGCCTAGTTACACCCAGCTCAGCAAACACAAATTGTAGCAACTGTAGTCATATGAGATAGCAGCTGTTCAACTACTGCAAGTTATCGTATGTTATTCTGTGAAACTTTAGTCGCTTTCATGTCCGCAATTGCTGTTCATTGCCATGTGGTGTCTAGAAAATGCCTAATCAATACCTGACATGGCCGGAGGTGTGATTATCTTCGCTGATATTGTACAGGTACGTCTCCACGCGTGTGAAACTACACACGTTCCGTTTTCGATTGTTCCAGAACATTCTTATGTAATCATTAATGTAAATAAATCACATATCTGTAATTACACAACACCTACCGACATGAAGTATGTCTAATTTTGTTTACAACACTTCAGAGAATTTCCTAAATTGTATGAAGTTTATGCAAAATGATATCTGACGCCCACAAGGAAGTTAATTCCCCTTCCTGTGAAACAGAACTGATGTGTGTCAATTATGCCGATATAATCCTGGACTTTTATTGGAATAATTTAGAGAAATAATAAATATTTTAATATTCTTATTTCTTATTCTAGTTCCATGAACAGTTGCCATTGACACATATACCCGGAATCAATAAAAATGTAATTTCTAATCCAGAGGACACGATACATTTTGAGATTAATGATGCTAATACTCGATATAATTCTTGATTTTTCATGAAATAATTTAAGAGTGTAGGTATAGCATAATATCTTAAAAAATATACTTTTCAAAATCATCATCATTATCATCATCATCGTCGTCGTCGTCCGGTCAAGCCTTGCACCTAGTATTCCGTTGCGGTCTCTATGCTTTCCCAACAACTTTTAAAATATACATTAACTATTTAAGTTCTAGGTGAAACTATTATTTCAGTATCTATATTAGTTTTAAAGTTATGAATTCTAATGCAGGATTCTGCATATGGTACCACATTTTGTATTACATCTTAAACGCTCTTTCTCGCTAACTACATTTTGAAAATCCATAGCCATGAGAATTCTGAAAGTACTGAACAGAATTTTATGAAACTTTCTGTGTACATTTGCGTAGGTCTAAATATTATCTACAAATATATCTGCAGTGCTTGGGAAAAGTGACGTAAGTCAGTTTCCACAAACTTTTATTGATAATTTATTGACAACTTGAGGAACATCTGCTCGCTTGGAAAAAAAAATACGTAGGCTAACTATTTCTCACATTACAATAATTCATACAGATAAAAATCAAATCGACATAAACCAGTGTAAGTTGTCAATATTATTATCAAAAAAGGTTTGTGGAAACTGACTTATGTCACTTTACCCAAGCACTGCAGATATATATCGAACTCTCGTTCTTCCTTAAAAATTAAAAAAATGTTTTGACTCTATTTTAATATCCAACAATCGACCTCTCGTCCTTCCTTAAAAATTAATAAATATTTTAACTATATTTTAATATCCAATAATCGACCTCCCGTTCTTCCTTAGAAATTTATAAATATTTTAACTATATTTTAATATCCAACAATCGACCTCTCCTTGTCCCTTAAAAATTAATATATAATTAAATATAGTTTAATATCCAATAATCGACCTCTCGTTCCTCCTTAAAAATTAATAAACATTTTAAATATATTTTAATATCCAATAATCGACCTCCCGTTCTTCCTTAGAAATTTATAAATATTTTAACTATATTTTAATATCCAACAATCGACCTCTCGTCCTTCCTTAAAAATTAATACATATTTTAACTATATTTTAATATCCAATAATCGACCTCCCGTTCTTCCTTAGAAATTTATAAATATTTTAACTATATTTTAATATCCAACAATCGACCTCTCCTTGTCCCTTAAAAATTAATATGTTATTAAGTATAGTTTAATATCCAATAATCGACCTCTCGTTCTTCCTTAGAAATTTATAAATATTTTAACTATATTTTAATATCCAACAATCGACCTCTCCTTGTCCCTTAAAAATTAATATGTTATTAAGTATAGTTTAATATCCAATAATCGACCTCTCGTTCTTCCTTAGAAATTTATAAATATTTTAACTATATTTTAATATCCAACAATCGACCTCTCCTTGTCCCTTAAAAATTAATATGTTATTAAGTATAGTTTAATATCCAATAATCGACCTCCCGTTTTTCCTTAAAAATTTATAAATATTTTAACTATATTTTAATATCCAATAATCGACCTCTCGTTCTTCTTTAAAA
Source organism: Periplaneta americana (assembly GCF_040183065.1). Taxonomy (NCBI): domain Eukaryota; kingdom Metazoa; phylum Arthropoda; class Insecta; order Blattodea; family Blattidae; genus Periplaneta; species Periplaneta americana. Next base: position 26,642,191 of record NC_091132.1, on the reverse strand, counting down.
ATTAATAAATATTTTAACTATAATTTAATATCCAATAATCGATCCCTCGTTGTTCCTTAAAAATTAATAAATTATTTAACTATATTTTAATATCCAGTAATCGATCTTTCGTTTTTCCTTAAAAATTAATAAATTTTTTAACTATATTTTAATATCCAATAATCGATCCCTCGTTGTTCCTTAAAAATTAATAAATATTTTAACTATAATTTAATATCCAATAATCGATCCCTCGTTGTTCCTTAAAAATTAATAAATTTTTTAACTATATTTTAATATCCAGTAATCGATCTCTTATTTTTCCTTAAATATTAATAAATATTTTAACTATATTTTAATATCCAATAATCGACCTCTCGTTCTTAACAAATATTTTGACTATATTTTAATGTCCAGTAATCGACCTCTCGTTCTTCCTTAAAAATTAATAAATATTTTAGCTATATTTCAATATCCAATAATCGATCTGTCGTTTATCCTTAAAATTAATAAATATTTTAACTATAATTTAACATCCAATAAGCGACCTGTCGTTCTTCCTTAAAAATTAATAAATATTTTAACTATAATCCAATAAGCGGTCTGTCGTTCTTCCTTAAAAATTAATAATTTTTTTAACTATATTTTAATATCCAGTAATCGATCCCTCGTTGTTCCTTAAAAATTAATAAATTTTTTAACTATATTTTAATATCCAGTAATCGATCCCTCGTTGTTCCTTAAAAATTAATAATTTTTTTAACTATATTTTAATATCCAGTAATCGATACCTCGTTGTTCCTTAAAAATTAATAATTTTTTTAACTATATTTTAATATCCAGTAATCGATCCCTCGTTGTTCCTTAAAAATTAATAAATATTTTAACTATATTTTAATATCCAATAATCGACCTCTCGTTTTTAACAAATATTTTGACTATATTTTAATGTCGAATAATCGACCACTCGTTCTTCCTTAAAAATTAATAAATATTTTAACTATATTTCAATATCCAATAATCGATCTCTCGTTTATTCTTAAAATTAATAAATATTTTAACTATAATTTAATATCCAATAAGCGACCTGTCGTTCTTCCTTAAAATTAATAAATATTTTAACTATATTTTAATATCCAATAATCGACCTCCCGTTCTTCCTTAAAAATTAATAAATATTTTAACTATATTCCAATATCCAATAATCGATCTCTCGTTTATCCTTAAAATTAATAAATATTTTAACTATAATTTAACATCCAATAAGCGACCTGTCGTTCTTCCTTAAAAATTAATAAATATTTTAACTATAAATTAATATCCAATAACCGACCTCTCGTCCTCCCGCTTACGGAGCTAGCACACTACGCAGAATTAGCTCCTTTGGTCCTCAAGACGTGAAGGAAATCTCTAAATGAAGAAAATTCTAATGTCTTGTCAGGTCCCTGCTATACGCCGCTATTGAAGTCGGCTGAAACCGCCGTTCGCAGACTGTATTGTGCCGCATGCGAGGGAGTGATGGCAACTTCCCATTAATGAAGCATGAATACCAGCGGCAAGAAGCTTACGTGTTGTTCAGACGGTGTGACGCCGGTTTACTTATCCTAATTATACGTATCTCTTTGCATCTTCTGAGATTTTGCGCCTTTAATAAACTTTCGAATGCCATTCCTCAACCATTCCAAGCCGACGGAATCGACTGCGGTAGCTTGTCTAGAACGCTAACCTAATTATTATCCCTGTGGCGTGTACGCGCTACAGAACTGCCTTCACAATCTGTGCGCGAACCAAAGATTCGCATAATGACAGACACGTCAAGTTGCTAATTATCGAGCTTCCACACATCTTCCCCCACTCTCGTTCTATTCCTACTCTGTGTTCTGTCGCAGCTCTTCATGTCTCACGTTACATTATTAGAACTTTGCATTTTGGTCTACAGCAGCGGTGACCAAAGCGGGTGTCGTGATTACATCGTGTAATCACAGACATTCAAACGGGTACGATGAGTTTCCTGTACATTTTTGTGTGTTTCATTCACGTATGTACTGAAGGCAAGCAGTGGCGGTATCATGTCTCTCTACAAACACTGTCTCTACAAGCAGTAAGAGATGGTTTCGTAAAGAATGAGGAGAACTTTTTTGTTGTTCTGTCGGACAAAATATAATACGTTTACTTTGCTCAACGATTCAATTAGGAGTATATAGAAACATTAAATTGCCATACTGAATAATGTATTATTATTATTATTATTATTATTATTATTATTATTACTGACCACTAAGTATGTTTTCCTATAATTCTTCTGTACGTGCATGAATATTGATATTTTTAGGTCTGCCTAGGAGGATAAAATTATTAGGTTTTATCTCAGTTTTAATCTTCTTAATCTTTAGATGAGGGTAACTATTTATTATATATATTATTTTAATGTACCGAAGTACATATGATATTTCCATGCAGATGTTCTGCGTCATCATACGATGAAAGAGTAATGGAACGGAGAAAAATTCTCTCCGGCGCCGGGATTTGAACCCGGGTTTTCAGCTCTACGTGTTGATGCTTTATCCAGTAAGCCACACCGGATACCACCCCGTCGTCGGACAGAATCGTCTTAGATTAAGTTCCAACTCTTGGGTTCCCTCTAGTGGCCGCCCTCTGCACTACGTCATATAATGTCTATGAACGTAGGACCGAAGTCCACACATGTGCTGAGGTGCACTCGTTATGAGTGACTAGTTGGCCGGGATCCGACGGAATAAGCGCCGTCTTAAATCACAAAGTGATTTACGCATATGATGTGGCTTAGTGGATAAAGCATCAGCACGTAGAGCTGAAAACCCGGGTTCAAATCCCGGCGCCGGAGTGGATTTTTCTCCGTTCCATTACTCTTCCATCGAACTATTTATTAGTTATTCATTTAATAATAATACTGTAGAAAAACTGATTCAATATTATGTGCCAACGAACTGTTGAACTCCAGGAACTAACATGTCTTAAATCATAGCCAGGAAGAGAAAGATTACATAAATAAATGTAAGGAAGTCAGCTACCTAATGGGGTTTGAAATATCTCGTGCTCTAAAGCCCTTTAATAGAACAGAATTTCTTAAAAAAAAAAAAGTAATGATTAAAACAGCTTAAATAACTTGTCCATAAGAAGTTTTTAATTTTGAAAAACTACGAATTTCTCGACCAAGTATCGAGAGAAGAATAAAGAAAATTCCTGATTATATTCAAGAGGAAGGTTAAAAAAGAAGCAAGAAAAATCGTATATTATTCACTGGCTCTTGAAGACAGCAGTGACATTACTGATACAGCACAGCTTGAGATTTTTATCCGCGGGATTGATCAAGATGTTAGTACAGGAACCACCACTGGTTGTAGTTTTCATGCCAAGTACCTTTCCTCCGTCTCTTTACTTCATAGGCTGTCTGTAGCATGTAATCACTGCAGCTCGAGTTTTGGTCATCGCTGGTCTACAGATTAATTCGTTTGGCTCCGTATATTGTGGTTGCAAAGAAGGAAGCAGCTTTTGACAGCTGCGGAATGTATACTTTTTAACACCGTTTCATCCACTCTCCAAATCCTTCAACCAATGGAAACTGGATACGTTACTCGCCTTTCTAGCGTCACACACGAAGTGGACACGACGTTGCCACATTTCTCACCTTTCCTCCCGCGCTTAAAGAGTCTGTCCGTCCACACGCCCGCCCTCACTTCAGATGACTCCCATCGGAGTGAGGGAAGAGGAATGCTGTTTAATTGCAATGTTGTGCGTTGGCTCTGTACATTCTATGTGCTTTACTAGAAACATCAGAGGTTGTATTTTACTCTGTGACCATAATATACGTGTACTTATTTTCATAAGTAAAATATATGTAGGCCCTATATATCATATTTCGTCTTCTACGATCCATTTCGCCTTCTTTCGATAAATTATTGTGTCTCAGGTTAAACAAGAGGAGAAAGTTACATTCCCTTTCTCTCTTATACCGAATTTTGCACAACTCTGCTCCCTCTTACTTATTTGTCCGATTCCACAACCTTTCTCGCTATCATAACTTATAGTCCCGTCGCTCTAATTTCCGGCAGCCAATCGCGTTGCAGGTCGGCTACATTTAAACGTGTGCATCTTGTGATTCGCTGAGGAAGACTTAAGGCTCGATAAATACTTAATATAATCGCCCGCCATTTTGGCTCTTTCGTTGGCGTTCGCAGAAAGCACACGAATACGTTATTTGCCGCTCAATTATTTGCTGAATTACAGTGCGTTTGATTTATTATCATAGGAGCTACGACATGATAATGTTTAACGGCGTGGCAAATAGATGTTAAATGTTATGTTTTATTTAACGACGCTCGCAACTGCAGAGATTATATCAGCGTCGCCGGTGTGCCGGAATTTTGTCCCGCAGGAGTTCTTTTACATGCCAGTAAATCTACTGACATGAGCCTGTCGCATTTAAGCATACTTAAATATCGACCTGGCCCGGGATCGAACCCGCAACCTTGGGCATAGAAGGCCAGCGCTATACCAACTCGCCAACCAGGTCGACTGGCAAATAGATCTCTCGTATGGTAGCTCGGCAACGAAAGAACAAAAATAGCGAACGATACTACCTACCTAGACTTTATAGAGCCTTGACTTCCTAAGACGTAAGCAAAGAGGAGGAGTCACGCCGGGAATAACAGCGTCGCGGCTATAAATACTCGGTCACAATATGATAACACGCTAGAAATACCACTCCACACAAAGCACTTACTAGTCTCTTCCTTAGTTCTTTTTTTTCCAGAGTTCCGCAGAAGATGCTCCTTTTTTATTAAAAGCTTCCTTTGGCATTGCTATCCCCCTTTTAACTTCCGGACAGCAACTCATGTTACTGCTTATAGTACACTTCAAGAATTTGAAGTTGTCCAGTTGCTCGACTCAGTTGGAATTCGTACGTTTATTTTTCTTCCGATAACCCATGGTCTTCGCCTTCTTTGCAATTATCTTCATCGCGACATTTATTTTAAATGCATAATTTGCGTAAGTTTGAAACGGTATTGCGTATAAAAATATTAAGATACATGAAAAACTTTTGAACGACATTCAATTTAACCGAAATGTTCGCACGTGTTAACGTAATAAATTTATTATTTATGATTGATAGAAGAGCGCGAAGTAACAGATTTTAATCACTGACAGTGGCACATCAGTGACAGTAATATGAAGGAATTTAATAATGCAAGAGAGGAAATTTAATTGAAACTTGGAACTTCGCAGAGTAACAATCAGATATCTTACACGTACATAGGACTGGCAGATTGCAAAGCAAAGACGAATCACGATACATATTTCTGTGGCGTAATACATTACGCATGAAGAGTTTTCTTAACATTTTCAATAGCTCGTTACAGGAACTATAATGGCGTTACAGAATAAAACCGAATTCTTGACTGTCGTAAAATTACGCATTTTTAGCAACACCGATTCCGAAAAGAAAATTATTTTTGAATCATGCCGTCTGTCTGTCTGTACGCAGGGATTTATCTTAAAGTACTGGATGTATTTTGTGCATGTTCACTATCCACAAATCAATCTATCCGAAACTTGCTGGCGTCAAAAAAAAAAATAAAAAATAATAATAATAATAATTTTAATTAAAAATTAATAGGTCTTCATTTGAAATTTAAAACATAAATTCGCGCTGAATTCAAAATCGGTTGAAAAGAAAAATTTATGTTTTCTACCTAAAGAAGTTGAAGAAGTAAATGAATTCAGCTGGCCAGTATGTACTCAGATCCCTATATTTCAGACAAATTCATTATTATTTGCGTAATTTATAGATTTCTTTACGAATTTTTAAGAGTCCTAAGAGTAAACGCACACATATTTACAGTGAAACTTGTATTAAACGACCACTGATAATTCTATGTACTACTGGTATTTAAGAGAGATGGTCGCTTTTAATACGGGAAGGGTTTTTTTTACACAAGCAATGAGTTCATCTACTGTACGTACATAAAACAACATAACTAGGAATGTATTGTTAATTATAATAAGTAGTTTACAGAACCTTATTACAATTTTATCCTGTAACTCTCTCCTTCCACTTTATAAATTCAGAAATTGAACTCTGCGTCATTTTATTATATACATCTGTTTATACATTATTTATTCTCCTATCCTTCAACATATTAAGGAGTCCATTTATATGTTTTCCAGTTGGATTTCCATTCGATTATATATATATATTTTTTATTTTAAAATTGAATTAATCTGAGTTTTACCAAATTTAAATTATTCCTCTAATGTCCTTTCAGATAAACCATTTTCAATTTCGGGGATTATTTGGACTTGATCCTCCATCGATGATACACTTCTCATTTTACTCAACATGTTTTTACTCGTGAATTGTTGAACTAGGGAGCACATACCGTGCAGGTAATCCTTAGTTAGACCACAGTCTAGTATATACAGTCGCGAAGCTCAATACGTAGTAAATATGCAAACATTAGATAGTTGCTCACCACTAGGATCGCTAATATCGCCTCATTACAGGCAATGCAAAATAGTACCGTCACAGTCTATTGTTTCTAGCACCCTCAAAACTCAAGCTTCGTGACTTATATAGTAGACTGTGGTTAAATCCTGAAGATCTTGTGAAGTGGTCAAAACTCAAGAATTTCTACATTCTTTAGATGATTAAAGGATCTGACGTTCAGCACGAATAGTTAAGAACGTTGTTAAATTTAATTTTAACCTCTGGAGGTAAGTAAATTACTTATAGCAAGCCTTCAGATTTTATTTAATATATTAAGCTACTGCACTATAAAATTATAATACTGTAGGCCTATTTTGAAAGCTGTCTTTTAGAGGGCTAAAATTAAGAAAACAGCTATTCAATAGCTAATTGGTGGTCGAGGAGTGGGGTTGTCCTTAAATGGAGGTAAAAAATGCATTTGCTTTACGGATTTTTACGTCGATTCAAAGAAAAACGGTCCCTAAGAGGGGTGGTTTCTTAATAAGAGTGGTCTCTCAGAGAAATTTGACTGTAATATCAGAAAAAAATGGGGCTAACATAAGCCACATTTTATTGCTTTTAATTATTTTATTTTACTGAAATTAAAATACACAACGCTGTTAAATATGAATTCGTAAAAATTTCAGTGTAATTAAGCATTCCAAACGGTATTTTCACAGACAGTATATTCTAATCGTCCCAAATGCAAATCCATTAAAGTTTAAATTACCCACTTAATTTAAAGTCTTACATTTCTAGATATAAGAAACAAATTCTCAAAGATGTTTCGCCAGGTGATATCGGGGCGAGGAAATCTATAATGATAGAACCTTAACCTTTGCGACAGAAAACTACAAACGTTCTTTACGAAGAATTAATATCTACAGAGGTACTGAAAAAAGATTACGCACATTGTCGTAATATAAATGTGACTTGACTATTTCGTTTACTGTATATGACGCATTCCATTTTCGGCCAATGAAATTTATTTTATTTATTTATTTATTTATTTAATAATAACATATACATAAAAAAGTTACATTAAAATACCCCGAAAGAGCAAAGCTCGTGTTCGGGGACAGTAATGTAATGAAATTTAGAATTCCAACCAATCATAGCCATACATCGCGATAATTTTTGCAGTTCGATTTATCACTATCAATTTATCGCATGGTCGTTCTATTGTTTAGTCAGTGTCGCCAACTGTTTCCACGTAAATCAATGAGTAAGAATCCATTGTACTAAATATAGTGCGAAATCTTACTTCCACATCTACATCTTCATCTTCCAATTCCATGTCCACTGTATCTAAAGAAAATGACACAATTGTTCATTTAATTAATGTATTAATCAGGTTGTTTTTAATTATACTATAAAATATTTAAATTAAATTATGATTTCAGCAGATGATGAAAACGTATTTCTGTTATAATAACAAGAGAAGAGTGCAGTACATGTAATTAATGTTGTTAAACCTGTATTTCGCTTTTCTCAATTGGCATTACTGAATAACAATCAATTTCTTTATTCCATTAATCGTTATTCATCTATTTTGACGTCACAAATAGGTTAAGAATTCATAAATATACAATTATTAACATTTTGTGAGCGAATTTTAGGGATATATTATTTACATTTTTATTTTATTCACGACATAGTCCTAATAAATGTAGCTCGAGGTCTGAGATTACTATAGATAACACGTGCAATTTCTCACAACGTCTACAATATTTGCTTTCCGTCATACATTTGCCAAGTTTGACTTCGAAAGCAGGTTTGCAACAAAAGAAACAAACTTCTTTCCGTTCTCTGTATATTTAAGGTATTCTTTCTACGATATTCAAGTCTGCTGAATACTACTGAATACAGAATGAATAACTGAAACATCTGTCGTGATTTGAAAAACATTGGTCTTGTTTTATGGATGTACTGAAGTAGGCCTATATCTTTTACATCCTATTAAACTAAGTACACAGAAAATATCGATTTAACTGACACACGTATTTCATCTTTCCTGAAAGCTATATTTTCCCTCTGTCTCTCCCTTTTAAAATCAAAATTTTTGTATCCTGTTTCACAGGTTCTTTTCAAAATCATTATCTGTCTATCCTGTTTCGCTTCCTGTCTCCCTGACTAGCTGTAGTATATGTCTGTTTTTTAAATAGGTTATTTGCCGACGTTTTATCAACTGCTATGGTTATCTTCTGAATGAGATGGAGTTGATAATGCCAGCGAAATGAGTCCAGGGTACAGCGCCGAAAGTTACCCAGCATTTGCTCTTAATGGGTTGAGGGAAAACCCAGGAAAAAACTTCATCGAATTAGCTTGTCCCAACCAGGATTTGAACCCGGACCAGCTCGTTTCACGGTCAGGCATGCTAACCATTGCCCCCAGCAGTGGAATGTATGTCTCCTTATCCCCCTCCATCTTCATCTCCCTCCTGTGACCTAAGTTCTGAACTGTCAGTCAAGTTATAACGAGTTCAGAATATGTGCGTCAGATACGTGTGCAACATCAGACGATATGGGCACAAATCACCGTCCTTCGCAAGACTTTCGTGGCTCCGATTCAAAGAACGTAGAACTTTACACTCTTTGTCTTTACTCTTTCGAATTCTGCACACTTCAACACCAAATTACCTTTCGTCTCATTTCTCTTATCTATACTCTAACCACGACGTAAATACCAGATCACTTATCTGTGGCACGCTAAGTATACCTCTTCATAGAACATCTCGTTATTCATCATCTTTTACAGTATCCACCTCGCGACAATGGAATTCCTTGTCACAAAGTATTAGGGGCTGCAAGACAATAAACACTTTTAAATACAGCTTAAAAGATAACCTTCTTACTATTTCACTCCAATCATACTGACTTAAAATATCACTGACTACATTGTTACTTCTTCCTTTAGACATCATCCTGATAGTGCTGTGTTTTCAAAATTGTCTCATAATAATCTCTTTCTATTATGTAACATTATTTGAAATATACTAACATTCTTTGTATTTTAGCTTAATTCTGCTACACAGTTTGTATTTCATTGTTTAATTAATAGTTCATAGTATTTTGCTGTTTAATTTGTAAATACTCTATTGTATACATGTAACTCTTATCTAAATCAAATTGTTGAATTATTTATAAGTTCATACATATGTATGTATACTTTTTGCTGGTTGAGTGGAAGAAAAGGCCTTAAGGCCTTAACTCTGCCAAGCTAAAATAAATAATAATAATAATAATAATAATAATAATAATAATAATTATTATTATTATTATTATTATTATTATTATTATTATTATTATCATCTTCTTGTCTGCCTGGAGGCCTATCTCCCTGCCCATCTGTCGGATTTTTTGTATATTCCTGTCTTCTGTCAGTTGTCCTCTCTGTATGTAGGATGTCTACCTGTATGTAGTCTGTCTGTAAGTTTGACTGCTTGTCTCTGTGTCTACCATCCTGTACATCAATACGGGGTGTTTTTTTTTTTTAACTTTCTAGCCGCTTATTTCGAAAACAACGAGTTCGCAAAGGCACAATGTAGAATAAACTGTTTCCTAATTTAAACACGATGCTGCCAGTTCGGTATGTTTTGTATAATCCTTTAACATAACTGAATCGGTTATTTTTTAAACCTTGTAAGTCACTCATTTTGTAATTTTCATTTTGTGTGAAAAAATGAAAGTCGCAGCCTAGATGCGTCATTTTATGTTGAAACACCGCAAGTCTGGTGTATAGAATACCTGTGAGTACAACGCATAGAGTTGCTTTGGTTTTGAAACCCCATAAATCACGGACTTACGGGGCTTCTCAATCTAACCATGTTTCACCGATAAACAATGTTTTCCCTGTAGTTGGAAAACTGGATTTCTCAACTTATACGAGTATGTTTCACTGCTATAGAGTGCATTGCTGACGTCAGCTGTTGATAACGTAACAGTTGTTCATACAGTACAGCAAGTTATGTTTATTTTGTTGTAATATTCGTTCTGATTAGTTTACTATGTCAAAATGTCCTCAATGGATAGCAGTGAGATAAATGAATGAATTTCTTTAAAAAAAAAGGGAATAAAAGTAATCATTTTGTATAAGGGTAACAAGATTAAGTTAGTCATTGTGATGCCTAAAAATACAGCATACTGCGTGTTCAGTTCAAAGTGTGTCATGGCTCGATGTATGCCGTCACGTGGCTAGTCGATGAGCCTAGAGAATTCAATCTTCCTACACTTCCGCAGAGGTGTATTACTTATCTGCCAGAGAAGTTGCCTACCAAGTACGGCGTTCATTCAGAAGAGTACTTATGATACGTACGGTAACGCCAGTAGTGGCAGGACTGTGAACTGTTTCGAAACATGTACTGAGGTGAGTTTTTTCTTACTGTGGGGATATGGGGAGAGAGTGTAGACGATTACTTACGTATTTGTTGACATTAACTTCGACGGTCAACATGGACACGGAGCATTTGATTTGTATTGTGGAATGTTACCGTACTCAACCGATGACAACAAATACCCTGCGTACGACTTGGCCGCGCAAAACACAGTTCGAAAGAGGTTATGGTAGCGCACAGACCGTACAGACCCCCATCTGTTGCTACGACGTTCAAGTTATACCGTACACGTTCTCAAGTTCAGATTGAAGAACGCCTTGATTAATAGGCATCTTCTCTGACACAAAAGCTGAAACTCGCTTCAAATCGCTGATTCATCAACAATGACGTCATGACACACTTTTAAATGAACACCCAGTACTTGCACAATCTTGCAATAAGTGTAAATAAAATCAAGGATTTGAGAAAATTTCAGCCATGTTTACTTAATGAAGAGGAAATTCAAAGTTCCTCGAAGAGTGTGAATAATTGGGACATAACTGAAGGGAGATGGTCTGAAGATAATTTCTGAAACATTTTCTGTGTAGTTTCATGTGTGCCTCAGCATAACTTGTTAATAATTTACATATTTATAATATTTTCCACACTTCAACAATATAAGTAAACAAATTATTGCAAAACATAAATATTACTTTATAAATAGAGTCTGTCTATCTATCTACCCATCTACCTACCCACCTACCCACCTACCCATCTACCCATCTACCCATCTATCTATCTGTCTGTCTGTCTGTCTGTCTGTCTGTCTGTCTGTCTGTCTGTCTGTCTGTCTGTCTGTCTGTCTGTCTGTCTGTCTGTCTGTCTGTCTGTCTATCTATCTATCTATCTATCTATCTATCTATCTATCTATCTATCTATCTATCTATCTATCTATCTATCTATCTATCTATCTATCTATCTATCTATCTATCTATCTAGGTTTTCCGCTTGTCATCAGTTCCCTTTCAGTTCTAATGCCAAAGCATGCGCTTGCTACCGTCTTTCGAGTGTTACACATTCTATTTGGAAGTGAATGAGCGACAATTGTTACCTAATAACGAACTAGCTTTATCTTCACAGAGTCGGATACTGCCATGGAAGTTATGATATCACTAGACGATTCCATGTAATAGGGAGGTTCAATTAAAAATGGAAGTGTTTATTGTTTATGTGAATAATTTCCACATAATTGACTAGCAGATAATAAATACAAACAAAATACGTCATACAGTTTAAAAGAAATCGCTACCCAGATTGTCTGTAACAACATTTCTCGTTGTTAGAGATAGTAAATACTTATATTTCTGCATCGGAATTACTTTTCACTGCATTACAACACTTTCCTTTACAATTCTGATAAGAGGAAAGTATGAAGAATGACTTCGGGCTGTTCTAACGAAGTTGAGAGCCAGAAAACAACATCTCAACTTAATCACTGTAAAAACCATAAGCCTAAGAAGTGACAGAGTTTTAATACTAACGACTACGTGAATATTTACCTTTCAGTTCTGCAGTAGATAACAGTCTTATTCAGAAATGCGAGGTGGAGATTTTACCTTCGGAGTACAGGTCGTAGTCGTAAAGTCTGGGCAAACTTGCAAAGTTATTACTCCGGAACTGAATACAAACTTTATATAGAGCTGAATTAGAATTGAGTATAATTAAAAATAATGACATGGAAATTAAGCTTTTGGTTGCTTGATTAATTTAGTTGCACAAGTGCAAAAATTGCGTCAACTTAAATGAAGTTGGCAAATGACTCTGATTCACTAATCAGGGGAGAAGTACTAACGACTTCACGGAATATTCATAATTCAGCAGGGGGCAATGAGCAAGAAGGCGTAAATTAATTCGGCTACATTCCTACCCATTACGGCTCCCTCGTAGGCTAGCGGAGGCGAGCTTCCAAGACAGCGAGAAACACGTTCTTACATATTAAATAATGTGACACATTACGAGTACACTATACTTCGTCGCTACATAGATCACAGAGGAGCAGAAGTGCTTCGTATTACTAGATTTTGATGTAACAGTAGCAGTAGTAGTAGTATCAGTAGCAGTAGCAGTATCAGTAACAGTAATAGTAATAGTATCAGTAGCAGTAGTAGTGTAACAGTAACAGTAGCAGCAGTAGTAGTAGTATCCGTAGCAGTAGCGTAGTAGCAGTAGCAGTATCAGTAACAGTAATAGTATCAGTAGCAGTATATCAGTAACAGTAGTAGTAGTAGTATCAGTAGCAGTAGCAGTATCAGTAACAATAATAGTATGAGTAGCAGTATATAAGTAACAGTAACAGTATCTGTAACAGTAGCAGTAGTAGTATCAGTAACAATAATAGTATGAGTAGCAGTATATAAGTAACAGTAACAGTATCTGTAACAGTAGCAGTAGTAGTATCAGTAACAATAATAGTATGAGTAGCAGTATATAAGTAACAGTAACAGTTCTGTAACAGTAGCAGTAGCAGTATCAGTAACAATAATAGTATGAGTAGCAGTATATAAGTAACAGTATCTGTAACAGTAGCAGTAGTAGTATCAGTAACAGTAATAGTATGAGTAGCAGTATATAAGTAACAGTAACAGCATCTGTAACAGTAGCAGTAGCAGTATCAGTAACAATAATAGTATGAGTAGCAGTATATAAGTAACAGTAACAGTATCTGTAACAGTAGCAGTAGTAGTATCAGTAACAATAATAGTATGAGTAGCAGTATATAAGTAACAGTATCTGTAACAGTAGCAGTAGCAGTATCAGTAACAATAATAGTATGAGTAGCAGTATATAAGTAACAGTAACAGTATCTGTAACAGTAGCAGTAGTAGTATCAGTAACAATAATAGTATGAGTAGCAGTATATAAGTAACAGTAACAGTATCTGTAACAGTAACAGTAGCAGTATCAGTAACAATAATAGTATGAGTAGCAGTATATAAGTAACAGTAACAGTATCTGTAGCAGTAGTAGTATCAGTAACAATAATAGTATGAGTAGCAGTATAAGTAACAGTAACAGTATCTGTAGCAGTAGCAGTATCAGTAACAATAATAGTATGAGTAGCAGTATATAAGTAACAGTATCTGTAACACTAGCAGTAGTAGTATCAGTAACAATAATAGTATGAGTAGCAGTATATAAGTAACAGTAACAGTATCTGTAACAGTAGCAGTAGCAGTATCAGTAACAATAATAGTATGAGTAGCAGTATATAAGTAACAGTATCTGTAACAGTAGCAGTAGTAGTATCAGTAGCAGTAGCGTAGTAGCAGTAGCAGTATCAGTAACAGTAATAGTAGCAGTAGCAGTACATCGGTATCAGTAACAGTAGCAGTAGTAGTATCAGTAGCAGTAGCGTAGTAGCAGTAGCAGTATCAGTAACAGTAATAGTATTAGTAGCAGTAACAGTAGTAGTAGTATCAGTCGTAGTAGCAGTAGCAGTACATCAGTAACAGTAACAGTATCAGTAACAGTAGCAGTAGTAGTAGTATCAGTAACAGTAATAGTAGCAGTAGCAGTATATCAGTAGCAGTAGTAGTATCAGTAGGAGTAGCGTAGTAGCAGTATCAATAACAGTAATAGTAGCAGTATATCAGTAACAGTAACAGTATCAGTAGCAGTAGTAGTAGTAACAGTTATAGTATCAGTAGCAGTAGCAGTATATCAGTAACAGTAACAGTATCAGTAACAGTAGCAGTAGTAGTAGTATCAGTAGCAGTATCAAATGACAGAACTTTAAAGTTCGTAGTAGAAGCAGTGCTATTCCTTTCATTGGAAATGGAAAGAGTGTTAGGAAAATGTGCGTTTATCGATTTTCAACTACTGTTTATGTACACTATTTTATGATGTAACAATATTTTTTTTTTTGCGTTGTTATATTCAAATTTGATACAGCTTCCTTACCCTGCCTTGTCTTCAACAGCACCAATTTAATTTTCTAATAACTTCCGAATATAGAAAATTTAATCATCTAGGTTGGTATTCATAGACATTTCGCAACACGCGCTACGAGCGTACTAAGCTAGCCCCGGCTATCCACTGGTTACTAGTACAGAATTCAAATCATATCCTGTCGCTAACACTGGTTTATGAATACGAAAAACGCTGATAATCCACCGAAAGCCTGCGCTAAAAATGTCCATGAATACGGCCCCTATTTTCCAATTACTTTGTAACAAGTTATTCAAAGAATTTAGAGAGCGACGAGGGCAGAATTCGTTCTACCAGAAATCGTTTCTAGAGTTCGGAAAGTATAAATAAATTTACGTTATAAACGCGAACTGTCCCAGTGATTAATTTTGTTTATCATAAAAGAAACTATTTTTATTTCTTTTGTCATATTTATTGTTTTTTGATACATATTATAATTAGCTTCTTAAATACACACAAGAATTTCCTCATTAAGATACCTAACACTTTCTAAATGAGAATTTTTCAGAATAGATCATTTAAACTGATCACATGTTGACCAATTCGTGTTCAAACTAAAAAATTGGATACTTTGCCTTTTATTTTCGCATTAAAAATATTGCGACACTTTAAATAAAAATGATTTCGCAATTTTTTCTTAAATACATATTTTCAGCGTTTCCATTAATTGAAATGTGTGTAAGTGAAACATACAACAGATCCGCACAAGCAGTTTCTGTCTAACGGTTTTCCAATTCACTGGAGACTAAAACAAGGACATGCACTATCACTTTTACTTTTTAACATTGCTCTATAATCTTTTCGCTGTAAGAAAAATCCTAATATAAACAATAGCACGTGACTGAAGTGAGGCTTCATTGGCCGCTGTTTGGCGCCATAGATTCTCAGTACATGTTCCCGCCTACTGTTGTACATTCTGTTTCATGTTAAACATTTCCCATTACTCATCAAGTAGGCCTAATCTCACTACTATGTATTCATTTGTTTAGGAAATATTTACTTTATAATTACAATAATTAAAACTCACATAACTTATTATATACATTTACGACTATTTGTTTTTCTCCGCTTTTGAGAGGGTTTCCACTGTTACGATTAATAACCACACACACCGGGGAAGCAGAAGCCATACTTCAGTACCACATGATAACGTGAACGACAAGCTCAAGTGACGCCAGCTTGTCACAAGAACAGACTACCACGGTATTACTGTTTGTATTCATCCGCGTTGATAGTGCATAACAAAATATAAAAGTAGCTTTTCTTTTACATATCGTTTTACATATGGGTGAAGTTATATGTTTCATTGTATTTAACAACTAGAATTCAATTTTTTATTTTCAAATAATACAAGATGATCGTTTCCAAATACGGACTATATTTTCCTGCGTCGTGTGAGTGTTTCGATTGGGAGCCAATCACGGGTATGACAGCAACGTGCTTGTGTTTACAGTAGGATTTTTCTTACAGCGAAAACAGTATAGAACAGCAGTCATCAGCACAGTGCACCCTCGGACCAGCGTCCCTTATAGGAGGATAAAACATTGCACTATCGTGCATCCTTGGGTGCTGGCGTGTATGTTTTCTCTCTCTTCCTTCTGCACGACGGTGCATATTCCGAGACACTGCTTATCCTTTACCCATTTCAGCGCAACCAGCGATTTCATTTGCCAACTACATTTAAACAAGGTAAATACAAAAAGAAAAAGGGGAAGGTGAGGACAAATAGGGAAACACAAGGGTAACAACCAGAAGACAAGGATAACAGGGGAAAGACAAGGAGAGTAAGGGAAATACATAGAGAACAAGGGGAATACAAGGGATACAACGGGAATACAAAGGGAACAAGGGGAATAAAAAGAAAATGGGAATACAAGGATAATAAGAGGATTCAAGGGTAACAAGGAGAATATAAAGAGAACAAGAGGAATACAAGGAGAACAAGGGGAAATAGAAGAACAAGGGGAATACAAGGAGAAGAATGGAAATACAAAGAGAAAGAGGGGAGTGTAAAGAGAACAAGGGGAAAACCAGGAGAACGTGGGAAATACGAGAACAAAGGAAGACATGGAGACAAGAAGACAAAAAGAACAAGGGGAAGACAAAGATAACAAAGAAAGATGAAGAGAATGAAAATAAGACAAAAACGAAGGAAATACATGGACAATAAGGAGAATACATGAAGAACAGGAGGAAGAAATAGAGAACAAGTGGGAAATTATAAGAAAAATTGGGACACTTAGATAACAAGTAAAACACACTTAGAACAATTGAAGGGTTCAGAGCCATAGCGGGCCAAGCGTCATTTATTAAAAATGGAGAAAGCAAGGGTTAAAATCAAGTAAATGTCATAATTTAATGAAGATTAACATATCATTTAATTTTACTGTGCATACTTTATCTCACTTGCTATATGTTTCGTTGAATTATGGTAATCACTGAATTTTAACTATTGTTTTCTCCGTTTTAATAAATGGCGCTTGGCCCACTATGGCTCTGAACCCTTCAATTTGAAGGGAAAAATTGTTCTGGGCCCGGGTACCGATCCCGAGACCCTTCGCTTAGCGCACGAATGCTCTAACGACTGAGCTATCCCAGGAACCATCCACGACAGCGTCACAATTCTCAGGAGTAGCTCAGTCGGTAGAGGACTTGTGCGCTAAGCGAAAGGTCCCGGGATCGATACCCGGCCCCGGAACAATTTTTCCCTTGAAATTATTCAAGCCTGCCTCACAGGTAGCTTCTACCTGAAAGCCAGATTTGTATACTAACAGTCTTACTAATAAACCGTGTATAGTCTTTATACGAGACTTATGCAGAGTTGAGACAGAAAACGTTACTAATAAACCGTGAATAAGCTACGGACGTATAAACAGGCTGTAACTATACAATGGGAATTGCTTTGCAGTAGTTATATACACGAAACCCCTTGTTTAAGCGTTGTATATAGGAAAAAATGGCCGCCCCTTTAACAGCTGTTCGTATCGACTGTCATTTTATGACGATGTTTACCTTGTAACGACAGAAGAACAAACCAAAGATCATAGAACTATTAGAATAATATTGCTGTAGCTTGTACTCTTTGACCAAAATGTAGTGTGGTAATCGATTAGAGCCAGTTGTACTATCGATATTTAACACGCCACTCTAGAGCGCTCTACCGGATCCAGTAGAGAACCTCAGATATTCTATTACCTTTCGTAACGAAGTAATGACGAAACTATGACGTAGCTGTGTAACAGTCATACTGTTATACACGACGTATGTAGTGATTATTAGTAAGGAATTTACACACGACTTATAAACGAGCTACTCATTGTAAAAGTACAGGGACATCATTTTATTTTTACTTCAATTTTTATTGTACCTGAGTTTTGGAATGTACTTCACTCCCACCCCTTCTACTAGTAAACTTCCAACAGTTCATGACATAGAGCCGAGGGCGCGTAAGCAGTACTGAGTTACTGAGTATAGTATGTTTCAGAAATATGTTCGCGTTTTCCAGTGACGAAAGAGCTTTCAATATTGAATCATATTTTCGTACGGGTACTGTCGTCCGTTTCCCTATGTCGCATCCCGGTTTCCCCCACCTGCTCCTGTTCGCCCCTTTGTAAAGTCTAGTAGCTGGGCTATCTTAGCTCTTTTCTGAAAACATTAATTTCTGTTAGGAATTGGACGTCTACGTAATATTATTCAAGTGTTTAAAATAACTTAAATAAAAGAGCCTCCTTAAGTAATTAACTGTCACGTGATTCCCCCCCCCTTTCTACAACCCTGCGACAAAACCACTTGAACGGACAGTAGATAGCATTTCTGAGTGATTTTATCTTTTCGGATCGGGCAGAAGTGAAGATTGAATTTACAGTACGTTAGGTACTCTTTTATAGAGTAGGTACAGAATTATTTCAACATGAGTTACTCGTACGAAGGACGAAAATGGTAATTGAAATTAGTTACAATAGTCTATAGTGCGATAATATGGACAAAAGAACTGAAGCCTGCATCGAAATGAACGGCCACCATTTTCTAAAATGTGTTTAAATATCCATATTATAATTATTTTTCAATTTAACTTCATTCTATATATATATATATATATATATATATATAGTACGCTAATGTGCTGCAACAGTACAATATACACTGCATAATTAATACTTCCGAATGGATAGCTCAATTCGTGTGTAAAACACTAAGTGTTAATACAGTACTGTATTTTAATTAAACAAAAACCTAATGAAAATTATCAAACCCAAAATTTCGATATTTCCTAGTTTACATAAATGGATGAACTACTTTTCTTCCCTCCTATACCTAGTACAGTGATTTGTATTTTACGCCAGTATCATCGAACTCCGTCGTGGAAAGGGTAGCAAACGGTGTTTCCTGTTTCAATCGTTAATAGAAAGGTATAACCAGGTTAATATTAAAAATGTTAGTAAAAATAAAATGATGTCCCTGTATAAGACAGTTAAACGTCTGTATATAGACTTTTTATTAGTAAGACCGTAATAGAACCATTAGAACACTAGGAAAACAAGGGGAATACAAAGAAAACAAGGGTGGGGGATTGAATTTGTTTGTCACTGTTAATCCCTAGTTATACCCACAGCTACCTAGAGAGGAAAAAGAAGAAGTTTGTGTGTGAAAACTTTCGATATTTCTGCTTCATTCACCACGAATGTATTGTAAATCGCATCTAAGGCAATTTAAGTTTCCTGCATTTACACAGAATAGCAAACAGCTTTTTCTTAGAATGGACGCCTTATGTTGCTTCACGATCGTGGAATGGTTCGAACATCGAAAAAGTGCAATGGGAAAGAAGCTATGCAGCCTGCAATACTCATGAAGCACAACTGCCGATTGGCAGACGGCAAGCTCTGTTTTTCATTTTCTGTTGATGACCAATAAAAGCAAGGCGAGGCACTCGGTTTACGCATGTAGTCTATATCGCGCATCCAATTTATGAGCAATATATGGAGGGCTGTAACGCCTGAAATTGTTTCCTTGATTCAATTCCGCAACACAAACAGGATATCGTCTTGTAGAGAGCACATCGGCTTTTATAAACCCCAAATGGACATTGGGGCTCTATAACAAGATGTCGCACATGACGAAATTACTCGAAAGTCTATTATCATGGCAGTATAACTTATATCGTGGTATAGGGCTGGCGCAGAACTCCTGATTGGTATTACAGCCAGTCTGATACAGTCGCTAAAATGATTCTCACTTACAAGCAAACATTCTGAAGGGGGCAGATAAAAAGTTATTTTTTTTTTCTTCCACCATGTTAATAATGTCAAAAGAAGTGCTTATACAAATTTTGACCACTCGACCGCAATTACGAGGCCGTCCGGAAAGTGATTTTCCCTGGGGCCGTTTACAGAAAGAAAAGCACAATTGCATGGAAAGATTTATTGACACAGATACAGCAATTACTGCGCTATTTGTCAACATATCCCCCACTGGAATTGAGACATTTGTTATGCCATGAGATCAATTTTTGTATCTTCATGTCGTACAAGTCTATTATCATTTTAGCGACTGGGACACTAAGCATGGACCGATATCAATGCTAGATTAGCAACACCATCATACTTAGAAAGGGCTGATCATATTAGGAAGTTTAAATGTAGAAAATAAAGAACGGATGTGGCAAAATTTTCCATTGTTAACCGCACAATAGTAGACTGGAACAGCTTACCTGCGGCAATCTTTCAGGGTGGTCCTCTTAAAATCAATACATTTAAGGAAAGGTTGAGAAGATTAGACTGAAAATGTAATTGGAGGTGCAGTGTAATTATTTAAGTTATGTCATGTAACTAATTGAGTTGATATATAATTAATTAAGTTGACATGTAATTAATTAAGATGATATGTAGTTTAGTTGATATGTAAATAAATTAGGGTGATATGTAATTAAGATGATATGTAATTAAGTTGGTATGTAATTAATTAAGGTGATATGTAATTATTTAAATTGGTAATAGTTGGGTGAAATATAAGTACTTATAAGTCAGATTTACTTTTGCTTATCGTAGGCGTTATTATAGAATAGTTTTTATTTATAGTCCTATGTTTATTGCATCTAATATTTATAGATTTACGTTTATTTTATTTTATTTCTGTAATTCTAATTATTGTATATTATATATAACTGCCACCGGGTGTATACCCAATTGTAGTGTTAATGCATACATACATACATACATACATACATACATACATACATACATACAAGTCAGCCGCCTGGGATCAGAACCAGCGTTTGACTACCGTCTGCACCTCTCTGTCGATCCCATGATATGACAAATGTCTCATTTCCGATGGGGAATATGTTTAAAAATAACTCAAAAATTGCTGTGTCCGTTCCAATGAATTTTTCCAATGAAATTTTATTTTCTTACTGTTAACGGCCCTGGCGAACTTATTTTTACGGCCTTCTTAATTGCGGTCGAGTGGCCAAAATTTGTATAAGCACTTCTTTTGACATTATTAACATGGTGGAAAAAAGTTTAACTTTTTTAACTGCCCCCATCAGAATGTTTGTTTGTTAGCTGAATTTCATCTAATAGGCAAGTACAAAAAATTTTTCATGAGGAATAAAATTAACTTATCCAGGATGGAAGTGAAATAATCGTACAGGGAAGATAGGGAATACTTAAATCAATGGTGGGCATTCCTGCGGCATTGCCGCAATGACGTCAGACCTCAGCGAAGCATCCAACTTACCCCTACCTTCCCCTTCTCCCACTCCATGAAAATACTGCGCGTGTACGTGGCAGATTATACTGGATTGCTGTACTTCGGAGCTTCAATGTCTTTCGCAGAATCGTATGAATCGAGAGGATATCACACTTACAAGAAAGGCGGTTCTTACATTTCTCATGTTTAGGATCAGTTACAAATATTCAGGACGCGAACTTAATATGTACATTCTTAAAATAAATCACCTGTTATACGAGTTCAAAGAACACAGATTCAGTGATTTTCAAAGGATGGAGAAAGATTACAATATGTTTGCCACTCCTTTTCATGTTTAAATTGAAAATGTTATCCCAGAATTGCAGTTAGAGGTACTGGATTTGCAGAATGATGGCTTCTTGAAAGCAGAATGCGAAAGTCTACTGGGGACTAATTTTTTTAAAGATGTCCAGTACTACATATCCACTGCTTAGACAGTTTGCTTCAAAAGTAACGAGTACCGTCATTTCCCATAACTATGGTCCTGGAACATAACTATTGTTCACGATACAACTATTCAAATTTTGTACTCCATAACGTAGTACCTCGTTTATCTATATTCTTGCTGTACTGTAGTTTGAATTCAAGTCACTGCAGCTATCTACGAACGGCCTATGTTACTTCTACAATGATCTTTGAATGATTGCATCGTGGACCATAGTTGTGTTCCAGGACCATAGTTATGAGAAATGACGGTATGTATTCATCAGCCTACCAGTGCGAACAGCTGTTTTCTAAAATGAAATTTATAAAGTCCAGCATAGATCCCGATTAAGCGATGCTCATCTCCTTGCGCAACTGAAAATACCATGCACAGATATAAATCCCAATTTCCAAGAAATTGCTTTGAAAAATGATTAATTAAATATCACGTGAATGGACAATTCTAATTACATATGGTAGATAGGAGTGTAGTGGCGCAAATGTCTGTAAATCCGTCACTGCACTGTAGAGTGTAACCCCTCCCACAGTATGTAGTTGCCATTTAAATCCTGTCTTGTGGGTTGCGTTCATTTTGCCCACCACTGACTTAAATGAATAGAAAATCTATATTACTAGTGGCTTGTGCAGCAAATGCTGCTGCAAACTAAGTTCGTTAGACGCTCAAATAAAAATTTTTCAGATTTATTTTCAATGAAGAATACTTGTCTTTTTAATAGTTATTTGCTTCCATAATAATGAAACATACTCCCTCTGAATGGATTTTTTTTAGGCCAAATACTTTCTCTTGAACCTATCCAACTTCAGTTTTTGAGTTTCAACGCGAAAACGCAAGTATCAATGTCAGGATGATAGCAGTAGCTATTTCAGGTCATTGTGAATTGTAGGCGAAAGTTAAAAAAAAATGTCAGGTTTGCTAAGCTTTCGAACAATAGCATTTTCGTATAGCTGCTGCATGTAGAACTTGAAATATAGAGCGTCAAATCATTTTATCCTACTAAGAGATCTTGCTGAAATGATCTGGAGAATACAAAATTTTCTAGGCCTCTTATTTTATCAGTAAGTAATACCTTTTGATCTTTCCTTAGGAACTGTAATTTTTGCGCTCTCTCGAGCCAATACTGAAGACAATGACACATATCAATATCTACACTACACCGCCATTAAAGTATATAAAAAAGACCCAACCCCACTGGGCTAATAAGTATAAAAATATTTCATTTTTAATAACAATATTATTATCTTACTTAAGTTTTGTAGTTACATATAGCAGCCACTCAGTAAATTATAGAAATGAAGATCTAAATTAAGATATTCTCTACATTTGCTTACATAACCTCAAAATGTTTCACTTTCATGTCATCAATATAGCATCAATATTATGTACAATTAATGAAAAATAGATGCATCATGACATTAACTATAATAATATTTAATTTCTAATGATAATAATGTCATCAAACCACCTCAAGTTTCGTAGATTTGAATATCCAATACACAGCTGTACTCAGAAAATTATTATACACTGCAGAATCAGTTTTTAATAAGAAATTGAATTGAGCTCTAAATATGTTGGCAATCCTGCAGGTCATGGCCTTCGTGTAATAACATATTGTTTATTGTAGTGTGTGTTTTGTTCTGAAATTCAATCAAGTCGGCCGTGATTCGATAAAATTAGTTCTCAAAACTGACGACAGATGGATTTTGGAAAATAGGAAAATTATGTAGGAAAATTGACATTTCACTGAAAACTACTACTTTTCCGAAAAACTTTGGGTTCCAAGCTTCAAAATGAGGGGCCATTTATTAAAATCCGTTCAGCCGTTTTCCCGTAATTTCCATTACCAGTTCAAATTATATATATAGATATTTTACTGGATTGTTCCTCTTGAAGGCGAGACAGATCAGAACTTCTGCTGTTAAAGTTTGTGATGCGAACTGAGGAAAAGATAATGATATCTACTCAATTATACGCTTTGATGCCTGTTTTAGGTTAGGATATATTGTATAATATGTTTAGTTTGTGCCGTTTTGATTTCAATCTGTGTTCTTTTAGAGAGTGGTTGGATCTAATCATAGGTGAGGGGGGTGAAACCTACAAAGTAGGACTTTTTTTTTTACACGGCACGTACGGTCAGAAGACACGTGCGTGGGATTTAAGAGAAAATTGTGATATTACATTTTGTGGTTAAGTGCACGGTACGTCTTCCACAGATATTTCAGGTTATTTAGCATTCCGCTTCGGCATTATACCAGTTATATGAGTAGGATATGCTAATAATACGTGTCAACGAACTAATCATAGTTACAGACATATACGACAATATTGTAAAGAATTACTTCGCTGTAATCCCTCTTCAGCAATGTATTGAATCTGCCTTGAGCGCCGAGCTAGTTTCCAGCAACCGGGAAGGACTGTGGACCACAGAAGCACTTCCGGGAATTTCCCGCAATACTATTACTCGGAATGCCACTGACAGGGTAGCGCCTGGCGTTCTTGTTCACCCACGCACTTCATATAAATTTCCACGTTGTAGTAGCCTTCCACAACAGAGACGGGGTCGCAATGTGGAATCGAAAATTCCCTCATACGCCACTACCCCTTATACATGAATATGTGTGTGTCGTTATGCACGGATATGGCATAATTTGTTTTTTCATATACAGGGAGGAAGGTAAGGTAGTACATTAATTGTAGGATGTGATTTCTTAAAATATAACGAACAAAAAAGTCTAATATCATTTTGCTCGTTTTTGCGAGGTTTTTTAAGAAATAATACTTTTATGCCGACATTTCGATCGCAAATTTTACGAATACTGTTTAAAATACGTATGTATGTATTTATTTACACTGCAATTGGGCAAGCACCCGGTGGCAGTGGTATATACAATATTAACAATACACAATAAAATGATAAGCAACACACAATAAAATTTACAATACACAATACAATTTTACAACACATATACAATTTTATACACAATACAATAAGAATACAATAAGAATACACAATACAATTTAACACAATAATAATAAAACATAAAATAAAATACCTAATTTTACAATACAACCTACATAATTATGTATAGGTCCTACATAAGTTTCAATAGTCTTTCACTTTACTCTCATCTCATTCCCTGTAGTGGCACTATGACGCATTTTACTGACACTTTAGCACACATTTCACCGACACTATAGAACACATTTCATTGACGCTATAAATTGTCACTGATCGGAACTGTTCACTGCACTGTAAAACCATAACTTCACTGACTCACCTCGCTTCACTGATACAACAGTTCAAATAAGTCAAATAATTACATCCTTATGCATACTTATAAACAGAACTACATTTAAACTAAACATTTCTAGTCTAAGGCCCTCTTACACGCTATTTTTAAATAATTTACAATTCAAACTAAGGAAGTAAACTCGTCAGGCTAGATAAATACATGTCACCTTAAAAAATTAAATGTTGAATGTCACCTTAATTTTAATTTTCACTTTATACACAACTTTTTAAATTATTCTTGAATCTCCTTAAGGAAGGACAGCCCTCAAAGACATCCGTTTTCTGTTTCCTACGGTTCAATTTCTTGTATAACAACGAAGAGAACGTTTGTTATGTTCATGTTGCAGCAGTATTTTAATTAGAAAATTCACAGATTTCGAAATAATCGATTGAAGAAACATTGGAAACATTGATTGTCGAGTCACGTACAGAAGGTCTAAAAATCTGGCATCGCTGTCCGGACGGCAGACAGTTTGCCTAGTACTCGCAACTGAGCAGCTGTTGTGATGTTCACATTGCATTAGTGTGCAGTTGGACGTAAAGCGATAGTTTAGTTTATTTCAAAACTACGAGATGCCAGAGTTCACAAATAGTGAGTACTTAGACATGATCCAGGCCACGGAAGAAATTCGGAACAGTGAAGCACTACTGGCCAGAATTCGTCATAATTGGACTAGAAGATGTGAAATCTGCACGCACGCTTATGGTGGACATTTTGAACAGTGCCTGTAAGATGTGAATGAAATGTGGTTTACAGAGTTTATTACTCTTTATTTCATTATCAACGCCCAGAATTAGTGATTCGTAAAACAACAAACTGTAATGTTAATTACATCTTGTTCACAAAGTTACATCAGTTTTCTTTTTTCATTAAATGTAACATGAAACTTCCATCCTAACTTTTTTTCACTAATTTGGACTGATTTTCACGTTATTTCTTGTTATTATTGTACATATTTCTTGCTTACATTAAAATTATTACGCCATACTTAGTGTTAAATTGTTAGTGTATTGCATTGTAAGTTGATAATTCTATATTCATTGTTGAACTGCGCCCGAACACGAGCTATTTTGTTCATTCTGGTTACTAATTTACATTTTCTGACATTAAATTACACAAACTAAACAAATAACAGTTCCGTTCCTATCGGAGTTTATGTAGGTCATTTTTGCAAGATACACGGTGAAAGGTAGTTGAACTAAGCTACCCCCTTCAAGTCACTGACCGTATGGGGTGTGGGGTATTACTTATGCAGCGTTGAGACATTTTGCAATTGCCTTCAGCGCTTTAGAAAAACTTGTAATTATCTCACTATCCGTAAGTCCTATAATTTGTTATATTTGACAGACCTTACTCTAAATAATGAGCTCAATGGCTCCTGTTAATTAATGTACTACCTTACCTTCCACCCTGTATTTATTTTTATTTCAATTTAAATATAAATTTATTACAACAAGAAAACTACAAAAATACATATTAAATGTACTGTAATAGCAACAAACATACATTAAAAACTATTATATACATTAAATATAAATATAAATTAAAGAATTTACCCCCGTATGAGCAAATGCTCGTGGTCGAAGTTCAAAACCGCACCATCAGACTTTTCTGATTCAAGAGTGAGTGTGTGTGTGTGTTTTTTTTACGGTCACCGCGGTCATTTAGTAACCTATCGGCAAGTAGTTTTGTGTTAGATATGTTTTTTTTTTTTCAATTTCATTTTTGTAATGTTATGTTTTCATTGGTAAAGATTATTCATAATAATTACTATCCGTTCTTGGAATTCATTACCTCGCTTTCAAATCCAAATTAAAACATCTTATTTTAGAACGCAAATTGTCCCAGGATTTACATTAAAATTCACGATTGTAACTAGCTTATAAAGTAACCATGTAATTTCATTTGTCATAATTATAATGTAAGTAAATATATTTTGTGCGAGATCGTGCGTATTTGCTTGGTTTCCGCACAAAACCAATCCGCGGAAAGTCTAAAATTCCACATTCAGTATTCCCAACCTAACACACGTAACAATTTCCCTCTTCTTACACATCAAACCCATGGTGAAGGAAATCATAGGGGTTTCAGAGAGAATAATAGTTCTAAAGATAAAGACAGCGACATGCGATGTAACTATGATACAAATATATGCACCCACAGAAAACCATAGTGACGAAGACAGCGAAGACTTCTACAGACTGCTAGAAGACACAATTGAGAGACACAGATCACACAGGAACTTCATATTAGGCGACTTCAACAGCAAAGTAGGGAACAAACTCCACGCACAAGAGGGCCGTACGGCTACGGGACAAGGAACGCAAGAGGAGAACGACTGGTACAATTCGCCACAGAACAGAGAATGGTGATACTAAACACGTTCTTCAGAAAGCGTAGCGAAGCAAGGTGGACCTGGAGACACCCCAACGGCACGACAAAAAACGAACTGGACTACATACTAACCGACAGCCTAGCAGGTGCGAGGGACATACAAGTCGTACCAAACCTGAAATTCTCGACGGATCACAGAATGGTACGTGCCACAGTGAATATAAAGAGAAACAGAAGACATTTTGGGAATACAATAGCGAGCACAATTGACAGCTTAGATAGGCACACTTTCGGCCTTGCACTACAGGAACGACTACATGAAATGGACCTATCCTCCCAGCGCGACGCACAGGATCTATACAACTCCATCGAAGAGGCCCTTACCCAAGCATCAATCACAGCCAGGAGAACAAATGTAACTAGAGAAAACAGTTCCAAGCTCAGCCCGTTAACAATTGCATTAATTGAACAAAGGAAGAGATTATATCCAAGCAGGGATGAAACCGAGGACAATAAAAAACAGTACGCAGAGATTGATAAGCAAACAAAAAGGGCGATCAGAAGGGACGTACGTGAACACAACACAGAGGCAGTAAGAACAATACTGGAATCATCCAAATCAACAAGACAAGCAAGAAAACAGAGAGGAAGTGGGAAGCAATGGCTCTTGGGAGCACGGGGACCCAGAGGCAATCGTCTAACAGAAAGAGAAGACATTGTGACGGCAGCCACAAACTACTACAGATCACTATACACCAGCTCAAAACAGGAAGCGAATCCAAGCGACAGTATTCAGATGAACAACGTAGACGACATCGAGGTCCCACCAATACTTCAAAGCGAGGTCAGGACAGCGATAGGGGAACTCAAATCCGGAAAAGCGCCCGGAGAAGACAACATCCACAACGAACACCTGAAACTCGGTCACGACTCCTTGCTAACACCGCTCACCGCAGTCTTCAACGAAATACTCAAATCGGAGACAGTACCCCACCAATGGAAGACAAGCAAAATTATTCTACTCCACAAAAAAGGTGCCAAGGACGACCTGAACAACTACCGTCCAATCAGTCTGATGTCAAATGTCTACAAGCTGTTCTCTAAGATAATCACAAGGAGACTCACGAAAGTACTGGATGACAACCAAGCTCCAGACCAGGCAGGATTTCGCTCAGGTTACAGCACGGTGGATCATCTACAGACAATCAACCAGGTCATAGAAAAAACGGACGAATTCAATATTCCCATCTATCTCGCATTTATAGATTTCAAGAAAGCATTTGACTCGGTAGAACACTCCTGTGTATTACAGGCGCTGAGTAACCAGAGAGTCGAGCACAAATATATCAACATCCTAACTAAGCTCTACGGAGACTCGCACGCCATCGTGATGACAGAACGAGAAGGACAAATATTCAGAATAGGAAGAGGAGTCCGACAAGGGGATCCGATCTCACCAAAGCTATTTACTAGCCTCCTGGAAGACATATTCCGTAAGCTAAAGTGGAAGAAAAGACATGGAATCAATATAAACGGATATCGGCTGACGAACCTAAGATTCGCGGACGACATCGTACTTTTCGCTAAAAACGCCACCGACCTACAAGAGATGATACAGGAACTAAGCGATTGCAGCGCACACGCAGGCCTAAGCATGAACATGGAAAAAACCCAAGTCATGACGAACAGCCAACCACAACCAATCCAAGTCAACGCAACCGGATTGCAGTACGTGGAGGAATACATCTATCTGGGCCAATTGGTCGGATTCAAAAGCTGCATGACGAGAGAACTAAAAAGAAGAATTGCATCAGCATGGAGAGCTTTCTGGTCACTGCAATTCATACTCCTTGACAAGAAACTGAACCGCAAACTAAAGCTGGAGGTGCTGCAATCCTGTATCTTCCCAACCTTACTGTACGGCTGTCAGACCTGGAAACTGACCGTGAACCAGAAGACGCAGATTCAGATCTGCCAGCGCAAAATGGAGAGGAAAATCCTAGGACTCTCCCTCAGAGACAAGATTTCCAACACCAGACTCAAGCAGATGACAAACACCAGAGACATGGCACACCAAGGGGAACGCCTGAAATGGAAATGGGGAGGCCACGTGTCGAGACTCCAAGGCTGCAGATGGGCGCATATTTCCACCACGTGGGACCCACGCATCGGGAGGCGAAACCGAGGAAGACCTGGGACCAGATGGGCGGACTTCTTCAAGAGCCTAGCTGGACCCCTGTGGTCCAGAACAGCCAAGAACCGAGAAGAATGGAGATCGCTACAGTTTGCCAGTATCGAGTGAGAGCGCAAGTGTACACACACAAACGACGAACAAAACTTATATAGAACAGAATCTACAGTCATGCGGATTAGCTCACTGCATGATCTCTAAAGAGCTCCCCTTTTAGGAGGCCATAGCCCTTCAGGGGAAATCCAAAGGCTATTTCATTCATTCATTCATTCATACCGCTTAAGTGACATATTGATTTTACTGCTTTAGGCTTTTAACATATTATTTTTAGAGACGTTCAATATAGTAATAATTATAAATTGGAAACTTACCACTGCAATTTCACCTCAATTGCACTCTTAATTATTGTTTTTAAATATTTGCAAAAATTAAGTAAACTCTACAACTCCACTAAAGTTACTGCATTCGTGATGCAAGTAACATTAAGGAAGCCGTGAAAAATCAACAAGATTCCAGACTCATCATAGCCTGGGGGAAAAAAAAGACAGACATATATCACGGCGTGCTGGAGTATAGTAAACACAGAAAACATTTTAAAGCAACAATGTTGAAGATAGATATTTTTGTTTTGCAAATTTGCAGTCATTGAACAGAAACCAAGATGGAGATTTCATTGCAACTAATTAGAAATTCCTCTTTCAGGTATGTAATAAACGATCTTCGCACAAAATAATGTAGGATACACGAGCGGTATGTTTTCTTTCAATTCTCGGAAATTAAAAAAGCTCAACTACGTTTCGCGTTTTCAAACTTTTCCTCGGACATGAAAACTTCAACATACCGCTCTTGTAACGTATATTACTAATAAGTTCGATAATCCTCTGGATTATTCATATCTATACTGGCAAAATAAGTGATGCAATAACTAAAATTAATGACAATCTCGACTCAATTTTGACATGGACACGAAAATTCCGACAGTCAATAACTGTGGGCCATTCACGTTTGTTAAGCATTATTACCATACAAAATTTGTCTCCGATTAAAATATACGGCACCGAAATGCCGTTCAGTGAATCAGTAAAGATCGTAGGTATTTATATGCATAAAAGTTTAAATTGGAAAATTAAAGTTGCAGAAACCTGCAAAAAACTTTTCTCATTAATCCACTCGTTTAAGCGATTTGAAGAATTTTCTACCCTTTTCCCTGAAAAAGATTTTAGTGCAAACACTCGTGATGCCCCACTTCGATTACTGTGATATTCTGTTTACTGACCTAAGCGTTACTTCGGCGCAGAGACTGCAACGTGTTCATAATATGTGCGTCCGTTTCGTCTGCAATATTCGCCGGGCTGATCACGTAACACCATTCCTCGAAATGTTGTCCTGGCTCCGTCTAGAAGATCGTAGGAAAATCCACTGTCTTTCCCTCCTTTCACATATTGCATTTCTCCACTCCTGTCTATCTTGCGTCTCGTTTTGAAAATTTATTCACCCACCATAATCTAGACACACGATCACAACACTCCTCAATATTATCCATTCCCTTCCACTGAACATCATATTCATCTCCTTTCACTGTGGCTGTTCCTCGACTTTGGAATTCCCTACCGAGTAATGTCAGAGACTGTGAGACATGAAACGAATTTAAGCCAATTCTCTGACAACTATCAGTGACCTATAAATATGGCTAATTATATTTTAAATAAATGGACGCATATTTAGCAAAGAATTAAGCGCTTTATTACTGAACATGAGACATCTTTCACAGATTAATACGAGACGTTGTGAGATTAGGCAGGGTATGATACCACAGCTTCATTGAGTGAGCTGCAGTATTTATAAGGTTCTCTGCTATTACAGACTCCGCAACCTACATTACTCGCTACCCCTGGAACCTCTTCAACACCTTGCGAAGCGTTATTATCTGCTACCTGGATTTAGCTCATAGATTTTTAAGCTAGAAGACTAGAGTGTCGGCTTTCCAAGTCGGGGACCTCGGTACAAATTCCGGTAAGTTTAAATGCAACTTACATGTTTAATAGAAATGACATCGTGACGGCTTCCGAGAGTGGTCCTGGGTTTTCCACCGTAATTCTAAATGTTACGTATTCACAGGCTCAATAAACAGTAGGTAGCTGTGTTTTTATGGTGACTATTTCATTTATATGACGTCATTCCATTTTCGGCCAATGAAGTGTAATGAAATTTTGAATTCTAGCCAATCACAGTCATACATCGCGATAATTTCTGCAGCTCGATTTATCACTATCAATTTAT
The DNA here is from genome assembly GCF_040183065.1 of Periplaneta americana. Lineage (NCBI taxonomy): Eukaryota > Metazoa > Arthropoda > Insecta > Blattodea > Blattidae > Periplaneta > Periplaneta americana. The sequence goes on along the minus strand of NC_091132.1, from coordinate 26,610,121 downwards.
CGCATGGTCGTTCTTTTGTTTAGTCAGTGCCGCCAACTGTTTCCACATAGTATATCGATGAGGATGACTCCACTGTACTAAATAAAGTGCGAAATCCTACTTCCACATCTCCATGTTCATCTTCTAATTCCATGTCCATTGTATCTAAAGAAAATGGCACTCCTTCATAAAAGAAAGATCTTTTATTTATAAGCATTCAAAATTTATCTATTATAAACCAATATTTTTTTCACATTAAAAATAATATTATTCAATACTCAGAGCTATGTCGTGCGTGACGCTGTTATTCCCGGCGTGACTACTCCTCTTTGCTTACGTCTTAGGAAGTGAAGGCTCGATAAAGTCTATACTGTTTTCGCTGTAAGAAAAATCCTAATGTAAACATAAGCACGTTGCTCTCATACCCGTGACTGGCTCCCAGTCGAAACACATGACGGAGAAAAATATAGTTCGTATTTGGAAACCACAATCTTGTATTATTTGAAAATAAAACATTGAATTCTATGTAGTTGTTACATACGACGAAACATTTAACTTCACTCATATGTAAAACTCTATGTAAAAGAAAAACTGCTTTTATATTTTGTTATGTACTATGATTGCGGATGAATACCAACACTAATATCGAGGTAGTCTGTTCTTGCAACAAGCTGACGTCACTTGAGCTCGTAGTTGTTCACGTAAGCACGTGGTACTGAAGTATGGCTTTTGTATCCTCAACTGTCCATTGTGAAGACATAAGACTTAAAAATAATTTAATTACAGTAATTATAAAATAACTGTTTCCTAAGCAAACGGATGCACAGTAGTGAGGTTAGGTCTACTTGACGAGTAACGGGAAATGTTTAACATGAAACAGAATGTACAACAGTAGGCGGGAACATGTACTGAGAATCTATGGCGCCAAACAGTGGCCAATGAAGCCTCACTTCAGTCACGTGCTATTGTTTACATTAGGATTTTTCTTACAGAGAAAAGATTATAGGTAGGTAGTATCGTTCGCCATTTTTGTTCTTTCGTTGCCGAGCTACCATACGAGGAATCTATTTTTCACACCGTTAAATATTATCATGTCGTAGCTCCTATGATAATAAATCAAACGCACTATAATTCAGCAAATAATTGAGCGGCAAATAACGTCTTCGTATGCTTTCCTGGAACGTCAACGAAAGAGCCAAAATGGCGGGCGATTATATTAAGTATTTATCGGGCCTTAAGAAATGAATAACGTCTTCCTCAGCGAATCACAAAACGCACACGTTTAAATGTAGCCGACCTGCAACGCGATTGGCTGCAGGAAATTAGAGCGACGGGACTATAGAGCATCACATCTTTTTATGAGCCCTTATGCGTTGAGATCTACTGTAACAATAAAAAAGTTGATGTTACTTATCCTAAAACTTCACAGAAATCTTGTCTTAAAGTAAGTACTCTTGTGGGTCAATATGCAGGAACTGTATACAATTTTACATAAATTAATCAACACCAGGGCCATATTATCTATTACGTTGTTCACAATATTTTTTTAGGTATGTATCTTAGGTTCTTTTCTTTTTTAATAAACACTTTTCATTATTTACATTAAATGAGAAAGATCTCATCCATCGAAATAGAGTTAGGAAATGATCCCAGAATGGAGGTAGCATTCCCTTGCTGAACAGCTATTCCAATGCGAAGGAAATTTGTGCATCTAGGATCGCCGGTACAGGACTGTAGGTGTGTACCAGTTTGGGTCAGTAGATCTTTAGCGTCTCTACACCACGGACCAAAGGTCTCAACTGCAATAGCGACGAAGATGTAATTTGATGTTAAATGTTCATATTTACGTCGTTTAGCATGATAAGCGGATTCAGCAGCAGATCCGGCACAATTGACAGAAGATTTTAAATGGAAAAGGGCTAATGTATCTACACATGTAAAATCCCAGATGAGTGATTTACCTTTGGACCAAGGAATTAATGTCAAGCCGTCAGGTCGTTTACCATTCGACCGACTAATACCAGATGTTTCAAGAAGAGTTGGAATGTCACAGGAGGTTAAAGATCTACTGATGATGTTATTAATAGCAAAATGCCTAGGAATGCGACCTTTACTTCTGGCACAGCTTAAGGGATGATGTCCAAAAGAATCCACAGTCTTTCCGCATATACATTGGTGTACATGGAAAATTTTGCAGTCCAGACGCAATGCAATTTATATCCTAATCCTGTATTAAGTATAGTATAGTATACTTATAGTATAGTATAGTATACTTATAGTATAGTATAGTATACTTATAGTATAGTATACTATACTATACTCTCAGGACTCAGGAGGATATGTTTTCTACCATTTTTATTCAAATAGGACAATGTTAAAATATGGCAAAATATGCACTTATATGACCAATAAAATCAACAGAAACTTGTTAGAGAAACCATTCTTCATAACAAAACTATACTGAAATAGACCCAAGATAGTGCACTTATTGTTATTTACAAGGAGAGGACACGCTCTGTTTATCACCGAATTAAATCAGATTTTGTAACATGAAAGTACAAGACACACTGTTTAAAGTCATACCTGGTAAGGGTGGCCAATGACCCCTCGTTTTGGAAATATTGGCTATTGTTTGTGGCATATTTCCGTTAGGTGCCTAATGCCTTCTCATTTTTTAGAAGCTTGATATCATTATTATTATTATTATTATTATTATTATTATTATTATTATTATTATTATTCACTTTCAGTTGTCAGTTCCTATATTCAAAGCCATGTTGAAATATGCGTGGTATGCATCAAAATTGATAAACGAACAAGAAGTTTTGTGAATGTGAAGGATATCTGTTTCGCAGCAGAAGTGCGGAAAAATGTGTGTGACTGTGGACAACCTTCTTTCATTTGCTGTGCATGTATGTACGTTTTGTGTGTTCTTATGATATCATAATGAATCGGGTACAAAATGAAAGGAATAGCTGCTACAGAAATAGAACAGACGCCAGTGACACATCTTACCTTCCTACGTGAGCAGTATTTCATTGTTTATACTTTACAATACAATGTTGGTTAATTAGTAATTTGTTTAAAACATGATGAAGCATTCAATACATTGAGAAATATGATATACGTATGTAAATAGATAACTGTGATCACTATATTAATCATTATTTAAAAAAAAAGTATAGGATCAGTTAAGATTCGAACTCAGGTTGCCTGGATAACAACTCAGCATCCAACCATATGGGCTACGCTGTTACACAGTCTAGTGCTTCCCTATTGAGCACCTAACGTAAGTATGTCACAAACAATAGCCAATATTTCCAAAACGAGGGGTCATTGGCCACCTATACCAGGTATGACTTTAAACAGTACGTCTTGTACTTTCATCTCACATAATCTTATTCCATTCGGTGATATACAGAGCATGTTTTCTCCTTGTTAATTATCATTACATTATAATCTCTTGACCTGAAGAAAGATACGTTTAAACAGAGAATAATTATCCCTATGGCCTTAATTTACAAACCGGACTGAGTCTAGACTTGGACTGCTTATTTAATTTCCTCTGTCACGACATCTGTATCCGTGCTCGTATTACAGAAGCTTTTCCTCTGAGGTTTCTCCTTAATTCTGAAGTTCTCTTTATTATTGTATAAAACTCAAGAGGAGAGTTTAGGCCGGATGGACATTGGTGGGACGTGCAAGAGGATGAGGTGGTGATGGTGGGGGTGTTTATAGCAACTGTGGCTTGGTCAAGTTGAATCAATACTGGCACGGCAAGTCTTGTGGCGGCGAGCATGTAACAAGCAGGGTGTGGGTCCGCGGCCCCGAGGGGCTTCCAGCCTGTAGAGAACGAATCTTTAAGGATCACATGAAGAGACGACAGTTGTTTCGCACTAATATACAGGGTGTATTTAAAATAGGTGACCATATTAGTACAAAATAAAATGTTTGCACAACCGTGTTTTCTGTTATATTTACAGCTATGTTAGGCTTTGAAATTTAGAATTCCCACACAGAAACTTGTTGCTAGGGAAACCATTCTTCATAACATAACACTACACTGAAATAGACCCATTATAGTGCACTTATTGTTACTTAGTTAGCATCACATTATACAGGGACATAATTTTATTTTTACTAACATTTTTAATATTAACCTGGCTATACCTTTAGAGAACCAGAAACGCCGTTCGCTACCCCCTTCCACAACTGGAGTTCGATGATACTGGCGTAAAACACAAACAAATCACTTTAGTAGGTATAGGATGGAAGAAAAGTACTTCATCTCTTTACGTAAACTAGGAAATATAGCGATTTTGAGTTCGATAATTTTCATTAGGTTTTTGTTTAATCAAAATACAGTAGGCCCTACAGTAAGATTAAGAATAAATGCTTTTACTCACGAACTGAGCTATCTATGCGAACGTATTCATTATGCAGTGTATATTATACTGTCTACAGCACATTAGCGTACAATATAGAGAATTAAGTAAGTACATTGAAAAATAATCATAATATGGATATTTAAACACATTTTTGTAAATGGTGGCCGTTCATTTCGATACAGGCTTCAGTTCTTTTGTGCATATTATCGCACTATAGACTATTGCATCTAATTCCAATTGCCAGTTTTGTCTTCCGTACTAGTAACTCATGTTGAAATAATTCTGTATCTACTCTATAAAAGAGTACCTTACGTACTGTAAATTGAATCTTCACTTCTGCCCGACCAGCACAGATAAAATTACTCAGACATGCTATCTACTGTCCGTCCAAGTGGTTATGCCGCAGGATCGTAGAAAGGTGGGAAATCACGTGACAGTTAATTACTTAACGAGGCCCTTTTATTTAAGTTATTTTAAACAGTTGTATAATATTACGTAAACCTCCAATTCCTAACACAAATTAATGTTTTCAGAAAAGAGCTAAGACAGCCCTGCTTTTACAGAGGGGCGTGCAGAATCAGGTGGGGAAAATCGGGATGCGACGTAGGCAAACGGACAGTACCTGTGCGAAAATATGATTCAATATTGAAAGTTCTTTCGTCACTGGAAAACGCGAACATATTTCTGGAACGTACTATACTCACTAACTCAGTGTTGTTTACTATATGCGGCCTTGATTCCGTCTAGAGAATAGTTGAAACTTCATTGGTAGAAGGGGTGGGAGTGAAGTACATTCAAAAACTCAGATACAATAAAAATTGAAGTAAAAATAAAATGATGTCCCTGTAGTTTTGCGAACGCTTTGGAATAATATTGCTCTAATTTTTCAATACAAAATACAGAGTGTTCCGAAGTGGTGTTACAAACTTTCAGGGATGATGGCGAAGGGCACATATATCAATTTGAGATAAGGAACCATGGGCCGGAAATGACTGAGTCGAAAGTTATAAACAAAACTAGTTGTGTGGAAATGGAATTGTAATTTCTCACCATGTGCCCTCCTTCCTTTAACCTTTGGAAAAGTCGTGGAAAAATGGTATGGGCAGGATGTCTCCTACGTGGGTACTTGTACCGATATAATCTTTGAGCTTGTCTACTGTTCCCATTGGCTCATCCGTATTCGAAAATCAGAGCTGCTTATTCCGCTCTCGTGTACTCCTCAATTTCACTAGGACTGATCGACTGGACACTGCAACTTGTAACACCACCTCGGAAACACTCTGTATATTGTATTTGCAATTTAAAAAATATAATCGTGCAAAAACGTTGTACAGTACACATTTGTGATGTGCATTACAAAATCTCGAAAACTGAAAAACTTGCTGTGTTCGTTTTTAAAACCCTTCCTCGGTTTTGTAAAAAGCACTTTCCAACCTTGTATCGTAATATACTATTAAGCTAGATAATCATTTTATTATATTTGTTCCTCTATTTCTTATTATAAGAAGACTATCAATGCTTTACCCTATACGGTTTTTAAGGCATGACTTGACACTTGTGATGACCAAAAATAGTCAATTTTGTCATTTTGATTTCAAAAAAGAATAATTACTTTATCACAGATAAGACCGATTGAAAGTAATCGCTACACTATTCAATTGTTACAGGAAACACTGTTGATAGAACTGATTTATTTCATTGTAGTTAGTTTTGTTTTTATAAATATTCTCTCGGGTAAATTTTAAAAAATATACAGTTGAAATTTATAAGAGTGAGTCACCAGTGTCGAGTCATAACTTTGTAGAAAATAAACCTTTAAGCAGGAGGTGAATTGCTAACTGTTTATTAAGGAGGAGGGCCCGAAGGCTTTACATCGAACCCTGAGGCTTATTGTGCTTTCCTCCTATTGATAAATATATTTGTTTTTAGGTTCGTAGGACCGCATTCCTGTAAGTATTGTATTCACTGTTTGGTGCCATCTATCGCTTGAGCTACACATCGTCCGACAAAGTCCGAAATCCTCTCTTTCCCTTGGTACTTTTCAGCTTCTTCAGATCGATGTCATCTGTATGCAAGTCACGGCGCTACATCCTGCTGCATCCTAGAGTATATTGACCTGAAGATCGCATTCTGATAGATATCGTGATTCACTATTTGGTGCCATCTATTGATTCATCTACACATCACCCTGTTCCGACGGAGTCCGCTACGAAAGCCCCTCCATCCCTCTAGGACAGGCCTGCACAAGGTTTGCGCTCTCCGAGTCGGCTCACAGCTCATGAGCGGAATGCAGATATTAGCTGCGCTCTGTATAAGGGTGGACTGGACGAAGGGGTGATCTTGTACAAAATATACACAAAAGGATGTACTAGTACGAGTGTTCATGAAATGAATTCCCGTTCAATGTTTACAAAACTATCTTGGACTATTATTAATTAATAAAGAAATATATATTTTGCAGAAATAATAGAAACTCTATAGGTACTTAAATATACAACATCATTTTGTTATAATGTTATCTATCATTACATCAGAATAGGGTTTTATGCTGTCGGCAGCTGAAAGGAACGGTACTGATCGTAATGGAACATCAGTTACAGATGTTCGCTGTCTGTCTTTGTTAACGTTGATAATAGAAAACAGTTCATCACAAATATAAATGTTGAGTCAAGCATAACAATCATTTTTACAGCGAGCTTGTGTAATCGTGGATATTATTGCTGAAGTTAAGTCTTGTAAAACTCAAGCAGAATAGTAGTATTATTCAAAAGGTCTTTAGCCCTTAGGCCACATTGAAGATCAATATGTTCCAACTGTAAATCGTATGACACTGTTTCAACTGGTGCTGAAGGAATTTATTATGATAATTTTAAGCTTCTTTCCAATTAAGATAAGATCTTGGAACCTAGAATTGAATTCATTTTGAATTTCAATTAATATTTGCACATAATCGTTTAACATGGCTTCATCACGAGCAGTTTCTATTGTTGGAAAGTGAGCCATATTACCTTCTCGAAACTGGCTTATGAAAAATGTAAGTTTACGACTGAAATCCCGTAATTTATTCAACATATCAACAATGAGCTGGCCTTTTCCCTGAAGAGAGAGATTTAAATTGTTGAAGATTCATAAATTCTAAAGTACCGTACCCTACCTCATGTAATAATGCAACTTTCAACTCCTGAACCTTTTTACTGCGATCTTCGCCAACAAAACTGTCGTATCTCTATGTGTGGACCAGTAATGACGTATTATATTATGTCTTCCTCTTTCTTTGAAACTTTTGTGGCAGATAAGTATTGACTCCAGCTGTTGTGAAAAAATAAGCGTTTTCCCATGCAATATTGAAAGAATTTGCCCGATGATCACTTTTCCGTCTTTTAGATTTCTCCATTAAAGGCTCCCCCAAACAGACGCGATACGGAATGCGTTACGATAGCGTTACGATTTTCCGATAAATGTTTTCATTGCGTTCAATGATTGTGTTCACACACACGCGATTATCGCAATATGCGTTATTATCGCAGCAAGTAGAACGCGACGATTTTGCGTTCTATTCTCCCGGAGATGTAGATCGCGAGAACGCCACGCGTTTATTTTGATGCTGGGTTGAAGTGTGTCATTTATGGATCCATCTTCAAAGGAAGAGGAACTTCTCTTTCTTGGATGAGAATCGTCGCAGGCAAAGCAGGTGCAGGTAAGTCCATGGTAGTCATGTATGGTTAAGATAAACAATATAAAAAGGTATAAAGTGATGATTTAGCTTTTCTTTGCCAAGAACGTGAAATAAATAACAAGTACGCCTACCCGATTATAAACTTTATTTTTTTTTTTAATTTGCTCTTTTTGTTGCAGGAGGTTGTGGATTCACGAGTTAAATGCCACAAGGGAAGAAAAAGATTAATTTTATACCTTAGTTCAACAACTAACCTTAGCACTCTGCTAACCTTGAAGAGCCTACTAGTAAAGAATTTCTATGTTTAGAGTACCCATAAAATAACGAATTTTAATGTGAAGTAAATTCAGTAGTAATTTATTCTAAACATACCTACGTCTAATGATTTACTTACATAAGTATATCTAGAGTGTGTAAGATATTAAAAGTAATAAAACTCCGACAAACAAATTACATAACTTTTTGTTTCCACATACTTTATTAATTTTATATTTCTGCACAATTATTTATAATATTGTACAAGCATTTTCCAATTTGCACAAATAATTTTTTTTTTTCATTTGTGCATTTGTGCGACAGTTATTTATTTTCTAGCTTGAACCCCGCGTCAGTCTACAAGCCAGTATGACATCAAATTATAAATAAATAATTGCACTTATTGTTTACATCTAACTTTGTAGCTATCTCCTTCCATTTCTTCTCTTTTCCATGCCACGGATTTTCCTTTACGAACTCAATAAAAAATTCCACGTTCGTTTACAAGTAATCCGAAATCGCAATCTGTGAGCACAAGTGATATACACCTGCTGAAGGTAACTGGTCTTTGCGCTGTGGCTAGAAAACTAAAGTCCGCATATGTGGTCACCCATTACGATAATCTGATTGGCTGGGGACGTTAGAATATCGTATATCGCGGACGCGCCAGTTTGGGCACCTCTTCGCGATAGTGCGATAATGCGTTATCGCGAAATCGTAACGCTATTGTAACGCATTCCGTATCGCGTCTGTTTGGGGAGGCCTTTATGTAGATAGGCAAAGTGAAATAGCTACTGATAATACACACTACGCCAGATAACTGTGTGGAGTATTCTCTACCTATCGCAAGCCTACGTCATTTCAACGTACCTTACCGGCGAGCTGTTAGACGGCTGCAGGCCGTCTTTAGGACTTCTGCAGCCTCGTCAGATGATGATAATGATGATGATATAGGCCTATACATACTAGGTTCAAAAAGTTCCCGGAATTTGCTAGTATCATAGAAACAACGTACCTTAAACACTATTTTACAGCATTCCCTTCAAAATAGTTGCCTTCCGCAACAACACACTTTTGCCAACGCGTGAGGAGTTCCTGGAAGCAGGCCTGGAAGCCATTTTGTGAAACCCGTCTTAGTGCTCTCGTCACGTTTGCGATAACCTCTTCAGCATTGAATCTCCGTCCTTTCAGATGACTTTTCAGACGGGGAAACAGAAAGTAATCAGGTGGTGAGAGATCAGGAGAGTATGGTGGGTGATCCAAAGCAGTTATGTTGTGCCTGGCAAGAAAATTCTTTACAGTAATTGCGCGATGAGCAGGTGCATTGTCATGCATAAGGAACCAGTCGTTTTCTACCCACTTTTCTGGACGTTTCCTTCTCACTGCGTCTCGGAGGCGACGGAGGATTTCTACGTGCAATTCTTTCGTTACAGTACGACCTTCTGGAATGAACTCATGGTGGATGAGACTCTGAGAGTCGAAGAAAACTTCCAACATAACTTTGCCTTTGGAAGTGTCCCTAGGAAATTTTTGCTTCCGAGGAGATGATTTCGATTTCCACTCAGATGACTGTCGTTTAGGGACTGGGTCATACAAGTAGCACCAAGTTTCATCACCAGCAATAATTTTGTTTAAGAAATCACCATCTTCATCAGCCATACTGATCATGTCCCCAGCAAGAGTCATTCTTGTTTCTTTCTGTTCTGCCGACAACATTTTCGGAACTAACTTCTGGGACACGTAATGCATGTTGAGATGCTTGTGAAGAACATTGTGTCCACTTCCGACTGATATTCCGACCTCTGCTGCTATTTCTTTCCCTCACAACATTACGCACACGCTGAGCGATTGCTTCATTTGTTGGTCGGCCGCTGCGTACGTCATCTTTGATGCTATCGCGGCCACCAGAAAAGCGTTTATGCCAGGCATACACTTGAGTTTTTTTCATTGCTGCTTCGCCATATGCTTCTTCCAACAATCTTAATGTCTCTGCAGGAGTTTTGTGTAACAAAACACAGAACTTGATGTTTGTACGTTGCTCTGTGGACATAATTACAAAATGCGACGGACAAACAAAACACTATGATAAACAATTGCCTACAACTCAAAACCAACAATCGCCATTATCAACAAACTTTAAGGAAATGACATCATGAATGTTACCAACAAAACAAATGTATAATATCCCTTGTTATATATTAATACGAAAAATGGTAGTAAAATTCCGGGAACTTTTTGAACCTAGTAGATAGTATAACAGTCCATTCAAAAATATATTGTCATGGGTAAGAAATATCATATGACGTGATAGTGGGGGTTAATTTGATAACTTTGGATTTAATACTGAACGTGACGTCATAAAGAGAGAAGCAAGTGACTTCAGACCCACAAACAGTAAATCCTGCATGCCTCATCGACGAAGTGTCTCGAGTTGTTCTGGTTGAATGTTATTGCATACCGGCTCTTGAATGCCAGGAGTAAATTCTAGGGCAGACAGTTTACAACAAGGCTGTATTCATTCGTGTGGAGACGGTTCACATTCGAGACAGACAACTACGTCGTATAAAGCCGTGGATTTCTTAATCGTGAGCTGCTTTTTTCCTGGGGAACACTGCCATGTCCAGACGCTACTTCGGCAATGTCTGTGTTTAGTGGCCTTTTTATTGCTGCTTCAACTGCAGGTCAAATTCAAATTCTGCGGAGACAAGTTACAAACAACTCGTTGTGAAAGCTATCAAAAGAAAGGCTTTTTAAGTGTTGTTTGTTCGTGGACCGTTTTATTCTTCTCTTGAGTTACGGCGGAGGGCAGTGTGACGTATTATATTCAGGTCAAGAGGCTGCGGTCCGGACTGCCAAGATTCCTATCTGGATTAGGAGGAGAAATTATTGTCTCTGGAATAATGTGCGTTTCTCTTTTATTTTATCCAGAGAACTGTTTTATGCAAACATACGCAGGATTGGTAGCGATTATAGCCTGAACATGTAAAAGTAAATACAACAGATATGTGCACACAAATAGTTCGTCGGTTTACAAGCGAAACACGTTAAGTAAAAAATGTTACTTCTGAGGAAAAGGCGTATATAATGTAGGTCTACATAGTGAATATGTATGAATTTAGAATTGGAAAGTGAACTACACATAAAGAGAAGCAACTTACTAAAAACAGAATTTTGAGGTTTCAATTTTGTCAAGAACTTTCAAATGCCTTTTTTCAGAAGTAATATTTTTGACTTAATGTGTTTGGCTTGTAAACCAACGACTTATTAAGGGGACCAGAAAGTAAAAATGTAATTTATTATTATTATTATTATTATTATTATTATTATTATTATTATTATTAGGCTTCGTATTCCAGTTACCTATAAACTGGAATGAGGTTGTCTGATTCGAAGTATATGTGACGTCACAGCGCTGGTACAAGTACGTTCATATACAAAATACTTACCCATCCTCTGTCCTCTTCTTCTAGAAAATCAAAACCGGATCGCAATCATAGTGAGTAATCTTATCGATCACTGCTCTTACAAATCGTATTATTTAAATAACTACCTCTTTGTGGCTGATTGAAGGTTTATTGCAGAGGTAAAATGCCTTGGTAGAGACGCTCAAGCGGGTAATATTGCAGGGCATAGTTGAGGATATTTGAACTATTTTCACTGTAAATTTAGACAACATTACATATTATAAATTGTGTAAAATGAAGGTAAAAGTGACAAAAACAGTGCATTGAAAGACACTGCAATACCAGCAGACACAGAAAGTGTGTTGAGCGTAATCCAAAAGAACCAGTACCATCAAAATCTGAACATTATGAAGATATTAACTCGACGTTAGCATAGATTTGTGTAGCCTACAATGATATTCAGTTTCAAGATCCCAATTAATAAATTAAATAATCTACATTTTAGGAATTTTCTAGAAAAGTACATGAAAATTAGTGGGTTTTCAGTGATGGGCGACATATGCAATATCCTAATGAAACACAAAAAAAATATCAGACAATAGGAATATCTTGTACTACATCACGCATAACTTCCTTTCTCTTAACATTTTAATACGTGCAACACAGTGCAACTATAATAATAATATAATAATAATAATAATAATAATATTTATTAATACTATACACTTGAGCTACATTAGGCATTGCAGCCCGAAAGAGCAGAAGCTCGTTCTCGGGCGCAGTTCAGATTAGTTATACAAAATATATCACAAAATTACGAGAGTTCATTGAGCACAATCACATTAATAAATGGTAAAATACATACAGCATGTAATATTAGGGTCTATATACAAATAGAAAATACAAAAGTACATGAATATTAGAGTATCAATTTTTAACTCAATTAGCTTAAACAATTAAATAATTAATCTGATTTGTTTCTTAAATCTATGTGTGTTAAGTGTACTTAGCTCAGGGTAAGCTCTAATTAATGTATTATATATTTTGGGTCCAAAATTTCTGCTGTGTTTTAATCCAGCAGTTGTGTGGCATTTGGGAGTATTTAGAAAGAAACTGTAGTTTTGTCTCGTATGGTATTCATGAGGATCAAATTTAAATTTATTGTGGTGTTTATGGAAGTAAATCAGCAATTTTTGTTTATAAATTTGTTCTAGATTTGATACGCCAAATTCCTGAAAAATTAATTTTGTTGGGTAATCAAAAGGTTTATATAGACAAATTTTGATAATTCTTTTTTGGAGCAGATTTAAAGGACGGAGAGTCGATTAAACATTTAATAAATATAGGAACTGCATGTGATAACAACCTCAAGATAACCACAATGTTACATAAAACAAGGGACGTTTATTGTAGATGTAGATTAGTATAGATTTAAATTTAATAAGTGTTTTTAATTTTAATCTTTTATATATGTTGTAAACGATGGCAGATCATCAAGGGAACATACCACGTATATCACACACAAGGTGTATCTATTTGATCATGTAACAGGCAATTTCCATACATTTGAAAATGGCACAAGTGCCAAAAACGTTAATGTTTAATCCAAATACAAACTAGATAAGTATAGACGGTTAGCCCAATTTAATATTATTATATTACACCTTGCTTATCGGAGAATTACACAAAATGAAAACAAATTCTAATACTTCAATACCTAGCTGCGTGCAAACATAAGACATTTTACATGTCATTTTTATTCATACTCAAATACTTGTTTAACACTTATAATGTCGATTTTACCAACATGTTACTAATCTATAATTAAGTAATTATAATTGAACTTAAATATGGAAGTTAAATCATATTCGTTTGCATTTCACTAAACTTATTTGCATTTAAAATAAAGCCAATTATTTCATTTCCAATTAAGTCATCACGGCCTTCGAAATCATAGTAAAATACTAATTTCGAAGGACATGTGCCCTGTTAATGTATGAAGCAATGACATATACAGTGAGTTCATTTATTATATTACGACAATAAAATGACGTCATAAACAGAGGTAACCTCAAAGCATATTAAAATCATCGAAAGCAAAAGAGACGGATGGGAAGAACTTAGAAAAAAAGACGAAAGATTGTAAATAAATGTAAATAAATTTCAATGCAAAAAAAAAAACTAATCTCAATATCTTCAGCAATATTGAAGACGAAACGGAATAATATGAAAGTAGATACAAGGAAATGTCATGCAACAAGCAAAATGGAAAGACTTCATGGATTTGCTCGCCCTGAATGGCGCAGTTGGTATAGCGCTGGCCTTCTGTGCCCGAGGTTGCAGGCAATTAAGTGGTATTTAATTGTGCTTAAAAGTGACAGGCTCATGTCATTAGATTTACTAGCATGCAAAAGAACTCCTGCAGGACAAAATTCCGGCACACCGGCAACGCTGATATAACCTCGGCATTTGTGAGCGTCGTTAAATAAACTATAGGAAAAGATTCATGGATGTGCGCTATTCCAGTGCCTTCAAATGTAATATTTTATGCATACATATGTCTTTAATGGCTTGATGCAGATCTTCCAGCAATGGATATCGGATGTGAGCACAAACTTGTTAAACGGTCAGCATCCGATGGAGATTTTCTGGATTCAGATCCAATCTCACAGTTTCTTTCTGACTTCATATATTTTAACGAATTAGCGTTTCGTCGTAAAAGTCGGAACGGACGTCAGGCTTTGAGAGTGAATGAGACGCCGTGTTTTATAGGTTCCTAAAATTGCTGCATCATAAAATCTTCTCCTAAGGTGTCAAAGTTACACCTGCTGACTTGCTTTGGAAGTTGGTGCGATCGATATGTTCCATTCCGCACCAACAGCACATATATAGCCTACATTTTACATCTGGCGGAGTGCATATTCTGGTACTTTATAATCGACAGGATACACAAAATGTGTCACTGTGCTGTATTTATACCGGGTGTTTCAGGAGAAATAGTGCATGTTTTAAGGGGTGGTAGCATGGACTATATCGAGTAAAAAAGTTCACATAAATATATGTCCATGTGATGTGTTCTGCATATGTGAAAGTATTTTGTAACTTTGTTATGTAATTTCAAACACGTTACAAAGAACATCATAGCCATAACATATGCATACGCACAACACATCACAAATGCTAACCACACCTACAGAGACATCAACATAGACATGGAAATTCTACACATCCAACCAAAAAGCCAGAAACTAAACACACTTGAACAATACGAAATATACAGACACACAAAAACACATACAAATGAAATTCTCAACACATAATCCAACATACTTAGGAAGGGCTGATCATATTAGGAAGTTTAAATGTAGAAAACAAAGAACGGACGTGGCAAAATTTTCCTTTGTTAATCGCATAATAGTAGACTGGAACAGCTTACCTGCAGCAATCTTTCAGGGTGGTCCTCTTAAAATCAATACATTTAAGGAAAGGTTGAGAAGATTAGACTGAAAATGTAATTGGAGGTGCAGTGTAACTATTTAAGTTGTGTCATGTAATTAATTGAGTTGATATATAATTAATTAAGTTGATATGTAATTAATTAAGATGATATGTAATTTAGTTGATATGTAAATAAATTAGGGTGATATGTAATTAATTAAGATGATATGTAATTAAATTGGTATGTAATTAATTCAGGTGATATGTAATTATTTAAATTGGTAATAGTTGGATGAAATAGAAGTACTTATAAGTTATATTTACTTTTGCTTATCGTAGGCGTTATTATAGAATAGTTTTTATTTATAGTCCTAGGTTTATTGCATCTAATATTTATAGATTTACGTTTATTTTATTTTATTTCATTTACGTTTATTTTATTTTATTTCTGTAATTGTAATTATTGTATACTATATTTTTTTATTATATTTTATTTAACGACGCTCGCAACTGCAGAGGTTATATCAGCGTCGCCGGATGTGCCGGATTTTTGTCCCGCAGGAGGTCTTTTACATGCCAGTAAATCTACTGACATGAGCCTGTCACATTTAAGCACACTTAAATGCCATCGATCTGGCCCGGAATCGAACCCGCAACCTTGGGCATCGAAGGCCAGCGCTATACCAACTCGCCAACCAGGTCGACTATATTATATATCACTGCCACCGGGTGTTTACCCAATTGTAGTGTTAATAAATACATACATACATACATACATATACATACATACATACATACATACATACATACATACATACATACATACATACATACATAAACTCTATTTCAGAACACACTCTTTGACTCCACATTACACTACACAAACACACCCCCACATGAAACAAAATAAAAGGCGCCAAGACCAGCAATAACCTGTTCTGAAGAAGGCCAATAACAGGCCGAAACATGTTAACCAGGTACGATAAAATCTAACACGAGAAAGACATATAATACATATTCCGAGAATGTTCAAATTCATTCTTTAAAGCAATAATATAACTTGGATGACAGCTGTTCTCCACGCGACTGAATAAGTTACAAAAAGTATGTGAGTACTGAAGGGTTAATTAACTACAAAATTTATTGGGCCTGCCTGTGACAATCCCAATCCACACAGCCGATCATTCCACACATTTTGTAGAATTATACACAGTTTGGAAACATGATTTACCGTCTCGAATTTGGATTTGCATTCCCTTCTATAAGTAATATTAATATATGCATATGAAATCCGACCTAGAACATAGAATAGCCTCGACTCTGAGAGCACAGGGCGTAACGTCTGTTGTATCTCACAGGATCGCGTAGCTGCCGACCTCAAATACAGGGAAGGAAGTAAGGAAATGATAATGCTATGAATATAAAGATGTGCGATGCTATTTTTCTTTCACGTTTGCCTCGTCGCTGTAGCATGAGAGAATAGGAATAAATTACAGTAGATTATACACATCAATCGTCCGAGGGATCGGTGGACGGAAGCGGGCCTGTGACGGAGTTCGTGCTTGGTACCATTTAGCAGGGATATCTTTCCAGCTTGTACAACTAGATTTAACAAAATGACTTTTAAAACGAAAAGAATAACGTCTCCTCACGAAACGGTCATCTGCGCTACACCTCGCGCCCAAATGGCGAGGAGCCGGGGACAAGGAAGAGGAGATTTGTCGCAGCTGCGGATGTAATCATGGCCCTACACATGCGCTCTTTCTTTTATTCATAACTGAGCTTCTCCTCGGCCTGTTTACTTGCATTAGCGAAGTCGTCGACAGGCAGTTTGGGAAAGTGTCAAAGACATTAGCAAACAGTGACGCGCGGCACCCAGAGGAACTTGAGGAGGCCGCTATATTCTGAAAAATTGTTCATGTATATTTCGAAAAACACATGAAAATTTCTCATAATACGGATTTTATTATAGGAAGCCTCAATTCGCTCCACAGACATAAACACATTTGAAATTAAAATAAAGCACTGATGGCGTCGTTGTTGCAGAGGTACCAACCATTACGAATTTTGCCTAAATATTACGGGTTTCCCCCCTACTATTGAGGAATTATGGCCAAAGGGAAAGGTATTACAGAAAGCTAAAATTATCAATAGTAATCTCACTTGAGGTTTTGATTTAACTAGAGAAAATCAAAACTCGAGTGGGATTTAATTGACTTTTAAACGATTAAAAGAAATAAAGTACTCTTACTTACTTACTGGTTTTTAAGGAACCCGGAGGTTCATTGCCGCCCTCACATAAGCCCGCCATTGGTCCCTATCCTGAGCAAGATTAATCCATTCTCTATCATCATATCCCACCTCCCTCAAATCCATTTTAATATTACCTTCCCATCTACGTCTCGGCCTCCCTAAAGGCCTTTTTCCCTCCGGCCTCCCAAATAACACTCTATATGCATTTCTGGATTCGCCCATACGTGCTACATGCCCTGCCCATCTCAAACGTCTGGATTTAATGTTCCTAATTATGTCAGGTGAAGAATAGAATGCATGCGGTTCTGTGTTGTGTAACTTTCTCCATTCTCCTGTAACTTCATCCCTCTTAGCCTCAAATATTTTCCTAAGCACCCTATTCTCAAACACCGTTAACCTATGTTCCTCTCTCAAAGTGAGAGTCCAATGTTCACAACCATAAAGAACAACCGGTAATATAACTGTTAAATAAAGTCCTCTAACACAATAAAATATTAATTATTGACTTACTAAAATCCTATTTCACTAATGTTAGCTTCACCATAACGTTTGAACGGAGCCACCATTTTAAGTTCACTATCTCTGCGGCAAACAAACGACGATCGCAAAAGCATGTTTTATAGTACCGTAAAGAATTTGCAGTTTGAAATGTTGGCAAACAAAGAAACAAATGATAGGGAGGTGATAAAAACTGAAGAAAGTATATATAAAGATTAGAAGAAATAAAGTACTCTAATACAATACAATACAATACAATACAATACAATACAATACAATAGGTATTAACTGACTTACTAAATTCTATTTCACTAATGTTAGCTTCACTAAAACGTTTGAAAGGAGCCGCCATTTTCAGTTGACTATCTATGCGATTAACAAATGACGATCGTAAAGCATGTTTTATAGTAACGTAAAGAATTTGCAGTTTCAGATGTTGGCAAACGAAGCAACAAATGCAAGGGAAGTGATAAAAATAAACAAATGCTAGGGAAGTGATAAAATTATAAGATAAACAGCCATGATTGGTTGAAATACATCCTTTCGTACCATTTTATCTGTCAAAAGCAGTATTTAGTAAAAGTGTAATAATAATAATCCGTGGCGCTACAGCCCATGAAGAGCCTAGACCGACCAGCCGGCTGCTGGCCTCACGCTCACATGCCGAAGCAGAGGTGGAGGATCATCCAACCAGAATGGAGGTATCGTGTGGTTAGCACGATGAGCCCCCCAGCCGTTATAGCTGGTTTGCGTAACCGGATTTCGCTACCTATCGTAGCTCCCCAAGTACATCACGATGCTGGGTGGGCACCGGTCCCATACACTGGCCGAAATCTCATGAGAAAATTTCTTCCCCCATGAGGACTCGAACCAGCGCCCATTCCGAAACGAGAGTCCTAGGCAGGATGCCTTAGACCACGACGCCACGGCGCTGGCCAATAAAAGTGTAACAGTCACCCTAATATGCCTTCTTCTGGTAAAACAGGGTTCTATGTAGAATTGGAGTATAGTAAATAAATGCTATGAGTGTTTCCTTGAACGTAAATTTATTGTCCATTTATGATCATCCTGGCTTGAAAATTCGTTTTGATCTTCTGTTAAAATTGCTTCTACTATTTGTTTTATTGTATTGAGGGCTGTCCTTCCTTAAGGAGATTCAAGAATAAGTTAAAAAGGTGTGTATAAAGTGTAAATTAAAATTAAGGTGACATTTAACATTTAATTTTTTTAAGGTAACATACATTTATTTGGCCTGACGAGTTACTCCCTTGGTTTGAATTGTAAATTATTTAAAAATAGCGTGTAAGAGGGCCTTAGACTAGAAATATTTAGTTTAAATGTAGTTCTGTTTATAAGTATGCATAAGGGTGTAATTATTTGTCTTATTTGAGCTGTTGTATCAGTGAAGCGAGGTGAGTCAGTGAAGTTATGGTTTTACAGTGCAGTGAATAGTTCCGATCAGTGATAATTTATAGTGTAAATGAAATGTGTTCTAAAGCGTCAGTGAAATGCGTCATAGTGCCACTACAGTGAGTGACATGAGAGTAAAGTGAAAGATTATTATCAGTAACAATGCGAAATTTATGTAGGGCCTATACATATATAGGTTGTAATGTAAAATTAGGTTCACTTATTAATTACGTTATTTTATACATTATTAATTGTAATTATTGTATAAAATTGTATTGTGTATATAACTGTATTGTGTATTGTATAATTGTATTGTGTATTGTAATTTTAATGTGTTTTGTTTAGGGTAAAGGTTGGTAATATCGTGATATAAGTAATATTGTGATAGTTCATTTTTAGAATTTATTACAATTTTACTGAACGAGAGGAATATCGGTTTTTTGCGTCAACATATTAAGGGAATGTTCGAGGACAAGTTGCTGCACAAAACCGGTCCTTCTCTCGCTCAGTAAAATTGTAATAAATTCTCAAAAAGAACTATCACATTATTACTCGTATCACAGTATTACCAACCTTTACCCTATATTGTTCGTATAATATTTTGTCGAATATCCTTTTGAGAAGATTAACTCCATATGTAGATGAAACTATTGGGGATCATCAGTGTGGTTTTAGGCGTAATAGATCGACTATTGATCAGATTTTTTGTATTCGACAGATATTGGAGAAAAAATGGGAGTATAAGGGTACAGTACATCAGTTATTCATAGATTTAAAAAAGGGGTATGACTCGATTAACAGAGAAGTTTTATATGATATTCTTATTGAATTTGGTGTTCCCAAGAAACTAGTTCGATTAATTAAAATGTGTCTTAGTGAAACTTACAGCAGAGTCCGTATAGGCCAATTTCTATCTGATGCTTTTCCAATTCACTACGGGCTGAAGCAGGGAGATGCATTGTCACCTCTACTTTTTAACTTTGCTCTAGAATATGCCATTAGGAAAGTTCACGATAACACAGAGGGTTTGGAATTGAACGGGTTACACCAGCTTCTTGTCTATGCGGATGACGTGAATATGTTAGGAGAAAATCCACAAACGATTAGGGGAAACACGGAAATTCTACTTGAAGAAAGTAAAGCGATAGGGTTGGAAGTAAATCCCGAAAAGACTAAGTATATGATTATGTCTCGTGACAAGAACATTGTACGAAATGGAAATATAAAAATTGGAGATTTATCCTTCGAAGAGGTGGAAAAATTCAAATATCTTGGAGCAACAGTAACGAATATAAATGACACTCAGGAGGAAATTAAACGCAGAATAAATATGGGAAATGCCTATTATTATTCGGTTGAGAAGCTTGTGTCATCTAGTCTGCTGTAAAAAAATCTGAAAGTTAGAATTCATAAAACAGTTATATTACCGGTTGTTCTATATGGTTGTGAAGCTTGGACTCTCACTTTGAGAGAGGAACAGAGGTTAAGGGTGTTTGAGAATAAGGTTCTTAGGAAAATATTTGGGGCTAAGAGGGTGAAGTTACAGGAGAATGGAGAAAGTTACACAACGCAGAGCTGCACGCATTGTATTCTTCACCTGACATAATTAGGGACATAAAATCCAGACGTCTGAGATGGGCAGGACATGTAGCACGTATGGGCGAATCCAGAAATGCATATAAGGTAATTCCGGGAGAGTTGCCCCACTTAAAGTTTTTATCATTTAAAAATTAAACAAATCAAAGCAGATATTTTATTCATGTGTTATAGCAAGTGAAATACATTAAAGTTTTATGTAAAATATCAAACAATCGATAATTCGCACACAATAAGTGGTAAAATAAAAATTAATCAGATACGATATCACTGTAATATACACACATATAGGGGAGAGATGCCCCGTTGTGGTAATTCCCAAATTAAACTATTAATTTGATAAATAACACTCTAAATAATGTTGCTTATTTTATTTTTGCAATAAGTTCATTTTCTGAGCTCGTTTTTCAGTGCGACCACACATATGGCACTTTTTGCAGAAAGTCACTGAATCCAATCAAACACATCCTTCATTTGATAAAAAGTTCAAGACACTCAACAAAGTAGGAACTATCTACTTTGTTTCATTTGACGACACTCTCTTCATATTTTCCCCAAAAGTGTCTTCTATATCTACTAGATTTTGAAGAATTTGACTTTGAGGTTTTTGGAACTAGGAGGCTTTTAAAGATGGTGTTTCCATTTCTATCTCCACCTGTAACGCGTTCTACCGACCGCTTTCTTTTCTTCACAGCAAAAGATATTGCTGGCACATAGTTTATTTCATGAAGTGATTTGAAAGGAGTCGTTGTCGCTGAATTTGCCATTGTGGCACTTGAGCCGAAATTACAACTTCTTATCCCGTTATCATTAGAACTTGTAGCCGATAAAGTTTTCTCTTCTTTGAGATTTCCTAAAGAGGCACAGAAAGGAATTCTTACAGCTTTGTTGTTGATTGATGCATCATAAATACTGAAGAAGTGCTCAGGAACTGCATCTGGATTGAAAGGATAGAAACCTCTGGCTCGAAATCCAAATGACCTCTCTATTACTACCAACGCAGCTTTCTACATGGATAGTCAGGCTTGCTTTTTATAAGCTATCCATTGCTGTGATTCTGTTCTTGAAATAATGCTTGAGAGACTTAAAATGTTAGCGATCAAGAGATTGAATTGCCTGAGTTGCATAGGTTGGTAGGCAAACAATTGTGATTCATTATCCCCATTCTAGCATTTTATGTTATCTAAATGTGCTGAATGTTCATCCAAAATTAAGAGAATCTTGCCAGGATTCTTTTTTGGAGTAAAATTTTCCTTCAATCGCTTCATAAATAATTCTGATGAAACATAGGACGATTTTGGATTCATATAAACCCCCGTTTCTGCTAAGAATCCGTCAAAAAACTTCCATTTTTCCTCTCAAACATTGCCAGTGGAAGAAATGTTCCCTCCGAATTGCAACATGTTATGACAGAATCACTTCCACCTTTTTCGCTTGAAGTTAGGACTTGAACATCTTTGGATCCCTTTTTCTCAACCACTTTTCCTTGTAGATTTGTTTAGTTGGATGCCACTTTCCTCTATTTTATGTGGCTTTCCTACAAATTGCCTTCACATAGAGTTGTTTCCAGTAGGTCAAAATACTACTTGTCTCAACATGCCTTGACCTCTTCAGAGAGATGGATGATCCTTCTGACTGCATGAGAGGTAACTCAAGGTTTCGCTCTAGGAAGAAATGCAGCCATTGGATGTTTCTTGAAGACTCCACAAGATTTCAGTCGGTGGATTGTTCTCTAAATGATTCCATAACAATGCGATGCTTCATTAATTCCCAATTCCCCAAAAAGTTACATTAAGATCGAAGAAATCTCTGGGATTGCATTGACTAACGTTTGGTCGTGAAATGTGTCTTTCAAACACAACTTTGGACATCCCTTAAAATTTTGAAGGCCCTCAACTTTGAGCACCTATTGAAAATTTCGCTGCAACAAATTTAGAATACCGGTATTCCTTAAAATGTTCATGGATTTCAACTTTGGACACCTCTTGAAAATATGTGATCCCCTAGCAAGTTTTGGTCACCCTTTAAAATTATTGGCCTCTAATATACAATAATTCTATACTAATATAATAATTCAATTAAAATTCCAATAAATTCAGCAAGGACACTAATAATAATTAGTTATGTACGGTAATATCACTCTTAAGTACATGGGGCGTCTCTCCCTCAAACAGGTGGGGCATCTCTCCCTTTAGCATGACCATTACGCCTTATGTATTTAAGGGTAACCGTAATGGACAATTACTTAATTTTTTTTTCTAGAATAGAGTACAATGCATGTACTTGTCAAATATATTTTATTAAGCAACATATACATAGCCATTATCCCAATTACGAATTTTGAAAAAATATAAATATTATAACAAAGCTTACGAAAAACAGCATTTCTTTTTCCTATTCACTTTTCACACACAAAAAAACCGACACAAAGATTGCACTGCTTGCCTTCGAGGGTGGTATACGAATTAAACAAATGGTCCCAAGGTCGATTCCTTAGAGGTTTTGAGATAAGGAGAAAAGGAGGGTGGGGCGACTCTCCCCGTGGGGCATCTCTCCCGGAATTACCTTAGAGTGTTAGTTGGGAGGCCGGAGGGAAAAAGACCTTTGGGGAGGCCGAGACGTAGATGGGAAGATAATATTAAAATGGATTTGAGGGAGGTGGAATATGATGGTAGAGACTGGATTAATCTTGCTCAGGATAGGGACTAATGGCGGGCTTATGTGAGGGTGGCAATGAACCTCCGGGTTCCTTAAAAGCCAATAAGTAAGTAAGTAAGTAAGTACTGTTTATATTGTGTATACCACTGCCACCGGGTGCTTGCCCACTTGCAGTGTAAATAAATACATACGTATATAAGGGTGGTAAAAGACTTACTATATATTCCATAGGGAGTTAAGTGAAACCGTGTCATACGAGTAGATTTGCAACACATAACAACTCTGTCCGTGAATGAAAGGCTCTAGGTTAAAAATGGCTCCCATTATCTAACCCACGTCATAATTTGAAAGCAGGATAATAGTCATATTGATTGATTGATTGATTGATTGATTTATTTATTGATATAGTTCACAAGTACAAAACTTAATAATATAACAAAAGATCTATAAACAAATGTAGTTCTACATACTAAATATACAATTTCCTAGACTCATTATTTTATCGCAAATCTCAATAATTTATTGGTTCAAACTTGCACTTACGTCTGGTTTTAGTGCATGTTTAAACCAATCGTGATAACCATTAAGACATTAAACCTTATTTTCTCTGCTCCTTTTCACAATTTAATTGTAATTATTTAGGTCTTATTTTAATAATAACTTATTATTCCAATTAGGTGATCAGATGTCGACATACTGTAAGTCATGAACCTGAATTAGCTGACTCGATACATTCTATATGTAGGTTGTCTTTATTTCTTACAATATTTCCTAGTCAGCAGAAACGTTTGCGTAACTTCAATGAAGACTACCGCATACCTGCTTAAAAACAAACTTGACAAGTTGCTTACATAATCAACCTCAATTTAGTTTCATTATTGTGTCGCATGTACTCATTATCAATTCATTACTATTATAATGCCTACTAAATTTATTATAAATGCATTATTATTGAAATTAAGACATATTAGTAAAGCAATTTATAAAGTCAAAATTATCTTCTGAACCTTTACTAAATGATATAGCTATCTGAATACATTAATAACTGCCTTAATTCTCTATTTTCAATTTTTATTATTTTAAAACCTTGACGTAATTCTATCTTATTTTCAAAACCTGTCTGCTTATCTAATTTAATTAATAATAAGTGTTTCTAATTTTAGGAAAATTTAGTCTTTGCTGATGCCTAACTCTTAGTAGGTAGTTTCGTTCAGTATCTATAGTTTTGATTGAATCTACTTTATTTCTGATAGAGTTTCTATTTGTCAATTTACCTCTTAATAACTGTTCGTCACCTTCTCCTACTCCATCGGTCGGTAACGCACAGTTCCTCCATATTGTAGCACTTCCTCTCGCGCACCCCGGACTACCAACGGCATGTGGCATTCTTATAAATTGATCTTCACTTGCGCTGACTTTGCCGGTTGATCCACAATCGCTTCTCCTTGTTGAGTTTTCACTTGCGCGCCTCAGCCTACCCTCACTGGTCGTTCTCTCAGTCTGTGCCTCAGCTCCCCAAACAGCATCTTCACTGGTTCCAGCATCTTCTTCCATACTAGGTTTTCCTTCTTCACTCTTCTTTCTTCTAAAGGGATCTGTGAAAACAGTGTTCTCTAGTTTACTTAGGTATGCTCTAATATCATTCACTCCCGTAAGCTCATCAATTCTTCTATTTGTTATTTCTGATTTCTTCAGCCCACTTGATGAGTTACTATTCTTATTAGTCCTCTCTACGCTTCTAGACTTCCTGTTTCGTGATGCACTTCTTCTGTTTACGTGTGGTGTAGATGATGCTCTATTTCCACAAGTCTCTATTTCCTTATTTCTGTTCTTGTTACCGCACCTGAATAAATCCTCAATGTTTTGATTATTTAAGGACTCTACGTTAACTATGTTTCCGTTTATCTTCATTTTATCTTTAACTAAAGTTGCCCTAAATCCTTTCCCTCGAGCTTCTTTTAATATTGGAATTAACTTCTTTCGTTTCTCTCTAATTTCTTTTGCAAAGTCATTTTGTATGAATATATTTGTGCCTTTGAGTTGATGCGTATTGGCAATGATGTGTTCTTTGATAAAGTAACTGTTCAATTTCACAATAATTGGTCTTTTATTTCCCTTACCTATTCTATACGCGTTATTTATCGCACTTATGTCCAAGTTTAGACTGAAATACTTAGTTAATAATTCTAACACCAAGTAACCGGTATCAATTCCTTTTTCATGATTGCACTCTTCAACACCATAAATTACAATGTTATTAAGTCTACTATCATCTTCCCATTTTTTAACTATCGATTTTAACACCACCTGCTCTTGGATAACCTCCTTTAACTTCTTTTCCACTTCAGTGTACCTGTTTACTAATGTATCTATATCACTTGCTACTTTGTTTAGTAGAACACTTGCCTTTAGTCTGTCTTCTCTCGTTTCTTTCATATAGTCTATCCATTCTCTTTGAAACACTTCATCACTGAAGACTCTTCCTTTTGTATCTCCAGGACCAGGGTTTAACTCCACATTTCCAATAATCAGTAGAACTGATAAAACAGCCGCGGCCACAAATGTGTTGATTCTATCCGACACTATAGCATTTTCACCTTTTGAACATCTGCAACACTGCCCTGCATTGAAGCACCCGATTCGCGCCCTGTAAGAATTTAGGTCGTCGCCCATACCTTCTTCACACGCTAACCTACTTGCATATGCTGCTTACTACACAACCGTTCTCTATGACTGCACTTTGTGAACTGATAATAGTCATATACAGGGGCATCATTTTATTTTTACTTCCATTTTTATTGTACCTGAGTTTTTGAATGTACTTCATTCCCACTCCTTCTAGTAGCAAACTTCCATATACAACCAAAGCCGCAAAGTCGTCTTACGTCAAAATAAACAGTACAGAGTGAGTATAGTATTTTTCAGAAAAATGATCACATTTTTTCATGAAGAAAGAGCATTCATTCACTATTGAATCATATTTTCGCACAGGTACTGTGCGTCTGTTTAGTGACGTCGCATCCCGGTTTCCCCCAACCATTTCTGCTGGCTCCTCTGTAAAGGATAGTGGCTGAGCTATGCTAGCTCTTTTCTGAAAACATTTGTTGTTAGGAATTGAACTTCTACCTAATATTATACAACTATTTAAAATAATTTAAATAAAAGGGCATCGTTAAGTAAGGAATTGTCACGTGATTTTCCCCCTTTCTAAGACCCTCCTACATAACCACATGGACGGGCAGTAGTTAGTATATCTGAGTAAATTTATCAATGTGGATCGGGCAGAAGTGAAGACTGAATTGACAGTACGTAACGTACACTGTTATAGAGTAGATACAGAATTATTTCAACAGGCGTAGGATTATGGATCCCCATGTCGCCTGATTTGAGTGCTTTGCATTATTTCTTTGGGGTTACTGTGAAACAGTTGTGTTTGCTAAACGTCCAAAAACAATAAAATAATTAAATAATTACATTCAAGAAACCATACATTCCATTTCAGAAGATATGCTTGAAAATGTTTTTGATAATATGCACAAAAGATTTTAAGCCTGCATCGAAATGAACGATCACCATTTTCAATAATTTGTTTAATTATCCATATTTTGATTATTTTTAAAATTTAAATGCACTCTAAATATTGTATGCTAATATGCTGTAGACAGTATAGTATGTATTGAATAATAAGTACGTCCGATTGCATAGTTCAGTTAGTGAGTAAAAAATACTTACTGTTAATACTATACTGTATTTTGATTAAATAAAAACCCAACGAAAATGATCAAACTCAAAATCGTAACATTTCCTAGTTTACGTAAATGGATACACTACTTTTCTTCCCTTCTTACTTACTTACTTAAAAATGGCTTTTAAGGAACCCGAAGGTTCATTGCCGCCCTCACATAAGCCCGCCATCGGTCCCTATCCTGTGCAAGATTAAGCCAGTCTCTATCATCATACCCCACCTCCCTCAAATCCATTTTAATATTATCCTCCCATCTACGTCTCGGCCTCCCTAAAGGTCTTTTTCCCTCCGGTCTCCCAACTAACACTCTATATGCATTTCTGGATTCGCCCATACGTGCTACATGCCCTGCCCATCTCAAACGTCTGGGTTTAATGTTCCTAATTATGTCAGGTGAAGAATACAATGCGTGCAGTTCTGTGTTGTGTAACTTTCTCCATTCTCCTGTAACTTCATCCCGCTTAGCCCCAAATATTTTCCTAAGCACCTTATTCTCAAACACCCTTAACCTATGTTCCTCTCTCAGAGTGAAAGTCCAAGTTTCACAGCCATATAGAAGAACCGGTAATATAACTGTTTTATAAATTCTAACTTTCAGATTTTTGGACAGCAGACTGGATGATAAGAGCTTCTCAACCGAATAATAACACGCATTTCCCATATTTATTCTGCGTTTAATTTCCTCCCGAGTGTCATTTATATTTGTTACTGTTGCTCCAAGATATTTGAATTTTTCCACCTCTTCGAAGGATAAATCTCCAATATTTATATTTCCATTTCGTACAATATTCCCGTCACGAGACATAATCATATACTTTGTCTTTTCGGGATTTACTTCCAAACCGATCGCTTTACTTGCTTCAAGTAAAATTTCCGTGTTTTCCCTAACCGTTTGTTTTCTTCCCTCCTATACGTAGTAAAGTTATTTGTATTGTATTTTACACTAGTGTCGTCAAACTTCGGTCTTGGAAGGGGGTAGCAAGCAGTGATTCCAGTTCTCAATCGTTATTCCAAAGGTAGAGTCAGGTTAATATTGAAAATGTTAGTAAAAATAAAATGATGTCCCTGTATTTGTGCACGCATCTATCTTACTCTTCCTCACCTGGAATCCACATAGGCCTACCCTTCTCTTGCGGGATCGATATGATTTGGATATGAGACTCTGAAAACAGTAGTTTACGTAGTCAAAGCTTCCAACTGTTTACACGTGAATCGACAGGAGTGGGTCGTAGAACACACACTAAGGATAAGAAACGCTATACCTTAATTGGAAGATCAATAGCGGCGGAACAATCCCCACAACTGCGCCATCGCGGTGTATTATGTATGAACGATCATGTACCAAGCTAAATATTAACAAGTCCCAGCAAACCTCCCGTGTGACGCGCTCCATACTGATAAGGCAAGTATAATCCTGCAGCCAAATCCTGGTTTATGTTTAAAATTCGTCTTCCCGCAATGTTTACGTATTCTATTAAAAGAGATTTGTGTGTGTTCTAGAGAGATGGGAAATCATGAGCTCATTACTGAGTAAGAGCAGCTTCTTCTTTACATTATGCCGCTACACGGATTGTGAAAGGGAGCGGATTTTTATGTAATGACATATTTTATTCCTCTTTGTCACAAGATCTACAGAGCATAAATCTTTGCAAATTAGAGTGTTACCTCAGATACACACAGGCGAGCTCAAGAGGGGTGTACATGATGTACAGACACTGTTTTCTGTAGGAGGTTTTCGCGTCTCACGTGAATTGAATTGGTACGTAAATGATGGTCAAAGAAAGGTAGCCTATATTTCACAACCAGTCTCTGTAATTTATAACGAGCTTGGAGAATAAATAGTTTCGCCCCATATTGCAACTACGTCGCGAAAAAAAAGCCAGTGCATTACTCCGTAAATAACTAAAAATAGATTGAGTCGGTAAAGTCTGTTCACTTTACTCTTAATCAGGATCACTATTCCAAAGAAGTATGATCTAATACATTACAAGTGTATTGAGGTCTAACTAATAGTTACTAGTAAAATTGTGTTCCACAAAGAATTCTTGTACATTTGTACTTCATTCATTCATTCATAGTGTTCTGCCCAAGGGCAGATCTTTCACTGCAAACCCAGCATTCTCCAATCTTTCCTATTTTCTGCCTTCCTCTTTGTCTCCTCATATGAGCCATATATCTTAATGTCGTCTATCATTTAATATCTTCTTCTGCATCGAACTCTTCTCCCGTTCACCATTCCTTCCAGTGCATCCTTCAGAAGGCAATTTCTTCTCAAGCAGTCACCCAGCCAATTCCTTTTCCTCTTCCTGATCAGTTTCAGCATCATTCTTTCTTCACCCGATCTTTCCAACACAACTTCGTTTCTTATTCTGTCTGTCCATTTCACACGTTCCATCCCTCTCCATATCCACATTTCAAATGCTTCTATTCGTTTCTCTTCACTTCTTTGTAATGTCCATGTTTTTGTCCCTTACAAAGCTACACTTCACACAAAGCACTTCACTAGTCTCTTCCTTAGTTCTTTCTGCACAAGTCCGCAGAAGATGCTCCCTTTTCTATTAAAGCTTCTTTTGCCATTGCTAACCTCCTTTTGACTTCTTGGCAGCAGCTCATGTTACTGCTTATAGTACACCCCAAGTATTTGAAGCTGTCAACTTACTCTACTGCCTCATTTATAATTCGCAAGTTTACATTCTTTATTTTTCTTTTTATGACCACAATCTTCGTCTTGTTGGCATTTATTTTCATTCCATACTGCTCACAGCTGCCATTTAGATCCATTAGCATATCCCTTAGTATCATCTCCTCTTCTGCTTACAACTCCACATCATCAGAAAATCTTACACACTTTATTCTTCACTCCTACCATGTTCTGAAAACAGTTCTTCACTAAATCCTCCAAGTAGATGTTGAACAGGGAGGGCTACGGCTTAACGAACGTAGAAATTTTCATTCTCTTGTTCTCCTTTTCCAAGTCCTTCACACTTCTACACCTACCTACCTTGCCTCCCGTTTCAGTTACTTGTCATCATATCATAATCTCTTCACACGCACGCAAAATAGCCGCATACTAGCCATACCAACACATAAGACATCATCGTATTAATCATCATACACAATCTCGCTCTCGCGCTTGTGGAATATCCTACCCAGTGACATCAGAAACTGTCGGAATTTAGTAGTGTTCAAAAGCAAGCTTATTAAGCATTTTCTTACTGCGTAGAGTAGGTTTAATTTATACTTAATCAATAAGAGAAATGCTTCTCTCTTCTTAACTTTTACAATAAACTGTCTAGCTTTTATTAATCAGTTAATCTTTTAGTACTTTGATTTTTATTGTATTTGTAAATTTAATATTAATTGTAATTGCATTCTTAATATTGTAGTTGTAATCCCCTGGTAGAGGAGAAGAGAAGGCCTGATGACCTTATCTCTACCAGGTTAAATAAATAAATAAAATAAATATTAATAAAGGGCATCCTTGTCGTACTCCTCTTCCTATTTCACTTCCATCTGACATTTCTTCTCCTATCCTGACTGACTCGTTGTTTCATATAAATGTTACTGAAGAGTCTCCTCTCTTTCTAATCCACACCAATTTTCTTCAGGATCACCAGGTTAAATAAAATAAAATAAAATAAATAAATAAACAAACAAATAAATAAATAAATAAATATAAATAAAAATTGTTCCAATCAGTATTTGAACCCGGGCCAGCTCATTTCACGGTCAAGCATGCTAACCATTACTCCACATCGGTGAATTCACTTGTTTATTTCCTAGTGGACAGATCTACTGTGGTTTTAACTTTCCCCTCCAATTCCACCAGGAATCGAACTAGAAATCTCATGAACTATGGCCAGAAACTCTGCCCACTAGACCATGAGATTGGTCGATTCTAAGGTTTACATCGCTTTATTCTTTCGCTGAACAGAGTGTAAAAAAATAATAAGAATTCAGACCTACCTTCGTATCATAAAAATGAATGTAGCATAATTTATTATTTCATGTTGTATGATTTATCCGATAAGCAGGTTGTAATACAATGTTAAAATTGAAATATACCGTCTATACTTATCTAGTATTATATGATTAACTATAACATAAACGTTTTCGGCACTAATGTGCCATTTTCAAATGTATGAGAATTTGCCTAATTACATGTTCAAATAGGTGCACATGAACTGTGTGAATGAAACATATAATGTGTACCCTTGATGATCTCATATCACATATAAAACAATCTGTTTGTAGATGATTAATGAATAAAAATTGAAACACACACTTATTACACTCAGGGACAAAAAAACCGGACACTTTAATATTTGCTGGTATTTTGCAAACCATTATCTTCTCATACAATATTATGGTAGCCATCTGTTATGGAGACGTGTATACATTGTTGATTGTTTTTTTGTTTTATAAACAAGCCATTACAACCAAATATTCCAAATTTGCTTATGGAGTCTCAGCTATAACAATTTTATCTCAACCATTTTGTGCTTCATTATCGTTATCATTCGTTATTTCTTTATTTTTACATTTTCTGAGTTTAAGTGGGGTCGTAACATTTGTCTTAAAACAAGATGCGACCTGAAGATGTGGCTCGAGCTGTAGCCCTTTACGATGATGGACGCAGTGTACGTTACATTGCAAATGTTATGAATATGGCTAGAAGCACAACCCATGATGCCATAAAACGGTATAGAGAGACCCTAGAATATACCAGAAGACCAGGTTCGGGTCGTCCAAGAGCTACAAATCCAAATGAAGACAGGTATATGGTGTTGAGAGTTCTTAGGGAGCGCAACCTGTCAGCTACTAGTGTAGCCCAGCAATTTGTTAACATGCATGGACGCCCAATTTCGGCCAAAACAGTTAGAAGGAGGTTGAAAGCAAGTGGACTGATATCAAGTAGACCTGCAACTGGTCCCAGACTTCTCAGAATGCATCGAGTTGAACGACTGCGTTTTGCAAATGATCATAGGGATTGGAGAAATGGACAGTGGAGCTGTGTTCTGTTCACCGATGAGTTCCGTTTCAATCTGTGCTCACCTGATGGACGTGAAAGAGTTTTGAGAAGGAGGGGAGAACGATTTTCACAGTGTTGCATTTCCGAAAATGTGCCGTATGGAGGTGGTGGAGTGATGGTTTGGGCAGGAGTGTGTACGGATGCTCGTACAGAGTTGGTTTTTGTTGAAAATGGAAGACTAACAGCTGATAGGTATATAAATGAATGTTTGGCTGATCATGTTGTGCCATTTGGCCAATTTGTAGGCGATAATTTTGTTTTAATGCATGATAATGCACGGCCGCATATTGCCATGCGGTCGGAGATTATCTCCAAAAAGTGGGAATCCATGTTCTTCCATGGCCAGCAAGGAGTCCAGACATGAACCTAATTGAACACGTGTGGGGCATGCTGGGACGGCGTATTAAGAATAGACGACCGAGACCAGAATCGTTACAAGAGTTGAGGCGAGCACTTGGCGAAGAATGGGAACTTATTCCTCAAGAAGACATTGCTAACCAAATTGAGAGTATGCCAAGACGTATGGATGCAGTTATTCAAGCGAGAGGGGATAATACCCGTTATTAAAAAGAGTTTTTAATGTTTAAGGCACCATAAAATGAAAAAACAGTTAGACCAAACGATGCCATAGTTATACGCCCTTTGTAATTTTTTGTACATTTTCTCGTCAGAGTTTTTTTTTTCAAATGTTGTCGTATAAGGTGCTAAATGAAACATTATTGTGTTGAAATGGGTTTTGTTTCATTTTGAAATAATTGGCAACAAAATACAAGCAAATATAGAAGTGTCCGGTTTTTTTTTGTCCCTGAGTGTACTAACATTTAAAAATTTGCTGCAATTATCCATCAATTTGTGGATCACTGGGGTTTTTCTTGATGTATTGTGTGGTCAAATGCAGTTATTCATTTACTTGAAGAGTTGTAACCTTACACTAAGATATTCAGTGTTAAAATATTAAAATTGTTTGTGTTGATTCGTTATTATTGCATCAAGGTTCCTGGTTGTTTGTTCACTTCATAGCCTAGCCAACGTCGAGCACGCAACATGTCCAGCCATTTGTAACGGCTTGACTGATAATCGGACGGTGATAACCATAAATATGTAATAATCCAATCACAGCAGCCACAGGAAAATAATAACCAGGTATCAATTGTAACTTATATTACGCACCACATTCGATTATGGTAAAGTGCTCCGACATGTTAAAAGTGAACAAACAACCAGGAACCTTGATGCAATAATAACGAATCAACACAAACAATTGTGAATATCTTAGTGTAAGGTTACATCTCTTCAAGTAAATGAATAACTGCATTTGACCACACAATACATCAAGAAAAACCCCAGTAATCCACAAATTGATGGATAATTGCAGCAAATTTTTAAATGTTAGTATTAAATTATTAAATTATTTGAACCTAAATATTTCACATCTGCTGCTTTACTACACAGTACAATTATGGTCCACGGCTATATAATTCGATAATAAAATTTCATCCAGAATTGACTACTTTAAGCAATGAAATTTTCAGATCCAGAATTAAAAATTTTATATGACAGACTTCCCTGTATATATATTATGTACCATGTATTGTAAAACAAGTTTATTTCTATCCTAAGTGTATTTTTCTATTTTATCTTGGTTACTATATCAACATGACCTGCACTAATTATACTACTAATAATAATTTAATATTAATCCATCAATCTCAACATCGTCTCTTTTTTCACTCAGTTATTACTAGTATTATTATTTACTAATTTTATTACAATCTTTATGTGAGCTTTTTTCTTAAGTATTTTGTCTACAAAGTATGTGTATCTATGTAACGGAACTGTCCCCGAACACGAGCTTTGCTCTTTCGGGGTATTTTAATGTAACGTTTTTATGTATATGTTATTATTAAATAAATAAATAAATAAATAAATAAAAAAAAAAGTGTATGTTTCAATTTTTAATCATTAATCATCTACAAACAGATTGTTTTATATGTGACGTGAAATCACCAGGGTATACATTATATATTTCATTCACACAGCTCATGTGCACCTATTTGAACATGTAATTAGGCAAATTCTCATACATTTGAAAATGGCACATTAGTGCCGAAAACGTTTATGTTATAGTTAATCATATAATACTAGTTAAGTATAGACGGTATATTTCAATTTTAACATTGTATAATTTATTATGCTTTTATCGCGTAACTTTTTAAGCACGATAATAGAATAACTATTATGTTTCACTGTTATCAGTTACTAGAACACACCCACTACTATTTGCGAGAGCGTAGGTTTCTTCCCCAGTAAAAAGCTTTCTCACAACTTCATCAATGTCTTCTTAAGAATAGAACTACCCACAACGCACCGCATTTAGTCTTGCCAGACAGACAAGCTCTCAGAACACACAACATTCACGTCTAAATCCCTCGCCTCATTACTACCTCGTTCTACCTTTGTACGTTCTGTAATTACAGCTTTGTGTAAACCTGTCGATCATTTCGAGACACTCAGCGTTTAACAGGCTTTCCCGCTTGACGTAATGGTAATCTAGAAGATGAAAGTTTTGACATGTGGCTACAGAGCTATTACAGCTCCATTATGGAGTGATGCTGCTTTCAGTACATTTAATCCTTTGAAATCCCTTTAACTAGGCAAATATATAACCTTCAGCAAGGCTTAATCCTGTAAAAATCTGAATTGATACATTGTTCATCGCAAAGCGGATAACATTAATTATGTACGATTTCAACAACGTCAATTAACAGCTTCCCGAATTGCGCAATTTAGATACATTTGTCTGTATTTCACGCTTTTGTAAAAACAACTTTCATATTCAACTTTCCGTTCAATACTACCACCACGGTACCACTACAAAAATAATGTACAGGGTGATTCACGAATATCGTGCAAAGGTCTAGGAATTGATTTAGAATAAAATTGTAAAAAAAAAGTTAATATAAACGTATGAAATCTTGAAAAACTAAGTTACATCCTCCTGAAAATTGAACACGAACGTGAAATTAATATTTGAGGAGAAAAATTCGCTCCGGCGCCTTGCTTCTACGTACCAAGCGCTCTGACCACTGAGCTACGCCGAATTCAATCCACAGCACCGGACCGAATCATCCTCCTTCGATGTTTTCCTTTGTGGCCTGACTCCAAGTTAGGCATATATGTTGACGTTATATTAGGAGCGCACTCAGTTGAGTGACTTGTTTGACCGGGATTCCGCAGTTAAGTGCACAGTAATCTGTACAGACATATGCACTGCACCTATGAGAATATTATAGATTTATTAATTTGTCCTACAGAATAATATCTGTAATATTGACAATTAATATTTGAGGAGAAAAATTCGCTCCGGCGCTGGGGATCGAATCCGGGTCCTTGGTTCTACGTACCAAGCGCTCTGATCACTGAGCTACGCCGAATTCAATCCACGCTGTCAGTGGTCAGAGCGCTTGATACGTAGAACCAAGGACCCGGGTTCGATCTCCGACGCCGGAGCGAATTTTTCTCCTCAAATATTAATTGTCAATATTACAGATATTATTCTGTAGGACAAATTAATAAATCTATAATACGAACGTGAAAGTTTTGAAGGTATGATATTGGATGCATTACAAATGTATTAAAGAATATTCCTATTATTATTCACCGTACAAGTCTGTATTAAACTGCTTTTCATAGACCCCACTTTCTACAGCAATGCAAAAAGTCGTGTGAATGAAATGCGCGCGTCAAAGTAGTACGTAAAAAAGTACAAAAGTTGTCAACAATGTATCCAATTCGCAGTTCGTAGTGAATTTTTGTAGAATACTCTACCCATTGCTCTAAGCAATGTGAGTTATTTTACAGTACAATAATATAATAATTCTAAACGCTCGAGAGAAGTTCACAAGAATCTGCTTTACGGAAGCAAGAAACGTTATTATTTCCATAACTATTCAAAATTTTACGCTATATACTGGGTGTTCATTTCAAAGTGTGTCATGACGTCACTGTTGTGAGTCAGCGATTTGAAGCGAGTTTCAGCTTTTATGTCAGAGAAGTTGCCTACTAATTAAGGCGTTCAATCTGAACTTGAGAACGTGTACTGTATAACTTGAACGTCGTAGTAACAGATGGCGGTCTGTAAAGTCTGTGTGCTACCATAACCTCTTTCGAACTGTGTTTTGCGCGGGCAAGTCGTACGCAGGGTATTTGTTATCATCGGTTGCGTACGGCAACATTCCACAATACAAATCAAATGCTCCGTGTCCATGTTAACCGTCCAAGTTAATGTCAACAAATACGTAAGTCTTAACCCTCTCCCCATATACCGACAGCAAGAAAAAAACTCACCTCAGTACGTGTTTCCAAACAGTTCACATTCCTGCCACTACAGACGTTACCGTGCGTATCGGTAAGTACTCTTCAGAATGAACGCCGTACTTGCCAAGCAACTTCTCTGGCACATAAGTAACACACCTCTGCGGAAGTGTAGGAAGATTGAATTCTCTAGGCTCAACGACTAGCCACATGATAGCATACAGCGAGCCATGACATACTTTGAACTGAACACGCAGTATAAGCACTTTTCCTCTACAATTCTGCCACGAATCAGTTTCTAGACAATTGTACTACATTCGGGAATCACCCTGTATAAATAAATTGGAAGGGGACTAAGTAGGATTCTTTCGAGAGATGAATCAAGGCAGTGACACACACAAACTCTAATGCCACCGTGTTTTTTTTTTTTTTTTTTGTAAATGGATATTGAGGAAAGTATCATTTTCAGTTGAATTTCTGGATGCGGATTCCAGGAAAATGGTAGAAGTTGAAGAGGTGAAATTGAGATTTTTTGTACAGAAATGTAAACAAATCTGTTCTTCATTTATTTTGTTTCTTACGTAAAATTGACGATTTGACCTTCACTTCACTGAAGACCATAATAATGTGTTTGACAGAAAGACGTGGCAACGGGAAGCAAGATTAGAGAGAGAGAAGGAAGAAATACACAACCACCGAAGTCCCTCTGCGACTATCCCAAAACAAATATACCCAAAAATTCACAATAGATTGAAACATATGTGTGAAATATTTCAGGTTCAGGCACCGAGAAGAAACTCTATGTGTAAGAAAAATGAATACGGGAAAAATTGGCTACAAAGCCTTGGTTCCACTGCACTCTTTCATAACAGTCTAACAGTAGTCGGTGTTTGTAAAATACAGCTCACAATACACAACAAAGGGGAAGATAGGAGGAGGAGATACGAGTATAAGAAGAGAAAGTTGAGAACACCTTTTTTTTCTCTTGTACGGAGGAGGGCTTACATTGCAGCCTGAGGCTTATTGTGCTTACCACTCCTATTCTGTGAATGATTGGGTAGCCGAACAGCCGCGTTCTTGTACAAGTACAGCACGACGCACCGTGAACTTAACCCGGGCTATTGTATGATGATGATGATGATATGTGAATTAATGATGGCGAAATAAGTCCGAGGTTCAACGCTGAAAGTTACCCAGCGATTCTGCTTCAATTGGTTGACAGAAAATCTCGAAAAACCCCCAACCAGGTAACATGTCCAAATCAGGATTTGAACCCGGGTCCACTCATTTCATAACCCGACATGCTGACCATCACTCCACAGCGGTGAACGGGGAATATCTTACTATTGCTTTTTTTTAAGTGTGCAGAGACGGAGAGTGAACATACCCAACAAGTGATGGCTAAGGAGAGGGAGATCATGCATTACCCCTCCAGACTGCTTGTGTACTAAGGGTTTGACTCGCGAGTCAAGAAATGTCGACCACTTTTTTTTTCTTTTTTTTTTTTTTTTACAGGCAGATCATTTTTTTTTTTTAATTTAGGCCGGCCAGAGGCCGTTTACCAAAGATCCATTTTGTTTTCTATTTTCGTTTTTCATTTGTTTTACTTATACTAATACAAACACAACACCCATGCCCGGGGCGGGACTCGAACCCACAACCCTTCGGACCAAGCGACAGGGACATGCCGTGACCCTACCGCTTGAACCATCCGGGCCGGCTTTAAAAACCCAACCAGGTAATCAGCCCAAGCGGGGATCGAACCCGCGCCCGAACGCAACTTCAGATCGGCAGGCAAGCGCCTTAACCGACTGAGCCACGCCGGTGGCTACCACTGAAACTAAATGACCCTCGGAACAGCTGTTTACATTGCCCTAAGAACATAAACTTCGCGAATATTACCATTATATTCTGAGGAATTTTATGAATAAAAACCATTCAATTTCTTTTTACAAAAATTGGTAAACTTCAGTAGTCTCTCCCCTTAATCTTAATATCCTTCAAGCTGCTTCGTAAATTGAATGCGATGTCATTTAATTTGAACATAGAGCATTCTTTTACAGTCGTATAAAAATACAAGATGAGTCTCAATACAGTAGGGAAATTATATGCATTCCTACTTCCTCTATTAATCAAAAGAAAATGAGCACTTATTTAACAGCTAGAATACAGTTCAGTCTTCATCAATATTAAAATAATATGGTAATATTTATCCAACATGTTCATACTTAAAAACTGAACGTACAGAAGAAACACTGTAACACAAAGAGCGAGTCACACACATTGTGTCTGTTTTCATTATTAGATAATAAAATACCCATGTACGTATATTTACTATGAAAATAATGTTGTCAATATTTGAGAGTGAACATATGCCCATATGATAATAGGCTACCATTGTTTTCAGCACGGAAATTGCTATAATGATAAGATAGATCTTCATTTTGTTGTGGTGCTGTTAATAAACGGGAACGCACAGAGATAGGCTCTCTGAATGCATTAATTCGCTTCCCACTGCAGAGAGAATGGAGTTTAAAAGTCCGTTCAATTCATTCAGTGTGTAACATTTCTCTATATTTAAAGTCCCGAATATGAAAAGTTATAAGTCCGGACACAATTTTAAAACTAAAGTTACACTCTTATCGAAAAATCAACATCATCAGTCTTGATCATTTATCCCTTTGTCCCAAACTTCTCATTCCTTTAGACTGGTAATATAGCAGCTGTTGGATGTAATTGTGACTCATTTCTGTGTAGTAATATACAGAGTGATTTATATAGAACTGACACATTTATTTCATTAATTGTTTCAAAACGAATTGTGCTAGCGACAACTTATTATACCTAAAATGTAGAGGAATTTTGGGAGATTATTTACCTCTATAGCAAATGTTGTCCGGCGTTGTCAAATCCGGAGATCTCGGTGGCCACAGGTTCCTGGAAATTATTCGGTCGTCACATAACCGGATAAATGGAACCATGCTCCATCTGTGAACCATGTGATGGACAATATGGCAGGATTTTGCACAATGAACGTCTGAAACCAACGACAATAATTCAATCTTTTATCCTTATCTGGTTCCTGTAGCAGATGAACAATCGTAACCCTACATGGCTTTAGGCTCTCTGACACATTGAGTAGGTGTACCCTGTCTCCTGCGACAAACGTCTTAATGATTTTTTGGGTGACTGCTCCAGTCGTGCTCTTACGTCAACAACAACCGTGGGAAGCCTAGAAGAACGATGCTTGCCCTTTTCACTCACCAGAGATACAGTTGTTTCCAATTTGTTTACCAGTCCCAGTATTGTGTTTCTTTTGGGAGCACTGCGAACACTAAATTCTCTCTGGTATGCCCTTTGAGTAGCTGTAATTGAATTCGTAATCCAGTATTGCATCACAAGGAAGAGTCGTTGATTTAATGTGTACTGCATTTTCACGTTGACACAAAATGTTGAAAACAGCTGCCAACAATAGGAATAAAACATAAACATCTGGGCATCTAGTGACAAGGAATCGAAACTCCAGAACATTCTGCTGTTGGTTTCAGACGTTCTTTGTGCAAAATCCTGCCATATTGTCCATCACATGGTTCACAGATGAAGCATGGTTCCATTTA
Organism: Periplaneta americana; assembly: GCF_040183065.1. Taxonomy (NCBI): domain Eukaryota; kingdom Metazoa; phylum Arthropoda; class Insecta; order Blattodea; family Blattidae; genus Periplaneta; species Periplaneta americana. The sequence continues at coordinate 26,569,858 of NC_091132.1, read as the reverse complement.
TCCGGTTATGTGACGACCGAATAATTTCCAGGAACCTGTGGCCACCGAGATCTCCGGATTTGACAACGCCAGACAACATTTGCTATAGAGGTAAATAATCTCCCAAAATTCCTCTACATTTTAGGTATAATAAGTTGTCGCTAGCATAATTCGTTTTGAAACAATTAATGAAAGAAATGTGTCAGTTCTATATAAATCACTCTGTATATGTTTCAGAATATGTATTATATGACCTTCTTGTGTTAAATTCTATCGTACCTGGTTTACATGTTTCGAACTATTATGGGTCATCCTCAGAACTGGTCGTTGTTGGTCTTGACGCCTCTTGTTTTGTTTCCTGTGAGAGTGTGTTCGTGTGGTGTAGTTTGGAGTCAAAGAGTGTGTGTGTTCTGAAATTGAGTTGAGTGTTGAAAATTTCATTGGGGTGTAATTTTGTGTGTCTGTATACTTCATATTACTCTAGTGTGTTTAGTTTCTGGCTTTTTGGTTGGATGCGTAGTATTTCCATGTCAAATGTAACATCTGCAACAACTTCTACATAGGACAGACAGGCAGATCATTTCAAACACGTTACAAAGAACACATCACAGCCATAACAAAATTACAAAACACCTCCACATATGCAGAACACATCACAAATGCTAACCACACCTACAGAGACATCAACACAGTTTCAAAACCCATTACAGTCTATTCTCTTTGGGTCACCATTCTTCAAATTTCTTTGGATTAATGAGTTTATTATTCTACCAGTTCTATGAGGACTTTGTGGATCAGAAACCTTGATACAATTTGAAAGATATTAGGGTAGATGAGGGTAACTGTAAACAAAAGCTGTAAGAAATACAAAACTGTCAATATATAAATTTTAATTCGGGGGAATATTTAAATTAACATGTTGGCTAACCTACAAAGCAATTTGGCGCCAAATAGGAGTAACTGCTTAGTTTTGAACGAAAGTTTTGTAAGAGTCTACAAAAAAAGGTGAGAAAGAATTTTGCTTCACCTTCATTTTTGGTATTGTAAGTAAACGTACAGTGCTATTTTTTAAGAATATGTTGTTTCTATGAGTAATGTATAGTAGTTAACATTTAATACAATGGTTTTGAGCTCTCTCATAACCTCACTTCATTAAATTATGACGTGTTTACATTTGCCCCACAGTTTTAATTGCTTGGGGGAAATTTGTAAACATCTTTTACTATGGTTACATTTCGTACTTTTCAGTAATCAAAGAGACCCCCACCCATCTACACTGTAGGAGGTTTAGAGAGGGTTGTCACATATGTGAAAAATAGTAACTACAGTTATCGTGAAGCTGAGGAGAGCTACGGAGTTACTATATTGGTCATATATCATAGAGTAAAGGGACGAAATGTACGAAATGTACCAGTGACCAAAATTGGAGTTGGAAGGAGTACAGCTCTTTCTTCTGAAACAGAACAAAGAATGTTCAGTATCTGATAGCCCGTGCGAAAATTGGTGTTCACAATTACCCCTCTCAAAGGGGTAAATGTAAACTAGCAATTAAAAGATGGAAAAAGTCAACCTTATTATTTTAAACCCATTTTCAGGGAAAAGAAAGATCTAAAAATGACACAATGTTTCTTTGTCATGCTTACCGTTAGACCTACTGGGGGTTGTGTAATGTTGAAATATATTTGAAATCAGTGAAAAGTGTTTACAATTACTCTGGTCTACCCTACAGTAGCAAGATCCAAGTAGCTGAAATGCAAATTTTAGGACGAGTGAAAGAGCGCTCTGAATCTAGATAAAATAAATGATGAAACAAGGAAATAATTGAATATTTATTCCATAGTTAATGAAGTCAATGATATTAAAGGAAACTGAGAAAAAATTATAATATACTAAGAATGAATGCAGGAAGATTACCGAAAGTTGCAACATATAACAGGAAAGGAGCCATCGGCGTAGCTCAGTCGGCTCAGGAACTAGCCTGCCGATCCGGAGTTGCGTTAGGGTGTAAGTTCGATTTCTGCTTGGACTCATTACCTGGTTGGGTTTTTCCGAGGTTTTCCCCAAACTTAACATATTTCAGGTAATCTAAGGCAAATCCTAGACCAAATACCATCTCGCTATCACCAATCCCATCGACGCTTATACAGTGTCGTTAAATAATCAATTTAAAAAAATAACAGGAAAGGAAAAAGGAAAACAATTATGATAGACCATATAAAATATGAAGTGACTTTTGTGATCGGAATACGAATACATTACCGGGGTAGAAGAGGAGACGAAGAAGAGGAAGAAGAAGAAGTGAGGAATTAGTTTGGCACGTATCAGAAAAGTGTGAATGTTACGGTGAACATTTTTATGAACTTTGTGGCTAGTGATTTTTTTACGAATATCTCGTGGGCCGTATGACAAAAGCCGGGACTGCAGCTTTCAATTAAGGCGAATGTATTTATTGAATGAACAAATCAATATTTTTATTTTTATTTAATAGTCATGTTTTTCCCTCTCTCATACATCTCTGTATAAACAGAATATTCTACATTCGTACATGGACAGCCCATTTCATCAACCATCTCCACTGTATATAGCTCTGGACGTTCACATTGAATTTCGATGAAACTTCGACAAGTATGCCTCACTTTGCCGTTGTGCGCTCTATATACGGACGGCTATTGAACAGGAATCTCGTTTCAGTCCTTCCAACTTGTCAATTTGAAGAGTTAGCAAACTTGTTTTTCATCGAATTTCACTTTTGGCTCTCCGAACGATTAGCGAGTTCCATGTTGTAGGCCGCACCATGGTATTGGACTATCAGTTTTCTAATAACACGATGTAATATTGCTTATAAACATCAGAAAAAAATTAAAGAAATTCGCTTCTTTTCACTTTATAAATTTTTGAAAAAGAACTGTAATTTTCCATATTAAATCCAAATAAAACTGTTAAAATTTCTCAGAAACTCACGTATTAAAGGGGTATTCGTAATGGACAAAGCCCTGAAGCAAATAATCCGTAATGCATAGCATTACAGCCTATAAAGGGCCAAAGACTAACAACAGACTGCTGTCCTCAGGTCCAAATATACCACGACAGAGGTGAAAGATAATCCAGCCAGTACGGGAATAACGTATGGCCATCACAATGATCCCCCCAGAACCGTTATAGCTAGTTTTCAAAACTGGATTTCACTAGGTACTTAGCGTAGCTCTCCAAATTCATCAAATGCTGGGTGGATACAGGTACCTACCATACACTGGCCGAAATTTCACGACAAAATGATTTTCCTATGAGGACTCAAAACAGCGCTCGTTCCTTAACTCGAATCCTTATACATTCGAATTCTTAGACGTTATACCTCGGACCACGATGCTAGGGCACAAAATACCGTAGGCTATACATAGTAAAACTTATAGGAATTATTTTCACAATCATAATATTGTATTCTTGCATCTCATATATATACTATGTATTGAGTTTCTTTATTACCAGAGAGTTAATAGATTTAAAATCCAAATTTCTGGTCACAATTATATATAAGCAAATATATTTAATTTACAATTGAAGATATCTTCATTATTTAAATTTTAACATTGACTAAATTAATCACTGTATATCAATTGTAAAGTAGTCATTCAACGTCAAACAACATTCATTCAAATGCCAACGGCCTCTCTAAGTGAAATAATTACAAAAAACACACGAACATTAACTACGCATACTATCTTGTAACTTACGACAACTTTTAGCCATGATTACTTTAAACATTTTATTATCATCATTGTAAATTTTAAAATTAACATCATTGACAAATTTTAAACATTGTATGTTATTGTAACATGAGCTATATGTATAAAATAAAACATTCGCCCAGTCTAAGTTCAAATTCAAAGATTATCTCAATATTCATCCTGTATCATGTTATATCTACATAAAGCTCATGAATTTCATGTATCACATATATTGTTCTCTATTTTCCTTGTTATTTGCATAATATACTATTATAGGTCCAGATAATATGTTTTGTTATATCTGAAGATGCCCTAGACGGCGAAAACGTTCATATATTGTTATTAAATAGCAAATAAAGATTTGCAAGTTTATATGCCTTAAGATTGAAATTCATTAAATACTTGTTAAAAATATACTTAGTTAAATCTTAACTGACATATACGTAAAATAAATAAATAAATAAATAAATAAATAAATAAATAAATAAATAAATAAATAAATAAGTAAACAAATACATGAATAAATAAATAAATATTATAAACGTCACAGAAGCTTAGTGTAGAATCATGAAAATATTTTCCAGATGTAGCACTGGGTTGCCAGGTTTTCAGAGTGCAAATAAGGGACAGATCCAACATTAAATTCGAGGAAGATTATACGAAGAACGTCTTCTACGTGAGAGAACATAGGCCTGTACTAGCATGTTGGAGGACTGTACTGTATAAGGGAAAAATACCTTATGTTAGTCTTACGTCAGAGAAGCTGTTATGCTACTCCGTTAGCTTATTTGTATTAATAAAATTTAGAAGAAACAGTGATGATAGAGATTGGGAAGAGGTAACTGCAAAGATTGTAAATAATCTTCTATTTTCCTAAATGCAACAAACAGATCCTCTTGGTTTCAACCAGGTAAGAAATATTCATTTAGTTTTGAAATATTTTTCGCGTCTTCACACATTCTACACGTAATCCAGCATTACTGTGCCAATAACCATGTAAAGTTAATTCTCTGGAAGGAAAGTGTTTTTAACTGAAACAGAGGCAGCTATAGTTTTAAATTTATTTGATTCGTTATCACGCTTCTAACGACACTGATGTTGATAAAAAGTAACTTTCTTATCACAATTCTACAAGACGATATCAGTACAAACTATAAGGGAAAAGAATAAAAGAAATGGCCATCTATGCAGCACCACATACGAGTATTATTCATTGCGAAGTCAAGGCGAATACGCTATTATTCGAGAAATGTGTGGTGGTGAACTCTCTAGTTCATTGCAACGGTTTACGCCATTTCCTCAACAGAGTCGCGGTTTCACCCGTCAAAGACACATGTCGACTCACCACAAAATGCCAGCCAGTAAAGGAGGCGGTGGAGTTGGAAGTACTGTCTGTCGCAAATAGTATATGATTGCAACGTATTCTAAAAGAGTAGAAGAAAAGTTAATTTAAGTGTTACGTTTAAATTAGACAGAGAAGCACTAAATCATAATCTTAGAATACATGTTTCTTCGTGAATCTTTTAAGTTTCGTAATCACAGAAGCCTTGTTGTTCCAGACAATAAACCTGACCTTAAAAGCAGAAGGAATGTATACAGTCAATCATATTCAAATTTCAAAATTTCAAATTTATTTACAATTTACATTTGAAATGAATACATGTGAATAGATACCCGAAATGAGCATATGCTCGTGCTCGGGTACAGTCCAGTAGTCTACATAAATTTTACAGGGTTCAAATAATAATGCTGAAGATAGAAATAATAGTAATAATAATAATAATAATAATAATAATAATAATAATAATATAATCGTGACAGAAATGATACAAAGATTGTAATACAAAATAATTCATTAATAATAATAATAATAATAATAATAATAATAATAATAATAATAATAGTGATAAAACAAAAATATTTACAATAATAAAATAAATACTAAGACGGATAAAATAAAATATAAAACCAATAGCGAGAGTTAACACAACTTAAATAAGCATATAATAACCGGAAAAAAATGACGAACTCGAAAATCAACAGAAAAGTTCGTTCTATCGCAGACGACAGCAACCGCCGTATTGACATTGTGTTATGCATTAATGGTAGTAGGGGGGAGCCGAAAGTCTACGTAAGTGCCATTCTCTTCGAATCTTCTCGTACAATCATGGGAAGTTAATGCTCCAAAAACAAAATGTCTACGAGTCAAACTGTTCATTATTACCAGGATAAATACAAATAATACTGAAATATATTAATCTAGTTTCAGTTATAGATCTCCCCTTTTGTGCAAGAGGTATCATATCAAAATATGTTAAGAATGGCGGGGAAAATATAAATTTTAAGAACTCTCTAGTGACAAGAGATAGTGACAATTACAATCAAGTGTATCTGTGGCGATGCTAAGAAATCATTTATTGGAGATATACACTGTTATTAATTAAGAAAATGATGTATTTATATTTATTACAATGTTTTATCTTATAGATGACATGCATCAGATAAATACAATAAAAATTAGTACCACATAATGCTAATAAAAAAATAAATAAAAAATAAAATTAATCAAATATCATACAAACATTTTCATTTTATCTTTAAATTTAAGAATTGAATATTGCATATCCACTTAACGAGATGCCCTAGGGATATTTGTAGTATTTTAAGATTCTAGTATTGGTTAATATAGTTAAGTGTTAATTATTACAAGCATGTCACATTACTGTTGCCATGGACACGAATATATCAACAAGTTTGAATTCTGTTTGGTATTTAGATTCAGTATTACTGTTTTCCACCAAGGATAACTGGAGTCTATATCTTAAACTTTGTAACAGATTTCATTTAGTGTACTCAATACACATGCAATGGACAGGGATAATTATCTATCTTCATTTTTCTACGAGTTACCATAGTTACAAAGCAGTAAGTTACTAATTTCTTACCTCTATTAACATATTATGCGAATTCAGCACATCGCGCTATTCTATGATTTCGGAGACGAGACATCTTACCTGAAAAATAAAAGAAACATGGTTTTAATAACTTACTTACTTACTTACAAATGGCTTTTAAGGAACCCGAAGGTTCATTGCCGCCCTCACATACGCCCGCCAGCGGTCCCTATCCTGTGCAAGATTAATCCAGTCTCTACCATCATATCCCACCTTCCTCAAATCCATTTTAATATTATTTTCCCATCTACGTCTCGGCCTCCCTAAAGGTTTTTTTCCCTCCGGCCTCCCAGCTAACACTCTATACGCATTTCTAGATTCGCCCATACGTGCTACATACCCTGCCCATCTCAAACGTCTCGATTTGATGTTCCTAATTATGTCAGGTGAAGAATACAATGCGTGCAGTTCTGTGTTGTGTAACTTTCTCCATTCTCCTGTAACTTCATCCCTCTTAGCCCCAAATATTTTCCTAAGCACCTTATTCTCAGACACCCTTAACCTATGTTCCTCTCTCAGAGTGAGAGTCCAAGTTTCACAACCATACAGAAGAACCGGTAATATAACTGTTTTATAAATTCTAACTTTCAGATTTTTTTACAGCAACTGGATGATAAGAGCTTCTCAACCGAATAATAATACGCATTTCCCATATTTATTCTGCGTTTAATTTCCTCCCGAGTGTCATTTATATTTGTTACTATTGCTCCAAGATATTTGAATTTTTCCACCTCTTCGAAGGATAAATCTCCAATTTTTATATTTCCATTTCGTACAATATTCTGGTCACGAGACATAATCATATACTTTGTCTTTTCAGGATTTACTTCCAAACCGATCGCTTTACTTGCTTCAAGTAAAATTTCCGTGTTTTCCCTAACCGTTTGTGTATTTTTTTCCTAACATATTCACGTCATCTGCATAGACAAGAAGCTGATGTAACCCGTTCAATTCCAAATATAATAACTGGTTTTAATAACTGGAAGTTCAAATGATATTATAGTAAGACGTATAAACCTATTTGAAGATATCACTTCTGCATATATTTCCATAGAATACAGCAAATAGGCCTATCATTATTATTACTATTCACTATTAATATTTTTCTCTTAAGTTTATTTATACACACTTTAAGGGGTTAGGTACAGCTTACACTGTCCTTCTGCTATATGAAAAAAAAATACGATTTAGAATCCCCCCCCCCAAATTCATAATGGTGGTAGTTCACTGTGCAGTGATGAAGCGTTTCCCTCATAACTCATAAACTTGTTAACTTTTTCATGTTCTCTCTCTTTTATTTTATTGCTGAAACTCATGTTTACAATATCATGCTCTTTCAACTAAATTCCTTAATAAATAATATTTTTTTTTTATTTTGCGTTAGAAGAAAATACTGATATTTGACCATTTTTAAAATGAATTTATTTTTTATCAGACAATGTATCAAAGGTAGAGAAGTAATCTTGCATATGGTGTGTGGATAAGCTTCAGGGCTTCTACCGCGTTGTCTTGGTGTTATTGGCTGACGTTTCGACCGCTGTGTTGTGGTCATCTTCAGAGCAGTTGTTGGATAAGGAAATAGTCTGCCAGCTCGCATATATACTTGCGGTGATAAGTCGTAGGTTCCCCTTCTGGCATCTGATTGGTCCTACGTTGTCCAATCCGGTTGAGGTCTGTATGCTTGTGAATTGAATTATTCTACTTAAATGACATGTACAATTTTATATAGCTCAACTAAAATATGTTTTTATATTGACTTAATCTGTTTACTATGTATTGTATTTTTTGTTTAGCATAACTGATGAATTGTATGTACTGTAAATTGAATAGTATACTGTATAGGTCAACTGATGAATTGTTTAAGCTTATAAATTGGATAAATCTACTTCATATGAATTGTATAGCTTAACGAAAATAAGTTTGTAAATTGAACTAATTTGATTGTATATGTTTTATAGTTTGGCTGATGAATTGTATATATTCTTAAAATGATTACTAGTCTGTGTAGCTCTACTGATGAATTGTATATAGACCTACTGTAAATTGAATGGTAATATGTATAGCTCAACTGATGAATTGTTTATGATTATAAATTGAATTAATCTACTTGATATTAATTGCACAAATTTGTATAGCTTAATGAAAGTATGCTACTTTGTATTGTATATATTTGTATAGTTTTGGCCGATGAATTGTATATGCTTTAAATTGAATAGTAATCTATATAGCTCTACTGATAAATTGTTTGTGTTTGTAATTTGAAGTAGTTTGCATGATATGTATTATCAATTTCTGTATATCACAACTGGTTGAATTGTTTATGCCTTAAATTTAATCAAATTGTTTTGTATTATAATATAGCTCAACTTATGAATGATCGTTTGCGTTTGTAAATTTAATAATCTGATTGGCTATGTATTGTATACTTTTAGTAGAGCCATCGATGTAGCTCAGTCGGCAGACTCGCCGGGCCGCTGATCCGGAGCTGCGTTCGGGCTTGGGTTGGATCCCCCTTTGGACTTTGGTTTCTTCGGAGATTTTCCCCAGCCGTGGGACTGAAGCCGGATGGTCTATGGCGAGTCCTTGGCATCAACCCCTTTGATTTGATTACCCCCTTTGATTTGATTACCTGGTTGGGCTTTTCCGAGATTTCCCCCACCGAAAAGGCAAATGCCGGGTAATATTTTGGCGAATCCTCGGACCTCATCTCATCTCACTACATCTCGCCAAAATGTAAAAAAATTGTACAAAATTGTAAAAATTGTAGAAAATTACTAAATTGTAAAACTATAAAAATTTGTAAAAATTGTAATTGTAATATTGTAAAATGTTGACATGTTCCACATCTTAAAGCTTCATTGCTCATGTAAGATCTATGGAATAAAATAAATGAATGAATGAAATGAATGAAGGGAAGTATTCATATTAAATACTGGCCCTCATACTGTAAGGTCCGAATATAAATACTCCTCTTCATACAGACCTCAACCGGATTGGACAACGTAGGACCAATCAGATGCCAGAAGGGGAACCTACGACTTATCACCGCAAGTACTCCCCCCATCGAGACTATTATATATATATATATATATATATATATATATATATATATATATATATATATATACGAGCTGGCAGACTATTTCCTTATCCAACAAGTGCTCTGAAGATGACCACAACACAGCGGTCGAAACGTCAGCCACCAACACCAAGACAACGCGGTAGAAGCCCCGAAGCTTATCCACACACCATGTACACCATCCGCGGAAGCTACGCGAACAATCTTGCATCATATTGTAGATATGACACAAAACATTTCATCACAGAATGTTGGATAGTTTTTTTAGTTATGTGGGAAACACTTCATCACTGCACAGTGAACTGAATTTTGAAGAAAAAAAAAAAAAAAAAAATTGTAAATATTTTTTTTTAAATCGTAAAAATATTTTTTTATATAGCAGATAGACAGTGTTTTACACTTACTAATTTTCATTATTGTACAAGATACAAGATACTATGGGAATCCACGGTAAATAACACTACCACCAGCAAGTAATGACCACATACTAAGGGGTCCAAGTTCCGTGGCGGCCCGCAAGCCCGAAATATAGGGAAGAAACGGAGATGATGATGAAAGAGGGGAAGTGTAGACACTAATATTATGATGGCGAAATGAGTCCGAGGCCCGACGCCGAAAGTTACATTGAAATTCTGTTTCAATTAATTGAGGGAAAATCTAGGAAAAAAAAAAACCTAAACCAAGTAACTTGTCGCAATCAGAATTTGAACCCGGGGGCCACTGTTTTCACGGTCAGACATACTAGCCGTTACTCCACAGAGGTGGACACCCGCTGACTATACTAAGGCTCGCTGACTATCCAGGTTTCGAGCCTGCAACCCTATTCGTCTCCTGAAAAGTTCCTTCTTGCACCGTCAGCCGAAGACCGGGGAATGCTGTAGAATGACCTGGTATGGAGTGATGCTGCTGTGTCGATGTCTAAGGTGGGAAAAAGGGATAAACGGGAGAACTGTAAGAAATACCCTGATTGTTATCTTGTCTGTCCCAAGTGTCACTATGAATTTTTCAATGACATGAAATCAATTATCGTAGAACCAGCTGGATGTAAGTGCTCATGCGCACAGGGACGTATTTCTCATCAGAGGTCCATGCAACAGAGTAATTTGCACCAATTGATGTGTAAATTGTTTATATGTGTTAGCGGCACTTTACGCACATAGCCGTCACGTGATTGTTTTATGATCCTCGAGAGACAATTTTGTGACGTCCATTTACCCCACCATCTCCTAATAGGTAGCCTATACAAAGCAACTTCTCGGCAAAATCCAAACTAATAATTTTTATTAGAAATTAATTTGGATAAAAACGAGGTTGATCATAATATTTGCCTAGGGGTCCGTAGTAAAATCAAACCTATAGAAACCCAATACAAGAAGATAATATAGACGTTCCCTAGGAAACGCTTGAAAACGCCAAATCGCCTATTTCACTCTTTCAAGTTAGTAAGGTGCTTAAAGTTAATAGCAGTGAAATACCAACAAATATTAGACAACGAAATGTATCCCAACTAACCCGTAGCACGACAGCCCATGTAGGGCGACTTACAAGCCGACTGCTGGTCTCACGCCCAAATGCCTAAGCATTAACGATCATTCAACAGGTACCCGGTAACGTGTAGTCAGCAAGTTGATACCCCTAACAGTCATTGCTAGTTTTTGAAACTGTGTTTCGCTATCTGTGGTAGTTGCCCAAATTGATCACTAAGCTGGTTGGGCACCGTTTCCTTAAACTGTCCGAAATTTCTCGAGAGAATGTCCTTCCCCCTTGAGTATTCGAACAAGCGCTCATTTCGTAACGCGAGTCCAGGAATGATGTTTTAGACCACGACGCTACGGTGCGGGAAACCACCAAATGTTGCACGATAAAAGCATGCTTCCATTACATCATGTGATGTGAAGCATATTTTCCATCATACAAAATAATATTAACTGACAGAAGGTGTAATCTTTTGTCAGAAAATATAGAAAAATTACTTGTGTTGCAATGTAACCAATGTTGAGTCACCCATATGTAAAAAGCTTATCTTTAGTCTTCTGTGTAAATAATTGTATTTCCTATTTTTTTGCATTCAGGTAAGTATTTTGTGATGCTGACAAACCATTTAATTATGCAAATTTGTTGCATTTTATTTGGTAGCGAATTAAATATAGCTACACAAAATTATTACGGTGTTACTAATAAAACTCTTATACAGACGTTTAACTACCTTATACAGTGAACACCTCGTTTATAAGTCGTGTGTAAATTCCTAACTAATAATCACTATACAGAACTGTTATAGAACTACGTCATAGTTTCGTCATTATTTTGTTACGGAAATTAATAGAATAACTAAGATTCTTTATTGTTTCCGATAGTGTGCGCCAGTGTGCCACGCTAAGTATCGATAGTAAAACTTACCCTGATCGATTACCACACTATACAGGGTGATTCACGAGGATTTATCGTTCCTTACGGAGCTTATTTCCGAAGACATTCTGAGCAAAAAATGTCATATAAACATTTGTCCTAATCTCAATATTTTCAAAATTACACTAATTTAAAGTTGTTTGTAAAATACTATTGTTCTTGTGTTTTAAGGATAAAAAATATTACAGATAAAGAATTAACTATTCGGGAATATCATTTCTTTAATGAGCTAGTACTCTGAAGCTAAAAAAAGAGTTGTGAATACCACAGTTGCTTCGTACAGCACTATTTTTTTTATTTTTAACTACAAAATTACATTTTCTTACGCATTTATCACAACAATTGTTATGAATCACACCACTCTTGTAAATTATTTAAGACTTACATTAGGATGCATAATTAAACTCTAAAGAATCAAGTTCCTAAAGTATATGGTTTGTAAGAATTTTTGTGAAAAGTGCGTAAGAAAGATGTATTTTTAGTTCAAGTCTGAAAAATAAAATCTGTACAAAGGAATTAACAACACATATTTAGCTTCAAAACGCTAGTCAATTAAAGAAATGACACTTCTGAATAGTTCATTCTGTATTTGTGTTTCTTTTACCCGTAAAACTAAAGAAAAAGGTATTTTACTAACAATTTCAAATTAATATAACTTTGGAAATATTGCGATTAGGACAAATGTTTCTATGACATTTTTTGCTCAGAATTTCTTCGGAAATAATCTCCTTAAGTGGTGGTAAATCCTTGTGAATCACTGTATTTTGAACACAGAGTACAGCTGCAACAATATTACTTTAATTATTCTGTACTCTTTGATTTGTTGTTCTGTGGTTACAAGGCAACCATCATCAGCATCATAAAATGACAAACTATACGAACAGCTGTTTTTTTCTGCATACAACGTATAAACAGGAGGGTTTCGTGTATATAACTACTGCAAAGCAATTCTCACATATAGTTACACACTGTTTATACATCCATCGTTTGTGCGTGGTTTATAAGCAACCTTTTCTGTCCCAAATCCGCATAAGTCTCGTATAAAAATTATACACGGTTTATTAGTAAGTTCGATAGTATCTAAAGGCTTATTTTATAAATAATGATGTAAACCTGCTCTAAGTGGTTTAGGAACGAAGTTATTTTAGGATTGAAATATTATTTCATATTTTGATAAAATAAATGTAATATTTTGGTTAAAGTTTCTCGACATTGTGCCGATCTCTACCTGTGATCAGCACACGTAATTGCAGATGTACACTTAAGCAAAGAGAGGCACAGTGCAACAATGTATCACTTAATGAATAGGCATATGTTGAAAATAAGTATATTAATGACATAATTGCAAGGTTTTTGTACATTGCAAACTATTGTCTAATAATGAAGGAATAATCATACTTCAGAACAAATTTGATTTCATTACTATATTTGTCAAAAATGTCAAAAATAACTTTTCTGTTACATGGTACCCCACCTTCCCCTACTACTAAAATATTATGCTTCCCCTACGTGAGATTTTACTGTAATATTTTTAATAAAGGTAGCAAATGCCACGACTCAACAGCTTCTTTTTTTTTTTTTTTTTTGTTTAGAATTTCTGCGTGAAAATTACATCAGCAAAGAGAGGCCATACTGGTGCACAGTGTAACAATGTATCATTTAATGAATATGTTCAAAATAAGTATATTAATTACATACTTTCAATGATTTTGTACGTTGCAAACTATTGTCTAATAATGGAGGAATAATTATACTTCAGAACAAATTTGATTTCATTACTATATTTGTCAAAAATATCAAAAATAACTTTTCTGTTACATTGTACCCCATCTTCCCCTACTACTAAAATATTATGCTTCCTTTACGTGAGATTGTACTGTAATATTTTTAATAAAGGTAGTAAATGCCACAACTCAACAGCTTGTGTTTTTTTTTTTTTTTTGTTTAGAACTTCTGCATGCAAATTATATCATTGTGAAATGTTATGGTCACCACAGCCACAAAGAGTACGTCCACGATAAACCGATCAGAATTTGATACACATTAAGGGCCCTTTGTGCCACAAGTGTGTACTGTTACAGTTTCGGATTATACTGTGCAGAATACACCGAGTAGAGCGAAAGGGATGATTTCCTGCTATGATCAAAAGCGATTCTCAGTATGTTGAACTGTGCTGAACGCCAGAAGTTGTTATTGTGTGTTCTTTGACAACTTTTTTACACGTCGTGACAGCTTCATTCATTTTCCAAGTCAGGTACACAGAGAAACAAAAGCTGTGAGAGACTTTCCATTAGAAAACTGTACAAACTGTAAAACAAAGATGGAGATGAAATGACAACAAGCGCGTTGTTAACGGCGCCAATTACGATACAGTGTGTTCGAGTTTATAAGTAGGTGGAACAGAAAAAGGAAACGAATGATGTCATACCACAATCCAAACTAACACACATATGGAAAGTATGGAAGGGTTGTTACTTCAGAAATATGAAACAGTGCTGAGGGAGTATTTTTTAGTATTTTATTTTACGATGCTTTATCAACATCTCAGGTTATTTAGCGTCTGAATGATATGAAGGTGATAATGCTGGTGAAATGAGTCCGGGGTCCAGCACCGATAATTACCCAGCATTTGCTCATATTGAGTTGAGGGAAAACAACGCAAAATACCACAACCTGGTAACTTGGCACAACTGGGAATCGAATCTGGGCCACCTGGTTTCGTGGCCAGACGCGCTAATCGGAGGGAGAGTTTAAATTCCTAAAAAAATTAGAGTGATTTTTAATTCCCATAATGCTCACATTATTATTATTATTATTATTATTATTATTATTATTATTATTATTATTATTATTATTATTATTTAAGCGTTGTTAACTTATCCAGATTCCTAGGAACCAAGTCGACCGATCCATCCATTGGCGTTCTTGAAATCTTTTTTTAACGTTTCTTTCCTTTCTTTTCACGATATTTTAGTTTTATCTTCTTTACTATTCCATTTAAATCAATTCCAATCACTTTTCGGTAATCTGTCAACTTCCACTCTTTGTACGTTGCCATACGACTTTAACTGTATTGTTTAAAAATAATGAAAAAAACAAAATAAAATTATGGTTTATTTCACGACGCTCGCAACTGCAGAGGTTATATCAGCGTCGCCGGTGTGTCGGAATTTTGTCCCTCAGGAGTTCTGTTACATGCCAGTAAATCTACTGGCATGAGCCTGTCGCATTTAAATACACTTAGATGCTATCGACCTGGGCCGAAATCGAACCCGAAACCTCGAAAACAGAAGGCCAGAGCTATACCGTCTACGCTACCCAGGCCATTAAAATAATGAATGATCGTCTCTGTTATATTAATATCCCCTAGGTTGCGAGTTCAATCCCGGTCTAGGTCGATGGCATTTAAGTGTGCTTAAATACGACAGGCTCATCTCGGTAGATTACTGGCATGTAAAAGAACTCCTGCGGGACAAAATTCCGGCACACCGGCGACGCTAATATAACTTCTGCAGTTGCGACTGCCGTTAAATAAAACATAATTTAATATTTTGATATTAATATCTCGAGAACCCAATTCTAAATTCTTCCCTTTCCTGATATTCTGGCTCACTCAAGTAAAAACCATTTATTTCATACTATGTCTCATTTCACTACTTTATAGTCTTACAAAATGGACAACAAACAGAATATTACAATTCACTTGTATTTACTTAGCCTGACGAGTTATTCCCTTGGTTTATTTATTTATTTATTCATTATTTTGCTAATAATCGTAACATAAAATATAATATATACAGAAAAACTTTAGCTCGCCCCTGAAAGAGCAGAACTCGTGCTCAGGGGCGGATTCCTAAATTGAAATTAATAATTATACAATACAATTTGTCTTAAGTCTATTGTGCAATTATAGTATATAAATTTAAATTTACAATTTTTCAATTTTTATAAAATCCATACATAACTTTTTAAGTTTAATACTAGAACTATTAGAATTGACAAGATTAGGAATATTTAAATATAAATTTGTTATATAGTCTTGGGTCTAAATTACTACTATGATTAAATACCGTAACAGTGTTGCATTTTGGTACAAACAATCTTAAAGAATTCATACCTTTTGTTTCATAACTATGAGAATACAATTCAAAATTATTTCGATTTTTATTTATGAATTTTATTAATACATATAATAAATTTGTCTTACGTTAAGTACATTAAAATCTAGAAACAAATTTTGAGATGGAAAATCAATAGGTTTATGAAGACATATTTTAATTATTTAATTTTGACTTGCAACTTATTTTAAAATAGCTTGTAAGAAGGTCTTAGACTACAAATGTTCAGATTAATATAGTTCTGTTTATAAGTATGAATAAGTGTGTAATTGTTTTCTTATTTGAACTGTTGTATCAGTGAAGCGTGATGAGTCAGTGAAGTTATGGTTTACAATGGCAGTGAATAGATTCGATCAGTGATAATTTATATTGTATTCTACTGTGTCAGTGAGATGTGTCACAGTGCCAGTGCAGTGAGTGATGAGAGTGAAGTGAAAGGTTATCAGTATCAATGTGAAACTTATGTAGGGCCTATACGTATGTGGGTTGTAATAGAAAATTAGGTTCACTTATTAATTAGGTTATTTTATGTATTAATTAATGTAATTATTGTGTATTATTTGTATTGTGTAATTTAATTGTATTGTGTATTATTTTATTGTGTGTAATTCATTTACCACTGCAACCGGGTGTTTGCCCACTTGCAGTGTAAATAAATACATTCATACTGTAATATTCACAAAAGGGACACCACTATTACCAACATATGAATAAACCTTGGCAAACTTAATTAGTAACTTGCAGCCAAGACGCATTCGCTATCATGCACTTCTTTGTCAAGGTGTTGGACAGTGAGTGTAGTTCCAAGAGTTCTGTAGAAGAAAAAATAATCAACAGTGTTCTATGAAAGTACCTGTACTAGATAGAATAGACATTTTTAAAAAAACTACGTCATTTGAAGGCAAAAATAAACAAGATGTGTATCTGTGTACCTTCAAGGACTTGTAGAAGTGCATGATGCATAGAAAAAAAGTCGTCGAAGAGAGATCCCAAAGCAAGAAACACAGTCTTTTTTGGAGGATAATATGCAATTTATGTTATTTTCTTCTTGTGAACTAAAGATATGTCTGTACTCATAAATTTACATTAAACATGTGACACACTGGTATGAAAATGAATTACTCGCGAATAACTATTTTTCAAGTCGGCTACGATATTTTGAATTTAATTTGTGAATGATATGAATCATTTTGAATATGAAATAAAAATTGCAATATAAATTCACTGAAAACTGTATAATAATCTATTTCACACTACAAAGCAATACGCTTCATATTTTGTCAGGATACTGGAGTTGTTATTATTGGTACTTGTTAAAACAACACCAGTCCAAGAAATTAAAAAAATATATATATTTTAAGGTGCTATGAAATGAGATAATTAAGATACAATGCTTTTGTAATCAGACATACTAATATATGGTTCTCCTGTAAAAATTTCACAGACCTAACAGAAAATTCATTAACTATAGGTAGTTTTTTCTGTTTTTCTCGAAATTTATTTTCTGTGACCCATGTAGTTTTACAAATGACCGATTCATTTCATACTACAATATTTTAGAATTATTCTACAACAATACAGAATAATACAGAGCTTAGTAAATAATATTTAAGCCTAAATATACATTTACAAAGGATGAAAAATTCTCGGTTTCCGAAAGCAGGATGTCATATAAGTCAAAAGAACCCAGAAGAGACTAAGGAAGGTCACTCATAATGTGGCTAGAACAGTGAAAAAAAGGCGCCTACACTCTATCCAGGAACGTCTGAAGAAGATTTAATGTGTCGGACTAATTACTTTCAACTTTTTATGACAAACATCACGGACTACAGTCCTTTCAACCGTGAGTGACAAATATATTACAGAACATATACGCATACTGTGGAACTGCTTAAAACTATTAACCACTGCCACTTCTAGCTGTAGCACTCTTACAAAACGGAAATTCATCAAAAGAATCTTTCAATTACTCACAATAAGCCCCTATTCCCAATCTGAAAAAATATACAGGATGTTTCCGAGGTGGTGTTACAAACTTTCAGGGATGATTGCGAAGGCCACATGTATCAATTTGAGATGAGGAACCATGGTCCGGAAATGACTGAGTCGAAAGTTATAAGCAAAAATAGTTGTGTGGAAATGGAATTGTAATTTGGCACCACGTGCCCTCCTTCCCTCAACCGTTGGAACAGTCGTGGAAAGATGGTATGGGCCGGTTGTCTCCTACGTGGGTACTTAGCCCGATACAATCTGTGAGCTTGTCTACTGTTCCCATTGGCTCATCCGTATTCGAAAATCAGGTCTACTTATTCCGCTCTCGTGTACTCCTCCAATTCACTAGAACTGATCGACTGGACACTGCAACTTGTACACATACACTGCTGTCTACAGACGTGCATATCAGGACCGACCATATCCGTTACACATTACGCTATCTGCATTGCTTTAGTGTAGTTTCCTGTCGCCACCCCTCAGATAGCGCAGTGAATGGAATAGTGTAAGTAGACAACGTAAAATACATTAAAATAATATATATGATATGCGTAAATCACCTCGTGATTTAAGACGGCGCTTATTCCGTCGTATCCCGGCCAACTAGTCACTCATATCGAGTGCACCTCAGCACATGTGTGGAATTCGGTCCTGCGTTCATAGACATCTATGACGTAGTGCAGAGGGCGGCCACTAGAGGGAACCCAAGAGTTGGAGCTTAATCTGAGACGATTCTAACCGGCGTCGGAGTTGTATCCGGTGTGGCTTAGTGGATAAAGCATCAGCACGTAGAGCTGAAAACCCGGGTTCAAATCCCGGCGCCGGAGAGAATTTTTCTCCGTTCCATTACTCTTTCATCGTATGATGACGCAGAATATCTGCATGGAAATATCATATGTATTTCGGTACATTAAAATAATATATATGATATGCGTAAATCACCTCGTGATTTAAGACGGCGCTTATTCCGTCGGATCCCGGCCAACTAGTCACTCATATCGAGTGCACCTCAGCACATGTGTGGAATTCGGTCCTGCGTTCATAGACATCTATGACGTAGTGCAGAGGGCGGCCACTAGAGGGAACCCAAGAGTTGGAGCTTAATCTGAGACGATTCTAACCGGCGTCGGAGTTGTATCCGGTGTGGCTTAGTGGATAAAGCATCAGCACGTAAAGCTGAAAACCCGGGTTCAAATCCCGGCGCCGGAGAGAATTTTTCTCCGTTCCATTACTCTTTCATCGTATGATGACGCAGAATATCTGCATGGAAATATCATATGTATTTTGGTACATTAAAATAATATATATGATATGCGTAAAATCACCTCGTGATTTAAGACGGCGCTTATTCCGTCGGATCCCGGCCAACTAGTCACTCATATCGAGTGCACCTCAGCACATGTGTGGAATTCGGTCCTGCGTTCATAGACATCTATGACGTAGTGCAGAGGGCGGCCACTAGAGGGAACCCAAGAGTTGGAGCTTAATCTGAGACGATTCTAACCGGCGTCGGAGTTGTATCCGGTGTGGCTTAGTGGATAAAGCATCAGCACGTAGAGCTGAAAACCCGGGTTCAAATCCCGGCGCCGGAGAGAATTTTTCTCCGTTCCATTACTCTTTCATCGTATGATGACGCAGAATATCTGCATGGAAATATCATATGTATTTCGGTACATTAAAATAATATATATGATATGCGTAAATCACCTCGTGATTTAAGACGGCGCTTATTCCGTCGGATCCCGGCCAACTAGTCACTCATATCGAGTGCACCTCAGCACATGTGTGGAATTCGGTCCTGCGTTCATAGACATCTATGACGTAGTGCAGAGGGCGGCCACTAGAGGGAACCCAAGAGTTGGAGCTTAATCTGAGACGATTCTAACCGGCGTCGGAGTTGTATCCGGTGTGGCTTAGTGGATAAAGCATCAGCACGTAAAGCTGAAAACCCGGGTTCAAATCCCGGCGCCGGAGAGAATTTTTCTCCGTTCCATTACTCTTTCATCGTATGATGACGCAGAATATCTGCATGGAAATATCATATGTATTTTGGTACATTAAAATAATATATATGATATGCGTAAATCACCTCGTGATTTAAGACGGCGCTTATTCCGTCGGATCCCGGCCAACTAGTCACTCATATCGAGTGCACCTCAGCACATGTGTGGACTTCGGTCCTGTGTTCATAGACATCTATGACGTAGTGCAGAGGGCGGCCACTAGAGGGAACCCAAGAGTTGGAGCTTAATCTGAGACGATTCTAACCGGCGTCGGAGTTGTATCCGGTGTGGCTTAGTGGATAAAGCATCAGCACGTAGAGCTGAAAACCGGGGTTCAAATCCCGGCGCCGGAGAGAATTTTTCTCCGTTCCATTACTCTTTCATCGTATGATGACGCAGAATATCTGCATGGAAATATCATATGTATTTTGGTACATTAAAATAATATATATGATATGCGTAAATCACCTCGTGATTTAAGACGGCGCTTATTCCGTCGGATCCCGGCCAACTAGTCACTCATATCGAGTGCACCTCAGCACATGTGTGGACTTCGGTCCTGCGTTCATAGACATCTATGACGTAGTGCAGAGGGCGGCCACTAGAGGGAACCCAAGAGTTGGAGCTTAATCTGAGACGATTCTAACCGGCGTCGGAGTTGTATCCGGTGTGGCTTAGTGGATAAAGCATCAGCACGTAGAGCTGAAAACCCGGGTTCAAATCCCGGCGCCGGAGAGAATTTTTCTCCGTTCCATTACTCTTTCATCGAATGATGACGCAGAATATCTGCATGGAAATATCATATGTATTTCGGTACATTAAAATTTTATATAACGTAAAGAACGTCAGATGAATACAGTATGTGTAAGATGTATAGGTAAATGCACATAAATAAGCTGTACAGATGAATAAAATTATTTCATTTCCACAGAACTATTTTTGCTTGTAACTTTCGACTCGGTCATTTGCGGACCAGGGTTCCTTATCTCAGATTGACACATGTGCCCTTCGCCATCATCCCTGAAAGTTTGTAATACCAACTCGCAAACACTCTGTATAAGAGCTTTCACTTCTTTGAAGGAGTTTGTAGGATTAACTTAAGTTGAATGTTTATTGGTTTTAAAACTCCGTACAGTAAAATCTACTCAGCTAGGACGTGAATTAAGTTTGTATTCGGCAATGCAGAATAACTGCTGGCATTTTCTTTTTTCAGACATGGGTGGGGTGGCGTCGATTGCTTGTAATGTAGCTTAAAAAGAGCCCACAGCTGATGCACTTTGTAACCTTTCTGCGTACTACTTTCTCCCTGTTGGCATAGAGTGGCATGGGCGGTGAGTTTATACCTTATTTAGCAAGCGGAGCGTTACGGTATAAAAGTGTTTGTCTTGTAGGTTGGGTGAGATGTTTAAATATGTAGTCTCCGGAGGGGGCACGTCCCCGAACGTGGACGCCGTCGAGTAAAGGGAATGAACTCGACCTCCACGTATTCCTCCTCTGCGCGTTCCCATCATTCACTCGCTTTAATTGTTCTGCACGGTTCACTGTACCCACCGGTTGATTGTTTCCAAACATAAGGCCTTCAAACGTCCAGAGTCAGTAGAATTTCTCTTATTTTTTATTTCCGTTCTTGTTACACCAAGAGTTGTACAGTCACATCATTTTATTTTCACGAACATTTCTAATATTAACTTGGCTATACCTTTGGATTAACAGTTCAGAACCGGAAATACCGTTTGCTATCCCATTCCAAGACTGGAGTCTGATGATACTGCGTAAAATACAAACAAATCACTTTACTAGGTATAGGAGGGAAGAGAAGTAGTTCATCCATTTACGTAAACTAGGAAATATCGCGATTTTGAGTTTGATAATTTTCATTAGGTTTTTGTTTAATCAAAATACAGTATTGTATTAACACGAACTGAGCTATCCATTCGGACGTATTAATTATGCAGTGTATATTATACTGTCTACAGCACACTAGCGTACAATATAGAGAATGAAGTCAAATTGAAAAATAATCATAATATGGATATTTAAACACATTTTTTTTAATGGTGGCCGTTCAATTCGATACAGGCTTCAGTTCTTTTGTGCATATTATCGCACTGTAGACTATTGTACCTAATTCCAATTACCAGTTTCGTCATTCGTTCTAGTAACTCATGTTGAAATAATTCTGTACCTACTCTATAAAAGAGTACCTTACGTACCGGTACTGTAAATTCAATCTTTACTTCTGCCCGATACGAAAAGATAAAATTACTCAGAGATGATATCTACGTCCGTCCAAGTGGTTTTGTCGCAGGGTCGAAGATAGAGGGAAAATCACGTGACCCTTTTATTTAAGTTATTTTAAACAGTTGTATAATATTACGTAGACGTTCAATTCCTAACATAAATTAACGTTTTCAGAAAAGAGCTAAGACAGCCAAGCCACTAGCCTTTACAGTGGGGCGAGCAGAAGCGGGTGGGGGAAACCGAAATGCAACGTAGACAAATGGACGACTACCTGTGCGAAAATATGATTCAATATTGAAAGCTCTTTCGTCACTGGAAAACGCGAACGTACTTCTGGAACGTACTATACACACTAACTCAGTACGGTTTACTTTGACTGTATACGCGGCCTTGGTTCTGTGTGGAGGACGGTTGGAAGTTTACTAGTAGAGGGGGTGGAGTGAAGTACATTCAAAAACTCATGTACAATAAAAATTGAAGTAAAAATAAAATGATGTTCCTGTATTTGATCGGACATTTTATATTTTAAGTACGGCTTTAATGCAAATCACTGATTTCTCTGTCACAGGCTACAAGCTTCCGACGTTTGGAACTAAGATTGACGAACAGTAAACTGTTAAGACAAAATCCTAACAAGGAAAATTACAAAGAAATAAAATTACACAACACTGATCGAAACACAATATAGAAAAAACTAGTTGAACCCGACATAATAGATGACATTCTATTAGATCTTAAAATGTATGAAATAAATACCAACGTATTTTATTTATTCATATACAGGGTGTATCTATATATGTGTCCACAAATGTGGGGGCGTATTCCTAACACCAAAACATAACAAAAGGTTCATATGAACATGGGTCCGCAAACCTTTCGTTAGAGAGTTATGAAAGGAATTTCTTGTAGGACCCCGATTATAAAATTCATCTCAAACCTGCATTTTTTTCCCCACTTTCTTCATTACAGCTGGTCATGACATTTGTTTTGTTTTGTCTAATTGCCTTTTGTTCTGTTTCGTGTTATTCATAATGGCATTAAAGCACATCACAAGATGTATTCAGTGAGAGAAATGACCTAATATCGATGTTCTGAGGGAACGTATCCAAAATGGATTTGATCAAATCCGTAACACCCCAGGACATTTGCACAGAGTACGGCAAAGCATACAACGCACACTCAGGGCATGCAGAAGGAGGTCATTTTGAGCACTTTGTATAAATATGTGTTGTTAAATGTATCGTAATTATGTACCATTTACCCATAAACCCATAACTCCCTAACGAAGGGTTTGCGGACCCATGTTCATATGAACTTTTTGTCATGGTTTGGTGTCAGGAATACGCCCCCATATTTATAGATACACCCTGTATATAATGGTTAACAGAACTAACAATCTCATTCTTCTAAGTTTACACTTAATGAATATTGAACTCTTGAGTTTTTCTAAGGTTTTTCAGAGTCCTTTCAGAATTAGGCTTATACATCCTGTATGTTTAACTCATTTCCTCAATAATTTCACTGCAGTACACAGAGTTATAAGACATTTCCTATGTGTAGCTCTTCCACGTTGATTGTAGAGTGTTTATTATTCCCGTACGTTATTTCTATTTGATTACTCCTACGGCGTTTCGCTCTTCTTCTCATGTCCAGTCATTCTTCTCTTTTTTCACTGTCCTCCATCTATCTTCGTTGTCCTGGAGTTTTATTTTGATCTCGTAGTCAATTTTTTATCTCTCTAATGTTTCATTAGCATTTTTTCTACGGTTTCAGAATTATTTAACACGGTTCACCCATTTCTACCCTTCTTAAAATTTTACACCTTATATTCCATTAAAAGGGAGAAAGAAACTGGCCACCCTACCCCATTACCTCTTTGCCTAGTACCTGTGAAGTAACGGTTACCGCGTCTGGCCGCGAAACCAGGTGGCCAGGGTTCGATTCCCGGTCGGGGCGAGTTACCTGGTTGAGGTTTTTTCCGGGGTTTTCCCTTAACCCAATATGAGCAAATGCTGGGTAACTTTCGGTGCTGGACCCCGGACTCATTTCACTGGCATTATCATCTTCATCTCATTCAGACGCTAAATAACCTAAGCTGTTAATAAAGCGTCATAAAATAACCTACTAAAATAAAAAAATAAATAAAAAAAGTAGTGCCTTGCTGGTATCACTTGTGAGATTCAGACCCATCTTCGGACAGTTGACTAAACAACAACAATATTACAGTAAAATACTCAAAATTAGTTATTGTTGCTTAGCAACCTATACAATCCAGACGGCTGTGACGAAGACTTGCCTAAGCGGTTTATATTATATAGATAATACTAATAATGAGTGGCCACCAAGGTCACCAGACTTGCTGTCAGCGGATTATTTTTCTGTGGGGATATCTCAAGAATATAGTCTATAGAAAGAGACCACGAACCATCTCCATGAGGGTCTCCGAACAAACATCATAGCCGAAACAAACAATATCAACGTTAACATGTTGAGATGTGTATCCTACAACATGGTGAAACGGGCAAGAATATGTCTCCAGGAGGAGGAAAAGGAGGAGGGACACTTCCAGCACATCTTGTAACTGTAAGTTATTTTCAAAGAGATAATCTCTCATTTACACTTGGTTATGTTAACGCTTGTTGTTAAGTAAAAATATCAATCTATTTAAAAAGTGGGATATGGACCTGAAACATTCTGTACGCGCAAATAAATTTGAAATACCTACACTGACGAACTAATCTAACCTTTTGAAAGCAATCGTATCAATATAACTGAACGTAAAACTCGCTATTTATAAATAAATCCATACAAGTATTCATGTATATAATATTAAGAACAAACTGCTTTTACAAAGAAAACTTTGAATAGAAACAATTAAATCTTTGAAGCTCCTATTGTGTTGTTTAGTCAACTGTCCGAAGACAAATCTGGACTCAACAAGTGAAAACAACAAGGTATCACTCATGAGCCAACTAGGCCAGAAAATAATGGGGTAGGATGGCCAGTTTCTTTCCCCTTTCCATTGCACACACCGCTGAGTAGTTACATATTATACTAATCAGACTTCAGATATATACAAACAAAATTGTTTTTCCTCTAACAAATATCAAGAAGCTCCTAAATAAAATTTAAAAAAAATGGAAACAATACAATATCATGAAGACAGACATTTATCATTCTGAGAAGTAATGCAGCTAGTATCTTTACTTATTCGAGCATACAATATTGAAAAGACAATCTTCTTTTTATGCTTCAGCAATTACTTCTCCATCTGTGAATAAATTGATTTAACAGACTGTTAAAATAAATGTCACATGCAAGATTTTCGGATTTTAAAGGTTATTTTTTATATAATGTGTTATTTGAGACTTGAATGGCAGTGACAGTTTTAATGTGCTTTGCTGCATATTTGATAAACAAAAAACATACATTATAGACAGCTTTAGTTTGAAAGGTTATCTTCACTTCGCTAGAAATATTATATAATGTTCTCCCTTTTGTATTTCTGTTTCACGTGTTCTGACGGTGAGTATGCAGGATTAATAGGCAATTCTCTTTCTTCTCATGAACTTAACTATCATAACTATCTTAATTATCCCCGATTATACAAAAATTTAACATTTATTTCATTTCTTTTATTATTTTATTCCTAACTACACATACGTAATTTAAATTTTAATAAATTTAAGGATAAAATTAATCGGAGTGTTCTTTTTAAGTATCTTCATTCATTGAAACTTGTATTATCATGTTCTTGATTTGATTCTCTGTTTCTAGTAATTCCTATTTTATTAAATTTCGTAATTTTATTGTTTTTGTTATATTTAATTTAGTACTAAATTATTATTTATAAGGACTGCCCTCAAACGCGAGTTTGCTCGGGCAGTTGTGCTCTATGTTTATTCTGTCTGTTCATTTTGTATCATAATATGCAACGATACATACTAAAATACCGTAATGTAGGATCCCTATTTATTAGTAGTTCAAGTATTAAAATATGCTTACACAGTAAACGCGACAGAAACATTATGCGAAATTATTTATTGGAAGTGATAACTCTAATGTAAAGACGTTTATCAAATGTGTATTTCTAAACTGTTTTTGAAAGATAATGGGGTAAAAATTATCTATAGTAACGTCACAAGAGGTCTGAGATTTATATGGCAAAGCACAGACCTCGAGTGACATTTATTAGGATTGTTTCGTGAATGAAATAAAATTGTAAATAATATACCCATAAAATTCGCTCACAAACTGTTACCAATACAATTGAATCGGTCGGAGCTAAAAGTAACTAAGTTAAAATATGCAGTGTTGGGTTATGCAGCAATTTGAACAACGGATGTCATGCGCACCGAACGGTGAAAGAAGGAACTAAGACTTTTAAATATTCTTTTGTCTTCTATAACATAAAAATATAATACTTCTGTTATTATTGGAATGTTTTTTTGCTTCTCCTGAAAGTTTGTGAAAAGTGACTTAATTCCTTTTAGCTCCGACTGATTCAAATGTAGGCCTGTATTAATGAATACCTACAGATGCCTCAAACTAGCAAGCTGTCTCGTTCGCGCAGGCGCATAGAGCATATCTCCCCTACCACTGTCCGCCTACTGCTGTGCACTGTGGACTAGAACGGTACAGTTCAGTTCTAATAACAGCTGAGAAGGCTGTATTCTTTAAAAGAACGCGGAAATGTGTGACTGTCGTTTGTGATAAAATATTTCTTCTATTATGACGAGTAGTAGGCTACAATATCGGGCAGAGTTCTACATGGTGAAACTCGCGAGATGATTTATAATGTGACGGAATTCAAGAAAAAAGAAAGCGAAGCCGGGATATTTCTCATTGATGTAAAGAAGATGCGGGAAAGAGTGGCAGCAGCAATAGTAATTTCTAAGATGACGTTAACTAGGACTGTTGCAAACAACACTACATTCAAAATGGATGACGGCACTGACAAGGAGAAAAAATAATGAAATCACGGAAGAGTCTTTGAAGAAGAAATGTGAAAAATCCGTGAAATATGGAGAGGAATATATGAAGCAGATTCCTCTAATAGAACAAGCCGTGGACAGTTGCATTAATCATTTTTGTGAGGAGTCAAGAAGAAGAAGAAGAAGAAGAAGAAGAAGAAGAAGAAGAAGAAGAAGAAGAAGAAATTAAACAAATTTGTATTGGATTTATAGTTGGGTTTAGATATTTAACACTTTTCAATCTAATTTATTCACTCTCAATTTTATTTTTCTTTGTATTGGAATCCCCTCCTGAGCACGAGTCTTACTCATTCAGGAGTGGGCTAGTTTATATTATATTGTATTAACTAGTATTCATTTCAAACTTATTAGCAAAAAAATAAATAAATAAATAAACAAAGAAACAAATAAGCAAAGAATCAAAGAGGCAAAGAAGCAAAAAAAAATATATCGAATTGAGTGTGAAAAAAGGTTAGCTCAGGAAAATTTTCTAAAAACTCTTTTAAAAGAACATGAAAGTAACAATTGGAGACAGTTTTATAATTATGTACGCAGGAGAAAAGGGAAAAATGAAGGAGTAGTGCTTTTACGAAATCAGAACGGAGAAAGTATAACTGATGACAAAGAAAAGGCCGACTTATTAAATTCCTATTTCATTTCGGTTTTCAATAATAATAATAATAATAATAATAATAATAATAATAATAATAATAATAATAATAATAATAATAATAATAATCCCGCTGATAGGACTGGTTGTGTCACAGACCGTGAATGTGAACCAAATTCGACTTTCAAAATAACTTCCAAAGGGGTTAGAGAGAGACTAACGAAATTAAAAAATCGGAAGTCTCGAGGACCAGATAGTATTACTACAGAGATTCTTAAATTAGGTTCCGAGGCCATAATTCCATACTTAATGCGTATATTTCATGTTTTTTCTATAAACAATGCAGCTATTCCATGTGACTGGAAATCAGCTATAGTGGTACCCATACATAAAGGTGGAAATAAATTAGATTTCGGAAACTACAGACCGATTAGCCTTACATCTGTCGTATGTAAAGTCATGGAGCATTTGATATCGGATTATATTCGTCATGTTCTAAATGCGAAAGACTGGTTTTACAACCGCCAGCATGGTTTTAGGGAAGGCTTCTCATGTGATAGTCAAATTACGTCGCTGGTTCAGGATCTAGCTGAAGAGGTAGATAGAGGCGGAAGAATAGATGCAGTTGTGATTGACTTTTCGAAAGCATTTGATTTGGTGCCACATGACATATTAATAGATAAGTTAAGTAGGCTAGGAATAGATAAAAGAGTGGTGCTATGGATCCAAGAATTCTTAAAAGGTAGAACCCAGAGAGTAAGAGTAGGTCATGAAATATCGGAAATTGGAAATATAAGTTCAGGGGTGCCACAGGGCAGCGTTCTGGGTCCATTAATCTTTATAATATACGTAAATGACCTATGCCAGGATATTACATCAAATGTGAGGCTATTTGCAGACGACTGCATTATCTATAGAAAGATTAGAAATAATTCAGATGTAGATGCTATTCAAACAGACTTGAATAACATTTACAACTGGGCGTTAAAGCATAGGATGAAAATAAATGGTTCTAAAAGTAAATCTATAACATTTTGTAAAACCCGAGAGGAAACTAGTCTTAATTACGAATTCAGTGGTGTTGTAATTCCGCAAGAACAATGTTGTAAATACCTAGGAGTGTATTTAAACTCCAAACTTTCTTGGGGAGAGCATGTTGATAATGTTACAGGCAAAGCATGGAGGGCACTTCATTTTATTATGAGAATCTTGAGAAAGGCTAGCCCCAAATCGAGGTAAATAGCATATCTAACATTAGTGCGACCGTTAATGGAATACGGAACTACGTGTTGGGATCCCTATAGAATATATCAGATAAATTCCTTAGAAAAAATCCAGTATAGGGCAGCTAAATTTGTTAAAGGTAAAAGAGAAGATGGGAACGGTACGATAAAAGAACTTAAATGGGAAACTTTGGAAAACAGACGTAGGAAAACTAGAATAACATCATTGTATAGAGCACATCTAGGTCAGAAAGCATGGGTAGACATAACGGCTCGGTTAGAAAAGCCAACGTACTATGGTAGGAACGATCATGTTTTTAAAATCAAATGTAGGAAACAGAAAACGGATGTAGGTAAATTCTCATTTTTAAATAGAACTATAAATGATTGGAATGACCTACCTGCAGCGGTCTTTGAGGGCTGTCCTTCCTTAAGGAGATTCAAGAATAATTTAAAGAGTTGTGTATAAAGTGAAAATTAAAATTAAGTTGACATTCAACATTTAATTTTTTAAGGTGACATGTATTTATCTAGCCTGTCGAGTTTACTTCCTTGGTTTGAATTGTAAATTATTTAAAAATAGCGTGTAAGAGGACCTTAGACTAGAAATGTTTAGTTTAAATGTAGTTCTGTTTATAAGTATGCATAAGAATGCAATTATTTGACTTATTTGAACTGTTGTATCAGTGAAGCGAGGTGAGTCAGTGAAGTTATGGTTTTACAGTGCAATGAACAGTTCCGATCAGTGATAAATTTATAGCGTCAATGAAATGTGTTCTATAGTGTCAGTGAAATGTGTTACAGAGTGTCAGTGAAATGTGTGCTAAAGTGTCAGTGAAATGCGTCATAGTGCCACTACAGGGAATGAGATGAGAGTAAAGTGAAAGACTATTGAAACTTATGTAGGACCTATACATAATTATGTAGGTTGTGTTGTAAAATTAGGTGTTTTATTTTATGTTTTATTATTATTGTGTTAAATTGTGTTGTGTATTCTTATTGTATTGTGTATAAAATTGTATATGTGTTGTAAATTGTATTATGTATTGTAAATTTTATTGTGTATTGCTTATCATTTTAACTGTGTATTGTTAATATTGTATACACCACTGCCACCGGGTGCTTGCCCACTTGCAGTGTAAATAAATACATACATACAAATAAATAAATACACAAATAAAAGAAGTGAGTAGTGATTCAGATGGAGATTTATCGGGAGTAAAGGAGATCCCTTTGGAGTAGCTAAATAGAAACTCAATTGTGTCTTCCTTTTATTGATTTGTTCATATTGTGCAGATAAGTAATCTGTTTTCCTTGATTTAAAGTGAAAAACTGAAGTTTAATGACAACGCTATAATCTACAATTTGGGTACACATAACTAAAAGAATGATGGTACATTTAAGTCAATCATATACTGCATTATACTAATGAATATATCTTTGCAATTAAAACATAAATCATAAACGCCAATAACATTAAACGAATTATTATGTATTAAAATACTGATCAATATATTACAAGGAGGGTGCATCTTGAATACTTTGTCAAGAGGTCAACTTTTCAGATAATATGACTATACCTGGCTATCGGAGCGTAGGTGGGCCCCCTTCGTTACCTGTACTACATCTCCTCTCAAGGCAGCTTCCTAGTTTGAGGCATCTGTACCTATTCAAACATTGTGAAGTTGAAATTGATGAATATAGATTATTGCAATAAATAAATGGGGGGAAAATGGTATGTTTTATTTAACGACGCTCGCAACTGCAGAGGTTGTACCAGCGTCGCCGGTGTGCAGGAATTTGATTCCGCAGAAGATCTTTTACATGCCATTAAATCTACTGACATGCACACTTAAATCCCGTCGACCTGGGCCGGGATCGAACCCGCAACCTCGAGCACAGAAGGCCAGCGCCATACAGACTACGCCTGAAATCATAATTTAATTTAAACATTTTAAACATTACAAATAACCTGATTAATTAATTAATACATTAATACTTCTTGTATTCCTCTCCATTAACTTTTTTCATGTTGATCACCCAGTCTTTTAGAATTGAAGCAATATTTTCAATTCAGGTATCTGGTAAGAATTCATATTCCCGTTCATTACAAAAATCTTTAAAGTGGTTCCACACACTCACTCTGTTTTTTATTCTGTTATTTGTTTTTGAGTTTCTAATTGCTAATTCAATTCCACTACCTGACACAACATCAAAACGTTTTGTAATGTCCTCCATTTTGACTTATGATTGTTGGTTGTTACGTCATTGTTACATTAATGGATTCATGTTCATCGATTTACGGGGGAGCAGTTGGCGACACTGACTGAACAAAACGATCATGCGATAAATTGATTGCGATAAATAGAGTTTAAAAATTTATCACAATATACAGGGTGTTTCCGAGGTGGTGTTACAAACTTTCAGGGATGATGGCGAAGGACATATGTATCAATTTGAGATAAGGAACCATGGTCCGGAAATAACTGAGTCGAAAGTTATAAGCAAAAATAGTTGTGTGGAAATGGAATTGTAATTTGGCACCACGTGCCCTCCTTCCCTCAACCTTTGGAACAGTCGCGCAAAGATGGTATGGCCCGGATGTCTCCTACGTGGGTACTTGTCCCGATACAATCGGTGAGCTTGTCTACTGTTCCCATTGGCTCATCCGTATTCGAAAATCAAGTCTGCTTATTCTGCTCTCGTGTACTCCTCCATTTGATTAGGACTGATCGACTGGACACTGCAACTTGTACACATACACTGCTGTCTACAGACGTGCATATCAGGACCGACCATGTCCGTTACACATTACGCCATCTGCATTGCTTTAGTGTAGTTTCCTGTCCCCACCCCTCAGACAGCGCACTGAATGGAATACTGTAAGTAAACAACGTCAGGTGAATACTGTATGTGTAAGATGTACAGATAAATACACATAAATAAGGTGTACAGAGGAATAAAATTATTTCATTTCCACACAACTATTTTTGCTTGTAACTTTCGACTCGGTCATTTCCGGACCAGGGTTCCTTATCTCAAATTGCATTCTATTATCATACAAAATATGAATATAAGGCCTCCAATAAATTTATTTTATTCATTCCGATAGTAGAAGAGAAATAATTCTCCTTAATAGATTTACAATCTATCACCTATCCAATCTCAGCTATTCTAACACATGTGCCCTTCGCCATCATCCCTGAAAGTTTGTAACACCACCTCGGGAACACTCTGTATAGGGCTAACCTAGAATGGCTGGAACTCAAAATTTGATTAGGCTTACTCTTTGATCGAAAATTGAATGATGTCATATGAACGAAATAGCCATGCAAAATAAATATTTATCATAAATCTAATCGCAAAGGAACAAAATGATAGAGAACTTTTCCATTCATTCTATGCTAGGGATTCGTTCATTAGAAGGACTGATATTGAACATCTACCATCCTGTACTAGGTTGCCAAGGACTTGTTACATTGACAGCCATTGGACTATCGATTAGCAGAATTCAGAGAAGTGACAATTAAAAATAGAAAGCATACACAACAAAATCACTAACATTAATTAAAATACGCCCATTAAGTTCTATCAGAATCAATACGAACAGCATCATGTTCGTCGTATCCAGGCAACTACTCATTTGAGATAAAAAAATGTATACCTATGTTGGAGCAGACATTTTAATACTGGGGATTTTTTTTCCGATTATGTGCACAGTCCGTTTTATATTACAGAGACAAATATTTGCACAAACATAAATTAATCCCCCCTCCGGCTCGGTGTGACTCTTGCGGCTAGCGGCCCAGTGGACACGGATTACATATCCGAGAAGGAACCAGATATTAATGTCCCTGCTTCAGGGACTCCGGGAGTGACTTATCTTGCATCTGCCTGCGTTACTTCCGGTACAGGGTTTTGAGCCGTTCTGACCGCAAAACCAAGAACGTATTCTCAGTAGACCTACACAGTATACAATAACGATAGGCATATGAAGCCATTCGAGATGAAATAATATGATGATAATAATAATAATAATAATAATAATAATAATAATAATAATAATAATAATAATAATAATAATAATAATAATACTTATTTGCACGATCATAATAATGGTACACTTTCGGTTCGCACTCCCGATGAAGCAAAGGCTTGTGGCCGGGAGTGGAGTTTACATAGAATAATGAAAAAGTAAAATTACAAGTTTAAACCTACACTAAAATAATTATTTAATTGTTTAATTTAAATAATCAAATATATGTAAGCAAAAGAAAGTGATGAGGTGAGCCTGCCTGGAGAGAAATAAAAAATCGGTTGCAGCCGCCAAATTACTCTTCAAGGAACGACCACACATATAAATTGAGGGAAAGAAGGCAGAGGACGGACACTGGAAAGTTTTCTTTTTTCTCAATCGTACTATCAGGGACTGGAATGCTTTACCTGCAGACTTACTAAAGGCTTTACCAACAACCAAAAACGTATTTAAAAATAGGCGTAAGGACCTTACTAATAGACGGTAATTATACACAGTATTTAAAGGGTGTAAATGATATGTTGTTATTGAAGTGTTGTATCAGTGAAGAATTATGTTGTGTCAGTGAAGTGTGTTGTATCAGTGAAGAAGTATGTCGTGTCAGGGAAGTGTGCTGTGTAAGTGAAACGTGTTCCTGTCAGTGAAGCTTTATAGTTTATAGTGGCAGTGCAAAGAATTTGAACAGTGAAATGTTTTTGAAGTGTTAGTGAAATCAGGATAGAATCAGTGAAATGTGTCGTAGTTCCATTGCAGTGAGTGAGTTAACAGCGAAATGAGTGTAATGTGAAAGGTACTTGTGCAGATATCAACATATCATACTCATGGGTTTTAGTTCGATCTTAGTTTTAAGATACAAATTAGATTTATTTCAAATGCTATTTTAAGTGATCGTTTCATTTAATTTAGTATATTCCCTGTTGTTGCTGTTGTTGTTGTTGTTAGTATTATTATTATTATTATTATTATTATGATTATTATTATTATTAATTATTGTTAGTATTAATTATTAGTATTATTATTAATTGTATTTTTAATTAATAAGTTTTTTATTGTCATTATTGAGTGTAATTAGTTACCACTGCCACCGAGTATATACCCATTGCAGTGTGAATAAATACGTACAATATCAAAATAATAATACAAGAAATAATAATACAAGAAATACAATGAAATTATATCAGGTAAAACATAGAAGAATCCATTAACTAGAAAGTACAAATAATAAACTGAAATGAAGAATATTAAATAATACAATTTGTAAAATAAATGCAAAATATTATGCGATAATATAATGGAGTAATAATTATTATATGCATAAATGATATTTGAGTTTTAATTGATTTATTGAATTTTGAAAGATTGAAAGATTTCTAACTTAGGAATTTTTTTTTTTTTTCAAAATTTCATGTAGAGAAAAAATGAAAAATAACAATAGAATACTAATCAGTGTTTAAAATCAGTTGAAGTGCTTGCTTTTGAATAATTTATTATTGGAAGTTGCTAATTTTGAATGTTTTTAATGAAGTTATTATACAATCTCGGGCCGAAATTTGAGGCATGCCTTATTCCTGCTTCAGAATTGAATTTGGGTTCAAACAAAAGACATGATACAATTTGTCTTCTTGTATTGTAACCATGGTCATGATAATTATTATTATTGTTTTTGTGGTAGTATTTTAATAGGGTATATATATGTAAAATATAATGAGTAAAGAGTGCAATTCCAGAAATAATTACTTATTATTATTATTATTATTATTATTATTATTATTATTATTATTATTATTATTATTATTATTAAAATATGGTACTGAAATCTGGACAATGAAAGAGAAGCTCGAAAACTCTTTTATGCTCACTATAATTTGAAATTATCCATGGCCTTACTTACTTAAGGCTTTTAAGGAACCCGGAGGTTCATTGCCGTCCTCACATAAGCCCGCCATCGGTCCCTATCCTGTGAAAAATTAATCCAGTCTCTATCATTATATCCCACCGCCCTCAAATCCTTTTTAATATTATCCTCTCATCTACGGCTCGGCCTCCCCAAAGGCCTTTTTTCCCCTCCGGTCTCCCAACTAACACTCTATACGCACTTCTGGATTCGTCGATACATTCTACATGCCCTGTCCATCTCAAACGTCTGAATTTAATTTTCCTAATTATGTTAGGTGAAAATACAATGCGTCCAGTTCTACATTGTGTAACTTTCTCCATTCTCCTGTATCTTCATCCCTCTTAGGACCGGTATTATAAACGCCGTTTAAACCTTACGTTCAGTTTAAACTCAATGTTATTTCATGTCCTTCCAGTCAAAATAATAACAACAATACGATCTACCCGAAGTTCTGCGGTATTTTGGATGCGAGTGTCGAAATACAATTTTAATATTTTATTGCTATTAGTTTTTCACTGGGTTTGAAACGGAATTGTAACATACTGGTTTTATCCGTATTTAGTTTAAGTCCATTACTAGTGAACCATTTATTTGGTTTATCGTTTGTCTTCGAAATAGGCCTATTTTTTATAAGCTATAGCAAATTGCAAATCAAGATTTCAGGTATAACTCCCTGTAAAGTTGATTTGAATAATTTCGAGGGAAAAATTGTTCCGGAGCCGGGTATCGAACCCGGGACCTTTGGTTTAACGTACCAAAGCTCTACCACTGAGCTACCCGGGAACTCTAACCGACACCGATCCAATTTTTCCCTCTATATCCACAGACCTCAAAGTGGGCTGACAACCGTCAAGCAACCAACTTCGAGTGCACATTGTCTTCTTCTATAAGCAGTAAGGAAGGACACAAGAAGTTTCGTGGACACAAAAAGCTATGCTCAGAGGGACACAATTTGTCTCATTTCATATTTTTATTACCCACTGTTTCACTAGTTCCTTCTTTTTTTTATGAGAGAATCTGCAAGAAAAGAAAAATACTGTAGTACACACGGTAGGTATGCCGGACTTTGTTACACATTTACGCATGAAAAAAATGCTGCTAATTAACAAAACTATGGACTTAACTTCATAAAATTTACCTGAAATATGATATATCAGTTGTCTTTTTCCTTTTGATATTGCAGTTATATGCAGTACACACAACATGTGTGCTTTTTTTTTCGTAGCTCTACCTCCGTATACACAATGTTGTAAGCGGACGAATTTTTACAACGGTAGGCGCTTAGTTCATATCTGCCGTGTTTCGCGGTGGCACCGCAAAGAGCGCTGTACAGGACAACTTGGCCACTCTATATTCTCTTTCTAAGGTACGTACACGTTGGAGCAACGATAAACGATAAAAGAAACGATCTAGCGACGCTTTGGTATTATCAAAGAATCGAGTGTTCATATCGGAGCAACGAGGACGCGGGAAGCGAACATTTTGATTTATCAACAGTAATCTCACTAGACGTTTTGATTTATCTAGAGAAAATCAAAACTCGAGTGGGATTTAATTGACTATTACACGATTAGAAGAAAGTATATAAAGATTAGAAGTAACGAAGTACTCCAATACAATAAAATATTAATTGACTTACGAAAATACAACTGTCTTCAAATGTATTATTGTACCATCTCAACATTACAAATATTACGCTAGATGCATGCTAGATGGCAGTAGTGAGCAATGCCTTCTCGTCGAGAATTCTCGATCTATACATGATGGCAATGTTACTAGTCAAGAAGGCTTTGTTGATTCAGTTTCATTTGATAGATGATTTTCAATAATTCTTAATATTAAACAATCTCTGATACGTGACTATCCATAATATCATATAGCAGAAGCTATAACATAACCTAACTAATATACACGTGTTAAAAAAGTTTTAATTAACGACGATGACATAAAAAATAAACATGAATAATTTTAAAAGGAATAATTATTGAATGTACAATTTTCAAATTTGAATGTGGTTGGTGGTTCAATTGATGTTATATTGGACGTGTGCGTAATAGAAGTGGAACTCGTTGATTTAGGCCTACATGGTGTATTCAACTTATTCAGGATTTCCGAATGGTGCTCTTCATTTATTTGTAAATCGGATTTCAGAAGATGCATAGGTATGATCAGTGATTTTTATTAATTCTTGTTCTTGAATGCCAATGCGAGTCATATTTGAAACTGCTGTGCATCGACTGGCGTGGTTTGTAATTTTATATATATATATATATATATATATATATATATATATATATATTTTTTTTTTTTTTTTGACGTCCAGACCAGCGCAGTGTCAAATGTTGGCAAACAAAGAAAAAATGCTAGGGACGCGATAAAATTAAACAAATGCTAGGGACGCGATAAAATTAAACAAATGCTAGGGACGCGATAAAATTGTGCGATAAGTAGCCATGATTGGTTGAAATACGTCCTTTCGTACCGTTTTATTGGTCAAAAGTAGTATGACGTAGTAAGAGTGTAATAGTCAGAAGAAGATATTCTATACATCCACTTAATGAAAGAAGATATATATATATATATATATATATATATATATATATATATATAGAAAATATTAGCTGCTAGGTTCAAGGTTAATATAACTTAAATACGTACAAAATTGAACCCGTTTCTCATCCCAAAGCTAGTATAAATTCTTTGTGATGTGATTGCTTCTTGCGATCACATAACGTATCACGAATAAGTACACAACTGATCAATTTTCCAATATTCTTACTTATTTACAAATGGTTTTTAAGGAACCCGGAGGTTCATTGCCGCCCTCACATAAGACCGCCATCGGTCCCTATTCTCTGCAAGATTAATCCAGTCTCTATCATCATATCCCACCTCCCTTAAATCCATTTTAATATTATCCTCCCATCTACGTCTCGGCCTCCCCAAAGATCTTTTTCCTCTCCGGCCTCCCAAATTTTCCAATATCGATGATAATTACTTTAATATGCCGAAATAATAATAAATCGATTAATATTCGGATATATTGATAACCACCGGTCATTATATACGAGGCGCATCCAGAAAGTAAGTTTCCCTATTTTTTTTTTTTTAAATACACACTTTCAGGAAAACATTTATTGGCAACAGGTACAGCAATGTTTCAGCTATTTTTCAACATACCCACCATCAGAATTGAGGCACTTGTCGTATCGTGGGATCAACTTTTGTATCCCTCTGTCGTAGAACTCTGCCGCCTGTGAATGGAACTAGCGTGTGACAGATATCTTCAGCTCTTCGTCGTTGCCAAAATGCACAACGGAGGACAGGAATTTCTTGAGATAGAGAGAGAAAGAGAAAGAGAAAGAGAAAGAGAAAGAGAAAGAGAAAGAGAAAGAGAGAGAGAGAGAGAGAGAGAGATGTTCGGCCCATAGGCCTGATAGAGCTGCCGATGAATTTCAATTGGCGCAATGCTTTGTGCATTAAAGAACTTTATCACCGACCGAACCTCGCAGGCGGCGGGAGAAGAAATAAGAGCTTCCATTTCGGACCACTGCTGCCACGCTACTGGCACCAGGCGGGACCTGTCCGGCTGGCATACGATTGATACGTCATAGATCTGTTACGCATGCGCAATTGACACGGCTAATTACGTTTACTTTCAAGGGGAAAAAATCGGGAAACTTACTTTCTGGATGCGCCTCGTACATTAATATTATCTTAATCAGAGATCATATGAAGACAAGAGCGAAGAAAATATAATTTTTCTTTTTCGTCGCTTTTATCGTGTTTCTTCGCTTTTATCTAATATGCACACCTCAATGACAAAGCATGTTTCAATTCTCTCTGATATAGCACCGCTGCTTCTTTTATCGTGTATCTTCGCTTTTATCGTTACTCCAATATGCACACCTCAATGACAATGCATGCTTCAATTCTCTCTGATATAGCATCGCTGCTTCTTTTATCGGTTATCGTCGCTCCAACGTGTACGTACCCTGACTAGTTGACGGGACCCTATTATCTCCTGGCTTAGTTGCCTCATGAGTGATGCCTTAACAGTGTCATTTATAAGGTTCAAATCTGTCTTCGAACAGTTGACTAAACAATAATCCAACCCAAAAATGGCATATCAAGAATAAGGACATTTCGCAAAATGCAAGAGGTTTCATAAATATCCTTCTCTAAAAAAATTTGCGAATTATTCCTGCATAGTAATTATTATGGGCGTCAGAATTAAATAATTAAATATCAACACTGACATTCTTATGATACGTTTCAAAATTTACTAATGAGTATATTAAATAATTTAATAATTCTTTGTAATTATAAAGAAACCACTTGCAATCTGATGCATAAAATATTGAGTATATATAAAGTATTAAAATCAGGTGTCATCGGGCAGTTCCAATGTAGAAATGGCGGAGTTTGAAATGTTGCGTGTGGTTTAAATTATTAGGAGACATGTACATACACTGTTGACTTTTCATACAGATTTAATTTTTTTCTCCATGTTCTATATATTTGTTGACATTTTACGATGTGCTGATCGTATGTTTTGGTTTAAAAGCACATCAATTTCAATTAAAAATGCTCTTTACGCTTTCCACGTACAGCATATCTGGGCCATTAATTTCAGTCTCTCTAACGTTATGACCGCTGTATTACACTACATTTTGTTTCATATTATTATTATTATTATTATTATTATTATTATTATTATTATTATTATTATTTGCAGTAGTAGTAATAGTAGTAGATATTAGTAGTAATAACATAGGCCTATGCATTTTTTCCAACGCCGTTTTGAACTGCAGTTTATTATGTGCAAGAACTCAACCTGGGAAAGAAATGACAGAAATATTTTGCCTGGAGATGTTTATCTGGGATCGGATTCTTTTTACTGAAACCACAGTCTACTATATACAGTCGCGAAGCTTGAGGTGTTTTTTTGCAAATCTCGTGATAAAGCGCTCCAAGCGGTTAGCAACTAGAAACAATAGACTGTCCATGGTCTACTTTGGACTGTGTCGTATTTCTATCGGAGTGCTAGCTCGTTGCGTATTTCACATTGATGCTTATGAAATGTTCATTATTGGCAAAGACGTTTTATAGTTTGGTTATTGGTTGTAATGAAAATGTTAATGGCTAAAATACAATAATTGGAATAATAATATGGAACAAGGAGGAGACGTTTGTAGTGCTATAAATTGTAGCAACAGTAAGAGAAAGAGGCCAGAGTTATCCTTTGTCCGATTTCCGAAAGATTCAGAAAGGTTCCTGGGTTTCCACAGGAATGCTGTGCAGAAACAAAACTCTTAATTTTGAAGTTCTTTGTGACTGTTAGAATACATTATATCCTTAAATTTCACAATAAAATATTTCAGTCTAACCGAAAGGACATTAGATACCGGTTAAAGTTCTGTCACTTAGGCTGCTAAATTTCCAGAGAAATAAAGGTTAGGTCTACTTTTTTTTCAGAGGATATATTTTTAATTGTAGCTATTAATTTTGTTCTTATTTTTATGTGTTATTTTATTAAAGACGTAGAAAAATTAAGTTTGTTTTAATGAAATTTATTGATCACGTTTTATTTTCAATTCTGGTGGGATTATTATTGCTTAGGCCTATTTTTTTCAAAGGATATGTTTTTAATTATAGCTGTTAATTTTGTTGTTATTTTTATTTGTTACTTTACTAGAGACGTAGAAAAAGTCTGTTACAATAAAATTTATTGATCACGTTTTATTTCCAATTCTGGTGTGATTATTATTGCTTAAACTCATCCCTCTTTGATAACTACGTAAGCCTACACTACAAGTACCGGTACGCTTAAGTTACTCCATTAATTCATATTTCCATTATTGTTGTAAAGGGAAATGCAAATTAATATTTATTGGTTTCATAGTTAATTATCGTTATAATCTTGAATGAGTGAAGCTTTTATAGTAAATTTCAGTTCATTTTGCAAAAACAAAAATTATATTACTTATTTCTTGCAGGTATCTTCGAGTTTATGGTGGAATTTAATATACTTCATTAAAAGAATAAATTAACTTCATGCATTTAATATTTCAATAATGGAAGGAAGGTGTTAATTTTTCAAAAAGAACACGACAACGAAACATATTTTGTTGTCTGCTAGGAGAGAGATCTGCGATGATGAGGCGACAGTAGCGATCCTAGTGGTGGGCAACTACCCATGTTTGCATTTTTACTACATATTGAGCTTCGCGACTGTATATAGTAGACTGTGCTGAAACTCTATATCTGGAGCAGT
This sequence comes from Periplaneta americana, assembly GCF_040183065.1. NCBI lineage: Eukaryota > Metazoa > Arthropoda > Insecta > Blattodea > Blattidae > Periplaneta > Periplaneta americana. The sequence goes on along the minus strand of NC_091132.1, from coordinate 26,528,342 downwards.
ATTAATTTTGTTTGAAGCTCTATGTCTGGGGCAAGTTGTTTTTATGGCCTAGGGTAGAGTTATTTTTGCTTGGAGCTATCTATCTGGGACAGGATTCATATTGCTTGAAGCTACTTGAACAGCATTCTTTTTGCTTGGAGCTGTCTGTATGGGGTATAGTTTGTTTGTTTTCTTTGGAGCTCTGTATTAGGATGAGGGTTCTATTGCATGCCGCAAAAGTACAACACACGATCCATAGCTTTAATTACCCTACCGGCTTTTCTTGATCTTTCAAGGGCCGAATCAGGTACGAATTTCTATACTTGGAGTGAATCGGGGGAGATGACTATCGGGGGAAGATGCTTATTTCTTTGTACTTTCACATTCTTCCAATAGAGAACACCACTGAGACATTTTAATGTCTGTAGAGTGGAAGCTAACTCATTTTGTCACTTGTTCTTGTTGTGAGAAGAAGAAAAGCAAGAAAACAGCTTATTTTTTCTGCTATAAAATTGCAAAGTTATGTTAAAATGTTAATACATCCTTGAATTCGTATTAACTGTCGAACCTTTGTAATGGATATTGTAGTAAAAGTTCTAAAGTTTGTATTGTTAACAACCAATGACCTTGTTCCGCCATCTTAGGTTACGTCACAGCACTAGGCAGATGGCAGCACTTGCGGAAGATGGTCATTCTTTTCGGGGTAAGATGGCAACTTGTTGCAAGAGTTTTATTTTTTTGTTTGATTGCAGGGAATGTGTAAACATTACGTAATTCCTTACCGTACCCTTAAAGGCCTCCTAAAAATAATGACAACAAAAAATTGTACTGGTTTGAATTTATTGTGTGCAAGAAGTGATTTCACAAGTCTTGCACACGGCAATACAATATGTGCAATGACTGTGTTCCTGAGTAGTGTAAACGAGTGAGAAAGTGTCCATGAGCTTTATATTGAGTCAATTTTGTTATATACATGTATCAAACTAAGTTCAGGTAAAACACATATCAGTAAATATGTTAATTGCATTTGCCATCTTACCGGACTATCGCGGAAAGATGCCTACAGTGCAGGCAAAAAGAAAACCTGTATCTATAAACAAGGTAATTAATGTTTTCTGTTTTGTAGCAAAAATATAGTTTCAAAATGCCTTCCAGACTTCGATATTTCAGTATGAAATTCAAAACTAAATGAAGAGTATCTTAAATTTTCAATCAAGGCAAAAGTCAGGTAGGCCTATCTTCCCCAGATCCACTCTAAGCTTACATTTTCCCACTGTGCACCCTATATATGAAATTATTGTCTAAGTCCCACGGCTGGCCTGGATGACATTCGTGAATCCGATGCTGACAGGTAGGAAATCGTGCCTCAGTTCTGACAGAGCCAGATCACACCTTAGATGAGTAACCGATAAACCCAGGATTCGGAACCCAGGAACTTAAATCCTGTGTCATTACCTGAAACTTGTTCTGTCTTCAGCCTGTTTGCAACTTTTAAACATAGGTGAGATGAGGCATGTGGAAAGTACTGACGGAACGAAATGGGCAAAAGGAAGTAGCCTACCATGACAAACAATCTGCAACGTCTGTTTTGTTCACTATGAACTGCATCACGATCGGACCGGAAATCGAACCCCAGCTGCCTAGATAGAAAACCAGCAGTGAGCCACACACGAGGCCAAGATAAGGGACAGTAGTACCGGTGGTCAACCCATGTTCCAGATGACCACAAGGTGTGAAATGTCGTAAAGCAGAGACGACGCCGTCTGAGTGATACAGGCTGCACTGTAAGTGCCTGTTTCTGTATTATCCGCATCTCGACGCCATACGAATCCTAATAACATTATAGTCACTACAAGACAGAAATATTTGGTATGTAAATCGAATCTGCATATATCAAAAGTGAACAAGACAGCTATCTGTGAAGGATAGGACATCTTCGTAGGAAATGTTCAGAATGAAACATAACGACGTAGTGTGCTCATATTCTGTATGGAAATCTAAGTTTCGATCGGAATCTTTCTTCAAAAGTGTTATGAATTAAAAAAATTTGCGTGTTGTAGTAGTGGTGGTGGTGGTGGTGGTGGCAGCGGCAGCAGCAGCAGCAGCAGCAGCAGCAGCAGCAGTAGTAGTAGTAGTAGTAGTAGTAGTAGTAGTAGTAGATGTTGTAGTAGCTGTGTGCCTAAAATCTACAATACATTATCACCTTCATATCAATCAGACGCTAAATAACCTAGATGTTGATACGGCGTCGTAAAATAACCCAATAAAATAAAAAATCTACAATACAGTATTGACAGCTTTACTCCTCTTCCGAAAAATGTCATGCTGAATAATTTATCGCTATTAAACATCCATTAAAAGCTGTACTAAAAAGAGTTGGTAAAAATGAATAATGATGAAACTGATCAACAAGATAAAAATAAATTGGCTGTGTCACTGACTGAGAAGAAACTGCCCATTGAAGGATGCACTGGAAGGAATGGTGAACGGGAGAAAAGTTTTGGGGTAGAAGAAATATCATATGATAGACAATATTATGATACATGGATAGTATGGAAAGACTAAGAGGAAGGCGGAAAATAGAGAAGATTGGGGAATGCTGGGTGTGCAGTGAAAGACCTGTCCTGGAGTAGAAAATCTATACTAATAATAAATGTGTAGCCGAAATTTTTCTGGTAATTTTCGATTTTCCAAAAATAATTGGTCCTAACATATATAATTAACCACCCTGAAACCGAAAATCGCTTTTTTGAAATTTTTGTTTGTATGTCTGTCTATCTGTCTGTCTGTCTGTCTATATGTTTGTTACCTTTTCTAGCGATAATGGCTGAACGGATTTCGATGAAAATTGGAATATAAATTAAGTTCGTTGTAACTTAGATTGTAGGCTATATGGCTTTCAAAATACATTATTTAAAAGGGGGATTATAAGGGGGCCTGAATTAAATAAATCGAAATATCTCGCTTATTATTCATTTTTTTGTGAAAAATGTTACATAACAAACGTTTCTTTAAAAATAATTTCCGATAAGTTTTATTCCTTGAAACATTTTGATAGGACTGATATTTAATGAGATAAATGAGTTTTAAAATTAAAATAACTGCCATCTAAGGCCGTGTAATAAATTAAAAAACAAATGACTTCGTCTATAAGGGGCCTTGGACAGCAACAATCGAAAGCTATAAAAGATAGCCTACAGATAATGTTTCTGCGTTTCTATGAAGTAATATCGGAAGCTAAATTAACAGATTTGTATAATTAATTTCACCATTGGAAAGTGTAGTTTCTCTAGATGGACATAATGCTATAATGTTATCACAGTAACTTCTGAGTGAATCGAGGACAGGTAAGATTAAAATAGATTCCTATGCACAGAAAACTTGATAGGCTATTCTGTATATTCGTTTCCTGTATTTCTTAAACTAATTTTTATGACCAAATGAGTGGTCTCTGGATCAAAATGAACGCATTTTAATTTTTTAATTCAATTTAAATTAAGTAATATATTAAACGATTTATCCTTCTATCAAACACGAATGTTCCCTGGATCAAATGTCCTATTTTAATTATGTAATTACTTTATATTTATTTCTAACGGGTGCAGCGCAGCGCACGGGTACGGCTAGTTATTAATAAAATAAAACCTACAGTATTAAGTAATATATCACTTCTGATTGAGATTCTGGCTGATATGTACATCTATTATCAGGCAGTACATCTCACTTGACGATAAGTGTCATAGGAAGAGGAGTTTGTATGAATCTGAAGTCTGATTAGTGGAATATGTAGCTAATCAGCGATGTATTCATTGGAGGGGGAAAGGAACTGACCACCCTCCCCATTAACTCCTGGCCTAGTTGTCTCATGAATTATGCCTTATTGGTGTCACATATGAGGTTCAAATCTGTCTTCGGACAGTTGACTAAACAACAACAACAAGTAATATATAGGAAGTATAATATTTGTTACTATGTGAAAAGCATTTATTTAACGTTTCGTTGCTGGTATTTTTGTATACAGGGTGATTCACGAGGATTTACCGTCCCTTACGGAGCTTATTTCCGAAGACATTCTGAGCAAAAAATATCATATAAATATTTGTCCTAATCTCAATATTTTGAGAATTACGCTAATTTGAAGTTGTTTGTAAAATACCATTATTCTTGAGTTTTAAGGATAAAAGAATATTACAGGTAAAGAATGAACTATTCAGGAGTATCATTTCCTTAAGTTAGCTAGTATTCTAAAGCTAAAAATGTGTTGTGAATCCATAGTTTTTGGTACAGAATTTTTTTTCGATTTTTAACTACAAAATTACATTTTCTTACGAATTTATCACAACAATTGTTACGAATCACGCCACTCTTGTAAATTCTTTAAGACTGTACATTAGGATGGATAATTAAACCTTAAAGAATCAAGTACCTAAAGTCGTATGATTTGTAACAATTTTTTTTCAAAACTGCGTAAGAATGATGTCATTTTTTAGTTAAAAATTGAAAAATAAAATTGTGTAAACAATTAACAACAGATTTTTAGCTTCAAAACACTAGCCAATTAAACAAATGAACTTCTGAATAGTTCATTTCCTATCTGTATTTTTTTTTTACCCTTAAAACTAAAGGAAGTATTTTACTATCAACTTCAAATTAGTGTAACTTTGAAAATATTGAGATTAGGACAAAAGTTTATATGACATTTTTGCTCAGAATGTCTTAAAAAATAAGCTCCGTAAAGGACGGTAAATCCTCGTGAATCACCCTGTATAGTTGTGTGTTAACATTAAGTAAAAATACTGAAATAATATTGGACTAAATGTTAAAGTATTGTAGGTATATACAATACATATACAATGTCATTAAATGTTTCATATTCCTTCTTTCTTTTCTATAGCCTTGTAATATGATTATAGTATCGGAAAGAATAATATGTTATATACTCGTATGTATACAGTAATTGTATATTTTGAATTGTGTGATTGTAAGTTTGCTTAATATTGTTTTTGCTCGACCATACTATAATACTCTCAACACATGTCACGTAACTTTATCTTAATGACATACATTAAAGTACTGCTATTTAATATGTTATTGCAACTATCGATTTCCAATTAAGCATATGCGATATTGATTAATATCGTACGCGCAACATTCCGCAAGCCTTGAGAGCAAGAATTCAAAATGGCAGGCGCGAGTTTTGAAAGTGATATTGATCGAATCACTCAAATAAACTTTCACTCAACTTCAAACATTCTACTGGGAGTTATTCCCCAAATAAATTTCATAAACCGCATAATAAACAACATATATTTAAAATAAAATAAATTGTTTTCATGTTAATTTTAATATTCCATTAAATTGAGTTCAATTCCTGTGTTTTAATATGTGTTGCTTTGAGGTTAAAATCTCCATACCAAGCCCTACAGAAAATCAATAAATACGGTATACAAGCCTGCCATCTGCTGCACTATTCTGGAACAAAGACAATCATAATCGTGCCATCCGTTGCGATAATCGAGAATACACTGAAAATGTACTCATATTCACCATTTCACTATCATTAAAGTAACGAGGTAAGATATTTGTAAAAACTCTGAACCTAGGCATTTATTTATGGTCTAACAAAAACAGTCGTACACTTACGCTCGTTTCGCAAACATACTCGCATCTTCATTACTAATTACTAACATTATAGACTTGTTGCATAATATTATACTATAACAGTCTTACTAATAAACTGTGTATAGTTTTTATACGAGACTTATGCAGAGTTGAGACAGAAAACGTTACTAATAAACCGTGAATAAGCTATGGACGTATAAACAGGCTGTAACTATACAATGGGAATTGCTTTGCAGTAGTTATATACACGAAACCCCTTGTTTAAGTGTTGTATATAGCGAAAAAATGGCCGCCCCTCTAACAGCTGTTCGTATCGACTGTCATTTTATGATGATGGTTACCTTGTAACCACAGAAGAACAAACCAAAGATCATAGAATTATAAGAATAATATTGCTGTAACTTGTACTCTTTGACCAAAATGTAGTGTGGTAATCGATTAGAGCCAGTTGTACTATCGATATTTAACACGCCACACTAGAGCGCTCTACCGGATGCAATAGAGAACCTCAGATATTCTATTACCTTTCGTAACGAAGTAATGACGAAACTATGACGTAGCTGTGTAACAGTCATACTGTTATACACGACGTATGTAGTGATTATTAGTAAGGAATTTACACACGACTTATAAACGAGCTACTCATTGTATAAGTATAAGACAGTTAAACGTCTGTATATAGAGTTTTTATTAGTAAGACCGTAAATCAATAACATTTTAACGGACATTTTGCTATGTATGAAGTGAAATATTATTTCAAAGGACTGGAAAATTAACCTAAACATATTTTTTAAGTATGTACTAGATTTATAACAATCTAGAAACAGAAAAATTAGTACTATACAAAACTTTTTCCATATACGATAATTTTTATGTGTTTGTACGATAATTACTTGCAAACGGAGTGGCAAAACTGCTCCCAGCTATAGGTCAGCGCTAAAGTTCTCACAGATAGACGTGTGTTCGGTTCCCGCCTTCAGAAAAACACACGACTAATTAGTACTTTAAATGAAAGTTCGGTTTATCCCGTTTTGCTGGGTTTGTGGTGAAATAGAAGCTGTCACAATGCTTCGGTTTCCTATGTAATCATTTCGTAGAACTCCATTATCGCCCAAGTCTCTTACCTATTTTGAATAGATTGTGTAGTTTGAATGGATCATTAATTGAAACAAATATCAACCATGTGAAATCGGCTTACCGGTACTCGGAATTGGGTATACAGAAGATCCGATGACTTGATCCGAAGTGGAGCAACACATAGTTTACCGTGCAATATTGTGAACATGATGCCTTGCGTTCCGTGGGTGTTCTGTTCTACGAATTACGTTAACGGTTTAGAGAGGAATAATAGATGTGCGAAAAAATTTTAAACAGCGGATGTATAATTTTAAGCGACGGCCAATATGATACGATTAAATATTTACTAACTAATCTGCAAAGTGAATACCTCACTAGTTCACACTTCACAGTTAAAACACACAAGTCCAGTCCAAATCTATATCAATAATAAAACTGTAATCTATTTCCGGTAATTTTCGCTTTTAAAAAATAATTTGTTAACATATACAGGGTGTTTCCGAGATGGTGTTACAAACTTTCAGGGATGATGGCGAAGGGCACGTGTATCAATTTGAGATAAGGGACCCTGGTCCGGAAATGACCGAGTCGAAAGTTATAAGCAAAAATAGTTGTGTGGAAATGGAATTGTAATTTCGCACCACGTGTCCTTCTTCCCTTGACCTTTGGAACAGTCGTGGAAAAATGATATGGGCCGGATGTCTCCTACGTGGGTACTTGCCCCGATACAATCTGTGAGCTTGTCTACTGTTCCCACTGGCTCATCCGCATTCGAAAATCAGGTCTGCGTATTCCGCTCTCGTGTACTCCTCCATTTCACTAGGACTGATCGACTGGACACTGCAACTTGTACACATACACTGCTGTCTACAGACGTGCATATCAGGACCGACCATGTCCGTTACACATTACGCTATCTGCATTGCTTTTGTGTAGTTTCCTGTCCCCACCCCTCAGACAGCGCATTGAATGGAATACTGTAAGTAGATAACGTAAACAACGTCAGATGAATACAGTACGTGTAAGAAGTACAGATAAATACACATAAATAATGTGTATAGAGGAATAAAATTATTTCATTTCCACAGAACTATTTTTGCTTGTAACTTTCGACTTGGTCATTTCCGGACCAGGGTTCCTTATCTCAAATTGATACATATGCCCTTCGCCATCATCTCTGAAAGTTTGTAACATCACCTCGGAAACACTCTGTATAATGAACTGTCTTGAGACCGAAAATCGCTTTTTTTTTCTATTTATATGTTTGTTACCTTTCCATACGATAATGGCTGAACTGATTTGTAGTAAAACTGGTTTGTGAAATAAGTAAGGTCCCACTTAGATTTTAGGGTATATGGCATTCAAAATCATTTCTTCAAAAGGGGGGTTGTAAGGGGGAATGAAGTAAACAGATCGAAATATCTCGTTTGTTATTAATTTTTTTGGATAATTATAGAATTGAAACTCCGGTTTACAACGCGAATTTTGTGACCAAGTTTCTCTCGACTCACCACATTCAAATGATAACAAAGGAGTGCGGTGTTTTTTTGTAGAAAGGAAAATATTTAAACCGGCGTCATTTGGGTTAACTGGAGTATTAATGAGGGCAATCCTCAGCCTGTCTGTGTGGTTTGTGACGAAGCTCTCTGTAATCCATCAATTGTACTACACGTCAACATTGGAGGGTGTGCTTTCGTTTTACTTGTCAACATCAGTCAGGACAGAAAAGCACTGACGAACGATTCTCTTCACTGACGAATTGAAATTCAGTCTGATATCACCGGTTGGAAAGGGAAGCTTATAAAACAATGGAAGCAGGTTTAAACCCTTCTGTGAACAGAACATAACACTAATGAACTTCTGATCAGAAGTAATGTTGATGAGCGAAGGAACTCTAGAAATTTTGATACGTCAACAAGGAGCTCTTTCTTCATCTTTGAAATGTATACTCATCTTCCTATTCTTCACACGCTGGAGGATAATCTTCATTGCCTCCTCGAGGCATTTTTATGTAGTCATAGCTGGCGATCGCATCGAAGTTTTCAATCCATGATACTGGTCAATCTTTTGACGCCTGTTCCGGAACTTCTAGACCAGGCCTTCACAAACGGCGCTCATTAAGCGCGGCCGCTCCTTCGGAGAGGGAGAGCCGTCTAACAGCTCGCCGGAAAGGTACGTCGGAATGACGTAGGCCTGATACAGGTAGAGGATAGTCAACACAACTGTCTGGTGTAATGTGTATTATCAGTAGCTATTTCACTTTGCTTCCATTATATAGTCAACTCTTTTTAGTACAGCTTTTAATGGGTATTGTGATAAAGTAGTCAGCATGACATTTTTCGGAAGGTAAGTAAAGCCATTAGGAAAGTTCAGAATAACAGAGAGGGTTTGAAATTGAATGGGTTACATCAGCTGCTTGTCTATGCGGATGACGTGAATATGTTAGGAGAAAATCCACAAACGATTAGGGAAAATACGGGAATTTTACTGGAAGCAAGTAAAGAGATAGGTTTGGAAGCAAATCCCGAAAAGACAAAGTATATGATTATGTCTCGTGACCAGAATATTGTACGAAATGGAAATATAAAAATTGGAGATTTATCATTCGAAGAGGTGGAAAAATTCAAATATCTTGGAGCAACAGTAACAAATATAAATGACACTCGGGAGGAAATTAAACACAGAATAAATATGGGAAATGCCTGTTATTATTCGGTTGAGAAGCTTTTATCATCCAGTCTGCTGTCAAAAAATCTGAAAGTTAGAATTTATAAAACAGTTATATTACCGGTTGTTCTTTATGGTTGTGAAACTTGGACTCTCACTTTGAGAGAGGAACATAGGTTAAGGGTGTTTGAGAATAACGTGCTTAGGAAAATATTTGGGGCTAAGAGGGATGACGTTACAGGAGAATGGAGAAAGTTACACAACACAGAACTACACGCATTGTATTCTTCACCTGACATAATTAGGAACATTAAATCCAGACGTTTGAAATGGGCAGGGCATGTAGCACGTATGGGCGAATTCAGAAATGCATATAGAGTGTTAGTTGGGAGGCCGGAGGGAAAAAGACCTTTAGGGAGGCCGAGACGTAGATGGGAAGATAATATTAAAATGGATTTGAGGGAGGTGGGATATGATGATAGAGAATGGATTAATCTTGCTCAGGATAGGGACCAATGGCGGGCTTATGTGAGGGCGGCAATGAACCTCCGGGTTTCTTAAAAGCCAGTAGATTCTATCGGACATTGTGATGGTGTTTAATATGTTTACATCTTCAATGCCGCTACAGATAAAGCGATCAGTTTTCATCGCGGGTGAATGAATAAACTTGCATATTATGCGGAGAAATACTTTAAGTCCTCATTTCTTGGTATATGTCGACTTAAAACATCCTGGAGAAACGAAAACTGTTACCATACTTTCCAGAATAATCTTTCACCTCCCAATCACACAATATCTTTTATAAGTTAACCTCTGTGTTGACCTATAAATCACGATGAATTAAGGATGACGCATTTCATTATCCTTCTATGTAAAGAGAAGAACGAGTTTCGGGGAAGTAGTTGATGTATATGCAATGAAACAAACAATGCTTAAATTGGATCCAATGAACTCGTCAGGCTTTGCAATAACTCATTTCATATTGATCGCAAGGTAGCGGAAAGTTCACAAATAGCTTTGGTTCTCGTATTCAAACCATGGCAACTTGACGTGTGTTGAGGTCAACCGAAAGAGGATAATTGTGTGTTGCGTCAGAAAACAGATGTGGTATTATCCAGATATTTGTAAATGGGAACATTTCTCTTTGTCTAATAAGAACAAATCATGTTGGAATTCTGACATGCATTACGAGTAATATACGAAATACCTTTCCATAGAATATAACTCACGTAAGGTAATTTGGTAGATGGAAAGTTTGCTTTGAATATAACTAATGTAGACAGAATCTTCGGTTAATATACAGGGACATCACTTTATTTTTACCAACATTTTTAACATTAACCTGGCTATACTCGGAAACACTGTTGCCCCCTTCCATTACAGGAGTTTGATGTTACTATTGCAATATGTAAACAAATCATTTTACTAGGTATAGGACGAGAGAAAAGTAGTGTATCCATTTATGTTGTAGGGAAATACGATATTACGATTTTCAATTTGATCATCACTTTTATGGAATTTAACAAAATACAGTACAGTAGTAACATTTTTTTTAACTCAACTTTTTAGGCGGCTATGATCGTTATGTAATGTCTACTTTATTTAGCATAATTAATTTTTGGTGTTAACATACAATATAGAGAGTGCATTTAAATTGGGGGGGTCATAAGTAAAGGGCTGTAAGTGCACTTAAGTTACTTTTGAGAAAATGGGGTTTAAATATTTAAGCTTTCGTAAATTCGGTGAAATTTTTATTTAAATTTTAATGTGTGATGCGATTAAAATATTCCTTTGCCACTAAAATTTTAGATACCTTAGCTTACACTGGATGCACTTAACTCATGTTATTACAAATGTCACTAGCATTCCTTTGCTTCTAGCCACCTCAATTCAAAGAAAGCTAATCTGAATTTTTAAACAAGTTGCTGAAAATGGTTGCCGTTCATTACAATGCAGGCTTCAATTCTTTACGCATATTATTAAAAACATTTTGAAGCATATTCTCTGAAATTTAATTTATCGTTTCTTCAATATAATTTTTTAGTACGATATTATTAATATAGGTTCTTTCTTCTATAGAAAACGCAACCATATTTCTGAAACATACTATACACTGCAGTGTTTACTTCACTGCTTGAAGACTTCGAATGCAACGGCGGCCGTAAGTTTGTGTGTCTGACGGGAGCAAGGACATTAGGGAAGGGATGAGAGTGAAGTACATTCAGAAATGCAGGTATAATAAAAATGCAAGTAAAAATAAAATGATATCCCTGTATAATTCTGCGCCGTTTCTCTCCCTCCCCCCCCTCTCTCTCACACACATATCCTTTGTATACATAATTACGTGCAAAATAATCAAATGATAACATTCATTTATACGAGGTGTTCCAAACTAACAGGATCAAAATAATACATATGGTAGAGAAGCTGAAGAATAATTTTTTCAGATGGCGAAACCAATTGCAATGGTCAGAGAAGCCATCTTATACTGAGTGGAATTGAAATGATTCTGCAGATTGAAAGGGACGATAGAATTAATAGAAAACCTATATTACGTTTTGTGATTAAATGCACGGTTAATTAGAAAATTGACACTTAATATTTAAGGAGAAAAATTCGCTCCTGCGCCGGGGATCGAACCCGGGTCCTTGGTATTACATACCAAGCGCTCTGACCACTGAGCTACGCCGAATGCAATTCACAGCACCGGATAAAACCTTCCCCCTTCGGTGTTTCCCTTTGTGGCCTTATTCCAAGTTAGGCATATATTTGTTGACGTGTATCCAATGTCAACTGCCATCCTAGATCATATATGTAACAGATAACTCATCGCTACGTTAAAATCGGCAGCACTTTGAATAGAACAACCGCCAGGATCGCCACCCGTCCGCCGTAAACGAACACGAGATGGCAGCACAGTCGCTAATGCAATTCAAATGGGTATTATGACGTGACTCCTTATGTAACAACTAGATGGCAGCGTAGTAAACCTGACAAAAGTTGTTAACCTCAAAGCCTATAACCCCGACATATCTGTTACATATATGATCTAGGCTGCCATCAATGTCCCCGGCGCAGGAGCGAATTTTTCTCCTTAAATATTAAGTGTCCATATTACAGATAAATTTTGTAGGACTTTTTTCAGTAGGTTATTTTACGACGCTTTATCAACATCTCAGGTTATTTAGCGTCTGAATGAGATGAAGGTGATAATGCCGGTGAAATGAATCCGGGATCCAGCACCGAAAGTTACCCAGCATTTGCTCATATTGGGTTGAGGGAAAACCCCGGTAAACCTCAACCAGGTAACTTGCCCCGACCGGGAATCGAACCCGGACCACTTGGTTTCGCGGCTAGACGTGCTAACCGTTACTCCACAGGTGTGGACTTTTTGTAGGACAAATTAATATAATCTATAATAGAAAATTGAGTTGAAAGTTCCAGCAGTCTGGCAAAATCGCCGCTAACACACTGCTCTTTCTTCTCGTAATACAGATGTAAGAAGTCAACGAACTCAGATCTGTCTTCCTAGGTCAGGAATGACAAAATGAGCCATAAATGGCATTTGTCATAGCTGTGGTTCGACACTTCTACAGTGGTTAGTTGGATGATTGACAACTCAGCTGAAAGTTCGATTGCTCGAAAATTAGTTGCTAATATCTTATCATAGTAAAAATACTAAAAATTGATTGTACAGTAGTCTGTTTCAAAAGATATAAAGTTTTTTTTTGTTTTTGTTTTACTATTGATTAAGTTTACTTTTTTAAAAGTGTATCATTATTGTAACCATACAAAAAACACACTACTTTTATTAATTATTTTCCAAAATATCAGTACAAAATGATTTTTGTTCTTCAGGAATATAGGGTTACTATAAGATAATATTTTCTTGGTAGCTCAGTTGGTAGAGCAGCTGGCTACGGACTGAAAGGGCCGGGGTTCGATCCCAGGTGGTGACAGGATTTTTTCTCGTTGCCAAACTTTCAGAACGGCCCCCAGGTTCACTCAGCCTCCTATAAAATTGAGTACCGGGGATAAAAGGCGGTCAGAGCGTGGTGCCGACCACACCACCTCATTCTAGTGCCGAGGTCATGGAAAGCATGGGGCTCTTCCTCCTTGCCCCCCGAGTGCCTTCATGGCATGTTACGAGGATACCTTTACCTTTTTTACCTTTACCTATCAATACTGTAATATCATAGGCTACTTACGACGGAAGTAATATCTTCTTGTGCAATATTTGAAGTGTGAGATAATGTAATTTCAGTGATTTTAAAAATTGAATGTTTATAAATCTGTTTTCTATACTTCAAAATATTAAAACATCAATAGTTTAGAGTGCATTATTCATTACGTGAGGGGTGAAAATATTATATTATGTGATTAGTTAATTAGATATTTTACAATAAGCATGTTTAATATTACAGTTTCGGAATAAACCGCTTGTTTCAATTTGTTTCAATACGAACACATTGTACACAGAGTTCTGGATTCTACATATACTATCATAAATTTGTAACATTTAATGTAAGAATGTTTCAACATATGTAAATATCCCAAGGTTGTAATTCGTAGTAGATTACTTTTTATAGGAGACAGCTGATACAATTATTACCACGCGAGCCACAACTCTCTCGCGGTGGCCATTGACCTTGACAAGACTAGCGTAGGTGAACCCCCCTCTCTCTCTCTCTCTCTCTCTCTGCTGTGACTATAATGTTGCACAAACTGTTCGCTTCGTTCAGTGGCTTCAAATTAGTGGTTTTTAAATTAAGTTTACGCGAAAACCGTGCACGCTATGGAAATACGCAATAGTTACCAAATAAGAGGGTTTTAAAAATTTGGGGGGGGGAACCTTTTTTTTCTGGCAAAACTATGAATTTTGCACCAATATGGTATTACACTTTTTTTGTTACGTACAACATGAGCTATTCTACGCAAAGCTGCGGGGTTATTTCACTTCCACGCTGTCAATAATATTAAAATGGATTTGAGGGAGGTGACATGTGATGACAGAGACTGGATTAATCTTGCACAGGATAGAGACAGATGAAGGGCTTATGTAAGGGCGGTAATGAACCTACGGGTTCCTTAAAAGTCATTTGTAACTAGTTAGTAATTATGTCAGGTGAAGAACACAATGCGTGCAGTTCCACGTTGTGTAACTTTCTCCATTCTCCTCTTAGCCACAAATATTTTTCTGAGCATCTTATTCTCAACACCCTTAGCCTCTATTCCTCTCTCAAAGTGAGAGTCCAAGTTTCACAACCATACAGAACAACCGGTAATATAATTCTTTTATAAATTGATCCGTTGAGATCAGAAATGGTGTAAGTCAAAAATGAGAAATAAGGGTTAAAGTAAGCTTTCTGTAAAATACAGCGCAAAGTAGCAATTAATATTCAATTTACTTAAACTATTAGCAGTCAGTGGATAGTACGAAGGACATATTAATTGCTACTTTGCGCTGTATTTTACAAAACGTTTACTTTAAACCTCATTACACAATTTTGACTTACACCAATTCTGCTCTCAACGGCTCAATTGTAAATTTAAGTTTTTTTTTAGAGCATACTGGGAGATAAAAGTTTCTCAACCGAAAAATAACAAGCACTTCCCATATTTATTCCGGGCTTAATTTCCTCCCGAGTATCATTTGTTATTCTTGCTCCAAGATATTTGAATTTTTCCACCTTTCCAAACTAATTCATTACAGTTCACAAGAGCAAGAGTAACATGTTAGAAAAATAAAAAATAAATCACAATTTCCACGCAAAATTTCATTCCGTTACCTCTTAGTTTTGCAACATGAGGAACCGATCTCTTTAGTCGACGATCGTTGAGACGGGCAAGTTGTGTAAATTGCAATTCATACGGTTCAACAATGATACAGATTGTAATCCAATTTCAGTATACTTAGAATAAAACTTAAGAAAAGTGAAACGTAAAGAACAGATGATACTTGAAAAAGGTAGAATATGTCGATCTCTCAGACAAACAAAACATTGCCAGCTTCTAATAATAAGGACCACTCAACAATTTCAGTAAAATTCATTATGGACGGGTCTGTTTACATTCTACTCCAGCTGCGAAAGGGAGGATATTGAGCAAATACCTTCACTGCGCAGAACTTGGAACAACAAAAAGAATAGTACCTGAATTCTCTCTGACATTCCTATCTAATTCTTTCTCTCTTTCTTCTTTTCATTATTATTGGTGATGGTCATGTTTTAGGGCGCGTCAGCATATATAGCTATTTGAGCTCGTTTACAAATATTATTAATTCATTTTTATTACGGATCCTTTTTCATTATTTTTTGCGTCCGTTTCCCATTATTTACATCAAAATTACATAAATTCTTACTTTAGAGATTAATTACTGATTAATACTTGTTACTTATAATGAAACTAACGTCTGCCCATCCTTCTAGTTATAATTAATTTATATCAATAAAATACAAAATCTCTAATAGCTAAATCCTATTATATTATTATTACTATTACTATTATTATTATTATTAGGTTATTATTATTATTATTATTATTATTATTATTATTACTACTACTACTATTATTATTTAGATTAACTATTGACCAGATATTTTGTATTCGACAGATAATGGAGAAAAAATGGGAGTATAAGAGTACAGTGCATCAGTTATTAATAGATTTCAAAAAGGCATATGACTCGGTGAAGAGAGAAGTTTATACGACATTCTTATTGAATTTGGTATTCCCAAGAAACTAGTTCGATTAATTAAAATTTATCTCAGTGAAATGTACAGCAGAGTTCGTATAGATAAGTTTCTGTCAGATGCTTTTCCAGTTCACTGTGGGCTAAAGCAAGGAGACGCACTATCACCTTTACTTTTTAACTTTGCTCTAGAATATGCCATTAGTAAAGTCCAGGATAACACAGATGGTTGGGAATTGAACGGGTTACATCTGCTGCTTGTCTATGCCGATGACGTGAATATGTTAGGAGAAAATCCACAAACGATTATGGAAAACACGGGAATTTTACTGGAAGCAAGTAAAGAGATAGGTTTGGAAGTAAATCCCGAAAAGACAAATTGTATGAATAAATGATTATGTCTAATGACGAGAATATTGTACGAAATGGAAATGTAGCAACTGGAAATTTATCTTTTGAAGAGGTGGAGAAGTTCAAATATCTTGGAGCAATAGTAACAAATATAAATGATACTCGGGAGGAAATTAAACACAGAATAAATATGGGAAAATGCCTGTTATTATTCGGTTGAGAAGCTTTTATCATCCAGTCTGCTGTAAAAAAAATCTGAAAGTCAGAATTTATAAAACAGTTATATTACCGGTTGTTCTTTATGGTTGTGAAACTTGGACTCTCATTTTGAGAGAGGTACAAAGATTAAGAGTGTTTGATAATAAGGTTCTTAGGAAAATATTTGGGGCTAAGAGGGATGAAGTTACAGGAGACTGGAGAAAGTTACACAACACAGAACTGCACGCATTGTATTCTTCACCTGACATAATTAGGAACATTAAATCCAGACGTTTGAGATGGGTAGGGCATGTAGCACGTATGGGCGAATCCAGAAATGCATATAGAGTGTTAATTGGGAGGCCGGAGGGAAAAAGACCTTTAGGGAGGCCGAGACGTAGATGGGAAGATAATATTAAAATGGATTTGAGGGAGGTGGGATATGATGATAGAGAATGGATCAATCTTGCTCAGGATAGGGACCAATGTCGGGCGTATGTGAGGGCGGCAATGAACCTCCGGGTTCCATAACAGCCAGTAAGTAAGTATTATTATTAATATTAATATTATTATTATTATTATTATTATTATTATTATTATTCTGATAATATCCATATATTTTATATCTACTACTACTACTACTACTACTACTACTACTACTACTACTACTACTACTACCACCACCACCACCACCACTAATAAGTACTACTAAGTACTACTAACTACCACTACAACTACTAACTACTAACTACTGACTGCTACTACTACTACTACAACTACTACTACTACTACTAATAATAATAATAATAATAATAATAATAATAATAATAATAATAATAATAATAATAATAATAATAACTACTATTAACTACTACTACTAACAGTAATAATAATAGTAATAATAATAATAATAATAATAATAATAATAATAATAATAATAATATAATAGTAATAATGGCACTGTTATTTGTAATAGTAATGATGATGGTTTTTGTGAATATTATCTTTTTGTAGTTGTTAATTTTAGTGTTAGTCAAAGTATGCAGCGTTTCCCTTTTCAACACCTCTCGGTGCCAAGCAGCTGTGAGATTCCCTCAAGCCGTGAATTTGAGCGTGAGGAAGAATCGATTAAGCTCATAACTTGTACATCACAAGTTGCTCGCTCGCCAAGCAAATTTCAAAGGCGTCTATTTCAGCATTATCCCGAATCTGAGTCACTCTAACAAGGAATGCAACTTTATCTATCTGTGAGGAACACAACTTGTATTTATTGATGTAAATTTTGCAGTTAGAGCACAGGAACGGATTCTGGTTGCGAAAGGAGGACAAGAGAAGCGTGGTCTTCTTCAAAGGAGTAATTTTCTTATCGTAACCCTATTATCATCAATTTTTTATATAAGCCGATGATTCACGTCATGATGATGATTTATTAACTCATACATAGTTTTGTGTCAAACGCAGGTCTTTCACTGCAAACCCAGCATTCTCCAATCTTTCCGCTTTTGTGCCTTCTTCTTTGTCTCCTCATATGATCAATATATCTTAATGTCGTCTATCATCTGATATCTTCTTCTGTCCCGAATTCTCCCGTTCACCATTCCTTCCAGCGCATCCTTCAGTAGGCAGTTTCTTCTCAGTCAGTGACCCAACCAATTTCTTTTCCTCTTTCTGATCAGTTTCAGCATCATTCGTTCTTCATCCACTCTTTCCATCACAGCTTCATTTCTCATTCTGTCTGTCCATTTCATACGCTCCATTCTCCTCTATATCCACATTTCATATCTTTCGAATCGCCTCTCTTCACTTTGTCGTAATGTCAATGTTTCTGCTCCAAACAATGCTATATTCCACACAAAGCATTAGTCTCTTCCTTAGTTCTTTTTCCAAATGTCCGCAGAAGATCCTCCTTTTTATATTAAAAGCTTCCTTGGTCATTGCTGTTCGCTTTTTGACTTCACGGCAGGAGCTCATATTACTGTTTAGTACACTCCAAGTATGAATGAATGAATGAATGAATGAATGAATGAATGGATCAACCAATCAATGAAGTGAGTGAGTGAATGGTTGAATGAATGAATGAATGAATGAATTAATTAATCAATCAATCAATCAAGCTATCATTCAATGAAGTGAATGAATGAATGAATGAATCAATCAATCAATCAATGATCAATGAATGAATCAGAGAGAAATGAGTGAAAATAAACTGAACGATAAGAGATTGCGCGTCATATTTTGCGACTGTGTTGAAGATGCACCAAACAATGACACAGGATACTCCGAATTATGCTGATATTCGGGCACATCAAGTTTTGGTTGAAATAACCGTACAAAATCGTTAACCATGATACAACATGGCAACTCCGCAGTACAGAATGATGACTGCCTTTTCTCCCTGTAGATACATTAGTACAAAATTCTTTGAAGGTACGACAAAAGAATACTATGAAATAAAATTAAGAAATGAAGGCTTACCATCGAGAGAGAGCTTATACGAACTATATACGTGAAAGAGGTATGGACAATACTAGAATAAGAGACGATTTAGATATGCTAGCTGCACACTGCAGACTGAAACGTGAAGTACAACTTAGGAAGGTAAACAAATACTGATTGTAACTACATACTAGAATGAGTTGAGTCTTGCACAAAACTAAAAGCAAGTGTAAGATAAAACAAAACTTTTTTCTTCTATATTAAATATTTAAATTGTAGACATTGTATTAAATAATAGTATATCTATGTGTAAAATTATAAAGTGTGTGATGTAAGGGTTTAAATGATTAATTGTATGCACTTTGTCTGTGAACTATAATATAATATCATATCATATCATATACATTAGTACAAAACTCATGAGACATGAATTTTAAGTTTAAATAGATAATCCTAGGCTACGTAGAACAGACACTCGGGTAGTTTCTTGGACACTCGAAGTACCGTTAACAATGTTACATGTTCAATTGACATCACTGTTGTCATGGTCATACGACGGAATGTTTTGTCCCAAACATATCACACACATTGCCGGTTGGTTAAAGCTGATCAGTTCATTACCAACATTTCCAGACTTATCTTGTGCTTAAAGACGATGTTCAAGTTCTCACTTTTACAAACTACTGTAAACCTATACAGGGTGTTTCAAAAATACGGGGCATAATTTCAGGTATGTATTTCCCACATGTAGACAATCAAAATAGTTCATTACAACATGTGTCCGGAAATGCTTCATTTCCGAGTTATGGCCTTCACAACATTGAAATTCACCGGAACGTTTTTCTTTCCGCAGGTCGTTGTCATTACAGAAGATGTTCAAAATGTCCACCTCCTGCTTGAATACAGACCTCACATCGATGTCTCATTGACCTGCGAACACGATCCCAAACTCCAGGAGTACTGCGTATGTCCTCAGAACATGCCACAATTCGATTCCGAAGGGATTCCAAATCAGGCACCGGAGACGAATAAACCAATGATTTCAAATGGCCCCACGAGTAGAAATCGAGAGGGTTCAGATCAGGTGAGCGTGGAGGCCAAGCAATTGGGCCACCTCTACCTATCCATCCAGGACTCATTTCACCGGCATTATCACCTTTATCTCATTCAGACGCTAAATAACCTAAGCTGTTGATAAAGCGTCGTAAAATAACCTAACCTATCCATCGATCAGGAAACCTTCGATCCAAGTCTAACGCCTACACAACACTGAATGTAACCTTCGCCTCGGAATGAACTGTCAGAGTGCCCTCTTAATGTCTCCTTTGACGGCAACGACCTGCGGAAAGAAAAACGTTCCGGTGAATTTCAATGTTGTGAAGGCCATAACTCGGAAATAAAGCATTTCCGGACACATGTCGTAATGAACTATTTTGATTGTCTACATATGTGGGAAATACATACCTGAAATTATGCCTCGTATTTTTGAAACACCCTGTATTCTCTTCTGTAAGAAATGTAAAGTACGGACACATTTAAATTCATCACAAGCAATGACAGAAAGAAATTGCAAGCATTTGAAATGAAGTTTCTAAAATCGGTGAAGGGTTGCACTAGGCTAGATAGAATTCATAATGAGGACATAAGCGAACTAAAAATGGTATAAGTGGTATCAGTGAAAGAAAATATTCGTAAATTTAGAGAGCAGTGGATTGAATATCTAGAGAGAACGGATAGCAACCGAATTCCAAGACAATACTAACATATAGACCAAGAGGAAGAAAGAGACCAAGGAAACGTGGAAGGTGTCACTGTGAAGCTGGAACAGGCTTTAAGCCTAATCCCCGAAGTGAAGAAGAAGAGACGGGTAACATTATTGAAAATTAAGTACTAATTGGCTGCATAAGTGAATCTGAAAATTACTTTTATACTGATCTTAAAAATACATATAAAATGAACTACTTTCCCAATCATGAAACACTTTATCAATTAATGTAAGAATAATTACAGTAATAATAATAATAATAATAATAATAGTATTTCAATTATGTTATTATAGGAATGTTCTTAACTATGTTGACAGACAGACAGACAGACAGACAGACAGACAGACAGACAGACAGACAGACAGACAGACAGAGAGATAGATAGATAGATAGATAGATAGATAGATAGATAGATAGATAGATAGATAGATAGATAGATAGATAGATAGATAGATAGATAGATAGATAGATAGATAGATAGATAGATAGATAGATAGATAGATAGATAGATAGATAGATAGATAGATAGATAGATAGATAGATAGATAGATAGATAGATGCTTTGGTGGCTAGCTTGCTGCATTTCGAGAGTAGGTTCGTTGCTATTTTTCGTGTTGGTTTGCAGGCTGGAAACTAAAGATGATGATACAGTATCACCACTGAAACCATGTCGCCATGTTCGTTGTTTTCCAACTAAACCTATTTTTTCTATATTCTTTACTTTCTAAGAAGCAACAATTAAATATCGGACTTTAGCTGTTTTGCACTTAAGGCTTAATTACTTTATTACGACATTTACTATTGTTAATGTAGGACTTTAGTTGTTTTCCACTCACGGTTTAGTTTCTTTTTGACCATGAGTGTTGGCAACAGATGAAACAGCAGATGATTTTCCAATTTGAACTGTGGAAAGAGCCTGCTCCGGAGAACAACAACCATCACTGTAGTCAACACGGAAGCCAGCACCGTACCCACCACGGCACCCAGCTTGCTAGCCACTTTGGAATCCATCACGACAAAAAAACTGTCTACTGAAGGATGCACTGGAAGAAATAGTGAATGGGAGAACATTTCGGGGTAAAGGAAGATATCAGATAATAGACAACATTAAGATATATGGATCGTATGCGGAGACTAAAGGAAGGCGAAAAATAAGGAAGAATGGGAAATGCTGGGTTTGCAGTGAAAGACCTGCCCTTGGGCAGAAAGCAGTGAATTAAAAAAAAAAACATAGAGCCCTGTAAATTACATTGTCCAAATAAAAATAATATTAAAATCTGACAAAACGCCAAACTTAAATAATTGACATTACTTATGAGACAACTTAATATTTTACTTGAAGGATAAGTTATATTTTCGTTACCGAAAAATATCTTCACTATTAGATTACTCATCAAAATTACCACAGTACATCCGATTACAAGAAAATCGAGTAGGCCTAACTACTGCCAATTAGAAAGCCTCCTTTTTGCACGAAATTCTAGTCCTATTCTAATGTCAATTATTCGGTATTATACGCAACAAAAACGCTGTTTGATGATATTCAATCATACACGAGTAACGTACACAGCAGTTCGTCTAGGTACGAGCAGATTATCGAATTTTTAATGCATTTCCATCACATTTGCAGTCCTTCCTGAACTCTCTCCTTAAAAGCAGAATTCCGGATCTTATTTCAGCAATGGGAAGAAGATTACTTCTAGAGATGAGGTTAGGATCCCCACAATAAATGTGGTAGACTGGCATTTCAACAATATAATGCGTTTATTCCCTTGTTCAAACATTTGTCTTCCAATTTCCAACTTACTTTGGAAGTCAACGGGAAAGAGAGCGAAGTAAAAAAAAAAACTTGAATGATGACTTTAGTGGAAAGAGATTTATCTGGATACCATAACAATGGGGAGCGGTGCGGTCGGATCAATACTCGGGCAAGTCTGCGCTATTTCTAATCCTAATGCGTATCTAATGGACGGAATGCGGGATACATACATAATTACGGCAGCAGAGAGCGGGTTTGTCAACCTAATTATCGGCAGGATAATTGTCCAGGCATTATCGATTAATGGACCGCTTAATACGAGAAACGAACAGGCGACTCAGCTATCAGATATCAGCTGCGGTAAATTTATTTGCGCTAGGGCTCTGATTACTGAAAAATGCGAACCGTGTGTTGGGCGTGTATAGGGAATTTAGACTAAGCAACAACTGGTTATCCTAAACAAAGCTTAAGCCATCAAGATAACAGTTATTAGGAAGGTCAGATGCTTTGTTTGCTAAAGAACTGGGTTCAAATCTTGACTAGTGCACATGGAATTTATAGTGGACAAAAGTTATGTTTTGACAGGTTTTTGAATAGTATTCCTATTAAAACGTTTCCAATTCAACGTCATCATCATTATCATCATCATCATCATCCCAATGTAAAGCACGTTGATATGCAGCAGAGCAGGTTTAGCGTGGCTAAGATTGGGGGCATGGAAGGGTAATAAAATTGTCAACGAAGGAGAGCGTCTTTGTCCGCTTTGCAGAGAAAAGGACTCCTATAAACATATTTTATTACAGTGTGTCGAATTGGAACATGTACTGAGAAAATACCTACAACCCTCGATGCTAAGTCAGAATAGGAGTTCGTTTGCATGTCTTGACCTCATGAGGAATAGAGAATACGAACAAAAGATTGGCTTGTTCCTCTTAAAGGCGAGAAAGATTAGAACTTCAGCCGTTGAAGTTTGTGACACGAACTGAGGAAGGGATAATAGTATCCACCCAACTGTACACTTTTATGTCTGTTTAGGATATATATAATGTGTTTCGTTGTGCCATTTTCATTTTAATATGTGTGTTCTTTTAGAGAGTAGTGGATATGATCATAGGTGGAGGAGGGGGTGAAACCTACAAAGTAGGATTTGTTTCAGGTACAAAACACGTACGGTCAGAAGACCCGTGCATTGGATTTTAGAGAAAATTATGATAATATAAAAATCTGTACGTATAATATTACTCAATATATCCATCTATCCTTCTATCTACTTGATACGCTGCTGACATATTTGAAAAAAGACTAACCTAAGCTATTATAACGCTACATAATTTTGACAGAGTGGAAAACTCAGCTACAAGTAATGAAAGTCACAGTATTATAAAATAAATTGTAAATCATTTCGGTTACCGTATGTGTTGAAATTTAAACAATGAAATACAATATACACAAACATGAACATATCCAAGACATTTGTTTATAATAAAGTGAAAACCTTAAAGAAAATCGCTAAAATTTATAAAGGTAAATGAATAAACATAGGGCAGAGTCGGGTAGTATCGGACATCGGGTAATACCGGACAGTGAGTTTCTTTCATCTACCATACGATGATAGTACCAGATTTACATGGTTACGTTTCTGTGATGTCGCATAGAGAAACGTAACCATGTCATTTAGGTACTACCATATGGTGGTAGATGAAAGAAACGCGCTGTCCGACACTACCCGATGTCCGATAC
This sequence comes from Periplaneta americana, assembly GCF_040183065.1. NCBI lineage: Eukaryota > Metazoa > Arthropoda > Insecta > Blattodea > Blattidae > Periplaneta > Periplaneta americana. The sequence continues at coordinate 26,504,056 of NC_091132.1, read as the reverse complement.
TACCCAACTCTCCCCTATAAGTATATGAAAATAAATTTTAGTTTTTTGCTGAAATTGAAGTACATGAAACCACCTATACTACAATGAATATCTCGGGAAAAAGCTCTACTAATAATTATTTCTAACAAAATCACTTTTAAAATAACTAAAACACGGAAAAATAAAAAAATTAAAACATTGGAAGCAAAGATCATGATATTCATGATAATATAAATAAAAACATGAATAACAGAAAATAAAATTATTTTGAAAGCAGACAAGCTAAAAAGATGTAGAAAATTACGCTACAAATTGAATTTCACATCCTAGAATTCGCATGACACAGACTACCAAGGGGGGAAGGGGTAACAAGGTCACCCTACATGATTGAAGCGAATTACTTATTAAAGTAGATTAATAAATTATTTATGTTATTCTTAGTATTTTAAATTGTTAGTAGACATTTATAACGGACAAATACATGGAATTTAAAAAATAAATATTGAGAAAAATGAAAATAATATTGAAAATCATCAGTGGGATAATCCTGTTACTTCCCCTTGGTGTTAGCAACAATGTTTTCGACTCAATTTTGCACAAAGAATAACATTATGGCGTTTCCCTCCGCGAATTGAGTCCACACTATATAACAAAACACGTTACAAAAGAAACTTTATACGCAACATGTTTATTTTAACTTGCTATATGTTATACTTGTGTTGGTATCAAAGTAATATTCTTGTAACAAATTGTATAACTCGATAAATCAATTTCACGGTTGAAAATGGCGTCGAGTCTTGTTGCTGCTGCTTGTGTGATTCTGGCAGGAAGTAGTAGGCTTTGTAAACGAAAATGTTGGGTGTGACCATCATTACAAGCTAGAAAACAATACAGTGGAATAACCTTTAAGCGGATCTTAAAAGAGATTATGGTTATTCCTTGGCAGGGGAACTTCGATGTGATGGAAGCTTCAAAAACTTTGTTTTTTTATTTCTGTCTTTGTGGTCCACATTAGTCGGATCCGGTAATACCCGTTTTTCTCTGAACAGCTCAATTAATTCACAAGTTGCAGTCTTGTTCCACTCCATTATGCCAAGCTGACTTCAAAACACAGTTGAATATCACGCCAAGCGCACAGAGAATGCGTATAAGATACCTCGCAGTAATGCAAAACACATGACGTGATGATTTCAGCAACATTCAGCTAGTATAGCTCGCGCAAGAAACGATTACCGAAAACCAATGCTGGCGTTGCTGTCTGTTTTGACGTCTGTATGTAGGCACGCCGAGGGGGGAGAGATGCGAGCCGAGGGAAGTACTGTCTCTTCCAAGGAGATGAACAAATGAGGACATCGCTGTGGAAATAAGGAACGTAGCAAGAGAAAAATTCGAAGCTAATTAAACGCGCAATATCCTATGTTTACGAATGAAATAATAATACCGTGCGATACAAGACACGTATTCACTTGCAATGGAACAAACTAAAGTCGTAATGTAACTATCACAACGCAAGACTGATTCTATCGATCAGTGTTTCGAACACATACATTATTGTATCCCCGTCAGTCTAACACCTGGAAATCCGTCAGAATCCGTCAAAATTGGGGGGAAAAAATAATAATAAGATCCACAAAGCAAATTTTAACATAACTTTCTTACAGTACGATTATTTAGTCCTGACAATCGCAGGCGATGTGCGCCTTGGTCAGGCGAGTCCATTTAGTACGCCAAGGGGTGTATGGGTTATTCACTCGCTTGTCTTCAAAGCCATCGGATGTAATGCGTGCGGTATAGCGTTGTGTTTCCAGTACAATTAAGCTGTACTGCATTCCTTTACCAACCGCTCGCCCTTATTTCTATTCCAGAACTCTCCCCACTCCTCCTATTACTTCTCCTCTTTCGCGTCGCTGAGCTATAAGGACTAAATAATCGGTCTGTACAAATCCTGATTAAAATAATAATTCGTCAATCTCTGACTTGATTAAGAGGAAATCTGAAACAGGGGATTCTTAAACATGGTACGGAACAGGCAGAGCTGTTCAAATAAAAAGTAAAATCTTCCAAAAATTAAACAATTAAAATGACAGCAGCTAAAAATGTTAAAAGACGATATAAATCGTAATTTCCGCCAGAAAACCCGTCACCCGTCAAAGCCATTCTTTTCTCGTCCGCTACGTTGAAATTCCGTCCAGTTGGCAACACTGCTATCGATGTCATTTCTCTTCCGACTGTACTCTTGAATATCATTCAAGCTATCTCGTGACCTTTCCTGTCGCCCGCTCTTCCTTATCGCAGTGTTTGATTCGCATTCCTTCCGTCGGTATTCCGTGCTTGCGAGACCTGTACCGATTTATGTAGCGGGTATGTTTTATAACAAGTTACATGACGCACAAACATGTTATATAACGATGCTTTATAACATCTTTTGATCTTTATCGACATCCGATGGATAACATATAACTTGCTATATAACACAAAAGAACTCATGTTATATAACAGTTTCTTCCCGTTTCTACAACATGTTATCTAACTTTGTTATATAACTTGTTTTGTTATATAGTGTGTACCTAGCTTTAGTACTCACAAATAAAGAACACCCTTAGTAGAGCCCAACAATAAATTGTAGTATTGATACCGGAAATGTAGCACGTCGAAAAGCTTGTTTACCATAATGGTAATTAATATTTTTATTGTTGTTGCAAATAATCTTATTAGTAGAATTGTTACTGACGATAATGGGGATTTAATTTGCGATTATTTTACACCGAAGTACGTAATTCCCTTGCCGATAATGAATATGAGATGATTCTTTAATACACGATGAAACGTGATACCAGGATCAATAAATTATGTCGCCACATCAATTAACCAACTGTGTTCGCGGTGCCGGAATTGCACATAGAACTTCACTAACTGAGTTATTAAACAGAAACTGCGGTTTACCACTCCAGTCGATACCGTCGCTTAAGGCATATTGGATGCAGATGACAATCACATAATGGATTTCAACACACACAGTCGTGTACTGCCACCGAACGCGTTCCAGTATTAAATGATAACAGACGTGTATTAAGGCGATGTGACATTGTGCAGCCTTCGCGCTGTATAGCTTCCACAGCTTACTTTTCATAGACCGTGGACAAATTCAAAGCCAAAACATTGTTTGTTTGGGACTTAAGGAAATGGATCTTGTACGACTTACAAATTGTGGATTTATTTTGATGTAAACCCTTAAACACAAACAAATTCCACAATTTAGGACATCTGGCCGACATCTACGGATCCAGAATACAAAGCAGAGGTTAAATTAAAAATAAAATACAACATGATTTGCGGAGAGAATACACAATGATAAATTTAAAAATAAAGTACAATTTGATTTCGAAGAAACATGTGATTAAAGTACAATGAAGAGGTCCACACCTGTGGAGTAACGGTCAGCGCGTCTGGCCGCGAAACCAGGTGGCCCGGGTTCGAATCCCGGTCGGGGCAAGTTACCTGGTTGAGGTTTTTTCCGGGGTTTTCCCTCAACCGAATATGAGCAAATGCTGGGTAACTTTCGGTGTTGGACCCCGGACTCATTTCACCGGCATTATCACCTTCATTTCATTTAGACGCTAAATAACCTAGATGTTGATATAGCGTCGTAAAATAACGCAATAAAATAAAAAAATACAATGAAGAGTAATGAAATGAAGTAAAAAAATATATTACGTATTGTTATACAGGGTCATCATTTTATTTTTACTAACATTTCTAATATTAACTTGGACCTTTGAAGAGAACCGGAAACACCGTTTGCTACCCCTTCCACGACCGGAGTTCGATGATACTCGCGTAAAATACAAACAAATCACTTTAATAGGTATAGGAGGGAAGAAAAGTAGTTCATCCATTTACGTAAACTAGGAAATATCGCGATTTTCAGTTTGATCATTTTCATTAGGTTTTTGTTTAATCAAAATACAGTACTGTATTAACAATGAGTGTTTTTACTCACGAATTGAGCTATCCATTCGGACGTACTCATTATACAGTGTAGCCTATATTATACTATTACAGCACTTAAGCGTAGGTCTACAATACATATAGAGAATGAAGTTAAATTGAAAAGTAATCACACATTTTTTAAAATGGTGGCCGTTCATTTCGATACAGGCTTCAGTTCTTTTGCGCTTATTATCGCACTATAATTGTACCTAATTCAAATTACCAGTTTCGTCCTTCGTACGAGTAACTCATGTTGAAATAATTCTGTACCTGCTCTATAACAGAGTACGTAACTTACGTACTGTAAATTCAATCTTCACTTCTACCCGGTCCGAAAAGATAACATTACTCAGACATGTTATCTATTGTCCGTCCAAGTCGTTTTGTCGCAGGGTCGTAAAAAGGGGGGAAATCACGTGACAGTTAATTACTTAACGAGGCCGTTTTATTTAAGTTATTTTAAACAGTTGTATAATATTACGTAGACGTCCAAATCCTAACAGAAATTAATGTTCTCAGAAAAGAGCTAAAGCAGCCCAGCTACTAGACTTTATAGAGGGAAGAACAGAAGCGGGTGGGGGAAACCGGGATGCGACTTAGACTGACAGACGACAGTACCTGTGCGAAAATATCATTCAATATTGAAAGCTCTTTCGTCACTGGAAAACACGAACATATTTCTGGAACGTACAATACTCACTGACTCAGTACTGCATACGTGGCTTTGGTTCTGTGTGAAGAACGGTTGGAAGTTTACTAGTAGAAGGGGTGGGAGTGAAGTACATACAAAAACTCAGGTACACTAAAAATTGAAGTAAAAATAAAATGATGTCCCTGTACAAGTGATTGTGTAAAATAAATAATGAATCTCTCTATATCATTAGACAAATTTTGTTAATGTCCTCATTATAAAATTTAAGAGAAAGGAGAATTGTTTTGGTTAACTTAAATGAAGTTCCCATAGCGCCAAAAAGAAGTCCTTTCACTTCTCATGTTTTAATATTATTTTGTATTTCTCACTCAAGTGAGGAATATCTGGATTGTAAGTAGATTTATTTTTATCGTTAACGTTATTGGCTTATTGTCAACGAAGAAGGGGAGCGTCTTTGTCCGCTTTGCAAAGAAAAGGATTCCTATAAGCATATTTTATTACTGTGTGTAGAATTGGAACTTGTACGGAGAAAATATTTACCACCCTCGATGCTAAGTCAGAGTAGGAGTTCGCTTGCATGTCTCGACCTCATGGGGAATAGAGAATGGGAACAAAAGATTGGATTGTTCCTCATGAAGGCGAGAAAGATTAGAGCTGCAGCTGTCGAAGTTTGCGACGCGAACTGAGGAAGGGATAATAGTATCCACCCAACTGTACACTTTTAGGTCTTTTAGGTTAGGATACATTATATAATGTGTTTTATTGTGCCATTTCCATTTTAATACGTGTGTTCTTGTAGAGAGTAGTTGGATGTAATCATAGGTGGGGGAAACCTACAAAGGAGAAATTGTTTCGGGTACAAAGCATGTACGGTCAGAAGACCCGTGCATTGGATTTTCGACAAAATTATGGTGATATAAAATTTGTATGTATAATATTACTCAATAAATCCATCTATCTATCTATCTATCTATCTATCTATCTATCTATCTATCTATCTATCTATCTATCTATCTATCTATCTATCTATCTATCTATCTATCTATCTATCTATCTATCTATTGGCTTATGTTCTGCCCACGAGCAGGTCTTTCACTGCAAACCCAGCTTCATCCAATCTTTCCTATTTTCTGCCTTCCTCTTTGTCTCCGCATATGATCCATGTATCTTAATGTCGTCTATTATAGTTCCCTTCACTTTCATATGTAGCTATCTGTAAAATCATTATTATTAAGTTTCATCATCATTATTTTATAATAAAATAGATATTAATATACTTTTAAGTATGATATAAGCGTAAATCTGTACTGTAAATATTTTGTAATAAAATAGATATTGACGTAAATTAAAGCATAACATAGGCCTAAGCCTAAATCTAAGTACATATTTTCTGTCCTCTTCTTTTTTCGAACAATGTCCTCCTTTTTTAATTTTTGTATCCTCTTTCTTATCGATGTGAATCTAGTCACCCTAAATTTGGTAAGTGTTGAAACTTACATCTATTTGCAGTTATGTATTACAATTATTTTATTACAAACCAGTATTTAAACTAACTAATTATTAAGTATTATTTGCTATTAATAAATGTGTTACTTTATAATTATGTAAAATATACATCAAAGTTACATTACGCTCACTGCGGGGCAATCAGATCACAACTATGTAACAAAACAGACTCGCCCATATGACGCAAATAAGTACATAACTATTTTACATGCATTGATTCTGAAAGTGTGCTGTTATGGTGGAAGAATTTGACTAACGTAAGTAATTACAGTAGTCTAAAATTCCATTTTCTGTCTTCTTTTGAAGAACGTGAAGATATGAAATTCGACATAGTGCAAAATAAATAGAAATTAACTATCATAATATATTCCTATCGATAAAGGATTTATAGGACATTATATTAGGCTACAATACATTTATTATACTAGGTATATTATACTAATGTTATGTTGCATGTCGTACGTGAAGTCAAGTTATGTTATGTTATGTTATGTTATGTTATGTTATGTTATGTTATGTTATGTTATGTTATGTTATGTTATGTTATGTTACGTTACGTTATGTTACGTTATATTATGTTATGTCATGAATACTTTTCTCAGAATAAAATTATTATCCCCTAAATGCTAACTTTGTTTTACTCTGTAAGTATTATCCCTACAATTGAAGGGCTCAGAGCCATAGTGGGCCAAGCGCCATTTATTAAAAACGAAGAAAGCAAGGGTTAAAGTTAAGTGAATACCATAGGTTAATGAAGATTGACATATGATTTAATTTTAATGTGCATGCTTTATATTACTTGATGTATGTTTCCATTGAATTATGGTAATAACTTCATTTTGACCGATATTTTCTACGGTTTTAGTAAATGGCGCTTGGCCCGCTATGGTTCTGAACCCTACAATTCTCATTTTATTCTTATCATTAGAGAAGCTGATAAGAAATAATTGATCCCTTTGCAGTTTTTTTCAATAAAATGAACGGTATTCTTGCAAATTAAATAAAACCTCAATACATATCACTTCCTGTCATTAAGAAGTATGACAGTATGACAGTAATGAGTAAGGAACGTAATGCCGCTACTCAGATCTGAATTCCTGTGTGTTTTCGTAGGTGAGCCGGCGATGCGGTGTTGCCAAAACTAAGCAGGCTTAAGCGTAATTTTCTAATTAACCATCAACATAACTACAAAAACGCATAATAGATTTATTTTATTTATTTTAATGTATTCTATAATCACCTTCAGTCTGCAAAATTACATCACTTCCATGCGCGATATCGTTATCAACGTCTTTCGCTCCTTTGTCTTAAGTGATAGTTCGCAGGCCTAACGGAGTACTCACTCCTTGTCTTGCGAATCCCGTCACTATTTATCTGTTTAAGGCATGGATGGGCATCGTGCCTCACTTGAGAAATACTGCCTCACTGACCTTCACAGAGCTTATCGCTCTGAGTGACATCATCTTCACAGTCGCCGTTCTTCCCTCACGCAGCTCCCAGGCGTGGGCAGGTTCTATATCAGTTTCATAAGCAATATCAGTGGTGGCATAATGGCATTATCAAAGCAGTGTGAACGCTTTAGAAAACTATTATTTCATGAGAAACGGGAGGAACATTTTTTTTTTTTTTTTTTGCTGTTTAGAATGGGAGAACATACGATGCGTTATGCTCGAAAATCCTATTAGGCATTAATACATTTAATATACAACGACATTACTCCTTATGTCATAAAGAACATACTGCATTAGAAGGTAAGACAAATTAAATGTTATTTTTCGTACTGTTCCGAAGAAAATTTATGATCTTAACATTTGCATAGTATACTAAATACGACATTATATCTTAAACATGCTGCATTCAAAGGTACGAGGAATTAAATGTTGCTTGTACATATTATTTCCAAAACAAATTTATAAAAAAAAAAAAATTGAATGTGTGTAGAAAACGAAATATGATTTTCTGAAATTATTTTAGGTCGAGAACGTGCAAATCTATTAAGTAATCTTGATAAACGCCAGAATATTCAAGAAAATAAATGTAGACAACGTGATGGAATATTATTGGCTAGTTACGCAATTTCTCGCCTCTGATTTAAATCAATTCAATGATGGAGAAATAGTTAAGAGGTTTATGATTAAAGCTGCCGTATTAATTTGCCAAATTGAATAAAAGTTTTCGAGTCTCTGACGTTAACCAAGCGCTTTCCTAATAATTCGCCACTGACCGCCTTAGCGATTACGATAAGGTGACGCAGGTCACAGCAGTTTATATTTCCCATCCTACTCTGCAGTCTCCTCTCCTAGTAAACAAACTATTTCAAATCGAGTGCCTCACGTAACCGAAAATTGTCCCCATGTATGGTTTAAGGTTTCAATTGAGTGGAGAAGGAAAATATTGTACTCGTCAAACTTAGCCGACTCCAACTCAGAGGAAAGAAGTCAAAGAAGTCACATCAACATGCTCTCGATGTCTATGTTATGCAGTTGGCCGCTTCCGATAACTGAATTGCTTTATAACAGCGTTGCCAAACATAGACGACCTCAACCCGAGTAGAGGTGATAGCTTATCTTGCCGCAAGAGACAACTACTAACTTCTCTGCTAAAAAAACATCGTACTTGCCTCAGCTGGGCTAATTCAGAGTCATAATGTGACAACGCTACATAACTAACAGGCATGCACCGTATGATTTATTATGTTTTGGGTAAGGCACGAGTCAGAAGAGGGTGTGAGTGAGGTCGTCTAAGTTTGGCGAGAACAATACAAAGGAATTCTTATTCTGAAGAAAGAAAGAAGAAAGAGATAGTGATTCAGATCTCTAAGTTGAAACCTTAGGTTGCAGCTTCGCATGCCGTGAAGACCAGTAGCAGAACCTGATCTCGGAGTTGGAAATGTTTTAATTGAATCCGATAATTAAGTATAGAATTCCTTGACATAATTCAAGCTGTCACTCAAACATTAAGCCACAATTTCACTTTATCAATGATTCATCGTTAATTTACTGGAACCAACCACCGACATAATATTTCCAACCCCCTCGAGACCCGAAGGCGGGCGAACTTCTCAGTTTCTCGCGCCCACAAGCGTCTATCAATATCCATGCAAATTCAGATTCCACTCACAGAATTTTTTGCAAGAGTAATAAGGAATTCTGAATTATTAATCGAAGCACGGCAACAACTTCTGATCGACCTCCAGTTACACAGTGGTGACTTAACTTGCAAAATACTGAAACTTCTCTATGGTTTAACAAAACATCCTTCTTAGTCAACTACCTCACAGATCATCTTGTACTGAATGTAGTGAATTCCCTCCCACTAGTACCAACTTTGCTTATCTTTTCGAGAGTTGGACGCGGGACGGTTCCTTATGCATACGTAATTCGACGCATTTTACCGCTCTATGGAGCCCCTGCCCACTCAGACATTATAACTTGCACGCGGAATCGGATTTCGCCATTTATTTGTAGACCTCATAATTCATCACTAGAGAACGAAGTTTGGTCACAAAAACATTGCCTGGAGGAGGCTACAGGTTTAAGAATCATTGTCTATACAGTCTATAGGGTGACGTTATAGTCCCGACGCTGTTATTTTCTACGTGACTCCGCCTCTTTGCTTACGTCTTAGAAAGTGAAGGCTCTATAAAGTCTAGGTAGGTAGTATCGTTCGCCATTTTTGTTCTCACGTTGCCGAGCTACCGTACGAGGAATCTATTTGCCACACCGTTAAACATTATCATGTCGTAGCTCCTATGATAATAAATCAAACGCAATGTAATTCAGCAAATAATTGAGCGGCAAATAAAGTCTTCGTGTGCTTTCTGCGAACGCCAACGAAAGAGCTAAAATGGCGGACGATTATATTAAGTATTTATCGAGCCTTAAGAAATGAATCGGCGAATCACAAGACGCACACGTTTAAATGTAGCCGATTGGCTGCCGAAAATTAGAGCGACGGGACTATAGTTGTTTACTTTATGAATGTACCTTCAGGTTCGTAAGCAAAATGAAAGATGTCACACGAGAATGAAGCACTGTTGATTTGAGGTTAAATGCGTGTGTTTTTATTGCAATGTACAACTATATGTAGCTTATATGATTTAACATTATTTAGTAATTGGTAGATGACATATTTGGTAGTAATTTTGATTAAGACATATTTTCTTGTTCTTATTCTCGTTGTCCAATGGCAATGAGTTCATTCGAAATTACATCATTCGTATTCTGGCATTCCAATAGAGCATCCGTGGCGAAAATGTGATCGTGCGCCGAGCCACTGTGTAACCTGCAACGTATATAGCACCTATGGAGGGAGGCGGACACTCGAAGGGGATATGAAGCAACTGTCTGACTTAACGGATTTTCATTTTCCTTACGTCAAGCACTTAAATATAATTTTATACAGTATAAGGTTACAAACTAATGTTTAGTACGTGTAACGAAGAAAGAAATGAATAAGAAAACGTAGAACACATTATCACAACCTAAAATTAACTGTCTTCAGAATGTCTTTGCGACAGAGTTTCTAAATCAGGAATTATGTCACTTACTGCCAGTCGTACTTGATCACGAAGTCGTGATCTAAATTTGGTTTTTACTATTTTCAATGTTAAAAATACAGTACTTTTTCACAAACGTAAGTTGTAGTGAACATGGCTTCAACTGAGAAAGCGAAAGAACGAAGCTTCGGATATTTATTTTTTGGCAAAGATTTGAAGACTTCAACATTTGTCAAATCCTTACATCTAGCTTTCATTTAACATCACATTGTAAATCTGTGAGTTTAAATTGAAGATCTAACCGCATTATTTGTACATCTGGTGAAAAAGAATCGATGTACAGAGATGATGATGATGATGATGATGATAATAATAATAATAATACTGATGATAATAATAATAATAATAATAATAATAATAATAATAATAATAATAATAATAATAACACTTTACCGTTTAATGTTTCATGAGTGACATGTAGTATAATGCCGTTTTATGTTACACAACCGTTTTCCTCGTAATACTTGTGAAAAAATCATACATTTAATATTCTCATCATATTGGCAGCAAAAAATGCGTCCTCCCATCTTACTTGAAACTTTCGTTTTTTGTAGAGGTACACGGTTTCGCAGGTCACAGACAAATACAAATGGAACGGAATTTGACTCCAGTGAGTGAGAGGGTGTAGGGTGGGGGAGGTAGGAAGCAAGAGAAATGCACAGCTATCATTACGAGCCACAATGTTCTCGTGAGTCACATTTTCGCCACGGCTGCAATAGAGTAATAGACTAATCATAATCAGCTCTTTCCTTTCTTGTTCAGCGATGCTGATAGAGGTAATCGAGATCGATTATAATTAATAATAAGAAGAGAAACTGACAAGACGAAAGAAGATTGGATGAAATAGGAATTTAAGAAAATACAAATCTAGAGAGAAAAGGAAGATATGTTTTGATATACCACGAAGTAAAATCTTTGGACTTCACAAATAAGAACAGCAAATTCATGTGTATGATAGAGGACGAAATCGGAAATGAAGTAACAGATAAACCAGGAATACTGAACAGATGGACGAAATATGTAGAAGAGTTATATGAAACAAGGAATCGTCCAGATGACTTAGCTATAAAACATGAAGCAACCGTATCAGAAGAGAAAAAGGATTTTCTATTTTAAGGGAAGGAGTTGAACTGGCGCTTAGGGAAATAAAGAATGGCATTGATGAAATTCCCACTGAATTTATGAACTACTTGGGTGAAGACAAGAAGGAATCTCTCCCATTATGCAACAAAATATATGAGAAAAGCGACTGGTCTGAAAATTTTAAGGAGGCAGTGTTGGTTCCAAAACCGAAGAAAAATAATACCAAAATTTTTAACGAGTTCAGGACTATTAGCCCGATATCACACTCGGCGAAAATTCCCCTGCGAATACTGAAACGATCTTTATATTATAAGATGGAAGAACAGTTGGAAAAGAGCAGTTTGGTTTCAGGAAGGGAAAAAGTACGAGATGCAATTGGACTGCTACGAAAAATCAGCTAAAGATACCTAGAAAAGAATAATGAAGTGTATATAGTAATTGTGGACATAGAAAAGGCGTTTGACAGAGTGGAATGGAATAAACTGATGATGATTCTAAGGAAAGTAAGTGAGGATTGTAAAGAGAAGAGGCTGTTCAGAAACCTTTATTTATAAAACAACGTGTCAAACTCAGGATAAGAGAAGAAATGTCAGAAAGAAGCGAAATAGGGAGAGGAATACTTCAAGGATGCGATTTATCACCTACACTGTTCAACATATACTTGGATGATTTGGTAAAATATTGTTTTCAGAACATGGGGGGAGTGATAGTAGGAGGAAAAATAAAGTGGATAAGATTTCCTGATGATATGGCGTTGTTAGCAGAAGAGGAGATGATGCTAAGAAATATGCTACTGGAGTTAAATGACAACTGAGAGTAGCAGGGGATGAAGATAAATAAAATAAGACGAAGACTGTGTCGTAGGAAGAAAAGTAAAGACGGTAAATTTGCGAATTCTAAATGGGGCAGTAGAGTGAGTAGATAGCTTCAAATACTTGGATGTACTATAAGTAGTAACCATGATCTGCTGCCAGGAAGTCAAAAGGAGAGTAGCAATGGCAAAGGGAGCTTTTAATAGAAAAAGGAGCATCTTCTGCGGACCTCTGGAAAAGAACTAAGGAAGAGACTAGTAAAGTGCTTTGTATGGAGTGTGGCATTGTGTGGGGCAGAAACATGGACATTACGACGAAGTGAAGAGAAACGAATAGAAGCATTTGAAATGTGGATATGGAGAAGAAAGGAGCGCGTGAAATGGACAGACAGAATAAGAAATGAATCTGTGTTGGAAAGAGTGGGTGAAGAAATAATAATGCTGAAACTGATCAGAAAGAGGAAAAAGGCATTTGCTGCCACTGACTGAGAACAAACTGTGTACTGAAGGATGCACTGGAAGAAATAGTGATCGGGAGAAGAGAAGAATATATCAAATAATAGACAACATTAAGATGTAGGAGTCCACACCTGTGAGTAACGGTCAGAGCGTCTGGCCGCGAAACCAAGTGGCCCGGGTTTGATTCCCGGTCGGGGCAAGTTACCTGGTTGAGGTTTTTTCCGGGGTTTTCCCTCAACCCAGTATGAGCAAATGCTGGGTAACATTCGGTGCTGGACCCCGGATTCATTTCACCGGCATTATCACCTTCATCTCATTCAGACGCTAAATAACCAAAGATGTTGATAAAGCGTCGTAAAATAACCTACCAAAAAATGTGGATATGAAGAAAAAAGGAGCGCGTGAAATGGACAGAGAGAATAAGAAATGAATCTGTGTTGGAAAGAGTGGGTGAAGTAAGAATGATGTTGAAACTGATTAGAAAGAGAAAAAAAGGAATTTGCTGCCACTGACTGAGAACAAACTGTCTACTGAAGGATGCACTGGAAGAAATACTGTAATGATCGGGAGAAGAGAAGAGTATATCAAATAGCAGACAACATTAAGATGTAGGATTATATGTGGAAACTAAGAGAAAGGCGGAAAACAGAAAAAAAACTGGAGAATGCTGGGTTTGCAGTAAAAGATCTGCCCTTGGGCAGAACACTATGAATGAATTTATGATTATAATGCTGATGATGCTTACTGGCTTTTAAGGAACTCGTAGGTTCATTGCCGCCCTCACATAAGCCCGCCATTGGTCCCTATCCTGAGCAAGATTAATCCAGTAAGTAATGCTGATGATGCTCTAAATCGTGACTGTGATATGAACCTATTTGTACTGTACATGCATTGGCCAAGTTCTACTATCAGTGATTTAAAATATTCGTATCAGTGTATTTCTAAATAGCTTACAACATCCTTCCATATTCTATGTAGTTGTACGACTAACGAAGTGCTTTGTATGGAGTGTGGCATTGTATGGAACAGAAACATGAACATTACGACGAAGTGAAAAGAAGCGACTAGAAGGATTTCAAATGTGGCTATGGAGAAGAGTGGAACGTGTGAAATGGACAGACATAATACTTACTTACAAATGGCTTTTAAGGAACCCGAAGGTTCATTGTCGCCCTCACATAAGCCCGCCAACAGTCCCTATCCTGTGCAAGATTAATCCAGTCTCTATCATCATACCCCACCTCCCTCAAATCCATTTTAATATTATCCTCCCATCTACGTCTCGGCCTCCCTAAAGGTCTTTTTCTCTCCGGTCTACCAACTAACACTCTATATGCATTTCTGGATTCGCCCATACGTGCTACATGCCCTGCCCATCTCAAACGTCTGGATTTAATGTTCCTAATTATGTCAGGTGAAGAATACAATGCGTGCAGTTCTGTGTTGTGTAACTTTCTCCATTCTCCTGTAACTTCATCCCGCTTATCCCCAAATATTTTCCTCAGCACCTTATTCTCAAACACCCTTAACCTATGTTCCTCTCTCAGAGTGAGAGTCCAAGTTTCACAACCATACAGAACAACCGGTAATATAACTGTTTTATAAATTCTAACTTTCAGATTTTTGGACAGCAAACTGGATGATAAGAGCTTCTCAACCGAATAATAACAAGCATTTCCCATGGGCAGACAGAATACGAAATGAATTTGTGTTCGAAAGAGTGGGTGAAGAAAGAATGATGTTGAAACTGATCAGAAAGAGAAACAAAAAAACAATTCGCTGCCACTGACTGAGAAGAAACTGTCTACTGAAGGATGCACGAAGAAATAGTGATCGGGAGAAAAGAAGTATATGTCAAATAATAGACGACATTAAGATGTAGGATCATATGCGGAGACTAAGAGGAAGGCGGAAAACAGAAAAGACTAGAGAATGCTGGGTACAGTAAAAGATCTGCCCTTGGGCAGAACACTATGAATGAATTTATCATTATAATGATGATGATGATGATGATGTTCCTAATCATGGCTGTGATATCAACTTATTTGTACATGTATAGGCCAAATTCTACTATCAGTGATTTAAAAGTATTCATATCAGTGTATTTCTAAATAGCTTACAACGTCCTTCCATATTCTACGTACAGGGACATCACTTTATTTTTACCAACATATTTAACATTAACCTGGCTATACTCGGAAACACTGTTACCCCCCTTCCATTACAGGAGTTTGGAGTTGCTAGTGCAATATGTAAACAAATCATTTTACTAGCTATAGGAGGAGAGAAAAGTAGTGTATCCATTTATGTTACAGGGAAATATAGTATTAGGATTTTCAGTTTGGTCATTACTTTACAGTATTTTATCAAAATACAGTAGAATAGTAACCATTTTTTTTCACAAACTCAAGTCTTCAGGCGGTTATATACATATATTATGTAATGTGCACTTTATTCAGCATATTACTAACCTAATTTATTCTTGATAATTTTGTGAGCAATTCCGTAAGAAACCCCAATTTCTACAGCTAACTTCTTGACTGACTTATTAGGACCTCGCTGCATCCTTTCTCTAGCATCTACAGCATCTTGTCATCTTTGTTGGTCATCTTACACTTTTCTTCCTTTCTATACACTCTGTTGCTCTAAATTTATCTACCAGATTAATGACATTTCTACGAAAATATTCCGTAATGATATAATCAGGAGATTGTGAAAAAAACTGTTGTTCACATTCGGTTATATTGTAATTCCAGTTTCCATCATCGTCCTTCATACCTACAAACAGTAAAACAAAGCTCTTGTTTAAATAATGCTGTTAAGTACCGCACCATATTATAGGGTACCGTACTTTGGGTAACTCTAATCTTCACTTGTGCTCAGTCGACACAGATAAATTCAGTTATGCTACACACCATACTTGTGTGAAAATAAACTTCAATAATATAAGCACTTTCTTCTATAGAAAACGCAACATATTTCTGAAACACACTGTACTCTGTACTGTTTATTTCACTGCTAGCAACAGCGGCCGTAAGTTTGTGTGACTGACGTTAGCAAGGACATTAGTGAAAGGGGTGGGAGTCAAGTACATTTAGAAACGCAGGTACAATAAAAATTAAAGTAAAAATAAAATGATGTCCCTGTAGTTGTACGACCTGATTCTAGAAATTCTAGCTCTTGAAATCAAGTTGAAACTTAACGTCCCTCCACCTAGCTTGCAATGAAGTCGATAGAGGATAAAACTTCGGACGAAAGCTACTGCAGAGACCGTGGTACCATTCTCTGGGAAAAGCTTCTGATCAATTTCATAAATAACAAGTGTTTAAAGTCTGCACTGTACAAATGCGGAAGCACATTTCGAGGCTGCACTTTGCGGTTGCTCCATCTGTGTCGATATTAAAAACAATAACGCCCGAGAGACAAGACTGAGTGGTAACATGGATAGAGGGGTGGGGGGACTTGTGTTTGCGACAGTGGTAAAACTCCCAGACCGATAAAACGTGCTCTGCTAGCCTCCAGTAAAGAGAGAGAGAGAGAGACTGATAAAAAGAGCAAACTAAGCAACAAAGCAATGTCGTTTGTGTCCGTTCGTTTTGAACCCTCTCGAGTTAAACCAGCCCTTCCTTCTCTCTTTCCTCGCCATTCGACTACATCCAAATACTATTCTATCGAATACGCCGCTTGTCTACTTGTTCGTTACGATGTCCTGAAAATTGAATTTCTTCTCATCCCCCGCCCACACAAATACCACCCCTGTTCCTCGTGGACAAAGTATGTGATAAAATAGCATCGGAAAAAAAATACATGAATCTCAATGGTGGGCAATGGTGGAAGAATAAGGAGATGGATAACTGCTGAGTGGAGCCTGCTAACCTAGCCTACTTAATGATGTAGCGAAATTTGTTTCCAAGCCCGTGACCTCATTCCCTATCTCTTATACATATATAACACGATGAATGCTGCAATCTCAGGAGCAAACACGGGGCTAAATTAACCGGAGCACGAAATGAATTCGCTTATGGAGGGATGCTACAGTTCATAGAACAGACTGTCTCCTCTATACAGTGAGGGGAAGGACGATATTTCCATATCCGATTATTTTATCATTGATAAAATCTTGCGCTAGGCAAGAGCACGCCGTTAACTTTATTGTCTTGCTCAAATTCTGCTTTACAGATTCTGTCCACCCGTTCAAATTGCAACTTCCATCTAGACTTTATCTGATGCGCTTACCGCCATATTACACTGCTCCGCCTATTTAGTAGAATGCGTTTGAGTCCAAAGAAAGTAGAAAACAGTACAACATGATCTGTTGTAACGAGAATCCCAGTTTTCGCATATTGATAAGCAGGGAAAGAAATTTCATGCCCTAAAACGTGAAGAATATGTATAGGGTAAACATTGGTAATTTCGTGATAATTTCATTAAAATTAATTTAAAATGCAAATATGTAAATATATCCCTATTCCGATTTTTTCATCTAAAAGACGATAATTTGCTGTACAAATCTTGTGACATAAAATATTGGACACGTTCTTGAAGAAATGTCAAAAACCACTTTTACAACTTAAGCTAAAAGGTTGGTTATTTCGTGATAACCTTGGTAATTTCGTGATATTACATTGACTATTACACTCTCACTACGTCATACTACTTTTGACCAATAAAACGGTACGAATGGACGTATTTCAACCAATCATGGCTGCTTATCGCACAATTTTATCGCGTCCCTAGCATTTGTTTAATTTTATCGCGTCCCTAGCATTTGTTTCTTTGTTTGCCAACATTTGAAACTGCGCTGGTCTGGACGTATATATATATATATATATATATATATATATATATATATATATATATATATATATATATAATTACAAACCACTCCAGTCGATGCACAGCTGTTTCAAATATGACTCGCATTGGCATTCAAGAACAAGAATTAATAAAAATCACTGATCATACCTATGCATCTTCTGAAATCCGATTTACAAATAAATGAAGAGCACCATTCGGAAATCCTGAATAAGTTGAATACACCATGTAGGCCTAAATCAACGAGTTCCACTTCTATTACGCACACGTCCAATATAACATCAATTGAACCACTAACCATATTCAAATTTGAAAATTGTACATTCAATAATTATTCCTTTTAAAATTATTCATTCGGAAATTCTGAATAAGTTGAATACACCATGTAGGCCTAAATCAACGAGTTCCACTTCTATTACGCACACGTCCAATATAACATCAATTGAACCACCAACCACATTCAAATTTGAAAATTGTACATTCAATAATTATTCCTTTTAAAATTATTCATGTTTATTTTTAATGTCACCGTCGCTAATTAAAACTTTTCTAACACTTGTGTATATTAGTTAGGTTATGTTATAGCTTCTGCTCTGAGAGGATAAAAAGAACTTCTGCTATATGATATTATGGATAGTCACGTATCAGAGATTGTTTAATATTAAGATTTATTGAATAGTAATCATTACAGCGTCTGTATAAAGACACTACTGCCATCTAGCATGCATCTAGCGTAATATTTGTAATGTTGAGAGGGTACAATAATACATTTGAATACAGTTGTATTTTCGTAAGTCAATGAATATTTTATTGTATTGGAGTACTTCGTTACTTCTAATCTTTATATACGTTCTTCTAATCGTGAAATAGTCAATTAAATCCCACTCGAGTTTTGATTTTCTCTAGATAAATCAAAACGTCTAGTGAGATTACTGTTGATAAAATCTTCCGCTAGGCAAGAGCACGCCGTTAACTTTATTGTCTTGCTCAAATTCTGCTTTCTGTCCACCCGTTCAAATTGCAACTTCTATCTGGACTTTACCTGATGCGCTTACCGCCATATTACACAATAAGACCTCTTTCCATGATCCCTCAACACATTTCTGATTTCTCCATACTTATTCAGTACCGACCACCATAGCGGAATGTAGCGGAATTTTGGCAGCTTAGTAGCGGATTTCGTATTTCTGGAGTTAGGCACACTGGTGAACCAAGTCTAAATTATTCAAGAGACGAAATGAATTCGAGTGACAAATATGTTTGAATGTCACTACGATATAGCAGAATGAACTGGCGTTACATTAACAAGACGACGAAATTAATACTACTGTCAAAAAGTTTTGTATCACACTGTACATAACACAATGACTGAGGCTAAATTATCAACAGTACTCTCACTAGAGGTTTTGATTTATCTAGAGAAAATCAAAACTCGAGTGGGATTTAATTGACTATTACACGATTAGAAGAAAGTATATAAAGATAAGAAGTAACCAAGTACTCCAATACAATAAAATATTAATTGACTTACGAAAATAGAACTGTCTTCAAATGTATTATTGTACCATCTCAACATTACAAATATTACGCTAGATGCATGCTAGATGGCAGTGGTGTGTTATAATCAAAGAGATTGTAATATATAAGTATCACAAACTCTTTGGTTATAATTATGTGATGTTATCAGGTGTGCCAACTATGGAATCTTCTTTGAACTCTGTGGACGGTTACTAGTCAAGAAAGCTTCGTTGATTCAGTTTCATTTTTATTAAAACATTTGCATTCCACTTCAATCATCCGGATCCCAGCAATCAACGTCACTTGACAGATGATTTCCAATAAATCTTAGTATTAAACAATCTCTGATACGTGACTATCCATAATATCATATAGCAGAAACTGTAACATGCATAACTTAAATAATATAAACAAGTGTTAGAAAAGTTTTAATTAGGGATAATGAAATAAACAAGAAACGTTTTAACGATGATGAAATAAAAAATAAACATAAATAATTTTAAAAGAAACAATTATTGAAAGTACAATTTTCAAATTTGAATGTTTTATTGGTTGGTGGTTCAGTTGATGTTATATTGGACGTGTGTGTAAAAGAAGTGAACTCGTTGATGTACATGGTGTATCCCTCAACTTATTCAGGATTTCCGAATGGTGCTCTTCATATATGACCAGTGAACTTTATTAATTCTTGTTCTTGAATGCCAATGCGAGTCATATTTGAAACTGCTGTGCATCGACTGGAGTGGTTTATAATTTTCTGTTTTTTGACGTCCACCAGACCAGTGCAGTTTGAAATGTTAGCAAACAAAGAAGCAAATGCTAGGGACGCGATAAAATTAAACAAATGCTAGGGACGCAATAAAATTGTGCGATAAGCAGCCATGATTGGTTGAAATACGTCCTTTCGTACCGTTTTATTGGTCAAAAGTAGTATGACGTAGTAAGAGTGTAATAGTCATTGATAAAATCTTGCGCTAGGCAAGAGAACGCCGTTAACTTTATTGTCTTGCTCAAATTCTGCTTTACAGATTCTGTCCACTGGTTCAAATTGTAACGTCCATCTGGACTTTATCTGACGCGCTTACAGCCATACTAGACTGCTCCGCCGATACAGTAGAATGCGTTTGAGTCTAGAGCAGGCTTGCGCAAGGTTTGCGCTCTCCGAGCCGGCTCACAGCTCAAGAGCGGAATGCAGATATTAGCTGCGCTCTGTATAAGGGTGGACTGGAAGAAGGGGTGGATCTCGTACAAAATAAACACAAAAGGATGTACTATTACGAGTGCTTATGAAATGAATTCCCGTTCAGTGTTTGCAAAACTATCTTGGACTAATATTAATTAATAAAGAAATATTTATTTTACAGAAGTAATAGAAATTCTATAGCTACTTAAATGTACAATAACTTTTTGTTATATATATTTTTTATCAGTACATCAAAACGAGGTTTTATGCTGTTGGCAGCTGAAAGGAACAGTAGCCTTCTGATCGTAATGAAACATCAGTTACAGATGTTCGATGCCTACCTTTATTAAAGGTGATATAGAAAACAGTTTCTCACAAATATAAATGTTGAGCCAAATATAGCAATCATTTTTCACAACCCAGCCTGTGTAGTCGTGGATATTATTGCTAATGTTTAGTCTTCTAAAACTCAACCAGGCTAGTAGTATTAGGATTCAAACGATCTTTAGCCCTTAGCTCACACTGAAGATCAATAAGTTCGAGCTGTAAATCGTTAAATGTTAAATGTTAGGTTCCGTCTCTTAGATTCCTCCATACTATACTGTAGCAGTGGGTAAGAAACGTGAAACAGTTACTGAGAATAGGTCAAGAGGACTAATAATATATAGGCCTCTTGGAATAGGCCTACGCACTGCACTCCACTAGATAACTGAGTGGTCGTTTCCCTCTCCTCTACCTATAGCAAGTCTATGTCATTCTGACGTATCTTCCTCTCCGATTCGGCGAGCGGTTAACACCGCTCTCCCGCTCCGAAGGAGCGCGCGCGCTCGTTGAGCGGTGTTTGTGCAGGCCTGGTCTAGAGAAAGTAGAAAACAGTACAACTTGATCTGTTGTCACGAGAATCCCAGTTTTCGCATACTGATAAGCAGGGAAAGAAAGTTCATGCCCTAAAAACGTGAAGAATATGTATACATCCTTAAATTGTATAATATAAACCTGTTTTGATTGCCATTCAAACAATGTTTGAACAGAACCAGAACCAAAATTCAGGTGGCCCAGATTTAGTTTCTGGGTCTGTACAAAAAATGTTCTTTCGACATAAGGCAATGAAACCATTCCTTCCAATCCATCTACCTGGAAAATGGTGATCTAACCATTGGAGTACTGGAAGTCTGAAATGTGCTGGAGAGCCGTCTAGTTGATACCACAATTGCCTGCCCAGCCCTGTCCCCAGACCTAACACCATTGGACTTCTTCCTCTGGGGCTGCATGAAGGAGAAGGTGTACCAAACGAAGATATCAAACAGGGAAGAGCTCGTTGCAAAGATTAACACGGCTGCAATGGAGATACACCTGAACGAATTGGATAATGTGCAGCGAGAAGTCAGACGGCGTGCTGAAGCGTGTTTTAGTGCGGGAGGGGGACATTTTTAGCATCTGCTCTAGACAACTGACATTCAGCCTACCTTCTCTTAAGGTATATGTATACGTTAGAAACACAAAAAATTATGAAAAATGGCATTTTTTGAAACAGTATGTTTTGGATGCAGCATTTCTTCTTCTTTCATTTGCTGGTTTGCTTATTTAATTCTGACTGGTAGTTTTGTAGATAATGGCACTTTTCTATGATAGTAACAAATGGTTACACCCCCTTTTATCTGTCAAAATGTCAGATTTTTTTCCTGAAATACTAAGCCATTTTTACCCATTTCAAAGTACTCTGGAATTTCTAATAGTTCACAAATAACTCATAGATAGCGATAGTGCACAGTTCTAGCCCTTCCTGCCATCTATGAACAGAAATTATAAATAAAACAGCAGAAAGAAAAGTTGTTTATGTACAAGTTTCATACACGTGGTTACACAGGTTATGAGTATTATTTCCAGCTGTTTGTGCCTTTAGTTTCAGTTTAGTGTTCTCTTTACATATTTATTTTAGTGTTAGTTATTATAGTGCGTTTAGTTTAGTGTTATTTTAATAGTGCTGTGTGGTAGTGATGGCTAACAAACGTAATACAAGCAGGAAGAAGCAAAGGAAATTTTATGGGAAGAAGAAGGAAACAAATGTAACTACAGATAGACATTGTCCACCATCAAGTGAACACACAGAACATTATGGCTTTATTCTTTTTGATGTTAGATATTTAACAAAATTAATTTTACTACTGGCTTCTCCAGAATGTCTTATGGTGGGTTCAGTTTCATTATGTTTGAATAGTGGCAAGAGAAATGGTTTGGCAGTATGTGTGAAACTAGCTTGTTCAGCCTGTGGGTATAATTCTGATGAATTATTCTCAAGCCACAAAGTTTCAAAATATTTTGAAATAAACAGGAGAATTGTCTATGCGAGCCGAGAAATTGGTTGTGGTTATAGTGAACTGAACAGGTTATGTTACCTTCTGGGCTTGCCATGTGGCCTCAGTAAAAATTCTTATCAGGGTCATATCAAGCATGTAAACAAAGTGGTAACACAGCTTGCTTATGATACAATGAATGATGCTGCTAATGAAGTACGTGAAAATACTGGTAGCAATGAATGTGCAGTGTCAGTTGATGGAATGTGGCAACGGAGGGGATTTTCTTCTTTGTCGGGTGTTGTGACAGCCATGTCAGTAAAAACTGGTAAAGTTCTCGATGTGGAGGTAATGTCCAAAAGCTGCATGTCTTGCAGAATGCATGCTAAGACAAAAAATCACCTTCATATCAGACTTGGCTAGCAGACCATGTACCAGTATGCTCCTGTAACTACAAGGGATCTTCACCTAACATGGAACCTGTTGGGGCAGGTAGGCTCTTTTTGAGGTCAGTCCAAAATAGAGGATTACTTTATACTCAATATTTAGGAGATGGCGACTCAAAAAGTTTCAAAACTGTATCTGAACTTGACCCATATGATGGGAAAGAGATTGTGAAATTAGAATGTGTGGGGCATTACCAAAAGCGTTTAGGCATAGGTCTTAGGCAATTAGTTAAGACCAAAAAGATCGGTGGAAAGGGGAAACTGACTCAAGCCCCCATAGACCAACTTCAAAATTACTTTGGTATTGCCCTCAGGTCTAACACGGAAAGTGTAGAAAAAATGAAAAGAACTATCTGGGCCTCTATGTTCCATGTCGCAGCAAATGACAGCCAGCTACTTCATGCAAAGTGTCCACTAGGTGAAGACAGTTGGTGCACTTATCAAGTGGCCAAAGCAAAAGGCATCCCTTACAAGCATGAAGGTCCTGGTATTCCCATTGCAGTGATTAGACAAATGAAAACGGTCTACGAAAGACTGATGGACGATAAAATGTTGCAGAAGTGCCTGCATAGGAAGACCCAGAACATTAACGAGTCCTTCAATGGGATGATCTGGAAAAGGTGTCCAAAAGAAACCTATGTGGGACATGCAACACTAAATTTGTGTGTAATGGATGCAGTGTGCCACTACAACCGTGGTCCTGAAGTGGAGCTGGACATCCTAAGGAAGATGGGAATTGAACCTGGACTGAACACAACTATGGGCGTATCTTCTTCGAAGGTTGTAAAGGATATAATGAAGAGAAATCAGGCTACACCAGAAACAAGAAGCAGAAGAAGATACCTGAGAGGAAGAAAAAAAATGAAGGTGGATCGCGAGACTACTGCTGAGGGTATAACGTATGAAGCAGGAGGATTTTGACAGCCTAACTTTCAACTGCCGTTTCCCATAAGTACAGTTTCTTGACATATTGGCTTAAGGAAAACATCATATCTCATCCAAGAAAAAAGATAGAGGTATGATTCTGGTATCATTTGGAAGCTTGGAATGTAATCTAGTGCATGTTCACAGTCCCATTAAAAATTTTTTTCTTCAAGGTTGCATACTTTTTTTGTCTAATATTTTACAAAATTTAAGATATTTATGGTAAATTACAGCAAAATGTTATTCAAAGTTTATTCAGGCACTAGACAAACATTTTTCCTATAAAACAGTGAAGGAATTTTGAAAATAGCTTCATTAGGAAAGAGGATATCATGTTTACCGTTTTGTTAAATTTTTTAAACAAAAAAAATATTATTATAAACAATTTCAAAGAACAATTGTTTAAAAATAGTTAAATCTCTTAATAACAATGTATTCTTGTAGCTAAAAATATTGAGAGCCCTAAATATTGCCTAATTTAAATTTTCACCCCCTAATGTATACATATACCTTAAGCAGACAGGTCCATTAGGTGTGGGGATAGATACGGTACGTGATATTCGTGTAACTCGGAAACGGGGATGAATATTGAAAAAAGTGTATTAGGATTTTTTGTTGCAAATAAAGTCCTGAATCACCTTCTTAAAGAATGACCTGACCTTCTGATACACTCTCTCTCTCTCTCTCTCTATATATATATATATATATATATACACTTATATTTCTGGTTACAAAGTAAGTCTTTTCCAAAGTTAAGCATTTGTGACTAATATGAAAAAAATTAATATGTTTAGCTGCTATGATTTTCTAACAATATAAATTGCCAGGAAACACAATAAGACCTCTTTCCATGATCCCTTAACATATTTCTCACATCTCCATATTTATTCAGCACCAATAACCATAGCGGAATGTAGCGGAATTTTGGCAGATTAGTAGCGGATTTCGCATTTCTGGAGTTAGGCACACTGGTGAACCAAGTCTAAATTAGTCAAGAGACGAAATGAATTCGAGTGGAAAATATGTTTGAATGACACCACGATATAGCAGAATGAACTGGCGCTACATTAACAAGACGACGAAATTAATACTATTGGCGAAAAGTTTTGTATCACACTGTACATAACACAATGACTGAGGCTAAATTATCAAGAAAAACCTATTCGAATATTAGAGATGTTACCGTTTCCAGAGCACACTGTCTGATCCAATCATCTAAAAAGTGAGAGTATTTCCATATCCGATTCTTTTATCATTGATAAAATCTTATACGAGGCAAGGCCACGCTGTTAACTTTATTGGTTTATTCAGACTCAGTCTGTGCTCTGCTTTTAGCTTTCGGTTTGTTGCTTGACACTGCTTCTTGCCTCCGGACTTATCTCCTACTCTTATCAGCGGAAAGAAAGGACGGAAAATACGGCATAGGGTACAACTGTAGACGAATCAATGGGATACATACTGCTCTCCAGCCAGGAGATCAACCGTGAAAGGAATGTGCTTACTATTGCGTCATCTATTGGAGCGATGTAGATAAATAATATTACCGTTATAACGCCAGTTTAAAAACCATGCGCTCTCCTGCATATGTTATTTCCTGTATGAAGAGATTAAAAGACCAGGAGATTACCTGTGATCTAATTTTGTAACTAGAGTAGTATCAATATGTCTGTATCAATGTTATGGTTTGTCTGTGAGAGCTAGCCAATAGAGATAAGAGTACCCACGTGTGTGACCTTATGATATCTTATGACATAAACATTCATTCACAGCATTACCCCGCTCCGTTTCACCCGGCAGAGACTTTCTCGTGGTTAGAGCACAGTAGGCCTCCCATCACTTCAGTAGCTGTATATTTTCAAGAACATGTATGAACAAAACAGTACAAAGGTCCGTAAAACATTTGGAGTGTTATACAAAACTGAATTTCTTGAATATATTCACATGTTGAAGCCATTGGCTAGGCCTATATATATTTAAGTGTTATCAATTACGTAACTGATTCTTTTATTTTTAAAGAATTGATTCATTCAATCATAACATTCATAGTTTCCTGCCTAAGGGTAGGTCTTTCACTGCAAAACCAATCCAACATTCTCCAATCTTTCCAATTTCCTGCCTTCTTCTTTTTCTCCGCATATGATCCATAAATCTTAATGCCGTCTATCATATTTTTCTCTGCCCGAATTCTTCTCCCGTTCACCAGTCCTTCAAGTGCATCCTTCAGCAGACAGTTTCTTTTCTTTCTTTTTAAGTTGGTTATTTAACAATGCTGTATCAACTACGAGATTATTTAGCGTCGATGACATTGGTGATAGCGAGATGAGGCCGAGGATTCGCCATAGATTACCTGCCATTAACCTTACGGTTAGGGAAAACCTCGGAAAAACCCAACCAGATAATCAGCCCAAGCGGAGATCGAACCCGCGCCCGAGCGCAACTTCAGACCGGCAGGCAAGCGCCTTAATCGACTGAGCCACGCCGGTGGCTGACGTTTCTTCTCAGCCAGAGACCCAATTAATTCCTTTTTCTCCTCCTAATCAGTTTCATGATCATTCTTTCTTCACCCACTCTTTCCAACACAGCTTCATTTCTAATTCTATCTGTCCATTTCACACGCTCGCTACATCCTTCTCCATATTCACATTTTTTTCTTTTATTATCCAATTTAATAAACCCTATTTCACCCTGAGGTATATTAGGGTTATAGTTGACATAAAAATACATATTTTATAACCAATAAACAATAGTAAAATTATAATATAAAGTTGTGGTCAAGGTTACAATTCACATGAATTATGTAGAAGAATGCACCTTAATGAAAGAACGGATCCTGTTAAGGATTAATGAGATGTTTGAGGAATAATCAATTCAAAGATATACAAGAATGTCTAACCGTTTCAGAGTAAATACACGACCTAAAAAGATAATCAATAGTACATTAATATAACAAAGTTTGACTTTCACTTTCAAATTAATACTTAATTCATGAACAATGGAACAGTTAAGAGTAATAAAAAGATATTACAAGCAATGATTTACGGTTACAAGTTACATACGTGATTTAGGAACAAGTACAATAATTAAAATAATAACACAAGTAATGACTTATAAGTAACGAAATTCTTGAAGGGCAATATATACAGTAATAGTAGGGGCAATACAAAAGATTTAAAGACAAATGTAAACAGTAAAGGAATAGTAGAAAAATTGACTTAAAATTACACATTCTTTTTAAAGCAATAGGTAACCACAAAGGGATACTAATATCAATACAATGACTATAGTTACAGATTAAACACATTATTTTAAAAACAAACACGCAAAGGATGAATAGCTAATCTCAGGCATTATATATATGGACCATGTCTTTAATTCACATCTTTTTGACGTTACTTCGTATATTATTTTGTGTTTCAATCTCCATATCCACATTTCAAATGTTTCTATTCGCTTCTCTTCATTTCGTCGTAATGTCAGAGTTTCTGCCCCATTTAATGCCACACTCCACACAAAGCACTTCACTAGTCTCTTCCTTAGTTCCTTTTTTCAGAAGATACTCCTTTTTCTATTAAAAGCTTCCTTTGCCATAGCTATCTTTCGTTTGGCTTCCTGGCAGCAGCTCATGTTACTGCTTATAGTAACTTACACCCCAAACATTTGAAGCTTTTTACTTGTTCTACTGCCTTTTGAAAGATGTTAAGTCATAAAATCAGACATTTCCTTGGTATTAAAAATAACTATCTAGGGCTTACCATTAAGGAGAAAATATTCATCAAGTGGTGATGAGAATCAAAAAATAAGAAATAATAACTTATTGATTGATCAATGCATTTAACTTCTAAATAAAATAATTGAATACTTAATAATTTATTTTACTGACGGATGTCTGAAACTACAAACACATTTTAAGTTTACTGTTTGACTGAAACACTTTTTCAAAATAAACAATGTCATAAATTACTACTAATGTTTTAAATGTTTTATTTATCTCAGAAAAAAGAAGTCTCGATATTGGAATGAATGAATGAATGAATGAATGAATGAATGAATGAATGAATGAATGAATGAATGAATGAATGAATGAATGAATGAATGTTAGCCATGATGTCCCATGTTGGGCACAGGCCTCCTGTGATGGGGTTAGAACCCCCTCGACAGGGATGGCTAAAGTGTATTCGCTTGGTGAGCCAATCCAGGCGAGCTTGTCGTGTATACTGCTTTCGTGACATGGTTAATAACCCTGTTAGACTTTAACTAGTCTCAGCACTGTTCTTTGTTCATTTTTTTTCTTGCACTACACATATTATACTGACACTGGCACTTTGACAAACACTGATTGCTATTTACACTATTTACCTGACACTTTCTCAACACTGGCTTTACTATTCACAAAACTTATCTTACACTTTCACTAATACTGACTTTACTATTTACAATATCTTAACACTAATTACATTATCTATTTACAATGAGCTTCCCTTGTTCTTTCCACAAAACTCTGTCCCTGAAGAAATATGCTTTCAAAATTATTACATTTCGTTGGACGTGGTTTGTAAATATCCTCGTTAATTTATTCAACACTACATTACATCGAAATTCACAGTAGGAACGTTTGGCATCGATATTTTTTCCTCAGTTGCTAACATGACATTCTCCACGAAACAACTATTTATTTGGTTAATATTCTTGCACCTCTCTTTTCTTCCTAGACGCATTGATATTAGATTCGTTTGAAGACACATCAGCACTAGATTCAGTTGGAAACATTTGAAATGTTGTTAATATTATGTAACTAGCTCAAACACAAAATATAACAATCTCCCAACTATTTTTGGCTACCAAGTTACAATATGATTTTAGTTGCTATATCTTACACCAGAAAAAGTAAGCCTAATCTGTTTTCATTTTGAAAAAACTACAAGTCAATGACTTAAGTCTGTTTAAAAATAAACACGAAATTAAACTCGTTAAGATGATAGGAGTGTGGAGACTTGTATCATTTTCATACCAAATGCTGTTTTCAAGGTCTATAAAAAATATCTGGCCCCGATTTTTCACCGAAGCTAGGTCGTTCAATCATAAAACTACTAGAAAAACAGTCTGGCTTCTATTCTTCACCAAAACTTTTTCTTTCAATCTCATGACTGCCAAAAAAAAAAAAAAAAAAAAAA
Organism: Periplaneta americana; assembly: GCF_040183065.1. Taxonomy (NCBI): domain Eukaryota; kingdom Metazoa; phylum Arthropoda; class Insecta; order Blattodea; family Blattidae; genus Periplaneta; species Periplaneta americana. The sequence continues at coordinate 26,474,667 of NC_091132.1, read as the reverse complement.
AAACTATCTGGCTTCCATTCTTCAGCCACGCCCGGTCTTCCAATCTGGTGACTGTTAGAAAAAATGTCCGTCCCAGATTTTTCACCCGGGCTTCGTCTTTCAATCACATGGCTGCTAAAAAAAACTTTCCGACTTTGATTCTTCAACATAGCTTGGTCTTTCAATCAGAGGAAAAATCACCTGGCCTACCTCTATAGTATCTCAGGGTGACATTCCAGCCACAGAAATTCATCAAATATCATCCCTTCTTCTTCTTATTTGGTATTACAGCCCAGGTGGACCTTAACCTCCTCTATGGCTCTCTTCCATCCTTCTCTATCCATCGCCAACTCCCTCCAATTCCTTATTCCTAATCTATTCACAACCACTCGTACACAGTTCCACCATCTTGTTCTCGGTCTTCCTCTTAATCTGGTTCCATCTGGGTTGTTATTGAAGACAATCTTCACTTTCCTTGTTGTTTCCATCCTTGTGACGTGTGCCAACCTTCTCAGTCTTTGACATCTTATGTGCGCCTCCAAATCCGATTCCTTGTACAGTTCGTATATCTCATTATTACATCTGGCTCTCCATCCATCCACTGTTTCAATTGCTCCGAATATCCTTCTTAAGATTTTCCTCTCAAATACTGCTAGTTGTTTGCATGTATTTTTATTCAGAACCCATGTTTCTGTACCATATGTCATAATGGGTCTTATTAGGGTTTTGTAAATCTTGATTTTGATTTATCTAGATATTATTTTATTTTTAACAATTGGTAAAAGTGAATAATATGCCCTGTTAGCCAGATTTATTCTTCTTTGTACCTCATCATCCCTTCTTACCTAAGGTATTCTCAACTAGTATAGATCTAAGAAAGCAATACAGAGAAATTTGGCCTGTATTCTGTAATAATAAAATAACACTTGACTATTAGGTTATATTATACGACAATTATTTCGAATGTACGAAAGAAATCAATGCATGATCCAACTAAGAGGCTTCGGTTTTTTATTGTAACATTATGCTGTATTTATTGACATATTCTATGACTTTCATAGGAGACGTAACAGTGAAAGCAAATCGATACATAGATTCCCAGATTCGAGTTCTGCTCTTTCAGGGGTAAGCTAAACTTTTAGCTGTTTATATTATATTTTACATGCGTGTGCAAATTATTAGTCTCAGCACCACATTTTTTACATTTTCATAATTATCATGAATTACTGGCCACAAAATAATTCTGAGGACTTTATACGGCAGGATCAGTTCAAAAAAGTTCTAGAAACCCGAATTTTTCCACAAATGAAGTACTGGTTCCCTGACGGTGAATGTGTCTTCATGCAGGATGGAGCATCCTATCACAAAGCCGGATCAGTAACTAATTTTCTGGCTGAAAATAATGTAGACGTCCTTTCCTGGCCAGGTAACAGTCCAGATGCAAATCTAATTGAAAACCTTTGGTCTATCGTAAAAAAACGACGATTACCACCAAGGTGGACCTCATAGAAGCACTTATCCAAATATGGCACAGCGATGAATGTGAAAATGTCATGAACAGCATGCCAAACCGCACAAAATTGATGATAAAGAACAAAGGGTTTCATACTAAATATTGACGCAGTGTGTAATAAATCAGTTTTGTAGAATAAATGTTACTTGAATCATTATGGGTATTATCATTTGAGTCTAATAATTTGCACACGTCTGTATGTTACAATTATTAGCAAAATGAGATTTCTACGATCACTGACTTACAGGAGTTACCTTGCGGGACCTCATTAGGAGCGAAGAATTGAGAAATCAGTGGGAAGTTGAGGAGATGACGGCAGACGTCCAACATTTTCATACTGATTTAAACTATCACTGACTACATTTTTACTTCTTTCTTTAGACATCATCCTGATAGTGCTGTATTTTCAAAATTGTCTCATAATAATCTCTTTCTATTATCTAATATTATTTGAAATATATTAACATTCTATGTATTTTAGCTTAATTCTGCTACACAGTTTATTTCAGTGTTTAATTGATAGTTCATAGTATTTTGTTGTTTAATTCGTAAATAACTCTTACATACATGTAACTCTCATCTAAATCAGATTGTTGAACTCTTTGTAAGTTCATGCATACGTATATATACTTTTTGCTGGTTGAGTAGAAGAGAAGGCCTTACGGCCTTAACTCTGCCAGCTAAAATAAATTATTATTATTATTATTATTATTATTATTATTATTATTATTATTATTATTATTATTATTATTATTATTATCAAAGTAAATGGAGAAACCTCCTTCTTAGGATGCCTGAAAATCGTTTACCAAAGAGACTTTTGTATTACCATCCACGAGGACGAAGAGATTTAGGCAGACCTCACCGACGTTGGACGGACCAATTCCATTTGTAGTTCACAGACGGGAAACAACCCAAAACTGTGTATTGGCAGAGGAAGAAGAAGAAGAAAAAGCAAAAGAAATACATATACATAAATATAATGAAATTGTTACATAATATTCTTTGGTCGTGTGTGGGTGGTCATTTCTTGTATATCATTGAACTGATTTTGTAAAGCTATCAAAGTTATAAGTAAGCTATGACTAACCAGAGAATTATGCACCTGAAAATAAATATAAATATGATGTTGCAAATATAAAAATTGGAGATTTATCTTTCGAAGAGGTGAAAAAATTCAAATATCATGGTGCAACAGTAATAAACATAAATGACACTCGGGAGGAAATTAAAATAGGAAGAAATATGGGAAATGCCTGTTATTATTCGGTTGAGAAGCTTTAGTCATCTAGTCTGCTGTCAAAAAATCTGAAAGTTAGAATTTATAAAACAGTTATATTACCGGTTATTCTGTATGGTTGTGAAACTTGGACTCTCACTTTGAGAGAGGAACAGAGGTTAAGGGTGTTTGAGAATAAGGTTCTTAGGAAAATATTTGGGGCTAAGAGGGATGAAGTTACAGGAGAATGGAGAAAGTTACACAACACAGAGCTGCACGCATTGTATTCTTCACCTGATATAATTAGGAACATTAAATCCAGACGTTTGAGATGGGCAGGGCATGTAGCACGTATGGGCGAATCCAGAAATGCATATAGAGTGTTATTTGGGAGGCCGGAAGGAAAAAGACCTTTGGGGAGGCCGAGACGTAGGTGGGAAGATAATATTAAAATGGATCTGAGGGAGGTGGGATATGATGGTAGAGACTGAATTAATGTTGCTCAGGATAGGGACCAATGGCGGGTTTATGTGAGGGCGGCAATGAACCTCCGGGTTCCTTAAAAGCCAGTAAGTAAGTAAGTAAGTAAGTAAGTATGATGTTGCAAAAAATAACAGCAGCCCTCATAATTTACAATCATCAACATACTTCATGAATGTCGGTCACGTGCTTCGTACCAGCAAAGGAGTTGTTATCTGTAAACTGCTCCAGATGTCTTTCTACAGTAGAGATGCCAAGAACAATATTCCTACAGCTTTTGTCAGGTCTTGTGGGAGAATGTCCCTGATGGCCTATCCGCAACAATGATTTTACACACTACCATGGCAGCCGTTACTTTAGATGACATATGAATGTGGTAAGTAGTGAGAGCGGAAGATAGAAGAAAAAGACGCATAAAATGAGAACGTGACAGAAGTAACTGGACGCAAAAATGTGAGAACTATACTTCGCCTTGAAGTCACAAATAACTGTTATAAATCTTAAAAATTAATGTCACGAAAGCGACGCTTTTTTTAATAACTTTTGTGCGAGATCGTGCGTATTTGCTTGTTTTCCGCACAGAACCAATACACGGTAAGTGTGAAATACCACATTCAGTATTCCCAACGTAACACACATAACAATTTCCCTCTTCTTACCGCTTAAGCGCGACATTCATTTTACTCCTTTAGGCTTTTAACATATTATTTTTAGAGACGTTTAACATAGTAATAATTATAAATTGGAAACTTACCACTGCAATTTCACCTAAATTGCAATGTTAATTATTGTTTTTAAATGTTTGCAAAAATTAAGTGAAGTCTACTACTCCACGAAACTTATTGCTTTCCTGATACAAGTAACATTAAGGAAGCCGTGAAAAAATCAGATGCCGATGTTATTACTGCAATATGTTATATAAATAATATTGTTAAAATATTAAAATGAAAAATAAATCATTACATAACCTTACCGTTTGTTTTAAGTTCGCTTTTATAGACTGGGGGGAAAAAAGACAGACGTATATCACGGCCTGCTGGAGTATAGTAAACACAGAAAACATTTTATAGCAACAATGTTGAAGAAAGATATTTTGGTTTTCCGAAGTTGCCGTCATTAAACAGAAACCAAAATGGAGATTTCATTGCAACTAATTAGAAATTCGTCTTTCAGGTATGTAATAAACGATCTCCGCACAAAATAATGTACGATACACGAGCGGTATGTTTTGTTTTCATGTTCGAGGAAAAGATTGAAAACGTCAACATACCGATCTTGTAACGTATATTACTATTACGAGTTTTCAAAGAGTTCAATTCAAATATTTCATAGGTTTCAATTGATATTCACGGTAGGCACAAAATGTTCACCTGATTATGAAATTAATACAATTTTTATTAGTAATGATATTGAAAAGGTGTTTCCTACAATCGATAAACCAATTTTAAAAAATAACAAACCACAATTGAAGACTTTCCCGGAAAAAGGATGTAACACAAAATTCTTGCAATATGTGATTTAGGAGGAAAAAAATAATTTTGAAGCATTCATTTATAAAAATGAATTATTGTGTTCAATGGTTGAATGAATTTGTATCCTTGATTAGTCACATGGTTGTTGTTGTAAAGAGGTATCAGTAGGGATCCCATTTTATGGTGAATAAAAATCTTAATTACCTATAGTAATGTCATAAGAGGTCTGAGATTTATTTGGGAAATCTCAGCCCTCGAGTGACATTAATTAGGACTACATCGTGAATAAAATAAAGATGTAAATAATATATCTCTAAAATTCGTAACAAAATGTAATTAATAATGGTATATTTACGAATAATTAACCTATTCAGACATTGTGAAGTCAAAATAGATGAATAACGATTACTGCAACAAAGAAATTGAATGTTATTCAGTAATGCCAATTGAGAAAAGCGAAATAAGATTTAAAAATGTTAATTACATGTACTGCGCTTTTCCCTTGTTATTATAACAGAAATACGTTTTCATTATCAGCTGAAATCATAATTTAATTGAAACATTTTATAATATAATAATTACAAATAATCTGATTAATAGCTACACTAATTAAATGAACAATTATTATGAAGTAGTGTCATTTTCTTTAGATACAATGGACATGGACTTTGAAGATAAAGATGTAGATGTGGAAGTAGGATTTCGTACTTTATTTAGTACAATGGATTCATGCTCATCGATTTACGTGGAGACAGTTGGCGACACTGACTAAACAAAAGAACGACCATGCGGGAAATTGATATTGATAAATCGAGCTGCAGAAATTATCGCGATGTATATTTGCTGGTGTCTGGGAGATGCACTATTAACTTTAATTTTTAACTTCACTCTAGAATATGCCATTAGGAAAGTTCAGGATAACACAGAGGGTTTGGAATTGAACGGGTTACATCAGCTTCTTGTCTATGCGGATGACGTGAATATGTTAGGAGAAAATCCACAAACGATTAGGGAAAACGCGGAAATTCTAGTTGAAGCAAGTAAGGCGATAGGGTTGGAAGTAAATCCCGAAAAGACTAAGTATATGATTATGTCTCGTGACCAGAATATTGTATGAAATGAACTATAAAAATTGGAGATTTATCCTTCGAAGAGGTGGAAAAATTCAAATATCTTGGAGCCACAGTAATAAATATAAATGACACTCGGGAGGAAATTAAACGCAGAATAAATATGGGAAATGCCAGTTAATATTCGATTGAGAAGCTTTTGTCGCCTAGTCTGCTGTCCAAAAATCTGAAAGTTAGAATTTATAAAACAGTTATATTACCGGTTGTTCTATATGGTTGTGAAACTTGGACTCTCACTTTGAGAGAGGAACAGAGATTAAGGGTGTTTGAGAATAACGTTCCTAGAAAAATATTTGGGGCTAAGAGGGATGAAGTTACAGGAGAATGGAGAAAGTTACACAACGCAGAGCTGCACGCATTGTATTCTTCACCTGACATAATTAGGAACATAAAATCCAGACGTTTGAGATGGGCAGGACATGTAGCACGTATGGACGAATCCAGAAATGCATATAGAGTGTTAGTTGGGAAGCCGGAGGGAAAAAGATGTTTGGGGAGGCCGAGACGTAGATGGGAAGATAATATTAAAATGGATTTGAGGGAGGTAGGATATGATGGTAGAAACTGGATTAATCTTGATCAGGATAGGGACCAATGGCGGGCTTATATGAGGGCGGCAATGAACCTACGGGTTCCTTAAAAGCCAGTAAGTAAGTAAGTAAGTAAATCTAATAATAGTTGGAAACATTGAAAAGACGGCCATATTTTAGGAACTAATCTTATGTAAACCCTATTATAAAATGACGCCTACCTGTTTGATTTAATTTCCCTTTCAGACTGAAGGGGATGTTAACTTTAAAGTACATAGTTTTCTTTATTTTTTAGTTCAGTCGTTGTAAAGTTGAGCGAAACTCCGGTCAATGAATGGGAAGCCTGTTACTTAAGGTAACTATGCCTTCAAGTGTTTACATCATTATCATTGTCATGAAACTATTCATCAGAGATCGGACAGCAAAATCTTTTGAAATTTATCATCTTTCGCGATAAGCTTCTTTCTTAAACAGCATAAAGGATTTCCATGGAAGAAAGGGGAACTTTATTGTTGCTAGAAGATTCCAGCAGAGATTGTGGACTTGCGTCTCTTTTCTTGTCAGATGATGATATCTCGCCCGGGGTAATAGAGGCGCATGAGTGTCTATTATGACGCTGCTATATCGTCGGCAGCAGACAAGATGTCTCACTACATTATGTACCGCACCTTTGTGCACTACTAAAAAGAGGGAATCGCAGACCACTGCCAACAGTGTGAAGCAGAAAAAAAAAGCCTGTTTCCCTTTGTGATGCTGCGACTCGGTGCTTGTAGCAGGACTTGCTCGGTTTACTACTTCTTGGGAAATGAGATTTCAACAGTCCTCCACTCTCGACGCCTCCATTACGACTCAAATTATAACTACCACATCTTATGCAGCCGAAAAGAACACAGAAATTCAATACCATGTTTTCAGCCTTAGATTTCCGTAGATTGGGGCCTTTTTATGCCCAAAGGCGAATATACCTCCAAGAGATTTAGAATCGATTCATGTATGAATTTCATAAAAAAATGTGACTCGGGTTGTTTCAGCAATCATAGATTCAATTGTAGAGTGTGGCCCCAAAACTCACTCAGTCCATTTGGCCACTTTTTTGATTATACATATATTGTTTGTGTTTGTAATTTGAAGTAGTTTGCATGATATGTATTATCAATTTCTGTATATCACAACTGGTTGAATTGTTTATGCCTTAAATTTAATTAAATTGTTTTGTATTATAATATAGCTCAACTTATGAATGATCGTTTGCGTTTGTAAATTTAATAATCTGATTGGCTATGTACTGTATACTTTTAGTAGAGCCATCGATGTAGCTCAGTCGGCAGACTCGCTGGGCTGCTGATCCGGAGCTGCGTTCGGGCTTGGGTTGGATCCCCCTTTGGACTTTGGTTTCTTCGGAGGTTTTCCCCAGCCGTGGGACTGAAGCCGGATGGTCTATGGCGAGTCCTTGGCATCAACCCCTTTGATTTGATTATCCCCTTTGATTTGATTATCCCCTTTGATTGGATTACCTGGTTGGGTTTTGCCGAGGTTTCCCCCACCGAAAAGGCAAATGCCGGGTAATATTTTGGCGAAACCTCGGACCTCATCTCATCTCACTACATCTCGCCAAAATGTAAAAAAAAAAAAAAAAAATTGTACAAAATTGTAAAAATTGTAGAAAATTACTAAATTGTAAAACTATAAAAATTTGTAAAAATTGTAATTGTAATATTGTAAAATGTTCACATGTTCCACATCTTAAAGCTTCATTGCTCATGTAAGATCTATGGAATAAAATAAATGAATGAATGAATGAATGAATATGCATATGTTTGAGCCCTCTATCATTATTTTTTAAGTTTGTTTTCTTCCAAAACAACGCCAACGCTTTTCTAAAAGATTTTTGTTATTAGTTATTACTAGGGCGCGGATATTGATGATCTAAAAATCTACTTAAAATGATCTGTTCGGAATATGTATGGTAAGACTTTCCTGTTTCGAACTATTTATGGGTCATCTTCAGAACTGGTCGTTGTTGGTCTTGGCACCACTTGTTCTGTTTCCTGTGAGTGTGTGTTCCTGTGGTATAGTGTACAGTCAAAGAGTGTGTGTGTTTTGAAGTTGAGTTGTTGTTGAGAATTTCGTTGGGGTGTATTTTTGTGTGTCTGTATATTTCATATTGTTCTAGTATGTTTAGTTTCTGGCAACAACAACGACACACATACACAACACACCCAACCACCCCACACAACACAACAAGCTGCATTCCGAACAATGGTACACAGGCTACTCAACATACCAGTGAACCAACAAGATTACAACGAAGAGCTAAACACAATCAAATACATAGCACAAGAAAACGGATACAACCCTAACATAATAGACAACATAATACGTAAGACAAAACATAATCACAAAAAACATAAGAATACAACACAAGCACAAGAACACAAAAAATACATCACACTAACATACGAAAACAAAAACACACAAAATTGCAACCTCATTCGAGAAATTAAATTACAACATCGCATAGAGAACAAATAACACTCTACAAAAACATCTCAACACACAAACAACACAAACAAACAAATACAACCACACAGGCGTATACAAACTCAAATGTAACACCTGCAACAACTTCTACATAGGACAGACAGGCAGATCGTTTCAAACACGTTACAAAGAACACATCACAGCCATAACAAAATTACAAAACACCTCTACATATGCAGAACACATCACAAATGCTAACCACACCCACAGAGACATCAACACAGACATGGAAATTCTACACATCCAACCAAAAAGCCAGAAACTAAACACACTAGAACAATATGAAATGTACAGACACAAAAACACACCCCAATGAAATTCTCAACACACAACTCAACATCAAAACACACACACTCTTTGACTCTACACTATACCACAGGAACACACCCTCACAGGAAACAGGACAAGTGGCGCCAAGACCAACAACGACCAGTTCTGAAGATGACCCATAAATAGGTCGAAACGTGTAAACGAAGTACGTTGAAATTGAACACAGGAAAGTCTTACCATACGTATTCCGAAGTGATACAGTGTTAAAAGTTGTGTAATCAAGATGTATTAAAATGATCAATAAAATGCCCTAAACTAATGGAAAAATGACATAGAACTAAGAGGAAATGATATTTAAATATTATTCACCGCACCACAACTTCTGAAAAATCAGTCACCTTGTTTCGATGACTGCCCTGCAAATCTCGAAAAGAGGAGGCAACTTTCTGAAATTTGGCTAAGACAAAGGAAAATAACATGCAACAAAATGAGAATTTTAAGGGAAAACTATAGATTTTAATGAGAGTTTACAATATGTTTCAATCAGGGGTGGTCCATGTCAGTGCCTTCATTCTCGTCTCCTCCTTCCGCAACAGCAAACTACATACACCCAGGTGAAGACTCATGTCAATTACTATTCATTAGATAAACACACAACAAAATGATATCAAATTGAAAACACAGCGCTCTTTCCGCTTATCAGCTACTCAATGAGTCGTCAGTGCAACGTGCAAGTTCTGACCTCCACAGTGAGGAGTAGGTTACTTCTCATGTCATTTTCTTATCGATATATGTTGCAGGTGGTCTTAGGTTTCTTAAAATAATTCCGCGACTTGATTTTTGGACCTTTTTCCAGCTTTTCCTGTAATTGGCCCCACTGTGCGACGCTCGTCAGTCTCGCTTTCCTAAGCAAAACAAGTCCTTTCGTAGATTACTTAAAGTGACTATACATGGGAACAAACACAGTAAATAACGGCGTAATGTGAAGTTCGGGTACTACCCTTCCTGTCTTGAGTGTATAGCATACGAACATCTTGAGAAGTTTCACAACTCCCGTGACCTAAAAAGCTCAGCAACTAAAATAAGACATCGGTGTCACGCCCAATCCTAACACCGCCACAATTTCAAACGAAACAATCTCTATCATGGCCATCGATATCAGTAAAGCTCGATAACACTTAAGTAAGATCTTACTTCCACGGACCTAATGTTATAAAATCGGTTGTTCTATGAAATTACGTCTCCTGCTTTAGTTCCAAATTACGGAGGAGTACAGTATTTCTTCCTCGCCATTTCACATCGATGAGTTCTCTTCCCTCTAGTGTCTTTTGTTACTCGCCGGAATTTATGATTCCAGGCAGGTTCCATTATTCATCTTTACTGTGATATTACGTAATGGCCAGCAAGTGTAATACCGACATAAAACAGGTGCACTTTTCTTCCTAGATGCGATTAACCTAGTTACAAGCTACGTTGGCTTACAAGAGAATAAATGGGCGCGGAGAACTTTTTCTTTTTCTGAATAGGAGATTACTTTGAGTAACCGTGCATAAATGAGAAAATTACAGTACACAAACACGAAGTGTCACACAATTATGCACCTTTTTATAAATAGACGGAAAAAGGATATTATTATGCAGTGTAATATAAACAATTATTATTACTATTATTATTATTATTACTGCTACTGCTACTACTGTATTATTACTAATGAGCGGATTCATATGTTTTGATATACCTTGTACATATCCTTCACGGATGAAACTATGTTCACAATTTGTCGCCCTTAAATCCATCATCGTGGGCTGGATATGAACCGGCGATTCTCGTATTCCACAGCCAACATGATAACCACAAGGCCGTCTAAAACGACCTGAATTACTGTAAAAATGATTAATAAAGCAATTATGAGCTGTAATTAAATATTTTTCTTGCGTGTGATAAAACACAATTAACAAAGTTAAAAATTCCGAATGTCAAGTTTCAAGTTTAAAACCCGAATTTTATTTCACATAAAAACACATATTTTCACAAAAAAAAATTATGTAAATACATATTTTCAGGAAATCTATTATAAACACATAAATCTTGGAGGTTTTTTACTTAAATAATTTTTTACAAGAACATTTAAATATTTGAAAACTAAATCAAATGTATCACTCAGAAGTACGTTATCTTTTAAAGAATTCTTGGTTCTTTTAAGAATTTTTGTTACTTCGTGTTTCTATGGGCGTGTCCGTGATCCATTTTTGTAATAGTATCGCCTCAAGTTCTGAGGACTGCTAGGCAGCATATCAGTGTTATTATATGAGAATAAATTAACATGGACAAGAAGGAGAGATCTTGCAACACATAATTAGGAATGTTAATTGTTGCTGAAGATGATTTCATTCTGCGCTTTGTTTGTGAAACACAACGGATAAGAGCTCGGGTATAAACATTATTTCATTTAAACAAATCTCTCGCTCATATCTTGTTGTGATTCCCCGTTATCGGGCCATAAGCATAAGCTGCGTAGTGAAGTTGTGTGGCGTCGCTATAGGAAGCTTTTCTCCGACAGTGTCAGTCAGTAGCTGGAAACATTATTTACGTTAAGTCGTGTGTATTAGCCTCTTGAGATACCTATAATCAAATCGAGTTTAAGATCGCGTCTACAGCAATATGTAGATGAATTTAAAAACATTTTTACTACCGACGGAAAAGTATTACATATTTTGCCAACCATGTGGTAAATCAGTAAGTGCAGATCAGAGCTCTCAGGTAACGCAACATTTGTCTGGAAACACGCACATTGCCGCTATTTCACGTGTGCATTCACGGCAAAACAGTGGATATAACGAAATGTGTAAAGTTTCTCAAGTATTGAAGAGTGTGCCTGAAGGTGAAATTGACGATGTTTGTGTTTGTGACATTCTTCTCTTTAAATATGCACGTCTGACGTCCTGTGATGTGGAAAGATCGTTTTCACAAAATGTCGTTCAGAGATAATCGGCATGCATTTGTGATGGAGAATTTGGAAATGCCATTTGCTGTTCAGTACAATTCTCGAACAACTACTAGCAACTGATACTGAAGTGTGATTGGTGAGTACCTAGTAACATTTTTTTTTTTTCAAGCTAAGTAAGGTATTTTTGTCATATAAAAAAATATTTTTTCTATTTTTATCAAATATTTTCGTACTTTTTAGCACATAAAAATAAATATATTTAAATTTTTTAGCACATAAAAATCCGCTCCCTAATTATTACTGTTGTTATTTAAGAACTTGCTTAAATCTTTCAAAAAATCTCTGCATAAAATGTGTGTATCAATATGTTCAATGTTCAATGCGTAATATAATTTTGCTAATTAAATTTACAGGAAGACTCTACGAGCTGTAATATTTCCGATAATGCTAAGAACTACTTCATTTTTCGCGCATAAATACATTTCTGCAAAAATGTCTAAATTGGTTATATGTAGAATTACGAAGGCCGTCAAAAGTTTTATTGTTATAGCGTATTTAAATGTGAACAAACGAGAAACTTTAAATCAACTTAAACAATTTAAAATTTCTGATGCAACGATTGATGCCATAGGATCTCATGCGTTAAAATCATCATTAGCTATAATTAGTAATCATTTGTAGCCAACAGACTTTTATTGTAAATGATTTCCTATGTTTTCGTATCATTTATCTTAATGTTTTTTTTTTCCTTTCAAATTGTCACACAGTTGGTTTTAATGATTATTCTTTATGAATTGATTAGTAGGCCGATCTATTTGAACCCTTATTTAGGGCGGCTTTTTTATTAAAAAATTAATATAAAACTTCTTCTGTGTATATATATACCGTATATGAAATGGACAAACAGAATAAGAAAAGAAGCTGTGCTGGAAAGAGTGGGTGAAGAAAGAATGATGCTGAAACTGATCAGGAAGAGGAAAAGGAATTGTATGGGTCACTGGTTGAGAAGAAACTGCCTTCTGAAGGATTAACTGGAAGGAATGGTGAATGGGAGAAGAATTCGGACAGAAGAAGGTATCAAATGATAGACGACTTTAAGATATATGGGTCATATGAAGAGACAAAGAGGAAGTCAGAAAATAGGAAAGACTGGAGAATGCTGGGTTTGCAGTGAAGGACCTGCCTACATGTTCGAGATTGTTGCCTTTGTTTGACAGAAAATTGTAAATGAAGGGTGAAAATATTAATCTTGGAAGAAAATATTTTGTGATTCTTACTAAGTTGCAAAGTAATCCTTTCATAATAAGTGCCCGTGGCCGTCATCATCATGTTTTCTCGGACTCTCCATCAGTATTTAGGACTTAAGAAGTTATACATTTAATCCACTTCAAAGGTAAAAGATATTCTCTATAGCCTACACGCCACGAAAATGTAGAGCTCAATACTTCCTTCACGTCGGCACTAGAACGAAATCCATTCCAAGGTATTTCGTAATAGGTATACACCAGAGTGCTGCATTGAAGTTAAATCGCTCGCTTGACCTCGGTCGAATGTCGCACGCTCGAGTGAGATAAGATCGGTCGTGATACGCTCGTAATAAATAGAAGCACAGTACAAGGTCATCTCACCGACATGTCTTCTCTTGTATGGAAGGCGACAGATAAGATACACAAATGTTTTGCTCACACTGTAAAAATAAGGCTTTATTTCCTGCGTTTATGACAAACGTTTAATGGAAAAGTCAATGGAACGTACCAAAACAGGAACATGAAGTTATAAATAAAATAGTATGAAAAACGTCGATATACAGTTATTATTGCTAATTAATAATTATTCAATATTTGATTTACCACATATATAATATGATAGGTCCATACATAGTGTTCCGCCTATATACTGCGACAATGTAGAAATGTTTTACAAAATATTATTGATATAGCAGTAGATTAATATCAATATTAGTACAGAGATAACGTCACAGAAAATAAAATAAAACGAATAATCATGCTGCACAACTGTTACAGACGCAACGATTGATACACTAATTATTAGAGATTATTATTATTATTATTATTATTATTATTATTATTATTACTAGAAAACTTGATACATTTCTTGCATTACAGTGATTGTGTTCTCCGTTTATAATAATATTTACATCCAATAACATCTATCAGATATGGCAAAAACAAAATCATTCCTGTGTGGGGGAGGGGGAAATATTTACCTACTACATTTATATTACATTTTAAAGCAAGTTTTGTAGTTGTACCACAGTCTAGTATATACAGTCGCGAAGCTCAATACGTAGTAAATATGCAAACATTAGATAGTTGCTCGCCACTAGGATCGCTAATATCGCCTCATTACAGGCAATGCAAAATAGTACCGTCACAGTATATTGTTTCTAGCACCCTCAAAACTCAAGCTTCGTGACTGTATATAGTAGACTGTGGTTGTACTATGGAGAGGTTAGTTAAACACTGCAAAGTTTTGAAATTATAAACATCTATGATGTTACAACACAGTTCATAATAATAATAATAATAATAATGTTTTATTTTCGCTGGCAGAGTTAAGGCCATAAGGCCTTCTCTTCCACTCAACCAGCCTTAATCAATACAATACATAAATTTAAATTACAAATATTTACACTACACTTAAAAGGTTCTCCAGCAATATTATTCACTACACATTTATTTAAATTTAGATAAATCTATAAGGTAAAGTAGTAACTTAATTTATGAGCTAATTTAATTCAATGAATTATAATTAATTTAATATTTGAGATAGCTAGTAAAATGGTGAAAATTAATTTAATATAAGCTTACTAGGACTATGTTACAGGGAGAATATATATATATATATATATATATATATATATATATATATATATATATATATATTTCTATTTCTATAATGAGAATATTAATGCAATTGCCATTAGAGGTTTTGTAAATCTATTTAGAAAAATTAATGATAATAATAATAAGAATGGACAGATGTTAGTTTCATTATAAGTAACAAATATTAATCAGCAATTCATCTGTTAAGTAAGAATTTATGCAATTTTGACCTAAATGAAGTTATTGTCCAACAACCCCTTATATCACTCGGAAGCGAGTTCCAATTTCTAGCAACTGAAACTGTAACAAGGACGAATGTCTAACGCTCGGCTTATACCGTTTGAGGATTTATCGCTCGCGACAATTTTACCCATCATGCATGTACGCTACCTATCGGATTATGCTATGAACTACTTGGCGCTCGAGCGAAATGTCAGATGCAGACCTCTGGTCTACACAATATGAGCAATCGTGCAAGTTTGCCTTATAACATGTCTTTTCGGGAAAATGTTGATGAAATCATAACGTAATGGACAGATGTGGACGCAATAATGTCGGTGTCTATATAATGACGAAACGGAGAACCCAGAGGAAAATCACAACAGCGATCTTGTCCGCCACAATTAGCCTACCACTATAGATGTTTCACTGAATAATCCTAGCAATAACAATACTCGAACCGGAACCGCCTGCGTTTAGTCATGCAGCCACCTTAAGTCAAAAGCCGGACACTCAGTACGAAAGGAATGCCAACTATTTGGTGCTAACTGGAATGGAATAGTTTAAACGGTTCTTTGCTCCAGACGAGTTGACTATAAAGCAGGGTGATCAAAGACTATTTCGGAACCAAAACATGACGTTACTGTCACAGTCATGCCCCTGAGACTTGTGTTTGATCCGCGTGTTTTGGCAGAATGATGTTGATTGCGTGGGGAACTTGGACATGGGCTCATTTAGCTTTTTGGTGAAATTTATAGGATATTCCCTTCCCTTCAATTTTAGGAGAGGGCACTATGAGTGTCTTAGCTCGGTTAATAATTAACTATAACTGAAAAATAAAAAATATATTAAACAAATTGAGGGGTTTGCCGGAAAAAGGGCGTATACGTCAATATGGTGAATTGAGATACAGGCAATCTAAAATTTTAAAACGCACCTGAATAAAATGTTATACAGATAGTGAACAAAATTATACATTAAATTAAAAATCTTAGCGAGTATAAATGTTTTGTAGCATTTAGGCAATTTATATTATTAAATTTACTGATATTTGTACCATACAAAACTTCGGTCTACACGCCCTTTATCCATATAATGATTTGCTTATGGGATTTAATGTAGATTTCAGATTTAAATTTCACACGGAATTGAAACAAAGATACATTTTATGGCATTTATTATCCACTTCTAAAGTAATTTGCATTATTTCAGATATACTGAGTAGACATTAAGTACGGAAAGCAAAATCTCTGAATATAACAGAAAAAGAAAATCTCCATTTTGTGTGAACATAAATAAATAAAATTTATTCTTTGTATAATCCTGATAACAATAAGCCCAAAAATCTGAATATTGTAACAAATCTCTTTATACTCGTAGAACATAAAATATTTCCGTCTGAATCTATGAGTTTCATAAGTTTGTTTACTCTTAAAGCAAGGACAATAATGAACATAAAAAGTAGTCAAAGGAAACAACTGGACTGACTAAATTGAACTATATATATATTTGCTTAGTCTCTACCAAGAGAAAACACACACAGTACAGTATGCGGTAACGGGCAGCACTAGCTCTACTTGTAGACTGACTGACTAAATCACGCACGCATGCACGCACGCACGCACGCAGCCCTGTCCTGCAGGTATGTACAGTACAATCAAAACAAAATTTCGCTACTATAATTCACTACATTTTAAACCGTTTTCCCGAAGAAGGGCGTAGAGGTCTATCCGCCTTTTTTCCGGCAAACCCCTCAATTAACTATAACTGAAAATAAAAAAAATATATATTAAACAAATTATTGTAATTTTAAAAGGGCTAGTAGGGGAGAGTCGGGTAGTATCGGACAGTGGGTAACATTGGACAGTAAGTTTTTTTCATCTACCACACGATGATAGTACCTGATTGACATGGTTACGTTTCTGTGATGTCGCATAGAGATACGTAACCATGTCATTCAGGTACTACCATATGGTGATAGATGAAAGAAACGCACTGTCCGATACTACCCGATGTCCGATACTACCCGACTTTCTCCTACTTTGTAATTGAATAAAATACCAGTCATAAAATAATTTAGCACATATGCCTTTTTAATACTTTTTTTTCCTGTGAGCTAAAAATTCCTCTGGATGTTTCAGCCTTTCTATGAACCAACACTAGGCTCTCTAGCATGAGAGTCTTCCTTCACCGAGTTGACAGCACGACGCAAGGCCACCGGAAAAACGTCACAGCACAAGTGCAAAACAAAGTAACAAACACATAACCTTAATCTTAGATCTTAGCCCAAGTCGGGAATTGAACCACAGAATCTTAGTTGAAAGTCGCAAGCGCTACCCATTGAACCATAGCGGCGGATGTTTTAATAGATATTCTCTCTCTATTGGAATTTTCAAGTTAAAGAAACGATAAAAAAAATCTGTTCCTCCATTCACTGTTTGAGTCGCTTGAGAAACTTCTTGCCCCAGCAACTAAAACTTACCCTAGTGCAAACCTTAGTAACGCCGCACTTCGATTATTGTGACGTTTTGTTAAGTGACCTAAGTTCTGAATTGTCAGTCAAGTTACAGCGAGCTCAGAATATGTGCATCAGATACGTGTGCAACATCCGACGGTATGATCACATATCACCGTCCTTCGCAAGTCTCTCGTGGCTCCGACTTAAAGAACGTAGAACTTTACACTCTTTGTCTTTACTCTTTCGAATTCTGCACACTTCAACACCAAATTACCTTTCGTCTCGTTTCTCTTATCTATACTCTAACCACGACGTAAATACCAGATCACTTATCTGTGGCACGCTAAGTATACCTCTTCATAGAACATCTTGTTATTCATCATCTTTTACAATATCCACCTCGCGTCAATGGAATTCCTTGTCACAAAGTACTAGGGGCTGCAAGACAATAAACACCTTTAAGAACAGCTTAAAAGATAACCTTATTAGCATTTCACTCCAATCGTACTGATTTAAACTATCACTGACTACATTGTTACTTTTTTCTTTAGACATCATCCTGATTGTGCTGTATTTTCAAAATTGTCTCATAATAATCTCTTTCTATTATCTAATATTATTTGTAATATATTAACATTCTATGTATTTTAGTTTAATTCTGCTACACAGTTTATTTCAGTGTTTAATTAATAGTTCATAGTATTTTGTTGTTTAATTTGTAAATAACTTTTGTATACATGTAACTCTCATCTAAATCAAATTGTTGGATTCTTTGTAAGTTCATGCATATGTATATACACTTTTTGCTGGTTGGGTGGAAGAGAAGGCCTTACGGCCTTAACTCTGCCAGCTAAAATAAATCATTATTATTATTATTATTATTATTATTATACGTACATAATATAATTACAATTTCGGGAAAAAAAATGTGTCAAAACGATGCGACGTATCATTAAAGAGAAGTCTATTTGTGAACGACTGGGTAATATTGGGAGGGGGGAAATACAAGGTACGGGCAATGAATCAGGCGATTTCGCAACAACGCTTATTTTGATTTGGCTTGAGTGAGGGGAATGACTCTGGTAGAACTCTTTAAAGCTTTTGAGTTACGATGAAGCTGTGGACTGGAATGCAACATGCTTTTGCAGTGAAAGCATGTTATATTTCTTTATTTTATCGGGTTATTTTACGACGCTGTATCAACATCTAGGTTATTTAGCGCCTGAATGAAATGAAGGTGATAATGCCGGTGAAATGAGTCCGGGGTCCAGCACCGAAAGTTACCCAGCATTTGCTCGTATTGAGTTGAGGGAAAACCCGGAAAAAATCTCAACCAGGTAACTTGCCCCGACCGGGATTCGAACCCGGGCCACCTGGTTTCGCGGCCAGACGCCCTGACCGTTACTCCACAAGTATGGACTAGCATGTTATAAGAATGGTAGTAGTTACGTCGGCGTGAATTTCGGAGATAGTTCAGGGTTCATCGCAATGATGCTATTCCATCAGCTAATGCCATCAAGACCTGGGTTCGTAATTTTGAGACTGCTAGTTCTACACAAAAGAACAAAGATTAAAGTGTAAAAAAAATTGTATGTCAGTGGCGACTCCTGCATATTTCTTAAGAGGAGGAAAGTATTTAACATTACAAAATGACACCTTCTTCATTGAAACATGCAATAAATTAGCCTACATGCACACGTAAGACAAGGTAGTGTTAGGGTTGACATTTTCTTTTGTATAGCAATAATCTGTTCTGGTAAATTGAGCTTCCTAAATTGCCCAAAATATAATATGTTTTCATTTCCATTCGTTGTTGAATAATTGCACAAATTAACAATATTACAAGGAAATTCACTACCTTGCAGCATTTTTCGCGCACACTACAGCATCACACGTGTTGGAAGAGACTAGCAACTAACACGTAACCGGAACCGTTTTACGGAAATGGGAATGGGAAATAATCTGTTAGAAGAACATTGCACTCACCTACATGGTCTGTGTTGCCACATACACATTTACGAGTTCAGTATCACATGCTTTTGAAGGATGTCAATTCTTGTAAAGTCACACAACATTATTGTTAAATATGGTTTAAGCATCTAACAATGCTAAGATTTTTCTAAACAAAGACATATTTAGAACTATTGTCCTAACCATATTTTATAATTTATTATTCAATACTAGTCACAACTTTTATTTTATCGAGCGAGTTGGCTCAGCGGTAGCGTTTGAGACTCACATTCGGGAGGTCCCGGGTTCAAACCCCGTGGCCGGCCAATCTGATTGTGGTTTTTCATGGTTTCTCTCAGTCACAAAGGCAAATGCGGAATTGGAAATTTACATATTATAATTCATCACCGCTTCAATCATCAATATCATAAATATAAATGAATACAAGGCATGTACAACACAATAGAAACAGGAACTCAGCAATAGTAATAACGGCCTACTGGTATACCCACAGATTATAGACAGACGATATGACCACAGACGTTAAAGCGTGTATAAATAAACTAAAAAAGCATTCATTTGTCATCTTTTTGTTTATTGATCATGGCCTACTATATCAGAAAACGATTTTGTACAAGTTTCGTATCTTACTCTAAAATACAGAATCTATACTAATAATAAATCTGTAGCCGAAATTTTTCTGGTAATTTTCGATTTTCCAAAAATAATTGGTCCTAACATATATAATTAACCACCCTGAAACCGAAAATAACTTTTTTGAAATTTTTCTTTCTATGTCTGTCTGTCTGTCTGTCTGTCTGTCTGTCTGTCTGTCTGTCTGTCTGTCTGTCTGTCACCTTTTCACGCGATAATGGATGAACGGATTTCGATGAAAATTGGAATATAAATTAAGTTCGTTGTAACTTAGATTTTAGGCTATATGGCATTCAAAATACATTGTTTAAATGGGGGGTTATAAGGGGACCCGAATGAAATAAATCGAAATATCTCGCTTATTATTGATTTTTGTGAAAAATGTTACATAACAAAAGTTTCTTTAAAAATAATTTGCGATAAGTTTTATTCCTTAAAAAATTTTGATAGGACTGATATTTAATGAGATAAATGAGTTTTAAAATTAAAATAACTGCCATCTAAGGCCGTATAATGAAATAACAAACAAATGACTTCATCTATAAGGGGCCTTGGACACAACAATCGAAAGCTATGAAAGATAGCCTACAGAGAATGTTTCTGTGTTTTTATGAAGTAATATCGGAAGCTAAATTAACCGATTTGTATAATTAATTATTATTTCACCATTGGAAAGTGTAGTTTCTCTAGATGGACATAATGCTATAATGTTAGTCTATTACAGTAACTTCTGATATAATATCATGTAATATAATATAATATAATATAATATAATATAATATAATATAATATAATATAATATAATATAATTTAAGTTATTTGAAGGGTTCAGAACCATAGTGGGCCAAAAGCCATTTACTGAATACGTAGAAAACAATACGTATTACCATAATTCAATGGAAACCTATAACAAGTAAAATAAAGTATACACATTAAATCTAAATGATGTCAATGTTCATTAAACTATGGTTGCATGTAATAACAATTAGAAACATGTTAAAGGAATTGTCATTGCACCAATGAGTGGTCTCTGGACCAAAATGATCGCATTTTAATTATTTGGATGCAATTTAAATTAAGTAACATATTAAACGATTTATCCTTCTATCAAACACGAATGTTCCCTGGACCAAATGTCCTGTTTTAATTAAGTAATTACTTTATATTTATTTCTAACGGGTGCAGCGGAGCGCACGGAATAATTTCAGACAAACAAAAATGACCTTACATGTGCAAAATCATTACTAACTGATGTTGATTAGTTAAAATAGTGCTAACAAACATTATATCTAGCTATTTTAAACTATCTAAGGTATCTTAAAGGAATGGAAAACACAATAACAAATTGTTAAAAATAAACAGGCTGCTTATTTAATATTTCTTAAGCCAAACTAAACATTACTAGGAGAAAATGACAATGTTTTATTAAATATAAAGTTAAGGTCTGAGACTTACTGAAGAGTTCTATTCTAGTGCTTCATCAAGAGCAATTTCGTGTCTTCCCTTACCTGCAACAGAAGAAAAGCATATATTAATAGCAGTTCGTACAAATAATTTTATTTAAATAGTACAACAATATCTTACGTATTATCATACACACATGTAACTGAGA
Organism: Periplaneta americana; assembly: GCF_040183065.1. NCBI lineage: Eukaryota > Metazoa > Arthropoda > Insecta > Blattodea > Blattidae > Periplaneta > Periplaneta americana. Next base: position 26,452,847 of record NC_091132.1, on the reverse strand, counting down.
ATAGCTGTAACGGTACGTAAAATTTCACACAATAACTTATTATCAAATGCTGGTATGTCAGACATTTCTGAAGCCAGAACTATGTTGCTTTTACAGATTCATATTTGTACGTCACTTCATGTCATTATTCATGTGCTTGAATAACTTTTCTATCAGGCATAACTAATATTACACAGGGTGATTCGAAAAGTATTTGTGAAATAGGTAATGAAGGATAACGCTATTTGGAATAAACAATTTCAAATAAAAAAATCCGTTTTTGGAAAAATAATATAATTATAATTTCCAAAATAGTTACACTCGAAATATTCTAACATACGACGACAATTAACGTGTATAGAAGCCTTTCTTTACCTGTTCATGCGTCATATATTGACACGTGACATAACACCTGTTCGAAAACATTTCGTTCTAAAAAGGAATTTTAAAAAGTTACATTTGCTCAGATCAAATTTCTGGACATTTAAAGAACAACACTAAACTTTTTCAAGCATTTATTGCCTAATATACTGCTGTCTTAAACTTACTGAGCATATTTGCAATTAAATCAATGGCTTTCCCAAAACACGTAATGAAATATTACATATAAAACAATTTTTATCAACAGTAATCTCACTAGAGTTTTTGATTTCTCTAGAGAAAATCAAAACTCGAGTGGGATTTAATTGACTATTACACGGTTAGAAGAAAGTATATAAAGATTAGAAGTAACGAAGTACTCCAATACAATAAAATATTAATTGACTTACGAAAATACAACTGTCTTCAAATGTATTATTGTACCATCTCAACATTACGCTAGATGGCAGTAGTGTTTTATGATGATGTTTTCTTGTTACCGCTATCAGTTGTGCCAACTATGGAATCATCATTGAACTCTGTGGCCTGTTACTAGGCAAGAAGGCTTTGTTGATTCAGTTTCATTTTTATTAAGACAGTTGCACTCCACTTCAATTATCCGAATCCCAGTAATCAACGTCACTTGATAGATGATTTTCAATAAATCTTAATATTAAACAATCTCTGATACATGACTATCCATAATATCATATAGCAGAAGCTATAACATAACCTAACTAATATACACAAGTGTTAGAAAAGTTTTATTTAACGACGATGACATAAAAAATAAACATGAATAATTTTAAAAGGAATAATTATTGAATGTACAATTTTCAAATTTGAATGTGGTTGGTGGTTCAACTGATGTTATATTGGACGTGTGCATAATAGAAGTGGAACTCGTTGATTTAGGCCTACATGGTGTATTCAACTTATTCAGGATTTCCGAATGAATAATTTTAAAAGGAATAATTATTGAATGTACAATTTTCAAATTTGAATGTGGTTGGTGGTTCAATTGATGTTATATTGGACGTGTGCGTAATAGAAGTGGAACTCGTTGATTTAGGCCTACATGGTGTATTCAACTTATTCAGGATTTCCGAATGGTGCTCTTCATTTATTTGTAAATCGGATTTCAGAAGATGCATAGGTATGATCAGTGATTTTGATTAATTCTTGTTCTTGAATGCCAATGCGAATCATATTTGAAACTGCTGTGCATCGACTGGAGTGGTTTGTAATTATATATATATATATATAGGCCTATATATTTTTTTTTGACGTCCAGACCAGCGCAGTTTCAAATGTTGGCAAACAAAGAAACAAATGCTAGGGACGCGATAAAATTAAACAAATGCTAGGGACGCGATAAAATTAAACAAATGCTAGGGACGCGATAAAATTGTGCGATAAGCAGCCATGATTGGTTGAAATACGCCCTTTCGTACCGTTTTATTGGTCAAAAGTAGTATGACGTAGTAAGAGTGTAATAGTCTCTAAAATGAAGCAAAAACGGCAAAAATTGTATTAAACTTTTTTCTTTGAAATATTTGAAACAATAATCCCCTGAAACTAATGACATTACTTAAACTTTATTCTGTATAATTGAAATTATCGAACAAACCTGCCACGTATTTTCAGTATTCAACAAAATTCTGATTGAACTCCGGTTCTTTAAGAAAAAGTCTACAGGAGCTTACTCTGTAGCTCAGATGAGCGTACAAATTTTCAGAACTCTGTGTACTGTAGAAAGAATATCCTCGTGTTTTGCTTGTAATGCTTAATGCACTACACGTGGCTGCAAGATATATGTGCAGTATATAAAAGCATGTTCTTAGTTTACGGAAGGGTGTAGAAAAGAAAAGAACATCACAACTCTAATGAACGCTACATAAACCATCTCTGCAACCCTCGCAAGACGTTTCACATCCTCTTACCTCAGTCTTTTTGTATAGTATACTACGTTCCAACTGTAGCTAAACTAATTTTCTTGCGGTTTAGGAATATAGTGTAAGTGGATATGTGTTATTATAATCCTATTCAAAATACATTAGTATTATATTAGTCACATACATAAGTGGCAAGTTTTCATCTACAGTAATTTCACTAGATATTTTGACTTTATCGATAAATCTGCGAGCGGATTGCTGATTGTTCTAGAGAAAATCAAAACTCGAGTGGAATTTAATTGGCTGTTACACGATTAGAAGAAAGTATATAAAGATTAGATAAAATAAAGTACTCTAATACAATAAAAAATTGACTTACTAAAATATGTACTAAACTTCTTGAAAATGTATTATTGTACTATTCCATCATTACAAATATTCCGCTAGATGGCAGTAGTACACTATCAGCGTATTCCGAATTTCACTGGTCCGGTGGCATCAATGACGTCACGTTGCAGCGAAAATAAGGAACAAAACTGCTGGAAGGATCGATGCTGTCATGGCCACTGTACAAGTTGTTGTCTTTGCTACGCTAGCAAAATTTTGCGAAATTTTCGTACTCCCATCTCGTTCAAAGAAAAGATAGCATAAACAATTTATTTCTTGAACCAGTAGTAATAACTGGTCCGTTGACATGTTCGCTCATAAGCCATTAACATATTGTTTTTACGTTGTGCTCATTACAAACAATACAGCAGAACACACCGACATGACACAACAATGCACGATGTTATTCGTCTGCTAATTCCCGCCCTATACAAGAACCAATCAGATTCACTGATGGCGGCTGATGGAGACTGCCACCACCTCTGCAAGTTGATGGCACCGGTGCGACACCGGTGGAGCATCAATGACGTCATCGGTGGAATTCGGAACACCGTGATGCCATCGGATTGCTCACCGGTGAGATTCGGAATACGCTCTATGATAAGCTGTTCTCTTGTTACCAGTTATGCCAACTATACAATCTTCATGGAACTCTATTGACATTGCTAATCAAGAAGATTTTGTTGAGTGAGTTTCACTTTTATTAAAACAATTGTATTCCATTTTAATTATCATTATATATTAAACAATCTCTAATACGTGACTATCCATAATCTCATTCAGCATATATATTTACTAGAAGTTATAACATAAACTAAATAATATAAAAAAGATAAATGATAGAAAAGTTTTAATTAAGGATGATGAGATAAATATGACCAATTTAAAAGGTACAATTATTGAAAATACAACGATAGCAAACAAAGAAACAAATACTAGGAAGATGATAAAAACAAACAAATGCTAGGGAGATGATAAAATTTTAGAATAAGGAGCCATATTATTTGAAAAACGTCGTTCCGTGCCGGAAACTTGGAAAATTCAGGTGGCTCAAATTTTTTTTCTGGATCTGTACAATAATGTGGGTTTATTATGCACGATTTAGATTAACGATAAAAGCTACAGATAATAAATGCAACAAATTATATTTGCATTGGATCATTATCAGGACCAGGAACACCAGAAGATGTAAAATGACTGCACACTGAAATGTACAGAGCCCTTTCACTGTGCTAATGAAACTCGAGTAAACTCGCCCATGTACCGAAGGAAATATCCGAAATCTAAGGCCCCTATTTCGAAGGATTTAATTTTGAAAAATGTCGGAACTTTTGTGAGGAAGGAGACGTAGGTTCGTGGCTGATCCCGATATTTGTCTTAGCACCTTAGGAAAACTATGGAAAAACCACAGCCACTACAACAAATTACTTAAAAACACATCAAATGTTCCCTTCAAAGAAAATGTTTATTAAAAGGCGAAAGATTTATGCGTTCTGAATGGAAACCAGAGTTAACCTACCTGTGAGCATATGCAAAAGCCAGGGTGAGAAGCATTTTCAAGTTGCAATGATTGCGAACCGCAGTGAAAACATCATCTTACATCGCTAAACCGAAATTAAGGAGGAGTTCATATCATACGAGAGAAATATCGTCAAAAACAAATGAAAGTGTTGTCACGAGGGCACCTCATAAGAAAATGGAAAGGATATCAGTGAGCATTACGCAATTAATTTGCAGTTCATTTTATATTTCAGATGTGTCTAGTTATATCATAAAATAATGTTATAAATTTTTCAATCAAAGACCAACTATCTGCAAATGTTTATTTGCTACATGAATATAAGGTATATAAACGTTTTCGCCTTGTGGGGCATCATCAGATATATTAAAATTATGTGCTCTGAACTTAGATTAAATTAGATTCATAAAAGCAAATACGAACAGTGTGTAATACATGGTGATAAAATTTCATGAGTTATATGTATACTAATTGTAACAAGAAATAAGATAAAATGATGAATTTCAATATAGTGTAAATTCAAATATGATTAAAATTGGAATTGTGTGTACATATAACTCATGTTATGTCACGTTATATAACATGAGTTATATTTACACACAATTCCAATTTTAATCATATTTGAAATTTTATCACCATGTATTACACACTGTTCGTATTTGCTTTTCATAAATCTAATTTAATCTAAGTTCAGATCACATAATTTTAGGCCCAATTGTATAAACCTCCCTGACTAAAGATCAACTATGATCGAAGATCGAAAAGTAAACAGAGTTCAGACATTTCTTCTATTGTATAAAACTTTTCTGCGATCAAATTACCTTGGTTCAAATGCAATCTAAGTTCACGTGAAAAGGATTTGGCAACATCGCATAAACAGGTGAAATACGTGATGCGCGGACCATGATATACAGGTTTGTTCAGTGTTGCCAATCTAGCGATTTTAACTCATTTTCAACAACAATTTCTTTTAACTTTTATATTGCTTAAATAGGGATTTAGTGACCTTTTTAGCACCCCATAGTGACAAAATTTAATCTTTCTTTGTTGATAATGAGAAATCTAGCGACTTTACAACTACTTTTTGGCGACTTTCCGTATTACACTCTGTTGGAGACACTGTTTTTTTTTGCAATGTAAATAATGGCGGACAATAAGAAGAAGGTTGACTGTTCTCCAAGTTGTTATCATGTTATGGTGTTTGATACTGCTAAACATAATAAAGCTTTATAAAACGACAATTTTCGTTTAGTAATACAGTTAATTGAACATTTATGAATGCACCTATCATATCCATTAATAATTAATGGTTGTTATAAACATAATATAGTTATAGGTTATGTTATTTGATACTGCTGAACACGATAGAGCCTTATAAAATATAAGAATGTTTGTGTATTAAGGCAAGAAATTGAAAGAAATATATATAAATGTACCTATCGTATCTATTAATATTAATAATAATGGATATTTTATTTGCACAATCTGTCACTCGTATATTTCAAACAGAAAAGAAATAACTGAACTTGGATCATCTAACTTAATCGGAGAAATTTCTTCAGTCAAAGTTGACTTTAGTTTGAGACAAATTAATCTCAGATTAGACTTTATACAACACAAAATTCCAAGTTCAGCTGAAACAAGGATCAATTTAGCCTCTGATCTAAGATTAAATGGTTTATACAATCGGGCCTTAATATATCTGATGATGCCCCACATGGCGAAAACGTTTGTATACCTTATATTCATGTAGCAAATAAACATTTGCAGATAGTTGTGTCTTTGATTGAAAAATTTATAACATAATTTTATGATTACGCAATTAGTTGAATTTAAAATCCGCATCACAATAATTCTTTTCTTTTTTTAGGCCTAAATAATGCGAAAAGTGAAATCAGAACGGTACTACCGTGAACACAGTTTTCCGGCATAGAAATCCGACCATGCAATCGCTGCCGTAGCGAGGTTCTGCGCGGTGATACAGGAGCGAAAAAGATGCAGCTCTCATATTTGAGTTTGGGATCTCGTGTAAATCTACTTATTTGTAGGGAGATAACAGTAATACGTGGGAATTCGTTTCGGAATCCAACCCTGTATGCAATCTATAAGTACTAGGATTGAATAGCACGTTTCATAAATATATTTGTTTATTTTATACGTTATTCCTACAATTTATATATAAATTGCATTGTCAAATATTAAACAAACGCGGTCCAGTTCAGGATTAACCATCAGTACATAAACAAACATGTCGGCCGTAGACTAGCTCGAGCCCCTAGCGATTTGCCTTGGTGAACAAAATATTCCAGGGAATATGGCTTTAGGTTCGGCATGTATCGTCATGATTTTAAACATTTCATCGCAAGCCCATTGGTACAACAAAACAACGTTTCCATTATAATTAAAACAATAAAACATAATTGAAAATGCTGTTTACTTTTCCACGCTAAAAATTTACGACTGTATTGAAAACGCTTCCACACTTTACAAAGTTAATGTAAATAACGCTTTAATCCATTTAAAATATAGACGACGATTGCCAGGTGGAGAAAACAATTTAATTTATAAACCACATGCAACTAAATTCAATAAGTAGCGCCAGAAAACATATTTAATAATTAAAAACATCTGCTATTCACATTTCTATAGTTCATAGACCTCCACAGGCATTATATTTATAATTTAGTACTGAGTAAACCTTTTTGCTTCTATTTTTAATTAAACCGGTTGTTAGACTTTTCGGAAATCTCGGAAACTCGACTACAGACAACTAAAACAAATTGCCTTTACTAAGCTTTCCCCTTCCATAAACATAAATCTCTACATAACGCCAATTACATGAATTAATGAACTTCCTACCCAAATGCCTGTCAGGGTTAACTCAATTTGTAACAGCTATAGATCAGTCACCGAAAAGAAAACATTTCATCATGTTCCTCACATTCAAATGATTTTATTAATTAATATTCATTAATTTGTTTGTATTTATTTATTCTGTGTAGTTAAGGTCTTCTGCCCTTGTTTTCGACACCACCAAAAATACAAATAAAATAATTAAAAATCAAACTATATACAAAGTTAAACCAAACGAAAATATATACAGGCTAGAGTCACACAAACTTTAAATGAGTTAGTATTGTCTTGAAGTTAAGCAAAAAAAGAAAAAAAAGAAAAAAGAAAAAAACCTCTGTCCCTATACGACCACTTAGCGTTGACTCAATGTTGTACAGATATTACCAGACATAGCATCTTGGAGACCGATGAATTAAGTTGACTGCAACACGGAGTATACACTGATGCTTCGTTGTAGTGACAGAAAATGTAGGTATACAGAAACATCAAAACTCAAGATTGATCAAATTAGTTCTTATCTATAAAATATTTTTTATAGAAAACTATATGTACTATAGGCCATAATTTTAATAAAATAATTGCGCACATTATAAAATTGATCTTTATAAACTACAATATATATGATTTTAATTTGTTTCACTTTAATTCCCCATGTTCTCAAAGATTAGCACAAAGTAAGAAGGATCAGTACAGTATCCATTATAAATAACAATGATTAGAACCTGATGTTATTTTAATTAAAGCGAAAACGTTAGTCCAGATATAGTAATGTATAATAAGGTGTAACATCAATGTACTCAGCTAATGACAAGTAAAGACGAAAATATTAAAAATAAATTTATTCTCTGATTTTATTTTCTACACTCTCCCAACTTTAATTCATAATATCTCAAGAAAAAAGTTGAAACGCTAGATGAACTGCATTTGGGTAGGGTACCAATGTTTTATTTGGACAAGCGCATTTTATTTATTTTACTTGTCTCTAATCTCCAGAGAAATTCAAAATTTTATTGTAATAAATGTGAAGTATTATGTTGTCTTTACAAGGATTCTTTTAGCCGGCGAGATTTAATATCGTACAGAGCGACGTCCAGCATCGAATCTCAATCTCATTCGGCTAGGCAAGAATCGGATTAGTGCAGCCATATAGTCGACTTCTTCAGAGACCTTTCCCCATGTTCAGTGCACGACTTCCCGCAGTTCATCCGGTGTCCTGGGAGATGAGTCTGACCAGTCTATTTCCAACCACTGCATTCTGCACGTAATATTTATGTACAGTATACACAGGGACATCATTTTATTTTTACTTCAATTTTTATTATACCTGAGTTTTTTAATGTACTTCACTCCACCCCTTCTACTAGTAAACTTCCACCCGTGTTCCACACAGAAACAAGGCCACATATGCAGTCAAAGTCGTCTGACTGTCAACAGTATTGAGTCAGTGTTGCCACGACCTACTCACGAAAATCAGGAGAAAATCATAGAAAAAAAAACAGGAGATTACAGTAGATTAATAAACATGAATTTCCTCTTTGTATTATACAGTATTATTTATTATGAAACACTGTACTATAAGAAACATGATATGTTGTATTACTATATAGCACATCCCTAACCAATGAAATGGAACAATTTTGCTAAATATAGGCCTAGTTATTGTCACCTCTACTCAGCGTATGCTATTTTGTTTTTACATAGCAATGTCTTATTGACAGTGTTTCGCATTAAAATGTATTAATCAGGAGTTTTTCGTATATACAGACGTGGACAAATTATTAACAAAATTGACGATTTTTATGATAATTCTGTTTACAAAATTTGACTTTTCAATTTACACTACAGTTGACAATTTTTCATATTTCTATCATTATAGTAGACAACAATGCAAAAATGTCAACTGTAGTTTAAATTGAAGAGCCAATTTTTGTAAGAATATGTAATAAAAATCTTTAATTTTGCTAAAAATTGGTAAATATGCAAAAATGTCTACTGCAGTCTAAATTGAAGAGTCAAATTTTGTCAAAATATATAATAAAAATCTACAGTTTTGCTAATTATTTGGAAATATCCAAAATGTGAACTGTAGTCCAAATTGAAGACTCGACTTTGGTAAAAATATATAGTAAAAATCTTCAGTTTTGCTAATAATGTGTAAATATGCAAAAATATCAAATGTAGTCCAAATTGAAGAGTCAAATTTTCTAAAAATATACAATATAAATCTTCAATTTTGCTAATAATTTGGAAATACGCAAAAATATCAACTGCAGTCTGAATTGAAGAATCATATTTTGTAAAAATATATATAAATCTTCAATTTTGCTTATAATCTGTCCACGTCTGTAATCATAAACGATTTTCGATAGAACAAGATTTATTTTAAAGGTGATATTTAAATACAGTACTGCATTAGCTGCAACTGTAACAGACAAAAAATTATCCCTTTTCTTGCTTTTGCATAACTACCCTTTAAACTGTTCATCATTTTCCCACTCTGATAGGCTATCATATTCTGGGAGTATTTACTTTTCTTCTTCACTCATTTTAAAAGATCACTGTGCAAGATATGTAACACAATTACCTACACTTCACTCTCTCACTGTTTCACGTGCACACAATCAGAAACAAACTTCACTACTCAATAAGTTTCGGTTTTCTTCTGTTCCCTGGGTCCCCAAAACAATAATGAAATAAATGTAGATTCATTTTCCGGGCTGAGAGGCCGTGGTCTATTAGTTGGTTTTATACCAGACGTTTCGTCTGCAACTGCGGCAGACATCTTCAGTGGAGTGGTATCCGAGGTCGCAAGACTCTTCTCGGCGTACCTGAAGCAACTGATCCTGTGTCTGAATGAATGAATGAATGGATGAGTGGGGGGAAGTGGGAGGAGAAACTTTAAAGGTACGTGAAAACACGTCCTTTTTGCAAGGGGGGAGTTGGGGCTGTGAAAAACTGAATATGTGAGCTCCAAGCCTCTTGGCCACTTGTCTCACTTCGGGTTTCGCCGCCCCAGTGAAGGAGCGCTAGAAATTTCCAGTGGGTAAGCCGAAAATGGACGTAACTGATTAGCTACAACATACGGGGGGGGGGAGGAGGGACAGAAGTACAGCGACCTGATCCGGAGGAGAGACGCGATGGAGGAGAAGTTTAGGCACGAAACGGTGATAGCCAGTTTGGCTGTTTGAAGATTCGAACGCGTAGGGATTAATCTTACAATAGCCAATTGGCGCTTTGATGATTTTTCTCAGATCAGGAGACCAGCCAATTGGCTCCTTGATGACTCCAGTGATCTGTACAAGGGGACGATTGAACCCTGCCAGGGCCCGAGTTCGATGTGAACAATCATTAATCTTGAGCCGTCACCAATGTCTGGGGAAGTGAATGCAGGTCCGTGGCCCATTTCTTTTAGGGCTCATCCCGACATTTGTCCACTGAATGAATGAATGAGTGCGGGGAAGTGGGAGGAGAAACTTTAAAGGTACGTGAAAACACGTCCTTTTTGCAAGGGGGGAGTTGGGGCTGTGAAAAACTGAATATGTGAGCTCCAAGCCTCTTGGCCACTTGTCTCACTTCGGGTTTCGCCGCCCCAGTGAAGGAGCGCTAGAAATTTCTAGTGGGTAAGCCGAAAATGGACGTAACTGATTAGCTACAACATACGGGGGGGATCCTGTGTCTGGTTGTGCGGGCGTATTTATAGTGCGGCTCGCGGGCCGAGGCCTGTTGTCGCTGCGGTCCGCGCCGCTTTGTTCGCTGCTCCCGTTCTGGGTTCCGTCCTTTTGTTGTAGTGGCTTCTTATCTGTTCTGTTTAGGACCGGGTACCAACACTTGTTTAGCTTTACGCCTTCTTCCTTGCGATTAAAGTTGTTGTTATGTTTATGTATTTCGATCGCTTCTCTATGTAGACGGGGGAAGAAGTGCGTCGTCATGCTCAAGATGTCCGTGTCCTTGAATCTTATGTTGTGATCGCCCTCTTGAGAGGCATGTGCCCAGCTAAGCAGGATGATGATGATGATGATGATGATGATGATGATGATGATGATGATGATGATGATGATAGTAATTATGTTTAGACTATCGAGTGGATTGGAGAGGGATATAACTCTGAGCCAAGTGTATAAAACATGGTCTTTATCTGCAGTGTGCTGTGTGGTGATATAATCTGCCGCTTGACTCCAACCGAGAAGCGGCACCTTGCTTCTTGTAAGCATCATTGTGGTGACGCTAACGAGTTAGGAGCAGGGAGACAAATGAAAACATTGTTTGACTTATGTATAAGATGCAAAAATAAGACATGGTGACATAATAATTATATGTGTACTAAACTAATGAATTGAAAATCCGGGCGTAGAACTAGGTGACTGCAGCTTGCCAAAAAGAAAGGAGAAATTCGGACTTTTGACAAAAAAAAATCAGTACAGCAGTAGATTCAATGGAAAAACAGGAAATCTCCTGCTAAATCAGTAGGTATGGCAACACTGTATTGAGTAAGTGAGTATAGTATGTTCCAGAAATACAGTCGTATTTTCCAATGAATGAAGTGCATTCGATATTGAATTATATTTTCTCACAGGTACTGTGTCCGCTTGGTTACGTCGCGTCCCGATTTCTCCCACACATTTCTGTTGGTCCCTCTTTTATCTTTTCTTTCACACTTTCTCCCTATGATTCTTTCTTCCTTTCCCCTTTCAACTTTTATACCTTCTTCCTTCCATCCATTCAACCTTACTATATTTCATCTTCTTATCCTTTCTTCCTTTCATACTTTCTTTTTTCATCCTTTCTCTCTTTCACCTTTTCATCTTTTATTTCTTTCATTCCTTCCTCATTTCTTTTCGTAGTGGGTTATTTTACGATGCTATATCAACATCTCAGGTTATTTAGCGTCTGAATGGAATGAAGGTGATAATACCGGTGAAATGAATCCGGGATCCAGCACCGATAGTTACCTAGCATTTGCTCATATTGGGTTAAGGGAAAACCCCAGGAAAAACCTCAACCAAATAACTTGCCCCGACCGGAATTCGAACCCGGGCCACCTGGTTTGCGGTCAGACGCGCTAACTGTTACTCCACAGGTGTGGACTCCTCCTTTCTTCCTTTCATATTCTCTTTCATTCACCCCTTCATCCTTTCTTTCACCCTTTTATAATTTCTTTCACTCCTTTATCCTTTCTTCCTTTTACCCTTTCATCCATTCTTCTTTTCGTTTTTTCTTTCAGTCTTTCATCTTTTCACTATTTCACTCTTTCTTCCTTTCATATTTTCTTTCATCCTTTCTTTTTTAATCCTTCCTTTCATTCTTTCTTTCTTCTATCCTTCCTTTCTTTCTTTCAACCTTCCTTTCTTTTTTCATCCTTCCTTTCATTCCTTCTGTCGTTTATTCTTCCTTTCTTTCTTTCATCCTTCATTTCTTTATTTCATCCTTTCTTTCATCCTTCCTTTCTTTCTTTCAACCTTCCTTTCTTTTTTCATCCTTCTTTTCATTCCTGCTTTTATCCTTTCTTTCATCCTTCCTTTCTTTCTTTCATCCTTTCTTTCTTTCATTCTTCCTTCCATTTTTTCATCCATTCTTTCTCTCTTTCATCATTCCTTTCCTTCCTTCATCTTTCCTTTCTTTCTTTCATCCTTCCTTTCTTTCTTTCATCCTTCCTTTCTTTTTCATCTTTCCTTCGTTTCTTTTCATCCTTACTTTCTTTCCTTCATCCTTCCTTTTTTTCTTTCATACAGTACTTCCTTTCTTTCATCCTTTCTTCCCTTCATCCTTCCTGTCTTTCCTTCTTCCTTTCTTTCTTTCATTAATCCTTCCTCTCTTTCTTTTTTTCTTTCATCCTTTCTTTCTTTTATTCTTCCTCTTTCTTCCTTTCTTTCTTTCATCCTTCCTTTCTTTAATCCTTTCTTTCTCTCCTTAACCTCCTCTCAGAGTTAGACACTACTACGAGTAGGGGATGATGATTCATATGATCGTAGACTACACTAGACCTCATAATATGATCGGAATGACGCAGCCACAGCAGAGACATCACAGGACAATCACAAGACAATGGAAAAACACCTTTCCCGTGGACTGAAGATAAATATAATATTTCTTTCGTTGCCCACGTCGGTAATCGAAAGTAGGACCAAACAGTTTGGAAGCGCACACGCTATCCCCATAGCCCCAGCGGTGTTAGAGATAATGCATTACTTGATCGTAAAATTAACCTTATTTTTAACGTGTCTTTATTATGTTAGTTTTTCTGTCTGTGCAACTGACGTGCAATTCAATGCAAGTCCTAGGCCAGATACCACCTCTGCTGGCACACGGTGGCACAAAGCTATTGCGGGCAGGAGGTAATGATGGCGCATGTCTCCGCATCATGCCTATGCGACGTAATTCCCACCTTCGTCCTTTTACGGCTTTGCTCGGCTCTATTTTCTTTCCACCTCCTAAAATCATACATCACGGCCCGTAATTGTATCCTCGCCTCTCTCTGTAACTTCCTTCTACTTTCTTCTTTTTTCTTTCCTTCCATTCCTCGCTTACTCAGTTTCCTCGTCATTTTCTCATCCGGGGAGCGTGATCTCTTCCATTCCCGTCCCTTGGGCCCTCAGAGAGAGACATTGTATCCAGGTCTCGCGCTCAGATGTGATTCTGCAATAGTGGCACAAGCGGGCCCACGGAATTGATTTCCTCGTTGTAGAATAAAGAAATTATCAGAAGTTTAGTCTTCACCGATACCCAGTATTGAAACGCTTATCTATCATCTCTAGCAACAACATCGAAAGTAACTTATACGTTCTTTTTTCACTTTATTTTCTTTCATGTAAAAACAGGGCTCATAAAATGTCAAAGTTTTTCCTAGCCACATTTCCTACTTAATAACCTTTTCTTGAGATTGTTCACAGGATCTTAAATCCCACACGTCTAATGTCTAGGGTATGAACTTCCACGTCGAAAAGTAGACTTTAACCCTAGATCATATATGTAACAGATAACTCCTCGGTACGTTAAAATCGGCAGCACTTTGAAGAGAACAACCGCCAGGATCGCCACCCGTCCGCCGTAAACGAACACGAGATGGCAGCACAGCCGCTAATGCAATTCAAATGGGTATTATGACGTGACTCCTTATGTAAAAACTAGATGGCAGCGTAGTAAATCTGACAAAAGTTGTTAACCTCAAAGCCTATAACCCCGACGTATATGTTACATATATGATCTAGGCTAAACTCCCACCGAAAGCAAGCAAAACTAGTTGGCGGCATTGATTGTGAATGGGACAGATTCAGTATTGCCAACTGGACGGAAATTCCGTCAAAACTGACGGAATTTCAGCGTAGCGGACGGGAAAAGAATGGCTTTGACGGTAGACGGATTTTCTGGCGGAATTTACGATTTACATCGTCTTTTGACTTTTTTATCTGCTGTCATTTTAAGTGTTTAATTTTTGGGGGATTTTACTTTTTCTTTGAATAGCCCTGCCTGTGCCGGACCATGTCAAAGAATCCCCTGTTTCAGATTTCCTCGTAATCAAGTCAAAGATTGACGAATTATTATTTTAATCAAGATTGGTCAGTAAATTGTGTCAAAATTTGCTTTTTATTTGTATTTTGTATATATTGAATGGATCTTTGTCTTTTGACGGATTCTGACGGATCTCCAGGTATTAGACTGACGGGAATATAATTTATGTGTTGGCAACACTGGACAGATTTCAGCCGAGTAATCCAGTTACTGTCCGTTGCTCAGGAGAAGACGAACGGAAAGAATGTGACCTTCTTGACTATCGCTGCTGATTATTATAAACATCGCTCAGATAAGCATCCCAGTAGCCAGGTTATTACTCGTGCAGGAAACATGAGTAACAGTGCATATGGAAATTAAAGCTAAGTTGAACAGAAGGAGACCTAATGTTTCCGCTTACTGCAGTACAAATATTGCACGTGTTTTCGTACGTTATCTGTTCACATCCCTTCCTCCTCAGTCCGCTCTCGTCTTCTCCTGAGTCACCGACAGTACATTTATCAGTGTGGTGATACGCGATTTATTACATATCCCGATTCATCATACAGCCTTACTCAACATCGATAGACAGAAACTGGTGTAACAACTCAGCTTCAGCATGTAAACTAGTACAGGGACTTCATTTTATTTTTACTCCAATTTTTATAGTACCTGAGTTTTTGAATGTACTTCACACCCACCCCCTCTACTAGTAAACTTTCAACCGTTCTCAACACAGAACCAAGCATATACAGTCATAGTCGCCTTACGGTCATAGTAAACACAAACAGTACTGAGTTAGTGAGTATAGTACGTTCCGAAATACGCTCGCTTTTTCCAGTGACGAAAGAGCTTTCAATATTGAATCATATTCTCGCACAGGTACTGTCGTCCATTTGCCTATGTTGCATCCCGGTTTCCCCCACTTGCTTCTACTCGCCCCTCTGTAAAGGCTAGTGGCTGGGCTGTCTTAGCTCTTTTCTGAAAACATTAGTTTCTGTTAGGAATTGGACGTCTACGTAATATTATACAACTGTTTAAGATAACTTAAATAAAAGGGCCTCGTTAATTAACTGTCACGTGATTTCCCTCTTTTCTACGACCCTGTGACAAAACCAGTTGGACGAACAGTAGATAACATGTCTCAGTAATTTTATCTTTTCGGATCGGGCAGAAGTGAAGATTTAATTTACAATACGTAAGGTATTCTTTTATAGAGTAGGTACAGAATTATTTCAACATGAGTTACTAGTACGAAGGACGAAACTGGTAATTGGAATTAGGTACAATAGTCTATAGTGCGATAATATGCACAAAATAACTGAAGCCTGTATCGAAATGAACGGCCACCATTTTCAAAATAGTGTTTGAATACCCATATTATGATTATTTTTCAATTTAACTTCGTTCTCTATATTGTATGCTAATGTGCTGTAAAAAGTATAACGTACACTACATAATAAATACGTCCGAATGGATAGCTCAGTTCGTGAGTAAAGACACTTATTGTTAATACAGTACTGTATTTTGATTAAACAAAAACATAATGAATATTATCAAACTCAAAATTCTAATATTTCTTCCTATACCTAGTAAAGTGATTTGTTTGTATTTTACGCCAGTATCATCGAAACTCGGACGTGGAAGGGGGTAGCAAACAATGTTTCCAGTTCTCAACCGTTAATCCAAAGGTATAGCCAGGTTAATATTAGAAATGTTAGTAAAAATAAAATGATGTCCCTGTATCATTATTATTTTATTTACAATTCTAGGACATAATATCTATACAGACGTAGTATATTATTTTATTGGTTTATATTTATAGTTTATGCCAGCGATGTCATCCCGTCCTATTACGTGCTGCTCTTCAATTTCGTTCCGGCAACAACACGCGTACAAACCTTGCCTCCCCTGCTATCCCTCTCCTACCTGCAGTATTATGCTAGACGTGGTATGGGAGTACAGATTTAATACCTTATGCTTAAAAGTAAAGAGCATTTAAGTTATCACAATATCCTCAATTTCATCAATTTTTTTTTATTTTTATTTTAAATAATAATAAAAAATATCAGAAATAATATCAGTATTCGGCAGTATGTATAGGCGTAAACAGTTATCTTCTTTCACGAAACTTAACAAATCTAGGCTAAAGAATCGACTGATAGAAGTCATTTATGTTCAGTTTTAAGGATTGCGACTGATTATGTAAAATTACCTGATATACAGGGTGATTGAGTGACTGTATTACAAACTCTTAGGGATGATGAAGGGGATAAAATGAACAACTTTCATATAGGAACCTATGTTTGGAAATGTTTTGTTTAGTAATTACAAACCTAGATATGTTAGTCAATGTAACCAGCTAGAATCGAACTCAAGGCCATCCTTTTGAATTTTTGTTGCAGACGACCGTTCCTGTAAACGTTGGTGATTTCTCATAAACATGGTATAAGCCAGTTGGCATCGTAAATGATATTTTGACTGATTAAGTCTTGAAACTTTCCTCGCAACTTGCTGATATGCATTACATTTATGGAAGAGTAAAAGGCAATGTGATATCTGGCAGGCTGTACAGCTCCTTTCTTCTCCAAAATGGCTCGAATTTCGTGCCGGATATATTAGTTCCTCAAGTGAATTATTCGTGTAAACTTTACTTTTAGCCACTGAGGTGTAATCATGCTTCGTCACTATAAAAAATTAAGGTGGGGTCAAGTAGTCCATCATACACTGACTGCTGGAACCACGCGCAAAACCTAAGTCTGCTCTGATAATCGGGTTCCGTTAACCTCTAAACTACACGAATTTTGTAATTTTTGTACGGTTTTAATTTTAACTGTTTCGTATCTCTTATCACTGAAGACTGTGACACCCCTACCTGCTGAGCTACACGGCGAGATGATGTCGAACTTCCTTCTAGTCGGTGGCCAATTTCATCTAACATCTCCGCAGTGAGAACACGCTTCACACATGTTCGCTTCTTACCCAATACTGATCCAATTTCTTCACTAAATTGTAAATCATTGCTTTAAAAGGCTCTGGCGAATCAGGGAACGACTGACGGAAATTTGTTACAACTGTTCTCAAAGTTTCGTATTTCACAAAATTGTCGTAAATAAACACTCGTTATTCAAGGCTATATTTCATAATTGACACATTACTGCACTCTAAATGTATGTATACAGCTGCACCCTCACCGAGTGAACATGTTTACGTAACTAAACACGAAACGTACGCGAGCAAGAGGTCTGATCTCTGCGATAGCGTAGCAGTTACTGCGCATACGACTTTCTGCTGACGACGGTCTAGCCCTGGCTGACTCACTCTGTATATTTATAAAATAAAGTATTTATATATTTATAACTAGCCGTACCCGTGCGCTCCGCTGCACTCGTTAGAAATTAGAAATAAATATAATGTAATTACATCATTAAAATAGGACATCTGCCCCAGGGACATTCGTGTTTGATAGAAGGGTAAATAGTTTAATATGTTACTTAATTTAAATTGTATTTAAGTAATTAAAATGCGATCATTTTGGTCCAGAGACTACTCATTTGGTGCAATGATAATTCCTTTAACATATATCTTATTTGTTATTACATGCAAATAATTAAAATATGATCATTTGGTTCAGAGAACATCCGTTTTTGATGCAACGATATTCCGTTTAACATTTTTCTAAATTGGTCTTGAATGCATCTTTAATAAATCACTCCAAATTAATAGAGTGGATTGTGTACGAAGATAATTTTTCTGTGCGTAAAGATCTATTTTCATCTTACCTCATTCCTTATATGTAGTATTACATCCATCTAGAGAAACTACAAATTTCAAATAGTGAAGGAATTATCCAAATTAGCTTCTGAGATTACTTCATACAAACAGACAAATTTAATATTCTCTGTATATTAATACTGATAAACGTCAAGGCCGCCTTAAATAGACGGAGTCATTTGTTTTAATTTCATTATAGCCATCGATGTCGTTCCTGCAATAACTCCTTTGTGACATCGATTTTCATATTTTTGCTCTATTAAATAACTTAAATAGTTATACAGCAAATAATACAATCTCCTATATGTAATTATATTTCTTTCTTTCGAAAATGTAAGAATTAACGACCTCCTATGTACTACTGCCATAGAATGAATAAATATGTTTTTTCTTCCTACTGAAAAATTTTATATTTTGCACATAGGAATTACAGAACAACGACGCTATAATCTGAGGGGGCGTTGAAAATGTATTGTATTGTTATTTAAAAACTCTTGTATATCCTTAAATATCAGTCCTATCAAAATTTTGCCTGGAATAAAACTTATCGGAAATAATGTTTAAAGAAACTTTTGTTATGTAATATTTATCACAAAAATCAATAATAAGAGAGATATTTCGATTTATTTAATTCAGGCCCCCTTATAACCCCCCTTTCAAATAAAGTATTTTGAATGTCATATAGCCTAAAATCTAAGTTACAACGAACTTAATTTATGTTCCAATTTTCATTGAAATCCGTTCAGCCATTATCGCGTGAAAAGGTAACAAACATCCAGACAGACATACATACATACAAACAAAAATTTAAAAAAAGCGATTTTCGGTTTCAGGATGATTAATTATACATGTTAACACCAATTATTTTTGGAAAATCGAAAATTACCAGAAAAATTTCACTTACAAATTTATTATTAGTAATAGATATAGCAAACTAACGACGTGGACAAATTATTAGCAAAATTGAAGATTTTTTAATATATTTTTACAAAATATGATTCTTCAATTTAGACTTCAGTTGACATTTTTGTGTATTTCCAAATAATTAGCCAAATTGAAGATTTGTATTGTATATTTTTCAAAATATAACTCCTCAATTTGGACTACATTTGATATTTTTGCATATTTACAAATTATTAGCAAAACTGAAGGTTTTTATTGTATATTTTTACAAAATTCGATTCTTCAATTTGGACTGCAGTTGACATTTTGGATTTTTCCAAATTATTAGCAAAACTGAAGATTTTTGTTTTATATTTTTACAAAATTTGACTCTTGAATGCAGTTGACATTTTTGCTAATTTACAAATTATTAGCAAAATTGAAGATTTTTATTATATATTTTTACAACTCTTGACTCTTCAATTTAAACTACAGTTGACATTTATGCATATTTCTGTCTACTGTAATGATGGAAATAGGCAAAATTGTTAAC
This sequence comes from Periplaneta americana, assembly GCF_040183065.1. Taxonomy (NCBI): domain Eukaryota; kingdom Metazoa; phylum Arthropoda; class Insecta; order Blattodea; family Blattidae; genus Periplaneta; species Periplaneta americana. The sequence continues at coordinate 26,433,160 of NC_091132.1, read as the reverse complement.
TGTAGTGTAAATTGAAAAGTCAAATTTTGTAAACAGAATTATCATAACAATCGTCAATTTTGTTAATAATCTGTCCACGTCTGTACAAGGTGATCATGAAGTCTGGTACACAAGAAAAAAGAGAAGAAAAGGGGTTAGTACTATTAAGTGAAGAGCTGTAGTAAATCTATCAGAATAAGAAGATAAAATAGATAGTTTACACTTCATAACAGTTTCATAAAGTTTTACATGTACGGCCTTTCAATAGAGATCGTCCCCGGTCTGTGATCATGTTTAATGATGCAATGCCGCTACAGGGAATTAATCCTGTCTGAAGTATGAAGGCATATAAGCGACGTGTTAGTGTCTTCGTAACGAAGGTCCCCGACCCCTGTTACTCCCCGTAGGGTGACGGAAATGATGGATTTAGGGTAGATAGGGAGGAAGAAGTTTCGAGATAAAAACAGATTGCTTAACGCAGTGTATCGATTACTAATTACCTCGACCATCACATCAGACGGCGCTAGGGTCGACAAGTTTACGGAGTTGCCCGGGCCTGCAAAAGGCCCAAGACTGGGTTTTCTCTGCTTGAGCTCCCAGCCATAAAACTTCCGTGACTGAGCTGAATTTGACTCAGACTTCCCACCCTTCCCCTCGTGTTGACGAAGACTTTGTTCCAGAAGGGAGAAGGAGAATTACCCCAAAGATAGTTATTTGAACACTTGGTCACATACAGAGGAACAACTTTTCAGCAGGGTCTGAAGACAAAGGATAGATAAGCTTGGACTCTAGCAATGAGCTATCAAAAGGCGGTATCTTATAATTGAAATTACTGATGTAAAATAAGTCTATTACTAGCGGGAGGATGCTGATGACCCAAATATAGCTGAAAAATCACCAGTAATATGTGCTTACATTTATATAAAAATACTCTAAAAGTTAAAAAAAAAAGACTTTAAAAGTTAATAAATTAAATGTAGGGGGACTGTATATGTACAGTCTTTGAAAAAAGTTTTGTTGCACAGATATTTTACAAGTTCCAGAAAGGAGGCAGTGCGCATGACTAGAGGACGTGCTACCTGGGTCACAAAAGAAGGTCTAGTTGAGGTAATAAAATTAGTTTTATGCAAATCTAGCTTTCAGGTAAAGCTCCCTTTGAAGCCGACTTGAATAATTTCAAGGAAAAAATTGTTCCGCAGCCGGGTATCGAGCCCGGGACCTTTGGCTGACAGGGCTAACGCTCTACCAACTGAGGTACCCAGGAACTTCACCCGACACTGTCTCAATGTTTCCATTTATATCCACATACCTCGAGTGGGCTGACAAGGCGTCAGAAACTCACATCGCGTGCACACAAATTCTGTCTGACATGAAATCGTGGTTTTCTGTTAACGTACCTACAGTAAGGTATATATGAGCCGTTGAGAGCAGAAGTGGTGTAAGTCAAAAATGGGTAAAGAGGGTTAAAGTAAATATTCTGTAAAATACAGCGCAAAGTAGCAATTAATATTAAATTTATTTAAAATACTGGTAGTTAGTGGATAGCACGGACATATTAATTGCTACTTTGCGCCGTATTTTACAGAATTTTTACTTGAAACCTCAGTACCAAATTTTGACTTACACCACTTTTGCTCTGAACGGCTCATATTAAGAAAACTATCAGGTAAAGCTCCCTGTGAAGCAGATTTGAATAATTTCAAGGGAAAAATTGTTCCGGATTCGGGTATCTATCCCGGGACTTTTGGCTTAGCGCGCCAACACTCTACCGACTGAGCTAGATTTAGCATAAATATATTTTATATGAATAATATATATTTAAATAATTTAGATTTATATTAATAGAAATCATGTATATATATATATATATATATATATATATATATATATATATATATATCCCAGGAACTTCACCCGACACCGTCTCAACGTGTTGTACTGTGGTGGCATAGTCTATCGATGTTAATCATCCTGTTTTTAATTATTTAATTAACAACGCTGTTTCAACTACTAGGTTATTTAGCAAGATTGTAAATGGCGAAATGAGGTCATGGGTTCATCTGATATTCACATTACAGCGTGAAATTTTTTCGAAAAAAAAATCAAACCAGATATTGAGCAGTACATGGATTTGAAGCCATTCCAGACGAATCGGTAGATAAACATATTGTCGCACGATTTACTCGTATCCCTTTGGCTCGTTCAGATTTTGAAACGAGATTTGGAAGACTCCACTTTTTAATTCTCTCTCTCTGTATATTTGTGTTGTTTCATACTTATTTTTGTTCATTTTGTGCAGATAATTTTCAACGTTATGCATTACACTAGTCCTCTTATACCCTTCCTTGTTCATATGAATCAAAATCATAATTATCATCATAATCAAAGTCCGTTGTCAAGGCAACATGTATTGTATTGCATTCATCAGTTGGCATAATTTCCTATCTAAATTACAGATTACAATATTCTACTTATTAGCTGCTATTGTGACATCAATATGAATCTGCTGCTAATGCAAAACTGTATCATGGTCGGCAGAAACAACTGACATGGTCCATAATCACAGTATTATTAAACTTCATGTGTGTCAGTGGCGTTCAAGTCTAATGTATGACAGAAATAATAATAATAATAATAATAATAATAATAATAATAATAACAACAACAACAGATTCAAATACATTGGGTGTAGACTATTATACTCAGTAACATGAACTGCTGCCAGGAAGTCATTAGGTGGATATCAATGGCAAGGGACGCTTTTTATAGAAGCATCTTCTGTTGACCTTTGGAAAAAGAAGCAAGAGACTAGTGAAGTGCTTTGTGTGGAGTGTGGTATTGTATTGGGCAGAAACATGGACATTACGACGAAGTGAAGAGAAACGACTAGAAGCATTTAAAATGTAGATATGAGGAGAATGAAGTGTGTGAAATGGACAGACAGAATAAGAAACTAAGCTGTGCTAGAAAGAGTATGTGAAGTAAAAATGATGTTGAAACTGATCAGGAAGAGAAAAGGGAATTGGCTGGGTCACTGGCTTAAAAGAAACTGCCTATTGAAGAATGCAGTGTAAGGAATGGTGAACGGGAGTAGAGTTCTGGGCAGAAGAAGATACCAGATGATAGATGACAGTACGATATATATGGAAACTAAAAGGAAAGCAGAAAAGAGGAAAGATTGGAGAATGCTTAGTTTTCAGTGAAAGACATGCCCTTCGCTGAAAAAAATATGAGATGATAATAGTAATAATAATAATAATAATAATAATAATAATAATAATAATAAAATGATATGTGTCTGAGGAAGAACAATTGTTCGTATGCATATGAAGTCTGATTAGTGTAACATGTAGCTCAGTGGTCGTCAGCACTCGCTGAAATGGGTAAAAAGTATTCGGAGCAACATCAAATCCATCGTCGTATGCAGGCAGAGAGGGATAGAGCATACCCGCCAGCAGCTACGGTGCACCATAGTGCAGTCTCTTATCCGCGGGTAAGAGACGCTAGTTCGAGCGTGTTCTGTGCTGACGACCGCTGATGTAGCTAATCGGCTATGTATGCAATGGAGGGGGAAAGGAACTAGCCACCCTACCCATTATATTCTGGCCTAGTTGCCTCATAAGTGGTGCCTTCTTGATATCACTAGTGAGATTCAGAAGTGTCTTCGAACAGTTGACTAAACGACAAGAATTGATAAGTACAAAATTTGGAGAGTGAACTTAAATTAAAATAAAAAATGGAATATTTATCAGTGAGGACCTTACTTACTTACTTACTTACTTACAAATGGCTTTTAAGGAACCCGAAGGTTCATTGCCGCCCTCACATAAGCCCGCCAGCGGTCCCTATCCTGTGCAAGATTAATCCAGTCTCTATAATCAGTCCTATTCCGAGGCTTATTATAGGGATTCGTAACAAGCTGTTTTTTACGGTGATGGGTTGTTAGCCCTTTGCCCAACCCCCAAGCTGGAGGACCACCCCTTATCGGCTGTCCACGACTGCTTATTCAATATATTCGCAGCTACCCTCCATATTGGAGGCTGTCTCCTCTATCCGCAACCTGAGGACGCGCCATGCCGTGGTGATAGGGACCCACCATACATGGTATCAGTGAGGACCATTTTGACGAAAACTAGAGATTGTAAATGAAGAAATATTTGTGTTCAATATTAAAGGCGGATGGAAAAAGTGTATCTGACACGGAAAAAAGAATAAGTGAAGGAAGAACAATAATACGAATACTAAATTCGGTACTATGTTATGAGCAGAAAGAATTTGAAACAAAAAAATCTATTTCTACTCATTACTACAAAATATATTTTTCTATGAAGCTGAAACGTGGACATCGGGCAGTGAAAAAAATATGAATAAACCGTATCGGAGAGACAATGACCATTTTATGTATAAATTCGTCGCTGATACTAACTTTTAAGGTCAAAAGGTCAATGTCAGCAGTGATGATCAGCATCTCTTCTTTCCTGATAGCTTGAAAACCCGGTATATCTTCGTTGTGCTGGAAATCCTGGAAGAGGTCATTTTCTATGCAATAAGTAAACATTTCCGTTTCTATAGCAATAACCATGATTTATCGTTTGCTACCCTTGGTTACATGCCCGCTCCTATTTGAGATTCATTCGCCTATTTGAGCTTGTCTTCAGGGAAATTCACTAGCAAATTTTTCAATTCAACTTGTTGATTGCTGATTATTCCTCAATTGAGATTGTAGCCTGCTTCATTACAAATCGTTTGACATCACTGCGAACGTTCTATCGCTACGAGTTGCATTACCTTCGCTGCCGCGCGACCTGCCAATTCGGTTATCAACTTTCCCCCTCCCATATATCGCTTGATAATGTCACTCGCTCCAATTCAAAGTCACATTGGATACATTTATCATCCATCTGTCTATCCCCATTTACTTCATTCGAATATGTCGTTTAGTTTAGAAATTATAGGCGTCACAAAACTGGCCTCAAAATGTTTCGGTCGACTTTCTGGGATGGCATCCTTGCACTGAACCCCAAAGTATAGACGTATTCACGTCAAAAATTTGGAGACAAATCTACATTCTTCCCCGCATAGCCTACATTTTTTTTGAAGCAACGCTTTTGTGATTTTTAAAACTTCTTCAGTTTTCGTCCAAAATTTATGAATTTTAAATTACAGTACATAAACATGCCTAGAATACTATCATCTGCAAAAAAATTGATGCCATTATGGCTAAGAGTTTTGAAATTGTATGTTTTAAGTGTATTTCATATTGACGTCACTAAAAGACTCCTTGCAACAAAGCTTTTCAAAGTTTGTACCGGGTAGTTCATATTTTCTGAAAAGCTTGAAAACAGTCGTAGGAGTAAAAATTAATTAGGTTTTTGAACTCAGTCTAAATAGAGAGTCACAATACATTTTTTAATTTAATGAATTTACCCTTACGGTATATTTTAATCTAATTTCAATATGTATATGCCCTGGAGGAATTTAATATTAATATTTCATATAAATGCTAATTAAATGTTTATTCATCAACATTTAATTGACCTGTGTGAAAAGTTTCAGACCAATCTGACAATAACTGGTTCTAATTTATTGCAGTTGTTATGGTAACTTGCCTCTCTCAAAACAATGTTTGTTTTTTATTTTATTAATTTGACATCACACAGAATGAAATGTACCTAATGTTTATGTTGTTCTTATGTTAATTTATTAAACAAATAAGTATCTAGAAAATGTATTAAAGTTACATTATATTACTGAGAACTTTAACAAACCTATACCATATTTTGGAACAGAATTAATTACATCTTTCTATACCATATTTTGGAATAGAGAAAGTATAAAATTTTGCATATCCCTTTCCTTAATAATTCATATTATTTATTTATTTTCTTCTCAACTCTCAAAACTACCTACTCTTAATCATTCTTTTCCAGCTACTTTCTCCTAAATTAATTTTCTACATTTCACTTTTCTCTATTTTACAACACTTACATCACTTTTTTCCTATTATTCTATTCTCTATTTATTTACGTATTTATTTTTTTCTTTACTTCACACCTAAATTTCCTCTTTTACTACCTCTTTCCTTACATTTATATCTATAATACTCCTACAGTTATAGTACCCCCTGATACTACTCCCAACCCATAACAGTGAAAAACATTAAATATTTAATTAACTTAATTACACTTCCAATTTCTCTCTCTTCCACTTCACATTTGTTCAAATATTCTTTCACTTTAAGTCTCTTTTATTCGTTGTTTGTTTATCTTACTACATCTTTCACTATCTTCTTACACTTAACACCTTATCTATTCCTATTCTATGAATTTTGCACTCACCGTTTAGCACACTTCTTCCTCTCTAATTCCACCCTCCTCACTATTCCGTCCTCCATTTCGCCATTTAATAACCTCTCAAAAGCCCTATCTATTCTGTCCTCACAATCACATACCGTCCACACCTGTGGAGTAACGGTCAGTGCGTCTGGCCGCGAAACTAGGTGGCCCGGGTTCGAATCCCGGTCGGGGCAAGTTACCTGGTTGAGGTTTTTCCGGGGTTTTCCCTCAACCCAATATGAGCAAATGCTGGGTAACTTTCGGCGCTGGACCCGGACTCATTTCACCAGCATTATCACCTTCATTTCATTCAGAGGCTAAATAACCTAGATGTTGATACAGCGTCGTAAAATAACCCAATTAAACAAAAAATCATATACCTGGTAATCGTTTCGTTCCTTCGCTCGTTCTTATCATGTCTTCTCTTGAGTTGCTTGTAAAGGTGAACAACATGTATGTTTCGCATACACGTGATTTGACCAATGGAATACAAACAAGTCTAGATAAACTTGGATTGGCAAATATTGACTCCTCTGATCAGATAAACGTACCATCTTTACGAAAATTTCTACGAGACAAAGAATTTGATTTCTGGTGTACGTTGCCCCAGAAAGGAAAGGGAGTCATTCTATACAAAGAATACACGCCTGGTAATAAATGACTATCTAAACCGAATGGATTGACCAGCAGCGAATGGAAGGACGCTATTAAGATGACTGCCAATGTATTCCCAGTACGTGCTCTACCAGGTAGGTCTCAGAATGGAACCCACTGCGGACACTGTCGGAGTGAGAAAGAAACACTTGCTCACGTTCTGGGAGCCTGTCCTCATGGAGAACTACTGAGAAATGGCCACAAGATTCGATCCCTCCTAACACCGGCCCTACGAGGAAAAAACTACCAAGTAGAAGAGGAGGTCCATGGTTTGTCCACAAATGGATCTACAAGGCGCATTGACATCATCGCTATCCCGACAAGATCAACAAGCGGATTCATAACTGATCCAACTGTAAGGATGGAAACATATGAAGAGTTCGCGGGAAAAACGATGAATGTCGCAGTTTTGTTAAGGTTGATGTCATTATCTAATTCAATGGATCACTACGAAATTTAATGTTGTTCTTATGAAGAATGGTAAAAAGGAGAATTATCACCACGAATACAGTAATCCTTTCCTTTATTTTCTATAGAAACAGCACTGCATCTTGCAGTTATAGACTCAATTAGATCATTATGTAATCATTAACAGAAATGTGACATTCATCGTTTTTCCCGCGAACTCTTCATATGAAAATCAACCTGCTGAGGTACATCAGGAAAAATGCGATATATACAACCCCACTATACCATACTATAAGGAAAAATATCATCTAACGTCGATCGAAGTTATTGGATTACTGATTGGGGCTAGAGGAATCATCACAAAAAGATTCGCGCATTTTTGCAAATAGTTTGGTCTACGACAAAGTCTTGTTACTGAAGTATCTATGTCTGCAGTGAAGAGATCTATAAAAATTCTAAGAAACTATCTCTACGCTTAAATAGACTAACCTCTTTCCTATGGCGATCTGCTCACTTAAGTTGGGTCCTGCAACTAATGCTGAATAGATGACTGCGATCTCCTGATGACAAATAGATACTAGGAAGATTTGATGTTTTTTTCTATAATTAATGACGATTTGTTTAATCTTTTTCCATTATTTGTAATTGTGTTATTTCTTTTTCTTTTCCTTCTCTCTTTTTTCATTATAATTGTTTATGTACCATTTATTTAAAAAAAAAAAACAAAATACAATTTTATGGTAAGCTTTGTCTTGTAGGCAGCCTTCACTTGGAGAAAGCTGAACAAATAAAAGTTTATTATAGATTTTTTTTAATTAATTTGTCCTACAGAATAATATCTGTTATATTGACAATCGATATTTGAGGAGAAAAATTCGCTCCGGCACCGGGGATCGAACCCGAGTCCTTGGTTCTACGTCAACATATATGCTTAACTTGGAGTCAGGCCACAAAGGGAAACATTCGGGCCGGTGCTGTGGATTGAATTCGGCGTAGCTCAGTGGGAGCGCTTGGTATGTAGAACCAAGGACCCGGGTTCGATCTCAGGCGGCGGAGCGAATTTTTCTCCTCAGATATCAAATAAAAGTTTATTCAAAATAGGCTTATTATTATTATTATTATTATTATTATTATTATTATTATCATCATCATCATCATAATTATCATTATCATCACTTACAATCTCGCTTACTGGTATAAATACTAGTTCCAGAATTTCCTTTGGTTACTTGTTGCATGTAATATATTCCCATTTCCCCTTCATTAACGTCGTGCAGGCAATCCCCTTTGCATCGCGATTCCTTTAAAAGAGAATCTTTCCTTGATGGTGGATCATTACTTATATATGACTGATCTGCCGTGATTGGATTATAGGAGCACGTTATTGCCTCCTTATATTTGATGTATCGGCCATTTTGTCTCTGCCACTTTACGTCATCACGACCGTTCGCTCCATTTCCTCGACAGCGTTGGGGATGGTATGTTTGATGATGAGTCTTTGCAGAAATTGACTTTGAGCATGTGATATGAATAAAAAGTTACAAGATCTCCAAACTGCTCTCTACTTTATCGTCATTCTATATGACTGCAAATCGATGTTCAGGGTATTGAAACGTTATTTTAAATTCAAATGAAATGACACTATCACTGTATAGGAAATGTTCCACAATTTTCTGAATAGGTTTAGAAATAGCAATCAATACTGCTTTCAGTGTGTTTTAAAATAACATATTTACCGATATTTTCAAGTGCTGTATGTTGACACTGTACAGCCTACTTCTGAAAAATATTGTCACAAAGATTATTTATGTAAAGCGCTCAAAATTATCTAGACGCAAGTCTGATTGAGCTGCAGGGTTACTGCGTAGAACTACGACATTTCTTAGATGAAATATAGACAAAATTAGTTTTGGACGAAAGTGAATAGAGTTTCCGGACGGGCCAGACACAAATTCGATAGTTGAGTCCGAAGATTGTTTAGCGGTGCGAGCAGCGGCTTTATTCTTGAGCTATTGAAAGCAATTAACACTCTCGGTGCTTGTGATTTTTGGCTTGTTCTGTTCCCTTTGAGCTTCTCTTGCCTCCTGTTGAGATTTTTACCGTTTGTTATTAGTAGAGAGAGCATTTGGTGTACGTAAACCGTTGAGTTAACTGCTACATGCACTATATCGTAATGTATTAGGGAGCAAGGAAGGGAGGGGGGAATGTCATCGTGTCGCTACAATAACGACGACTGGAGTACAGTTCCTGCAGCAAATTATCTTTACTATTCAGTAATTTCACTTTGTAATATTAAATAACCTATTGTTTATATTTAACATTTAATTACAACATACATAGTTCTGTATTATATGATATTAATGTAGCTACATAAGAACAATATATTGCATATAAATACAACAACATAGAAAACATAGTATTTTACTTTGGACTACTTTGCTCTTCTTCATGACTGCATTTGTTACAGTGGATGACGATATACCTTATTAAGCTTTTCTGCTTTCAAGTCGTCAGACCACAATAATCGCATTGATTTTTCAAACAGAGCTGCAATGGCAACATGATTTACTTTCTCTAGCTCTTCGGATGTCAATAGAAACAGTTTGCCGACACCTTCAGTTTGAAGTGCCCCAACAATAACATTAGCAACGGATCTTTTTTGCAATATTTTGTCATTTCGTCTATAGATACCCACAATTTTTCATCTTTTAAGGTTTCTCTAATTTCACGTAAGACATCTTCATAACGTTTTGCTAAATAACCCGTGCGCAGAGTAGATTGTCGGGATAGTGTTCTACCTGTATATTTTTGCAAAAATGATCTGACACATGGGTGTTCCAGTTTTTTAAATGGAATATTTGCCCTAACGAACATGTGGCCCAAGTCTTGGTAAAAATCGCATTCCATATTTGAACTCGTGGGAATAGCTTCGACTTTTTTTCAAATTCAACAACTTAAAACATTCCTTGTGTCTTTTAGAGTTGTAGTGTTTTTGTACATGGTGTCTCTTGTTCCCCAGTAGATCGACTTTACATACCTTGCATGTAAGTTTTTTACCATCCGTGGAAAAGTGCTGCGATCCGAACTCCTCAACAAATCGCTGCAATAGTACATGCCGAGGCTTCTTTTCTTTCGCATATCGTAAACTATGTTGTAATGTAAAGGCAAATAAATGCTTTGCACTTACGGTAAACACAAGTAGAACTAATTAGAAGGACTGCGATAGGAAAAAAGTAAATACAGGAAATAGTGTAGAAGGACCAATAAAGAAGAATATAAAGAAGACAGAAAATTCAAATACGTCAGGAAATCCACAGTTATTGAAAACTATCTAAGACAGCACGTGTAACATCAGAGAGCTCTGAGCGTACAATGACTGTACCTTGTAAGTAAGACCCCTTCCCTCACCTCGTGACGTAGTCAAAGCTCTCGGTATAGTAAACTTGTGTCCACTGATAACGTACCCCATCTGCTCTCTTTGGTTATTAGCCTACTAGGACAGGTAGAACCCGTAATTAGGGGAAATATGACGTCAGCCTCATCGACTTCCGCGTAGACTTGTTTACATTCTCTGCCCGTGCAAAGGCCCATCAGTGGCGGCATGTAATTTTCAAACAGATTGTAATAAATTCATTGCATTTATAATGCGTTATCTCGTTTCAAGGTTTACAATTATGCTAGATTTCCTGTCGGCAGTTTCTTTGAGATTTCTTTGCACCTAGCCTGCTTTAGATTTTCTCGAAAACTTTCCTCCTATCGTCACCTACGGAAACATAAATTTATAGCATTTGAGCAATGAACCTTGAAAGACACTATTAACTTCAATTCAAAATGAACACAACGAGTGACGTCCTTAATTTAACAGTATATAAATAAATAATCAATACAGTTCGTAATAATGAACATACCCGAAAGTTTGTGCATTCCATAATTCTTAATATGGGCTTTGTTGAAATGTGGTTTAATACTGAAATGACGAGTAGAAATAAATTGGATGGGAATAGTAAATCAGCAAATCTTTCGTCTCCAACAACAAAATAATCATGTTCCCATTTCCTTTGGAAGTAGTATTTCTTCACGGGTTTAGATTTTGCCATGTTCCACTTCTCTTTAAACTGCAGTACGCGTATTGTGTATTTATTTATTTATTTACTTATTTATTTATTTATTTATGTATCTATTTATGTATTTATTTATTTATTTATTTATTTATTTAGTTGGAGTGCGCTATACTGTTGAATGACAGCATTGACATCCAGTCATATAGCTATCACTCACTTATTAACGTACAATTTATTTATCATCCTATTACCAATAAAACCTGTTAAGACCAGTAATGCAAGTTTTGTAGGAACAGGAATTAATTATTTATTAATGCACTAAAAATCATAATAAAGTATTCAAATCAAGTAATTGGTTTGTTGACTGCATGCAACATTTCGGACTTACTTCATTTTAGTAGAATACAGAGCACGTAAAGACAAGTCGGGACTGTACTTAACTTCTTTTATACAAAAAGTGGACTTATTCTGCTTTACTAGTAATAGGACGGTATATACATAGGTAGACCTTCTTACATTATATGCACACATACATTTTAAAATTTATTTTACATGTCCTTTAATTTATTTATTTCCCTCATTCATTTTTCTCTTACTTTCTAAAGGTATGTTCTTAAGGATTTTATTATCTGTTCATTTGTAATTCTTGATAGCGTATTGTATACCTGCCGCCGCGAGAATGACAGTCATGGCGGATTGTAGAGTGTGACGCTTGTATCGGCTCGTGAGTTCGCTTACTTTTTCGGAGGTGTTTGTAAGTTGTGTACGCTAGTTTTGTGTCAAATCAGTGTATTTAGCACTCAGTTCCTGCTTGCCTGAAAATGGGAAGGAGAAACCAAAAGCAAGAGGTTCCAGCTGCTGACGATGGTGTTAGGCGCAGTGTACAGGAAGCGTGGAGGGATCCCGCCATGTTGTGTGAACTTGCCAACCTAATAAAGGACTCGGTGCGGGACGCGATAGTGTCGGAGTTAAAGGCCGCACTCGACAGAAACAGTGCTCTTATCGAGAAATTGGAAACGGCCTTAAAAGAAAAGGACGAGAAAATTTCTGTTCTAGAAGCGAAGTTAGAAGAAAAGCACGACTGCTTGGAGCAGTATCAACGCCGTCAGTGTCTGCGTATCTTCGGGGTGCCAGAGTCTGAGGGTGAGGATACTGACGCGATAGCAGTTGATGTCGCAGCCCAAATCGGTGTGGAATTGGAGGTGCACGACATCGACAGGAGCCATCGTGTGGGGAGGAGAGGAGAACGCCCACGACCGGTGATCGTTAAGTTTGTGAGTTACAGGAAAAGAAGGGAAGTCTTCCTGAACAAGAAGAAACTTAAAGGTAAACCAATTACGATTAGAGAAGACTTGACTCAAGCCAGGCACAAACTGTTAAGACAATGTATTGACAAATATGGCGTCACTAGTGTCTGGACAATTGATGGCAACATCTTTGTCAAAACTGGAGAGGTCAAGAGGCAGATTTCTCGCGCGTCTGACATTCACTAGTTCTGTTATGCGACTCGCCTGCACTCACAGATTATTTCTGATTTTATTTACTGTATTTCCTTTGATTTAGTGTTATAATTAATTTAGTATTATTCTAATTGATTTAGTCTAGTGTTATACTTATATTAACTTATTTACTATAACTTTTACTATATTAACTTTATTAATTTAATAATTAACTTTTTTTCTTATTTCTTTAGCATTTAGCACTGTAATTTTAAGTTATTATTGCTAGGAAATAGTTTAAAAACTTCAACTGCATTTAGGTTGGTACCATTGAGAACCAAAAGCAGCATGTTCACCCGACAGTCCCTCAGGTCAGTGTACAGAGCCCGGTGTCCTCTATTAACACGAACAATAGCAACCCTACCTGCCCACTGCCCTGTACCGCAGACATACTCAAGGCTGCGCTTTCTTTCTCTCCTTTGTCACTTAATGTTGTTCACGTGAATGCACAAAGTCTGTTGTGTCATTTTGACGAATTTTCTTCTATCTTCTCACCTTTAGACATTCACGTTATTCTTATCTCCGAATCTTGGTTACATCCTAATCTTCCTTCCACTCTCGTAAACCTTCCTGGCTATACGCTTTGCCGTAATGACAGAGAGGGCAAGAGAGGCGGAGGGGTGGCTGGTTATATTAGATCCGATTTGCGACCTAAAATTATTCATAATTCTCCAAGCCAGTACTCTGCCAAACCCGAGTTCATGTTCATTGAAATTTGCACCTTATTCACAAAATGTCTAGTGTGTGTCGTATATAAACCCCCACATATATATGACGTAGATGATTTCGAAACCGCCTTACTAAACGTAACGCCGCAATATGAGAACGTTATAATCATGGGTGACTTCAATTCAAACTTACTTGACTCACATTCTAGTACGACTAAAATACTTCAATCATTCTTTCAGTGCTTTGATATGGTAATCCTACCCCTAGCTCCCACACATCATACGGAAGGTACAGACACATTACTGGACTTGATAATTACTAACAATGCCGACAAAATACTGACGCATGGACAGTTGCCTGCACCAGGACTATCAGGGCATGATATCATTTATCTATCATTTAATCTGCAGTGTCCTAAATCGGCTCCCAAAGTAATTACTTACAGGGATATTAAAAGAATAGATGATATTGCACTGAAAGAAGACGCTGCACAACTTCCATGGCACATGATCTGGACATTACGAACTGTAGACGAGAAAGTAGACTTATTCAATACGTTAATACTTCAACTTTATGACAAACACGCACCATTAAAGACCAAACGTACCAGAAGAAACCCAGCCCCTTGGATGACGACTGAAATACGTAGCCTGATGTCCGAACGCGACTTAGCTTATAGAAAATACACCCCCAACAAAAACGACGAATATTTTAACTCCTATAAACACCTAAGAAATAGAACGACTCAACTAATAAGAACCGCTAAACTGAAATACTCCTACAAACTTATAGAACCCAACACAACCCCTTCCGAATTATGGAAAAATCTGAAGGTTATTGGACTTGGAAGGGCTAGTGAACAAGCAGACATTCCCATCCCACTTGACCGCTTGAACGAACACTTTGTAAAGGACCCGAGCTTGAACGATACAACGAAACAAGACACAGTTTTGCCTGACTCAGTTCCCCCAACTCGAGACAAATTCTATTTTACCGACGTCACTCCCATTGACGTAATGAAAGCCATCCGACGCATCAAGACAAAAGCCCAAGGGCCAGACAACATTAGCATAATACTTATACAGAAAATACAAGAGATAGTAATACCTACGATTGCACATATATTCAATAGTTCCTTAATCACTTCAACTTTCCCTAAAATATGGAAGCAAGCTTTCGTTCTTCCTCTTCCAAAAGTCAAAGTTCCCACCGACCCGAACGACTATAGACCAATCAGTATCCTGCCAGCCATTTCAAAAGCACTGGAAAGAATCGTACACAGACAAATTACTAACTACATGAACGAACACAAACTATTCGACGAGTATCAGTCAGGATTCAGAGCTGGACACAACACAAGCACTGCTCTACTTAAAGTGACCGAAGACATTCGTGAAGCAATCGACTCTAATAAAGTAACAATACTAACACTTCTTGACCTTAGCAAAGCTTTCAACTCTGTAAATTTTGACCTGCTCACCCATAAATTGAGAAATATGTATTTGTCAGAGACTGCTGTGAGTTGGTTCGAATCCTACTTACGGGAAAGACAACAATGGGTTGTATCCGGGAATCGAAGATCCTCCTGGCTTGACATAACATCAGGTATACCACAGGGGTCGGTACTCGGACCATTGTTGTTCACAATATATGTCAATGATATTACATCTCTTGTAAGGCATTGTAACTATCACTTGTATGCTGACGACCTTCAATGCTACATCTCTTCCCGCTTAGACCGAGTAAATGACGCTATAGATAAATTGAACGAAGACATTGACTCGATTGTGACATGGACAAAGAAACTCCGTCTTAAAATCAATCCTGGAAAGACACAAGCAATTATATTAGGACACAAACGGCAAACCGACGCTGTAAAACACCTCGACATTTCCCCTGTTAAAGTAAGTACAGTGCATATCCCTTTCAGTTCTTCAGTAAAAAATCTTGGCATTCACATGGATAATAATCTCAACTGGGACATCCAAATCACAGAAACCTGCAGAAAAGTATATTCTATTATCCATGTGCTAAAAAGGATAAATGTTCATCTCCCCTCTTGCTTAAAAAAGTCCCTTGTGCAGACACTTGCATTTCCCTATTTCGACTATGCGGACATTTTACTGACTGACCTCTCCAGCGACAACAAAATGAAACTTCAACGTGCTCATAATTTGTGTGTACGTTTTGTAAGCAATGTTCGTAAATATGATCATATTACCCCATCCCTGGAAGCAATAGGTTGGCTTAAACTAGATAAGAAAAGAAATTTACATTCACTTCTCTTTCTCTTCGAAATCTTGAACTCTTCTATTCCTTCGTACCTGTCGTCTCGCTTCACTTACCTTTCTTCCCACCATAATCTGAACACACGCTCTCGTCATGAAACAATACTAACAATACCATCCCATCGCACCTCCTCATACTCATCTTCTTTCACAATAGCCCTGCCAAGACTCTGGAATTCGCTACCTGCTAGCATCAGGGACTGTCGAAATAAAATTGAATTCAAACGAAAACTTACTAGGCACTTGGTCAGTAATTGATTACTTGTAAATAGTTTCTTTAATCTATCACAAAATATTTCAATATTCAGTAATTTCATCACTATACAATTTTGTTATTCTAGATTTAATTTGTAATTCAGTAAATATAAAATATTCTTTGTTTCTCTATGATAAATTATCTAGTTTTAATTATTCAGGTAATCTTTTCGTACTTTGATTTTATTGTAATTGTAAATTTAATACTAACTGTAATATTATTTGTAATTGTAAATGTAAATTTAATACTACTTGTAATTTTATTGTTGATATTGTAGTTGGAATCTCCTGGTAGAGGGGCAGAGAAGGCCTGACGGCCTTATCTCTACCAGGTTAAATAAATAAATACTAAATAAATACTAATGAATGTTGATGCAGCCGAGGGTAACTAGAACGCCATGACCGCACTGGTAGAAAAAGTGGGTGGGGTAAGAAGGGGTAGTAAGGCAGTCGCTCTGAGGAGCTACAGTTCTGCAGGTTTATACTACTGTAGAGCTCGGAATTTTAGGTGCTAAAAATCGAGAAAATATTTTTTATGTGCTAAATATCGGGAAAAGAAAAAATATTTAATTATGTTTCAATTATTTTATGTGAATTTAAGCAATATTCAGTACTCACCAGGATAAATTATGCTGTCTTGACAACTGCTCAAGAATTGCAGCACACAATGAGATTCGTCCTCAAGTTGTCCATCACAAATGACTGACGATTATCGCTCAAGACTGCCTTGTCACTGAGACATGTTTATGATTGGAAACGAAAACAGAGGGAGCTGATATTTATGAAATTATAATTGCTTTCTGAATCAGAGTTATGATAACTTACAAGGCACTCCTAAATTACACATCAATATTTGTGTGTGTTAGTTACAGTACAATTTTCTAGTGGTGACAGCTCTTATCGCTTGTGGTGAGAGAGGAAACAGCAAAGCCACAGGTCCACAGATAGACAATTCCGAGAAACAGTTGCCAGCTGTCACGTCTAAGCAACTCAACTGAACATTCGGATGATGATTAATCTGAAATGGGGTTTTTTTCGAAAATTATTTGATGAAAACTTAATTTTGTGTTTTTTTTTTCTGTAAATACTTAAAAATTTATATTTAAATTTAAAAATTCAAAATATGTTTTATATGTAAAATAAAATTTAAAACATATGCTCAGTTGACCTTGTCTGAAACATAAAACGATGAAAGAGTAATGGAACGGAGAAAAATTCTCTCCGGCGCCGGGATTTGAACCCGGGTTTTCAGCTCTACGTGCTGATGCTTTATCCACTAAGCCACACCGGATACAACCCCGGCGTCGGACAGAATTGTCTCTGATCGAGTTCCAACTCTTGGGTTCCCTCCCGGCGCCGGAGAGAATTTTTCTCCGTTCCATTACTCTTTCATCGTATGATGACGCAGAATATCTGCATGGAAATATCATATGTACTTCGGTACATTGAAATAATATATGACATGCGTAAATGACGAAGTGATTTAAGACGGCGCTTATTCCGTCGGATCCCGGCCAACTAGTCACTCATAACGAGTGCACCTCAGCACATGTGTGGACTTCGGTCCTATGTTCATAGACATCTATGACGTAGTGCAGAGGGCGGCAACTAGAGGGAACCCAAGAGCTGGAACTCAATCAGAGACAGTTCTGTTCGACGCCGGGATTGTATCCGGTGTGGCTTAGTGGATAAAGCATCAGTACGTAGAGCTGAAAACCCGGGTTCAAATCCCGGCGCCGGAGAGAATTTTTCTCCGTTCCATTACTCTTTCATCGTATGATGACGCAGAATATCTGCATGGAAATATCATATGTACTTCGGTACATTGAAATAATATATGAAACATAAAAGACAATTACGAGTTTCTATTACAGTGCAAATAAAATATTTATTTACCTAAAAATCCTGGCCCTAGTCATTACATTCATAAGTGATATTACGTGACATCTTCAAAATGTATATTTCTTTCTTTAAAGACCATATGAAATTATTTTCGCGTTGAATGAAGTAAATGCGCATTTCATTCGAACGCTTTACATCGATACCAACGACGACTGCTGTAGATTAACCAGAATGGAGTTATACAGCACGGCCGAAAAAAACAAGTTTACGGGCGCAGCTCGTAGATGAGGGAGGTGAGGGGAGCGGCGCGCCTTAGTTGCGCATTATCGCTATTTTTTCCGGATATGTTCCAATTCGACACACTGCAATAAAATGTGTCCAGGAGTCCTTTTCTCCGCACAGTGGACAAAGACGTTCTCCTTCTTTGTTGACAATTTTATTACTATCACAACCATTTGACTCAACAATTTTTATTTTATTTTTTATTTTATTGGGTTATTTTACGACGCTGTATCAACATCTAGGTTATTTAGCGTCTGAATGATATGAAGGTGATAATGCGGGTGAAATGAGTCCGGGGTTCAGCACCCAAAGTTACCCAGTATTTGCTCGTATTGGGTTAAGGAAAAACCCCAGAAAAAACCTCAACCAGGTAACTTGCCCCGGCCAGGAATCGAACCCGGGCCACCTGGTTTCGCAGCCAGACGCGCTGACCGTTACTCCACAGGTGTGGACTGACTCAACAAAGATACAAGTAAATTCAGGAATTGAACGCAATAATATATTGTTATAAATAAATCCTTTAAAATTACTTTTTCCATCTACATCACATATTTCAAAACTCTGATGTTACATCCTTTTTCAAGGGAGGTCTTCAATTATTGGTTAGGGTGTACTCATCCTGCCTGTGGTATTAATTTAATCCTTAAATCCATCCTTACCTAACCTAACCTAAAAATTACATATCAGTCCACACATGTGGAGTAACGGTTAGCGCGTCTGGCCGCGAAACCAGGTGGCCCGGGTTCGATTCCCGGTTGGGGAAAGTTACCTGGTTGAGGTTTATTCCGGAGTTTTCCCTCAACCCAGTATGAGCAAATGCTGGGTAACTTTCGGTGCTGGACCTCGGACTCATTTCACCGGCATTATTACCTTCTCATTCAGACGCTAAATAACCTAAGCTGTTGATAAAGCGTCGTAAAATAACCTACTAAAATAAAATAAAAAATAAATAAAAAAATTACATGCCAAATATAAATATGTTTCACGCAATCGAAGGAATTTCATAAGCCCCCCTCTTACTTTTTCTTCTTCATCATCATCATCATCATCATCATCATCATCATCTTCTTCTTCTTCTTCGTCTACTTTTTTTCTTCTCCCGCTGAAACAAGGTTTGGGTTATCATCATCATCATCATCATCATCTTCTTCTTCTTCTTCTACTTCTTTTTTTTTCTTCTGCCGCTGAAACAAGGTTTGGGTTTATTCCAGTTCCGAGGTCAACATAGGCATATCAATTTTTTTCCTAGGCAGTTTATCAATTCATTGTAATATAAGGCAATATAAAATGACAGAATAATTCTTCTATATTCTAGTCGTAAATTCAGAGAACACATCGTCATTCAGAATGAAAAGGGTGGAATTTCCTGAAGTTCCTATTAGTGCTGCTGGTGGTCAACATGATTTCTCAGAATGTAATCTGCCTTAGAGTAGGCCTACAATGCGTAGCATAATAGCCTGTCCTGAAGTTTCCATAACTTTCGCTTCTACTGTGAATTCCATTTAGTTTCTCAAAAGACAGACAGAGGCGCGCAACACAGAGGTAAACGCGGTACATTAAACATAAAAGAATTTCTCGCCTATTCACACCCAAGAGATTCACGCACCGATCCCAACCAACACTAAATTCCATTACAGCGCGTTCAATCGAAACGCTTTCAACTGAATTACATTTCATTGGATTCATCCACAGATACATTATTGAATCCTAAACAATCGTTCTGAAGTGTTTAAATGCCGCGTTAGAAAGAAAGCCTCAAAACATCTAATACATCACAGAATATAAAAGACGCAGAATAAAAGCTTTATGACAACAACGATAATAAATAACTAGGAAACGGATTTCTAGGTGCTAAAAGGGAGAGATTTAGGACTTTATCAAATCCAGTTTAGGATTTTAGGGGCCATAGCGCGGGATTCTGGCGGATGATCAACGAACTAACGTTTTTCGTATTCACAAATCAGTGTTAGCAATATATGATATGATATGAATACTGTACAAGTAATCAGTCGATAGCCGGGGCAGTTTAGCACGCTCGTAGCGCGGGCTAGCGAAATGTCTATGAATAGCACACTAGGAGTTTATATAAAATTAACAATTAACCATTTTATTAAATATTCTATTTTAGATGGAATTTGTGTACAAAAACTTCTGCTACTGAACTAAAGACTGAAATTCTCTCAATGAAAGAGAGTAATTACTGATTGGTCAGTTTCTTTCCGCATAACGGGGGCGCATTGACGCGAAAACTCATTTGTAAGCTCTCGCCTAATCTGAACAACTTACCACCCCTTTAGTGCTAGGATGGACTTTTCCAAACAAAATTCGGTTCAGGGAAATTAGATAAAATCTTCTTCCTACCCTTATGGGAACAATATGGAAACTAATGTTTGTAAGATTTTCTTTTTCTTTTTTTTTTTAATTTCGCTTTTGTTTTTATTATTAAAATCAGGAAACTGCAAAAATACATTCATTATAATAGGAACAAAAATGCATTAAAATAACTGTTATATATAGTACATCAAACAAAAATGAACATGTCAAATATTTAAACAAAATCAGATATATAAATTAAAGAATTTACTCCCTATGAGAAAATGCTCGTGATCCAGAGTTCAAAACCGCTCTGCAGACAAGCAGAAAGAAGAAGACAAAATAAACAATTAATATAAGCAATAAAATAGCTCAGTGATGAAGTTACAGGAGAATGGAGAAAGTTACACAACGCAGAACTGCATGCATTGTATTCTTCACCTGACATAAATCCAGACGTTTGAGATGAGCAGGGAATGTAGCACGTGTGGGAGAGTCCAGAAATGCATATAGTGTGTTAGTTGAGAGGCCGGAGGGAAAAAGACCTTTGGGGAACTGAGAGGTAAATGGGAGGATAATGTTAAAATTGAGTGCGATATAATAGTAGAGACTGGATTCATCTTGCTCAGGATAGCTACCGATGGCGGGCTTATGTGAGGGCGGCAATGAACCTCCGGGTCCCATAAAACCCATAAGTATGTATCATAAAATAGTATAGATTACAAAATCAAGAGCCTAAATGATAAAAATCTATCACAATTGAAGTAGTTTATTACCAACATCCACAAGTATAGATGACCGATATTTAGCACTTAGTTATTTAACCCTATTTATTAGTATAGTCGGAGGCACCGATTTTGGCAGATGACCTCGATGACATTTCCAGTAGGCGAGCCAATATTGTTTGTGTAAGCTGCGAGAATGAGATGCGATAACATTCTGAGTCGTTCATATTTTCATAACAGCAGCTCATATCAATTATCCTTATTATGAAACACACCACGGTACAGTCCTACTCAAAGAATACCTTTAATAAATGTAAATGACTTCCGTTCGCAATGATTTTACAATACGTCTCCTACATTTTCTAAATTAAATTAATTCTTAATTAAAAGGAAAAGCATTGCATTGCGCATATATATAATCCTACCCTTACCAGATCAATATACAAGATTTGTCCAGTAATAATCTAGGGATCGTCTAATGGTGGTGCAACAGTTCAAGTTAATAAAATTACGATTCTTCTTCTTAATAATCAAAATATAATTTGGTTAATTGGGTAAAATTGCATGCTGCGGAAGTTAGATTTATATAAGAGTATAATAAATAGAATTGTAATGGATATTACAAGGGCAATAATTTCTTTCTTCACACGCACAATTTTACGAGTGAATCTTTGTTTTAAATTTAAAGGCTGCACGTCTGCTGGTTAAAAAAAATAAATCGGTATAATATATTTTGAGCATTACTGCCTCCCATTTCCCATCCCTTAATGTTCATATTTCGTAAAACTCAGTCTTATCTATTGACTAAGGACTAACATATTTCCATATATATATATATATATGTATATATATATATATAACAGATTATATTTCCATTTCGTACAATATTCTGGTCACGAGACATAATCATATACTTTGTCTTTTCGGGATTTACTACCAAACCTATCGCTTTATTTGCTTCAAGTAAAATTCCCGTATTTTCCCTAATCGTTTGTGGAGTTTTTCCTAACATATTCACGTCATCCGCATAGACAAAAAGCTGATGTAACCCGTTCAATTCCAAACCCTCTCTGTTATCCTGAACTTTCCTAATGGCATATTCTATAGCGAAGTTAAAAAGTAAAGGTGATAGTGCAACTCCTTGCTTTAGCCCGCAGTGAATTGGAAAAGCATCAGATAGAAACTGGCCTATACGGACTCTGCTGTAAGTTTCATTGAGACACATATAGACTACTGTAATATTTGTTTAGTTTTTGGAGGTGACTGTCCAGAGTGCACAAATATTCGGGCGTGCATGTTTACTCTTATGTCCTACCCATTCCACTGCGACAGAGATAACAGCCGATCTTGCAGCGGTGAGGAACTCGCTCTCCAGTTCACATTAAGAAAATCCATCTGCCAAAATCCCTGGCGCGACCTATATCACCAGTAGTGTTTCAAATACTCCTGCGGAAAAATATTTGAGAATATTCCTATATGATTTTTCGTAATATTCTCACATTGGGATTTTTTTATTATTCTTGATTGTCTTCACTTCGATAAATTTCACAAGTTACAACCCAAGGGAAACACAGAATGTAGCCAGTATCAACAATAATCACATTATTATTCCCGCATTCGACCAGGAGACTGTTGAACTGTTGACCCAGTTGGCTTGTTAAGCAATGAATCAGTCAGTTATCTGGAAGAAGCGGATTTACAAACTGACACATTTGAAAACACAGCGCAATCATTTATCGAGTTTAGATTTATTTAAAACAGTACTTCCAAAAGCAAAATATCTACCTCTCTGCTTATTTTCTGCCAACATAACAGCTAATCACGCTCTCGTCATGAAACAATACTAACAATACCATCTCATCGCACATCCTCATACTCATCCTTTTTCACTATAGCCCTGCCAAGACTCTGGAATTCGCTACCTGCTAGCATCAGGGACTGTTGAAATGAAATTGAATTCAAACGCAAACTTACTAGGCACTTGGTTAGTAATTGATTTCTTGTAAATAGTTTCCTTAATCTATCACAAAATATTTCAATATCCAGTAATTTCATCACTATACAATTTTATTATTCTAGGTTTAATTTGTAATTCACTAAATATAAAATATTCTTTGTTTTTCTATGACTATGACACTCTTACTACGTCATACTACTTTTGACCAATAAAACGGTACGAAAGAGCGTATTTCAACCAATCATGGCTGCTTATCGCACAATTTTATCGCGTCCCTAGCATTTGTTTAATTTTATCGCGTCCCTAGCATTTGTTTCTTTGTTCGCCAACATTTGAAAATGCGCTGGTCTGGACGTCAAATATATATATATATATATATATATATATATATATATATATATATATATATATATAATTACAAACCACTCCAGTCGATGCACAGCAGTTTCAAATATGACTCGCATTGGCATTCAAGAACAAGAATTAATAAAAATCACTGATCATACCTATGCATCTTCTGAAAACCGATTTACAAATAAATGAGTACCATTCGGAAATCCTGAATAAGTTGAATACACCATGTAGGCCTAAATCAACGAGTTCCACTTCTATTACGCACACGTCCAATATAACATCAATTGAACCACCAACCACATTCAAATTTGAAAACTGTACATTCAATAATTATTTCTTTTAAAATTATTCATGTTTATTTTTTATGTCATCGTCGTTAATTAAAACTTTTCTAACACTTGTGTACAGTATATTAGTTAGGTTATGTTATAGCTTCTGCTATATGATATTATGGATAGTCACGTATCAGAGATTGTTTAATATTAAGATTTATTGAAAATCATCTGTCAAGTGACGTTGATTACTGGGATTCGGATAATTGAAGTGGAATGTTGCATTTTAATAAAAATGAAACTGAATCAACAAAGCCTTCTTGACTAGTAACATTGCCATCGTGTATAATAGATCGAGAACTTCTCGATGAGAAGGCATTTCTCACTACTGCCATCTAGCATGCATCTAGCGTAATATTTGTAATGTTAAGATGGTACAATAATACATTTGAAGACAGTTGTATTTTCGTAAGTCAATTAATATTTTATTGTATTGGAGTACTTCGTTACTTCTAATCTTTTTATACTTTCTTCTAATCGTGTAATAGTCAATTAAATCCCACTCGAGTTTTCATTTTCTCTAGATAAATCAAAACGTCTAGTGAGATTACTGTTGATAAATTATCTAGCTTTCATTAGTCAGGTAATCTTTTCGTGCTTTGATTTTAATCGTAATTGTAATTGTAAATTTAATATTGTAATTTTATTTGTAATTGTAGTTGTAAATTTATTACTAATTGTAATTTTATTCTTCTTATTATAGTTTGAATCTCCTGGTAGAGGGGCAGAGAAGGCCTGACGGCCTTATCTCTATCAGGTTAAATAAATAAATACTACTACTAATAAATACTACTAATTTTTGCATTTGTGAACAATTTTTTTTCGAGATTTAATATATATTTATTAATATCTTTCAATCTTTCCTATTTTCTGCCTTCCTCTTAGTCTCCGGATATGATTCATATATCTTAATGTCCTCTAACAACTGATATTTTCTTCTGCCCGAACTCTTCTCCCGTTCACCATTTCTTCCAGTGCATCCTTCATTACGCAGTTTCTCCTCAGCTAGTGACCCAGCCAATTCCTTTTTCTCTTCCTAATTAATTTCAACATCATTATTTCTGCACTCTCTCTTTCCAACACAGCTTCATCTCTTATTCTGTCTGTCCAATTCACACGCTTCGTTGTTCTCCATATCCATATTTCAAACGCTTCTATTCTCTTCCCTACACTTCGTCTCATGTCCATGTTTCTAACCCATTCAGTGCCACACTCCATACAAAACATATCACTAGTCTCATCTTTAGTTCTTTTTCCATAGGTTCGCAGAAGATGTTTCTTTTTTCTATAAAAACCTTTCTTGGCCATTGCTATCCTCCTTTCGACTTCCTGGCAGCAGCTCATATTACTGCTTATAGTACACCTCAAGTATTTGAAGCTCTCCACTAGCTCTACTGTCTCATTTAGAATTCTCAAGTTTACCCTCTTTATTTTTTTTTCCTATGACCATGATCTATGTCTTCTTTGCATTTATCTTATTCCCATAGGTACTGCTTACAGCTGCATTATTATTATTATTATTATTATTATTAGTAGTAGTAGTAGTAGTAGTAGTAGTAGTAGTAGTAGTAGTAGTAGTAGTAGTATTTAATTCGTATTACTAATTTATTGCCATTGTAAATCGTAAGTATTATTATAATATTGTTATTAACTTCGTATCTAATTAATATTGATGTCTGTATAAAATGCATATGTCCTAACTTTTGCTCTACAGGACTGTACCCGAGTACGAACTCATGCTCATTTCGGGTAACTATACTTTGAATTATATCATTTGAAAGAATGTTCTTAATAAATTTGAGTTTGAAAGAATAAATATGAGTATTATCACAGTCTACAGTAGTACATAAGTCACGAAGCTCAATATGTAAGGAATATGCATCCAAATAGAATTGAACTTTAGTTGCTCGCCACTAGGATCGCTACTATCGCACAGTCTATTGTTCCTAGTACTCTCAGTTGCTAACCGCTTGGAGCATTGTAACGCGGGAAATGCAAAAAAAATCACCTCAAGCTTCGTGACTAGACTGTGGTATTATGGAGAAGAAACCAGAGATGTGATTTTGGAAGAGGGAAAGTGCTTTATAGAGTGTTGCGATGAAAGTGAATATGAATTTCTGGGGGTTAAAATCAATGAAGACAGCGGACAATAAAATCACATTAAGCACAAGATACAGAGAAGAAGATCTGCGAATGGGGTACTGTGCGATAAAACTACAATATAAGGTAATTCGGGGGAAGACGCCACAACTAGGGTATTCTTGGCTATACAACTCAAACCTGAAGTGATAAGGCAATGCAAACAAATTTATCGTATTTTTCAATTATAATTTGCTCTGTATAATGATTGGTTCCTTTGCGAGTGCGTATATTGTTAACAATTTTTCATGTTAAAAAAACTCGCATCAGGGTGGCATCTTCCCCCATATATACGGGGAAGATGCCACTTGGTATGGGGTAAGATGCAACAGCATAGTAAATGGCAAACATAAAATAAACATTGGAATATTTTATATGTATCTTATTACAACTACAGAGAAACATCTATGAATTTAATTATAAACTTGTTTCATGATTATTTTGCAAAAATTGATTAATTAGGACACAATTCTGAATGTTAGTACGAGCCTACACCACATTTCATACACTGAAAATTATCACTACTCCAATCTTCGTGCAAGGATTTCTTGCATGCGGTGCACTGAATCCAGTCACACTTGGAACCTGTCTTAGCGTAAAAGTGTCCAGAACAAATAACAAAAATCATCTTCCTCATCAAAACTATTACTACTGTCATCGTGACTACTTTAGCCAACAAAAGAAGAAGAAGAAGAAGAACTTACAAGTCTCTTTTTCTTTCTTGGTTGGGAAGATTTCTTTTTTCCTGACCTTTTTCCGCATAGTTTCTCTTCTCTGTGGTGTAGTTGAGATCTACTCTGTTTGTTTTTTACGGGCAAGTAATTTAGATTTCCTTACTTAGGAATAGGACTGATTGTTTCCAGAATTGAAATCCCGTTATCCGTTCTGATGGAAGCAACTATTGATGTAGGTCTACTGCCACATGCTCCGCTAGTGGAAGGGCCTCGTGAGCATGTAGTAATGTTTGAAGATTCCATCCGTCATTTGAGAGTTCTGTATGGAATTCCACACAACCTCGCTGCAGCGCATGACGATTTTTGTCCATACTTTAAATCTTCAGCAGCTCGAATTAAATTTTATTTTGACTAAGATGTCCAATCTGTTTTTATTTTGCAGTCTCAAGTCATCGTCTCCATAGAAATGAAATGTGAATTACATTTTTAATCATTGATACTTTTTGTAAAGTATCAGAGAACATGTAAAATATTATCAAATAATAACCTTCCCAAAACATAATTTACTGGTTAAATAATGTACTTCTTAACCATGTTGCGTCTTCCTTCTGTTACGGGGGGAGACGCCACTCACACTTACTTGCCTACTGCCGCAAGGTTGTTGCCGTAGCTGCATGTCTAGTGTGAGTAACAAAATGCACAACTCACGTATATAGCAGATATTCCATTTAAAATGAAACATCAGTCTATGAACCTTAAATATAAGCAAGGAAATATTATAAAGTGTGTACTAACCAGACTATATGCTCACAGATCCAAAATGACGGCGATGAAAGACGATAAAGTAAGACAAATGCACACGCTACGTGTCCACCCCGTCAACACTCTTCAAACTAGAGGGTCCGCGCTGACCACTGCTGACATATAAAAGAACTCCAAAGAAAGTTGCGTCTTCCCCCAACTGGCATCTTTCCCCGAATTACCTTATACGTCAACAAAACCAAAATTTGCAAATCTGTAGTTCGAAATACTGTAACACATGGAGCTGAATCAAATATATTCTCAAAATAAACGAACCTAGTATACATTTTGAAAACCCTCCACTTTGTATTAAAAGTTTTCTGTGATATAAAATTCGATTTTTACATTAGCGGTTTGTTGAAATTGTACCGAATTCTCAGAATATTGAGGAAGGAAGTCAATGGTTATGTGAAAAAAAAAGTATTGTTTCCACCAGTACCGAATAAAACTGTGTGCTCAATCTAGCATTCTTTTGTTAACTGCAACTTACTCCCTTTATCTGAGGCTATGCTACGACTTTTATTTCCCACTTTTGGTATAGAAGCAGCGGTTCGCACGCTTCATTGGTCCTTTAGTGGGTATTTGCTTCAGAGAACTTTTATAGACTGTTTTTTACTTTATTCTTTAATCCTGAGCTATAAATTGCTTGAATACTGAATAGTTAACAGGATCTACTGCACTGGTAACTGACAGGACAAAACTTTTTCTTTATTAATTTTGTTCACTTATTCTTTCGTATAACATTTAATAGGAAGATCAGATAAATGGAAGTTTTTAGAATCCGTGATGAGTACAATTTTGTTTTTGTATAATTAGTCTGGAGTTCTCTCCTAATCGAAAATGTTCTCTCTCTTAAAAATACAAATCAAAATCACTTAAATTTTCTCTATTGTGGTGTAGAAAAGTTAGGCCTATATGTATTAGAATTATTATTAGAATTTTGAAGTCTTGATTTGATATTGCGTCGTCCTTAAATAAAGTCATTTTAAACTCGACTTGTGCATTTCTTTTAGGCCTATAGATTGTAGAGACTCCTGGACGTTCATAATTCTTTCCCCAAAGGTCTTTTTTTATGAGTGTCAGAAATACGTCATAACTGTTAAGTTCAGAAGTGATGAAATATCTTAAGATATGAGGATTACGAAACTTGTTATGTCAGCGACATGACATTCTTCGCAAGTTTAACAAGGAAAACTGGCAGACGGTCATACAGACAGACAAGAATGTGATCTCTTGGGTCTATTATTCTTCAGTCTGAAGAAGAGATGAGTAATAGTAAGAAAAAAATGACGTTAAGGAGATTTAGTCTTCCATATTCAGGGTAAAAGTGGAATATAACTTAAACCATTCAATGTGCACAATATATATATATCACAAGTAACTAAACATATCAGTTTTTTTATGATTCTGCACTGGAATTCCTAATTACCAAGTGAACATGTCGAAAATATGGAGTGAAAAACGCTTTACCCTCACAGTATAATAGGGAAATTTAGTAAGAAATATTTTTTTATAAAACAGGAAAATGCCATATTTTATAAATAGTAAAATTGTAACAATATTCAATTCAATTGAATTTATTTGGCCATTAGACATACAGTTTTATGCTTCGTCAGAATACATTGAAAAAACATATAAGTTAAATACATTTAAAAAAAACACTAATAGAGACAGTAAAATTTAAGTAATACAATGAAAACATGAAATAATTTGAAACTTTTGGATTGAAGAGAACTAACTAAATTGCAATTAAACGTGTTTATTAAAATACAATTTCATACAAATTTGTGTTGAAAAACTCAGCAACAAAATAATAATTGTAACTAATCTAAATAACTTTATTTATTAAAAAACAAGGGGGACAGTAACAGTTCCTCTAGATACAAAGTTTAACTGATGATAGGAAAAATTTTACTTTTAACATGTTGTCATGTTGGTATCGCTTGACCTGTCTTTGGACAGTTGACTGAACAACAACAGCATATTATAAGAGACGTACATCGCAATTAAATGTGATGGACTCTAAACGAATTATATCCAGAGTACGAGAAATGATTAAGAAATTTGACATGTAACAAAATTAAATCCAATATTGAAACATATCTTTTAAGAGAGTAAAAAATAGAATTTATATGTAAAAGAGTTCGTTGAAAAACATAAGCATAAAAAGATTTCCCAAGAGTTCCTCTAGATACAAAGTTTAAGTGATGATAGGAAAAATTTTACTTTTGATATGGCGCCATATTGGTATCACTTGACCTGTCTTCGGACAGTTGACTGAATAGCGACATATTATATGAGACATACATCCCAATTAAATGCGATAGACTGTAAACGAATTATATCTAGAGTACGAGAAATGATGAAGAAATTTGACATGTCCTTTAGTTCAACCTAAATGTTACAACCACTGGAATAAATCATAGCCAGAGTTACGGGCCACGATTATACAACTCTATTTTGATAATAAATTCTGACCTAGGTTATTTTGATTTTAATAAATTTAAGAAAAGAATTCAGAAAATTATTTAGTATTCACGTCCTCTTTTTCTTTCTTCTTTTTCTTAGCTTCAATATCCTATTTATTCATTCCAACTTATATTCTGTTCTTAACTTGATTCTTCACTTTTATCTTCGTAATTATCCCCGTTTTGTAATAAAATTGTATTCCTTTTTTAAATTTTATTGAATTTTTGTTATGTACGAGGCGCGTCCATAAAGTAACTTTCCCACTCGTCCCACAGCTAGCAAACCATATGTTGCGCGAAGCGACTGCGTGTACGTGATAGAGTAATGTCACAGTCTACTATATACAGTCGCGAAGCTTGAGGTGTTTTTTTGCAAATCTCGTCGTAAAGCGCTCCAAGCGGTTAGCAACTAGAAACAATAGACTGTCCATGGTCGACTTTGGACTGTGTCGTATTTCTATCGAGTGCTAGCTCGTTGCGTATTTCACATTGATGCTTGTGAAATTTTCGTTATTGGTTGCAATGAAAATGTTAATGGCTAAAATACAATAATTGGAATAATAATATGGGACAAGGAGGAGACGTTTGTAGTGCTATAAATTGTAGCAACAGTAAGAGAAAGAGGCCAGAGTTATCCTTTTTCCGATTTCCGAAAGATTCAGAAAGGTTCCTGGGTTTCCACAAGAATGCTGTGCAGAAACAAAACTCTTAATTTTGAAGTTCTTTGTGACTGTTAGAATACATTACATCCTTAAATTTCACAATGAAATGTTTCAATCTAACCGAAAGGACATTAGATACCGGTTAAAGTTCTGTTACTTAGGCTGCTAAATTTTCAGAGAAATAAAGGTTAGGTCTACTTTTTTTTTTCAGAGGATATATTTTTAATTGTAGCTATTAATTTTGTTATTATTTTTATGTGTTATTTTACTAAAGACGTAGAAAAATTAAGTTTGTTTTAATGAAATTTATTGATCACGTTTTATTTTCAATTCTGGTGGGATTATTATTGCTTAGGCGTATATTTTTCAAAGGATATGTTTTTAATTATAGGTGTTAATTTTGTTGTTATTTTTATTTGTTGCTTTACTAGAGACGTAGAAAAAGTCTGTTACAATAAAATTTAATGATCACGTTTTATTTCCAATTCTGGTGTGATTATTATTGCTTAACCTCATCCCACTTTGTTAACTACGTAAGCCCACACTACAAGTACCGGTACACGTAAGTTACTCCATTAATTCATATTTCCATTATTATTGTTGTAAAGGGAAATGCAAATTAATATTTATCGGTTTCATAGTTAATTATCGCTATAATCTTGAATGAGTGAAGCTATTATAGTAAATTTCAGTTCGTTTTGCACAAACAAAAATTATATTAACTTATTTCTTGCAGGAATCTTCGAGTTTATGGTGGAATTTAATATACTTCATTAAAATAATAAATTAACTTTATGCATTTAATATTTCAATAATGGAAGGAAGGTGTTAATTTTTCCAAAAGAAAACGAGAACGAAAGTGTAACATATTTTGTCGGCTGTTAGGAGAGAGATCTGCGATGATGAGGCGATAGTAGCGATCCTAGTGGTGGGCAACTACCCATGTTTGCATTTTTACTACATATTGAGCTTCGCGACTGTATATAGTAGACTGTGGTAATGTCTTGGCATGGCGCATGCGCTAGCGAAACTTCCCGAGTGCTCTCAGTAGCTTCGTTGCATTGGTTGAAGATGGACGCTCCTATTCCAGCTCCCGCCGAGTGTTAAGTGCGGTCAGTGATAAAGTTCTTGAATGCACAGGCATAGCGCCGATTGAAATTGATCGTCAGCTGTGACACGTCTATGGGCAAGCAGATGGTGCGTTGCTGCTGTAGACAATTTTCAGCAGGACGCCAAAATGTTCATGACGAGGAGCGCAGTGGGAGGCCAACCATCATCATCACAGACGACCTTGTGGAGCAACGCAGCATCTGCTTGCTCATGACGTTAAGCCCATAGACCTGCCTCAGCTGACGATCAATTTTAATCGGCGCTATGCCCTGTGTATTCAAAAACTTTATCACTGACCGCACTTCACATTCGGCGGGAGCTGGAATAGGAACGTCCATCTTCAACCAATGCAACGAAACTACTGAGAGCACTCGGGAAGTTCCTCTAGCGCATGCGCCATGCCAGGACGTTACTCTATCACGTACATGTAGTCGCTTCGCGCAACATAAGGTTTGCTAGCTGTGGGACGAGTGGGAAAGTTACTTTATGGACGCGCCTCGTACTTTAGTAAAAAATCTTATTTATAGGAACCTTCCATGAGGACGAGCTTACTCTAACGGGTGTGCGCTACGTCAGTAATATGTATTTATTTTTCAATTTATGTAACAATAAGTATTATAGGTATTCAACAAGGAAAACTCAGTGCGCAGAAACCAGCGGGCGTGACTGTCTCGCGCAGATGACTTATGCTCCCGTTCCCAGCATGCTCTCACGCCTACTGCAGGGGAGTAAGAGGGGTATAGCATGCGCGCCGCGAGGAGTCCGAGCTGAGTTTTGTTTGTAGGATACCTATACCTATCCATATTACTCTTCCTGCTTTAGGCTTTTACACTTTATACATTTAAAGTCATAGAAAGACTTTACTATTTTTCGTACAGTATGTTCTAGGGATCATTATTACTTTTTCAAAATATCTTTCTTAAATTTTAACAGTTATTCCTCTTTAAAATCTTTATACTAATATTTTCTTAACTTTTCCCACCCCTAATTACAAAAAAAATCAATATACAGTATTTATTTAACGCAAAACTTCATACGGTTTTACTCGTTGACATCCTTTTCTTCCTATTACAGATCATTTTAACAACATTGTTAAACATTTACGTAAGATTCGAATTCACTTTAGTTTAATCATTCATTCCTCAACCTAGCAACACCCGTAATAAACTATCTCACTCTAAAAAAATCACTAACCTCACTAATATTTTTCCCAACTTTCCTACATCATTTTCCAAGATTTGCTTATTTACCTTACGACTCTACTGATACCTATATAAAATAAGTAGACAATGGTACATTCATCAACCCTAGAATGCTATCGTCATTGAGCAGTACTGTATTCCTTTTGATATGCAAAAATGACGTAATAGGCGAAAAGAGTGCTTTTTTGGGCTCTATATTCGTTTCGGAATATAATTTTTATTTATTTCTTTGTAATTTTATTTGTTTAGGTTCCTTTTTTGTTTCTAATTTTTATTTCCATGAAAATAAACTTACATGAAATATAAAATTATACAGACCTAACTACAAGAAAATATTTATGCATTAGTTTTATTTGCTTTTTGTTTCTAATTTCTGCTTATATCAAAATACATTTACAGAAAATAAGAAACCTTATTAATCTAGCTACAAGATAATATTTCAGAATACAATTTTATTCTTTCTTTTCTTTTCTTAGGTAGGAGAATTCATTGTAAGTTTCCCGTTTCCTATTTTCTTGCTTCGTTTTCTTCTTTCGCCATTCGCTTGTTTTCTACAATTTATTGTCAATATTTGCTACTGTATCTTCCATTCATTTCTTTTCTTATTGAGCTGCAACTTCATCGCAGTATGTATTTAGGATCCTTATCATTGTCACAAGCTTTATATTCAATCTCTACATTGCCTTCAGCGCCATCATGTGAACTTCCATCTATTATAATTTACATAGTGTCAGGATCATCTCTTAAGTTTTTATTCAGTGTTCCTTTGTTACATAAAACACATTTATGCTCGACCATGCCGAAATGTACTAATTATACACCCAGTAGCAGTCCTTTTATGCATGTCATTAAAGTACACCTACTCATTAAAGTACAGGTCTTCAGCCAATGATAACTCAGCTTACATGTGTTCAGCCAATGATAAGTCAGCTTTGTACCGTTATAAAACCGCAAGTATCGATAATTCTCGGATATGCAATCGAAAGAGAATTAGCGAAAAGTCACGGAGGCTGGAAATCCAATAGTGTCGCAGAAGGTTATGTTCTGTTACTATAATAATTAGCGTTAATTGTAAATAATATTCAAATAAATTCAATTTGTCATCTCGTTTTTCAATGTCGAATTCAATAATCAATATTATAATATTATCAAGTTTAACGGGACTACGTCAAGGTCAATGACATTATTGTTCCTCGGAAAAAATCAATACTTTCGCGTCTGCGCACATCTCACAATTCACGACCTAGAACAAGGTCACTTCCGATCTTGTCAGATACCTACAAATAAAATGTATACATTTGAATACCGGTAATTTCAAGTTAGAGATATGGTCGAGCATAAAAAGTAGTATGAAACTCGCCTATAATGGTAATTAAGAAGCTCGTATGAAAATTATGAAACTCGCTTGCGCTCGTTTCATAAATATCCATACTCGATTCTTAATTACTATCATTATAGGCTCGTTGCATAATGTACTATTATAAGGAAATAAATAAACTGCACTGACAGAAAATTTTCTATTGATACGTAAATCTGACGTACACTTCCAAATGTATCTTATAATAACTTGGCTGAGCGTATTAAGCGCAACCTTATGTCACGACTGCTACTCAGCAACTGACAGATGGAGGCATAGCTGCAAGGAGGAGGGGCTCGCTTGGCGGGAAAAGTAGTGAGGATCAATTGGACGGAGTTACGCAATAATAGACCAAGCGCCAAAATCCTGTTTCGAGATATTGCCCATTGAAATAAATGTTTTTTTATAAATCATTTTATGCAAGAAGTATTAGAACATTTATACTATTATAAAAAAAATAGCACAAATAATACCAAAAAGGGCTAACCGATTTTTGATAAGAGACCAGCAGTTAAATTAATATTTGAAAGCAAAATATTTAAATGAATTTTATACAATAATCGAATTTTTGCTTATAAATAGCAGCAAAATTCAAATATCGCATTCTTGATTTTTCACGAGTTAAATTAGTCTGCCATCAACGGATTTGTGCAAATATCTTTTTTTTTCTCTCAAATTGTCGGTTGGTCTATTTTTGCGTATTATCGCCGCGCTCTCATGGTTCACATGTCGGCATCATACAATAATTACAATAATAATCAACTTTACAGGGAGTTATACCTGAAATCTTGATTTGCATAATACACGTCACTGTTCGTTAACAGAAAACCACAATTTAAGTCACACGGAGTTAGTGTGCACTCGAAGTTGGTTGCTTGACGGTTGTCAGCCCACTTTGAGGTCTGTAGATATAGAGGGAAAAATTGGATCGGTGTCGGTTAGAGTTCCCGGGTAGCTCAGTGGTAGAGCGTTGGTAAGTTAAACCAAAGATCCCGGGTTCGATACCCGGCTCCGGAACAATTTTTCCCTCGAAATTATTCAATAATTAAATAAGTATATAATAAATTTTCAATCTTAAGACATATCAACTTGCAAATGTTTATTTACTATTTAATAAAATATATTAACGTTTTCGCCGTTTGGGCATCTTCAGATATAACAAAAAACATATAATCTGGACCTATAATAGTAAATTATGCAAATAACAAAGAATAAAGAACAATGTATGTATGCGATGCATGAGATTCATGAGCATTATATAAAATATGACATAATACAGGATAATTATTGATATAATCTTTGGATTTTGAAATTGAATTGGACGGATATTTTATACATATAGCTCATGTTACAATAAAATATACAATTATGATTAAAATTTGTCAATAATGTTAAAATTTTAAAATTTATAATGATGATTGATAAAATAGATATTTTAAGAGTAATCGTTAGCTGAGGATTGTCGTAAGATATAAGATAGTTTGCGTAGCTGATGTTCATGTGTTATGTATGTGTTTCATCTGAAAATTGAGATGGAGAAATGATAATAAGTGCAAAAATATATACGAGTTATTATATAGGGACGCAGATAATTATTATTATTATTATAAGATTACTTACTGAAAAACGTTCGTTAATGAACTAATGTTGTTTTATGTTGAAGATTGCTGTTACGTGTAATCCGATTTGTTGAGATATTTGAATAAATGCTCGTTGGTTATGGATGTCGTGGAGTATACGATGATTTCGTAATAGATAAATCATAAGTTAGGTATGAATTTCAATCATTCACTGAAAGTTAAGTAGAGAAAATCAACATTATAATTCGTAGTAATTAGTAATAATTAGATGAGCTATAATACCAAATATATGTAAGTGATTTAAGGCAGCGATAATAATTATTGTAAGATTACTTACAGAGATCGTTGGCTTATGAAATGGATGTTGTTTGACGTTAAAATTGAAAATTTATTATATACTTATTTAATAATTCACCAGGCATATTGAAATATAAAAATGAATTGTAAATTATCGTACAATAACGTGCGGTGTGCTTTTAAAACATAATTTTGCCGACCGATTGTTGCTCTGTAGGTTTCACTCTAAGCGTCACGTTGTCACGTCTACTTCCTCGATAAGAATAAGCACTAGTTTGTTATATTGTTAAATGGATATTATTATTATTATTATTATTATTATTATTATTATTATTATTATTTCATATACGAGTACGTTGACAATCTCAACTCTTAATAATAATTTTTAATCACATACCTTAAGGTATGACTTGAGGCTTTCCCGGCATTTGATATAGAATAACTCTTCTCGGGTTCTCAGCCAGGTGAGTTGGAGATTAGCTTCCACGCTTTCGACGGCTAGCTCTGCCATCTTCTTCAGGGATGAAGAGGGGCGACTTCATCCTTGAAGAAGATGGCAGAGCTAGCCGTCGAAAGCTTGGAAGCTAATCTCCAACTCACCTGGCTGAGAACCCGAGAAGTGTTATTCTACATACCTTAATGTTCGTCCTCAGCACAAGACAT
Source organism: Periplaneta americana (assembly GCF_040183065.1). Classification (NCBI taxonomy): domain Eukaryota; kingdom Metazoa; phylum Arthropoda; class Insecta; order Blattodea; family Blattidae; genus Periplaneta; species Periplaneta americana. The sequence continues at coordinate 26,396,254 of NC_091132.1, read as the reverse complement.
TGCAACCTCGGTTTTAGTCCACGTGGATTAGACAAGTAGGTGTCATTTAATAATGGAAGCAGTTTATTGGTTGCAATATTGAAATTGAGGCGAGTGATTGGAGCGGCGACATAAGAAATTAAAAATAATAATGCAATTAAATTTCAAAGCCCTGCCGAATGTTATGCACGAGGCCGCTCAAAGACCTGCCGAATGTTAACCATAAGAGCACGGCGATAATAATGCCATCTAATTGTTTATCCATTATTACGTCAAAATTACGTACGATAGTATTCTAAGGTTAAATGTTCTTGATAAAGTTGTATATACATCTGCATTATTTCATACCTAAAACAGAAAACCACGAAATTAAAAGTAGAACTGAAAATTAACTTATAGAAGAACTATATTGCAACATGCATGTAATGAAATGAATATGAGTAATTTCATCCCAGTAATGAAAATTTATATAGCGAAAGAGTATAATGGTCAATACATTGTTTTATCTCGTTTTCAGGACCGAAATAGATCGCTTGTTGGAAATTTGACCACAGAAATCTTCAATAACATAGTTAACATTCCTTTTCCTAAATATTGTTACGCGTAGAATTGTCAGCTATTGATTTTAGCACGGGATTTTATGAAAACTGCATACCGGCATAATTCTCGTAACTGAATCGATCATTATGAAAGGTCACGGGGTTACGTATAATGAACACTGAACAAACATCAAAATATAACCGATGCGGTCTTCGTAACTACAAGTGTGCGTATATGTATGTGGAATTATTATGTCCAACAAATATGACGGAAGTGAATGTCTCATTTGAGTGGCGTGCACACCTGCAATTGCACAAGGTAATTCATAATGTTTAATAACACAAAAATTACCAATGATGCAATACTGTGAAGAAAAATTCATTTGTCATAATGAGGAAAGGCACAAAAAATTGTAATACATTTTATAATATTGTTGTAGTTATTAATCATTGTCGATAAAAGAAGACAATCTCCGAATATACATAATTATTATAATGAAATTCTTTTTCTTGAAATGGATAATCGAAAATAGAGTGAAAAATGTTGAAATAAAAATGTATTAGTTGCATAGAAATTAATCATTTTTAGAATAATTGGCTTTAGAGATAAGATATACAGTATAGGTCTACCTATAAAATGGACATACATACATAAGTGTTATGCCCATGGGTAGGTCTTTCACTGCAAACCCAGCATTCTCCAATCTTTCCTATTTTCTGCCTTCCTCTTAGTCTCCGCATATGATCCACATATCTTAGTGTCATCTATCATCTGATATCTTCTTCTGCCCCGAACTCTTCTCCCGTTCACCATTCCTTCCAGTGCATCCTTCAGTAGGCAGTTTCTTCTCGGTCAGTGATCCAACCAATTCCTTTTTCTCTTTCTGATCAGTTTCAGCATCATTCTTTCTTCACCCACTCTTTTCAACACAGCTTCATTTCTTATTCTGTCTGTCCATTTCACACGCTCCATTCTTTTCTATGTTCACATTTCAAATACTTCTATTCGTTTCTCTTCATTTCATCGTAATGTCCATGTTCTGCCACACTCTACACAAAGCACTCCACTAGTCACTTCTTTAGTTTTTTTTTTTTCCAGAGGTCCGTAGAAGATGCTGCTTTTAAGGTATAAGTACTTTGTTTAAAATTCACCAAAACTTAGATAAAAAAAAAGTGAAGAAAGTACAAATTAATTAGTGAGAGCAATATTAGAAACGGAGTAACTGTACTCGGATATCCCGCTTCACTATGTTATATGAACACCAACCATTCCGCTCTGTTGTAAGAAAATGTTTTAGGAGAACAGGTAAATTATTCGTCTTAAAACCACGGTACGCAATGTGACATCTGTTAGTCAGGGAGGAAGAAGGTAAAAAGAATGGATCAAATTAGTTTGCAAGTTCTATGGAATGTTTGTTTAAAGTTATTTTTCACTTGTTTTGGTCAATAATATCTACAATCAATATGTGTAAAGTTTTCTTTAACACTGTGTAAATTATAGCATTCAGTAACGATACAAAAAAAAAAACAGAATCTAAAAGCAACATTGTCTGGTTCATCAAGACTTAAAGTCGGCCTTTCCTAGATAAGCCTTTGCAAAACGTAAATGTTTGGCTGCCTATTTTTTAGTTAAATCTATCTTTCAATCTAGAGAACTGTCTTACCATATTGTTATCTGTATTTCGTAAGTATTATATTTTTTCTGTACTTGATATCAGCTACAAGAAAAACAAAGTACAGCTGATATTATCATAGTGTTATTTTGATGAACTTGGAAGCCAAAGGAGGTGTAACAATTATTATTGTACAATATTGTACAACATATAAAATATGGACATTGCGATAGTTGTTTTCTTTACAGTCCGGAAAGGTTTAATAAACTAGTGTAAGAAATGAAGTTTTGCCAATTTAAGGGTAGATACATTAGCCCTTTCCCATTTAAAATCTTCTGTCAATTGTGCCGGATCTGCTGCTGAATCTGCTTATCATGCTAAACGACGCAAATATGAACATTTAACATCAAATTACATCTTCGTCGCTTTTGCAGTTGAGACCTTTGGTCCGTGGTGTAGAGACGCTAAAGATCTACTCACCCAAATTGGTACACGCCTACTGTCCCGTACCGGCGATCCTAGATGTATCAATTTCCTTCGTCAACGCATTGGAATAGCGGTTCAGCGAGGGAATGCTGCCTCCATCCTGGGATCATTTCCTAACTCTATTTCGTTAGAAGAGATCTTTCTCATTTAATGTGTAGCGTACCTGCTTGAGCACGGGTAGAAAGTTCACAAGAACAAAACTTCCACGAAGAAAGGGTTAAAAGTTATATCGAAATATATTAATTATGAATATAATGAAAAAAACAGGAGTAACGTTTTATAGTAACAATAACACATTTCCTCATTTAACTATATGCTTTACTGTGTCAGCCTCCTCTACATTTGTTAAAAATCCTATGCTAAAATAATTACAAAGCGGATGAATAAAGTAAGTGAAGTAGGCCTAACATAACACAAATAACAGCATGGATTTAGAAAAGGTCGTTCATATATTGACTATATATTTTATGTACTCGTAAAACAGGTATGATAATCGACCCCACCATCAGGTTTGAAACGTACAAAGGACAGCCCGAAGACGTACATGAGGAGAAACGAGCAATCTACGTTCCAACTATCCCGTATTATAAAGATAAATACCAACTTCACGATATCAGTGTTACGGGATTGATGTTTGGAGCAAGGGGAACGATACCCAACTTCTCTTCTCAATTCTGTAAGACCCTAGGAGTGCACAAATCTTTTCTGAACGAACTGGCCCTCCTCATAATTAAAGAGTCAGTCAAACTTTTACGGAACCACGTATATGGACTCTAATTCAGTGTATGGAAAAAAATTGACGCACCATTATCATTTTTCTTTTTCCTTCTTAGCTTTCATTGATTCTTTACTTGAAATTTTTTTTTCTTCTGTAAATTGCCTTTGTTTGTTTGTGTATTTGTCTGCCTTTTTTCTTACTCTTTCAGCTCTCATCTTCTATTTTGTTCTTGTATTGTTTTGTATGCTTTGTCTAATGGCAGCCTCTAATTTGAGGAAGCTAATAAAATAAAATAAATAAATTATATATATACATCATTTTGACGTAAATGAAGTTATTGTCCAACAACCCCTTACATTAATATTCTCATTATAGAAATATAAATATATATATTCTCCCTGTAACATAGTCCTAGTAAGCTTATATTAAATTAATTTTCATCATTTTACTAGCTATCTCAAATATTAAATTAATTATAATTCATTGAATTAAATTAGCTCATAAATTAAGTTACTACTTTACCTTATAGATTTATCTAAATTTAAATAAATGTGTAGTGAAGATTATTGCTGGAGAACCTTTCAAGTGTAGTGAAAATATTTGTAATTTAAATTTATGTATTGTATTGATTAAGGCTGGTTGAGTGGAAGAGAAGGCCTTATGGCCTTAACTCTGCGAGCGAAAATAAAACATTATTATTATTATTATTATTATTATTATTATTATTATTACTATTACTATTACATCACTCGGAAGCGAGTTCCAATTTCTAGCAACTGAAACTTTATAAGATGAAGAATATAAAGATGTCTTGTGGTAGGGTATAATGAGTAAATTGTTATGATGAGATCTTGTACTTAGCTCATGATATGCGGATAAATTTTGGAATGTCCGCAACAAAATCTCATTTATTACAACTGGCAAAGCGAGTCGAAAAGAGCTGAAATCCAGCATAGGCGCTTGTTGCACAGATAGCGCTTCTCCCCTCACACGAGGTGCTCTGCACTCAGGACGCAGGACGTCAAGGTAATGGAGGACGCTCCTCGCTACATTCAAGGCGAGGCGACGTAATACATGGAGTAACCCAGTTTTCTGCTATTGCAAACCCACGGATGGATGGACCTGCCGTGCGGGTAGCGGCGTCGTCAGGCGTTGGCGGATATCAAATGTTATGGAGTCTCATTTTGATCCGGTATCAGAGTTATGAGGCGATTCCACTTGTTATTGCGTTTCCTCCGTTCAGCCACGGAAGAGATACAAAACCATTGCGGGTGACAGTGGCCTAACTGCAGCATATCGTAATTTGATTCTCCGACGCCTGTCACATGTGTGTTCCATCAAACAGGTTATTTAGAATCTAGGGCACTGCATACACATCACAGATACGTGCATATACGTATGTTTGTGTGTACAGTGTGCAAGAGCTGGGGAGAGTAGCGGCGTTTGAGGGAAATAGATGACAGCAGGAGGAGAGGGAGCGAATAAGGAGAGGAAAAAGAAGAGAGGATAGGAGAGAATGAGAGCAGAAGAGGGGAGAATAAAAAGAAAATGAAGTAGGGGAGAGAATAAGAGGAGACAGAAAAAAAGCGAACAGAAATAAAATAGAACAGAAGAGAAGACGAAAAGAAAAGAGAGGAAGAAGAAGAAGAAGAAGGGGGGAAAGAGAAAAAAAAGAAGAGAAAAAAGAAAAGAAGAAGAGAAAAGAGGACAGGAGATTAGAAAAGGAGAGAAGAGGATAAAAGAAAAGAAGACGAAAAGAGGAGGATATGACAGGGGAGAGAAGAAGAATGAGAAGAAAACAGAGAAGAAAAACGGGATAATAAACACAGAAAAGAGGAGAAAAGAAAAGAGAGGTAAAATGAAGAGAGAATACGAACGAGGAAATAATGAAATAAAATATAGGAGAAAAGAAATTAAAGGACAACGGAAGAGATAATATAAAAAGAAGAGAAAATTAAAAAGAAGCAATAAAGAAGAGAGACGAGGAAAGAAAAGAGAAGGAAAAAGAGAGCAGAAATGAAGAGAGGAAAAAGGAAAACAGAGGGACAAATTAAATAATAAAATAAAAAAGACAAAAGAGAATTAAAGAGAAAAGAGAATGGAACGTGAGAATGAAAGAAAAGAGAGATACAGACAAGAGAGGAGAAAAGTGAATAAAAGAGAAGAGAGAAGAAAAGAGGGAGAAAAAATAAATATATAGAAAAAGGGGACAATAAAGAGAAGAAAAGGGACATTGACGAGGGAGAGGAAAGCAAAGGTAGAAAAGGAGGACGAGGAGAAAATAGAGACAAGAAACTACTGGAGAGAATAAAGGAAAAAAAAAGAAAAGAGAGAAGATGAGAGGAAAGGAGGGGATGGAAGAGGAGAGGAGAGGAGGAAAGGGATGAAGAGAAGAGGAGAGGAGAGAAAAGGAGATGAGAGAAAAGTAGAGGAAAGGAGAGGAGAGAAGGGGAAAAGAGGAAAATGATGAAGAGGAGAGGTGAGAAAAGGAGATGAGAGGAGAGGAGAGAAAAGAAGAGGAGAGAAGCGGAGAGGAGGTGAAAAGAGGAAAAGGATGAAGAGGAGAGGAGAGGAGAGAAAAGGAGAGGAGAGGAGAGAAAAGGAGAGGAGAGGTGAGAAAAGGAGGAGAGGAGAGGAGAGGAGAGGAGAGGAGAGGAGAGGAGAGGAGAGGAGAGGAGAGGAGAGAGGATGAGCAATACAAAATGAGAGAGATGGAAAAGTGGGTGGCAGAAAAGAGGAGACAAAAATAATAGATGCATAGACAGAGACATACATATTCACACACAGAAATGGACGGTCGGACAGATAGATATAAATAGCCTATAGACAGATGGTTAGATAGATAACAAAAAGATATGAAACGAGAAGAACAAAAAGAAGAAGAGTTGTAATGTTAAGTTAGGCAACTGGTGCAATGAAAGCAATAAAGAAGCTTCGGTGAAGGCACAATATAATATACACAATATGCCGCTTACTGGCCTCTTCTCTTTTGAAAACCATTACAGCAAATGGCAGTGTTGTGTATAATTTTACATTAAACCATTGTTTCCATTTCCCGTGTTTTGATATTGCAGGAAATGCCGTCTTTCATCATTAGAGCAGCCTCTATATCACGTATACCTCACAAAGAAGCGAAATTACTTCTTTCTTTGATGGGACTCTCTTTATTAAAACTTCTACTTCATGTTGTGAAAGGGATGGCGAGAGGAATTGAAATGTAGGAAGGTGGCGTTTTATGCGACTATGGGAATAGAAGATTTACGATAAAGTTTAATGTGCTGAATTTTAGTCGTTTCTCGTTTGAAGAGATGAGGAGATTTCGATTAAGCAGCGTTTTGACTGTATCTGCGAGCGGTTTATTGGTTCTCGTCGGAGACGCTTCTTTTAGATTCGTCTTGTCATTGTTAAAATGTGCTTTCGTGGAAAGGAAAGAAAAAAGTTCAAAGTGGTAGGAAAATCATAATTGAGTATTTAATCAAATACGACGTAAGAGAGACGTAAAGTACAGACAACTTTTCCTGATGAATTGTCGACGAAATTGGTGGAATTTTGCAATTAGTACAATTCTTTTCCGCTATGCAATTGTCTCTCTCACTCAATGTTCCCTTTACAGTTCCATTTTTAATGACTACTTCATTAAGTAAAGGACGACTAAATCGACTTTAAGTGTCAGAATCAAGTAATTGCATGGAATCCTTGTGCATGCCTAAATCTAAGGCATTTCCGCAGTCAGGAATAGAGTAAAATTGTAAATATAGTAATATACGTTACAAGAGCGATATGTTGACGTTTTCATGTTCCAGGAAAAAATTGAAAAAGCGAAACGTAGTTGATCGTTTATTACATACCTGAAAGACGAATTTCTAATTAGTTGTAATGAAATCTCCATGTTGGTTTCTGTTTAAGGACGGCAATTTCGGAAAACCAAAATATCTTTCTTAACATTGTTGCTATAAAATGTTTTCTGTGTTTACTATATTCCAGCAAGCCGTGATATACGTCTGTCTTCCCCCCCCCCCAGTCTATAAATGCGAACTTAAAACAAACGGTAAGGTTATGCAATGATTTATTTTTCATTTTAATATTTTAACAATATTATTTATATAACATATTGCAGTAATAACATCGGCATCTGGAATCTTGTTGATTTTTTCACGACTTCCTTAATGTTACTTGTATCAGGAATGCAGTAACTTTTGTGGTGTTGTAGAGTTTACTTAATTTTTGCAAATATTTAAAAACAATAATTAACATTGCAATTTAGGTGAAATTGCAGTGGTAAGTTTCCAGTTTATAATTATTACTGTGTTAAACGTCTCTAAAAATAATATGTTAAAAGCCTAAAGCAGTAAAATGAATGTCGCGCTTAAGCGGTAAGAAGAGGGAAACTGTTAGGTGTGTTACGTTGGGAATACTGAATGTGGAATTTCACATTTACCGCGTATTGGTTCTGTGCGGAAAACAAGCAAATACGCACGATCTCGCACAAATGTCTTTTGTGAATTATTTCTTCATATCTGTGTACAAAAATGGATTTAGCGTAATTATAATAAATTTAAGACGGCATGGCGCTTCCTCAGGTTGTGGATAGAGGAGACGGCCTCCAGATATGGAGGATACCTGCGAATATATTGAATAAGCAGTCGTGGACAGCCGTTAAGAGGTGTTCCTCCAGCTTGGGGGCTGGGCGAAGGGCTAACAACCCATCACTGTAAAAAAATAACTTGTTATGAATCCATACAATAAGTCTCGGAATGGGACTGATTCTCTGGCACGACCACAGCAAAGGAATAAGGTTATGTTATTTGAGGAATACTAAATCCAGACGTTTAAGATTTACAAGGCATATAGCATGTATGGGCGAATTCAGAAATGCATATAGAGTGTTAGTTGGAAGACCGGAGGGAAAAAGATCTTTGGGGAGGCCGAGATGTAGATGGGAGGATATTATTAAAATGGATTTGAGGAAGGTGGGGTAAAATGATAGAGACTGGATTAATCTTGCACAGGATAGGGACCGCTGGCGGGCTTATGTGAGGGCGGCAATGAACCTGCGGTTTCCTTAAAAGCCATTTGTAAGTAAGTAAGTAATAATAAATTTAAGGTTGTTTGGGCAGAACGCTATGAATGAATGAATCGTTATGATGATGATGATGATGATCATGATTATTATTATTATTATTATTATTATTATTATTATTATTATTTAGATGGTGTACACACAACTGCTAACATGAAAAGTGTTGTGTCACAGAGAAGGATATGACACGTACTGCTATTTTACATAAATTCGTTCAAATTAATTATTACTTTTTTATTTGGTCACGGTTAGTTCAGAGACAATATAATGGTTTCCTTGTTCTTGTCTTGCTTTTACCTAAAAATGTAACAGAAAAAAGTTTGACCTTGCGAGTTAAGATACCACACCGACGTGTTTAGCTTCGTCGATAAAATACACATTTTCCTTTGGGAAGATGCCACAGCTTTATATTTTATTCATAATTCTAATGTTACTTATATCTCTTAATAGAGCCCTTGTGCGGGAACGGGGCTCAGGCACGTGTGTGCCCCACACTCTTGGCTACGTCTCAGTCTGAGACATAAGTCTACTAGTAAAGAAAATACAGTGTGTTGACAAAATATGTGAACTACTTTAAGTAAGAAAGCATTTACGACATCACGTAAGTACAACAATACCTCAACGGAGCCATTCCCTTTACATTGTGCTGCATCTCACAATTGGGTTTGAAAAGAACGGTATCCTTTGTTAGAGTGAGCCTGTCTTTGTGTTAACTCGATCACTATTCAGTACCGGATGTAGGCTTGCGCAAATGAACTACAAGGCCGCCTTCAAAGACTTATTTTACACACTGTTTATATCATAAATAAATAAATAAATAAATAAATAAATAAATAAATAAATAAATAAATAAATAAATAAATAAATAAATAAATAAATAAATAAACGGACGAACAAACAAAGAAACAAATAAATATATAGGCTATATAAACGAATAAATAAATAAATAAATAAATAAATAAATAAATAAAGGGACGGACGAACAAAGATACAAATAAATAAATAAATAATAAATAAATAAATAAACGGACGGACGAACAAACAAAGAAACAAATAAATTTATAGGCTATATAAACGAATAAATAAATAAATAAATAAACGGACGGACGAACAATGATACAAACAAATAAATAAATAAACGGACGGACGAACAAAGATACAAATAAATAAATAAAGTAAATAAATAAATAAACGGACGGACGAACAAAGAAACAAATAAATATATAGGCTAGATAAACGAATAAATAAATAAATAAATAAATAAATAAATAAATAAATAAATAAACGGACGGACGAACAAACAAAGAAACAAATAAATATATAGGCTATATAAACGAATAAATAAATAAATAAATAAATAAATAAATAAACGTTCGGACGGATGAACATACAAACAAATAAACAAACAACTAAATAAATAAACGGACGAACAAACAAACAAATATATAGGCTATATAACCAAATAAACGAACAAATAAATAAAGTAAATAAATAAATAAATCACTGTGACCCATCAAACCTCAGACGGTTTTTGACCTCAATAACAATAATTTTCCCCCAATCTTCTCTATCTTCCGCCATAGTCCTAATTTCTCATCTTCGTTACAGATTCCTTTGCACCTTGTCATTGCAGCGGGAGCTGGGTCATCGCAAAGGTCTCCTATCTGGTGATTCTTTCGAAGTAACCTTTTTCAGGAATTGTTCTCTTCTTTCTAGAAGTCCTAACCAGCCTAGTCTTCCACTTTTAGCCAGTGTCACATGTAAAGAACTTGCTGTATGCCACCGAATTTACAGACATTGGTTCCATGCATCACTCAAGCAATTGAACGAGTAACATATGATATGATGACAAGTAAGTGGAATGAGTTAGAACAGGGCCGGGCATGAGAGCGGCTCCATATAACCGGCCAGAGCTGCTCTCGCTCCGAAAGTCACTTCAATTCCAAGCCAGAGCAGAACGCTCACGCAGTGGCGGACTCGCATTACAGCTACCTTCCCTGCATTAATATAACAAGAGCCACGGTTGTTCTAGTCATTCAGTCTGTCAGTACATAATAGGCTAGTTTATAAGGATATTACATCAATCCATTGTACATTACAGACTTTGTAACACTCTTATTAATTTAATGGAATAAATTTCGCTCTATGCACACACACAAATCATTAGGCTTATTTACATAACCCATACGCACAGACTGCAATCTCCTCACCACGGTTCTACGAGACAGGCGTATGGCTTCCACTTCCCCTTCTTGCTGTGGACAGAGTTCATCTGCCAATATAATTAAACATAGCTTGCTGAATTCATCTTCGTTGAATGTTTTCAATTCCCTTGCAGTTTCGTGGCAAATTTTGTAGCTAATTCTCATAGCCGATTCACTAAGTGCATTATTGTCATCCTGTTAATACATAATATAATATAATATAATATAATATAATATAATATAATACAATATAATATGACATGATATGTGATGTGATATGATATGATATGATATGATATGATATGATATGATATGATATGATATGATGTGATATGATATGATATGATATGATATGATATGATATGATATGATATGATATGATATGATATGATATGATATGATATGATGTGATATGATATATCATAAACTATAACTTACTTACTTACTTACTTACAAATGGCTTTTAAGGAACCCGAAGGTTCATTGCCGCCCTCACATAAGCCCGCCATCGGTCCCTATCCTGTGCAAGATTAATCCAGTTTCTATCATCATACCCTCTAATGGCAATTACATTAATATTCTCATTATAGAAATAGAAATATATATATTCTCTCTGTAACATAGTCCTAGTAAGCTTATATTAAATTAATTTTCATCATTTTACTAGCTATCTCAAATATTAAATTAATTATAATTCATTGAATTAAATTAGTTCATAAATTAAGTTACTACTTTACCTTATAGATTTATCTAAATTTAAATAAATGTGTAGTGAAGATTATTGCTGGAGAACCTTTTAAGTGTAGTGAAAATATTTGTAATTTAAATTTATGTATTGTATTGATTAAGGCTGGTTGAGTGGAAGAGAAGGCCTTATGGCCTTAACTCTGCCAGCGAAAATAAAACATTATTATTATTATTATTATTATTATTATTATTATTATTATTATTATTATACCCCACCTCCCTCAAATCCATTTTAATATTATCCTCCCATCTACGTCTCGGCCTCCCTAAAGGTCTTTTTCCCTCCGGTCTCCCAACTAACACACTATATGCATTTCTGGATTCACCCATACGTGCTACATGCCCTGCCCATCTCAAACGTCTGGATTTAATGTTCCTAATTATGTCAGGTGAAGAATACAATGCGTGCAGTTCTGTGTTGTGTAACTTTCTCCATTCTCCTGTAACTTCATCCCGCTTAGCCCCAAATATTTTCCTAAGCACCTTATTCTCAAACACCCTTAACCTATGTTAAGTCCAAGTTTCACAACCATACAGAAGAACCGGTAATATAACTGTAACACTGTGATATAACATAATACTCGTATAATTTAAAATTATATATTACTAAATGTATAATAACTTATAATGCAATATAAATATCAAATAGATACTCTGGTATAAATACCTGAGAAACATTTTCTTTAAGTTGTATTAATTTATGGCGTTCATTACCAACATATCTGTCATATTCAGTAGCATGTTGTAAAGAATAATGCCGTTGGATATTGAACTTCTTAATTAGTTAGGTTATATTAAAAAAATACTGCATTACTAATGTCATTTCGGAATATTCTATGATACAGTATTATCATCATCATTATCATGTTCATCAGCCGCTTTAATGTATGAGCGGAAGCTCCGTCTTCAAAGTTCGCCATCATATTGCAGAGTCACCACTGTACCGACACTGAATGACGTATAGTATGCATACGTCACCACGCTCGCAAGGATCGCTCTTTAAAGCACACAGCGCTCATTTCTCAGAATCACGTAATGTGCCCAGTCCTGAGTTAGAATACCGTCTGGACATTTTCCATGTGACTGGCGGTGTCCACATTGAGTGCTTGAAATGAAATGGCCTGACAATGACTAAAAACTTTACTAGTTAATGTATCTCTGGATAAAATATTACGTCCATACCTATTTTTGTTAAGTAACTGTATAAACATTTCTAATAAGGGTAAATATTCTGAGACACACTGTACTATGTGTGTACTTTGGTCGTTTTCTTCATTCTCATCACACATTTTTCCGTGTAATACTTTCAAATGACCGACGACCATTGCATTTGTCGTGTGTTGGAAGTCTGTAGTTAGGAAGGGGCAGTACCCCATGTTCTCCGAATACAGAGCATAGGGGATCAATGAGAGAAGACTCCCAGACGAATCTGCACTCACGTACCGCGTTTTCAGCACTCGTGTCTGGTGACTAGAATTCGTAATTGATTCCTCGGTTTGAGATATCATACAACTGTAGAGATTTTTTGCTTCCAATCTTCCAATTTTCTCTTTCTCATGGGTGTTCATACCAATCGCGGCGTCCTCTATTCGCCAATTGACTTCACATTCTTACAATAAACGGAAACATACAATAGAAATTATCCTCTATGACAGTGATGTCAAAGCAAGCGCATGTTTCTGACCTTGACGTCGTGCGCGGGCAGCAAGCGCTAAGTATGGAAAGAGGAAGGGTTGTGTATATGAATAAGCAACCTGTTGGATTAAGACAACAGTGGTGCACAAACTTCAAACGGAACGTGAAATTTTATGTCGTTATTTTTATATGGCTTCTTTCTGTTTGATATTATCTATATTGTCTGTAAAACAAAAGTACTACCACTGATTTCTTAATATTTCAGTTGTGTTTTAAATGTTAATAACATAATAGAGAGTTAGGAAGGAATATTCACTTAAATTCCATAGTAGTACAGGGACATCATTTTATTTTTACTTCAATTTTTATTTTACCTCAGTTTCTGAATGTACTCCACTCCCACCCCTTCTACTAATGAAGTTCCAACTGTCCTCCACACACAACCAAGGCCGCATATAGTAAACAGCACTGAGTTAGTGAGTATAGTACGTTCCAGAAATATGTTCGCGTTTTCCAGTCACGAAAGAGCTTTCAATATTGAATCATATTTTCGCACAGGTACTGTCCGTTTGCCTACGTCGCATCCCGATTTCCCCCACCTGCTTCTGCTCGCCCCTCTGTAAAATCTGGGCAGTCTTAGCTCTTTTCTGAAAACATTAATTTCTCTTAGGAATTGGACGTTTACGTAATATTATACAACTGTTTAAAATAACTTCAATAAAAGGGCCTCTTAAGTAATTAACTGTCACGTGATTTCCCCCCCTTTCTACGATCCTGCGGCATAACCACTTGGAAGGACAGTAGATAGCATGTCTGAGTAATTTTATCTGTGCGGGTCGGGCAGAAGTGGAGATTGAACTTACAGTACGTAAGGTACCTTTTTATAGAGTAGATACAGAATTATTTCAACATGAGTTACTAGTACGAAGGACGAAACTGGTAATTGGAATTAGATGCAATAGTCTATAGTGCGATAATATACGCAAAAGAACTGAAGCCTGTATCGAAATGAACGGCCACCATTTTCAAAAATGTGTTTAAATGTCCATATTATGATAATTTTTCAATGTACTAACTTAATTCTCTATATTGTACGCTAATGTGCTGTAGACAGTATAATATACACTGCATAATGAGTACGTTCGCATGGAAAACTTAGTTCGTGAGTAAAAACACTTATTCTTAACACAGTACTGCATTTTGATTAAACAAAAACATAATGAAAATTATCGAACTCAAAATTACGATATTTCCTACTTTACGTAAATGGATGAAGTACTTTTCTTCCCTGCTATGCCTAGTAAAGTGGTTTGTTTGCGTTTTACGCCAGTATCATCAAACTTCAGTTGTGGAAGGGGGTAGCGAACGGTGTTTCCGGTTCTCTAAAGGTTAGCCAGGTTAATATTAGAAATGTTAGTAAAGATAAAATGATGTCCCTGTATAATATTATACTGTATTAAGTGGATGAAACACATCATTCATAAAGAAAGTGATATTCCAAAGAAAGAGATGGAGTATGACATGATAAGTTGGAATTGATATTGATGGTATCCTTAGCCTTACAAAAGTAATCAATAAACTAATCAAAACAATATTACAGTACAAAGCAAAGTTACCTAGGTACTGTATCTGTTTTAAGTGTAACTAATATTACATAATAAAACTCTTATCGCATTATGCTTTTAAGGTGATATTTGTGAGCAACTTCCTATCATCAGAATATTAAATTATTTTCTCGAAATCTGCTGAAGCTATAGAGCTGACATTTTTACAACACATGGGCACGTATCTTTTGCTTATGATGTAACAGTAGTTGCTTTGTTAATTCATTTCCTTACAAACAATTTCCATGCGAATATTTTCCATATTTTCAATACACTATCTTCAGTAATACGTATATACGGTAGGCCTATATTAGATTTACGAAAACATTCTGTAAGGCTACTAAATAAATAGGCTTATACCTGAAAATTTCACTTTTCTATACGAAAAGTTGAGAAAATATTTCTTTTGAAAAAAAAAAAGTCAAACTTGTGAAAAATGAGCATTAAAATTAAAACTTACATTCTTATAATGCACTTATACAGTACTTCTCAGGCAAATCTAAAAATTAACATGGATACAGTTTTAATAAGTTCTCTTCCCTTTATCTATTGAATCAGTGCTGGCCATCCCTGAATATAGCTCGACCAAGCGGCATATACCACCTCTTTCGTCTGTCTCTTTCCTTTCCGCTGTAAAGCGCTCAGGCTCTCCTGGGCTCTAAAGCGCGCGCTTGCTCCTGTGGGCATCAATTGACATGCCTGCTCTGTGATATGGTATTTAGTTTTATAGACTTTGAAATCGTGGTTAGCGAGTCTAGACTCTACAGAAAGTGATGAATTATGAAGTAGTAGGTAGAAGTGTTCCCTTTCAACAACTTATGACGTTTCGGAATCCGTGGTGACACAGAAGATAACAGAATTTCAAATTGTACATTAACAACACTAAGGTTCACATTCCAGCAATAATGTTATTAGTAATTAGGGCATTAATCAATGTCACTTGTGTGACCACGTCCAATGACGCCATCTTCCATCGCTAAGAACATGATGGTGGCGAAGTTGCGTATAGAATTACCCATGAAGCGCAGCTTCTCTTAGTAATATCTCGGCATCGAGAGCAGCTACAGACCTCTGCGACCACTCCTTTGGTTTGTGGTCACGAGTTTTGAAATACTGAAGTGATAATAGAAATGTACGATACATTTTGAGTGAACCACAGTGACAAATTTGTTGTGAACTGGGACTAATTTCGGAATGTCGCTTCATATGACGAGAAATAGTAGGGTAAACTAGGGTCTGTTGGACAGTCGGGCATGTTGGACACTCTGTACTTTAACGTGTTACCACGTCACTTGTGGGCACCACATTCAGCTAGAAGTCAATGAAGAAGTAGCCACGAGTGGGGCTACTTCCGTCATTGACTTCTAGCAGAATGTGGTGTCCACAAGTGGCGTGGTAACACGTTAAAGTACAGAGTGTCCAACATGCCCGACTGTCCAACAGCCCCAGTTTACCCTATATTATGATAAAAGTTTCGGTAGTGTGTTTTTTTTTTTTTTTTTTACAAATTTGAGGAAGAGTTTGAAAAACGAGCTGAGCCGTCATATTTTTTAAACTACAAATAGGGTAAAGTTGCCTAATTCCGTGATACCCCTAATTCCGTGATACGTTTCTTTCACTGAATGTCACGGGATTGGGTATCTTTCTATGAAGTTCAGCGATGTCTCAAAGTAGGCGAAAGATACACTCTTTCGAGAAAAATGTCTGGCGCTATGGTCGAACGGCAAAGCTTTGACTGACATTCAATTTAAAAAAAGTATCACGGGATTAGGGTTATCACGGAATTAGGCAATTTTACCCTACAATATATTCTATACTGAAATTTTAGAGCAATATTATTCCAAAGCCTTCGCAAAACAATACTGTAATGGTAACTATACTTCATTCCATAAAGTCTGACAGGATATGTAAACATTGTCGGCAGAAGAACCAATGACAGACGTCTCATTCCACGCTTGACTTGAAGTTGGGCGGTCTCAAGCGTTCTACCCCCGCCCAATCTCAAAACAAGCGTGGAATGAGACTTCTGCCATTGGTTGAATAGCAATTATACTTCTTCCTCCTCTGCCGACAATGTTTACTTCTCCTGTCAGACATTATGGAATGAAGTATAAGTAACAATAAGTGCACTGTAATGTGTCTATTTCTGAATTTTTTATGTTATGAAGAATTGTTTCCTTAGCAACAAGTTTCTGTGTGGGAAATGTAACTTCCAAGGCCTAAAACAACAGCTGTAAATACAACAAAAACACGATCGTACGAAATAGTAATATGCGTTACAAGAGCGATATGTTGACGTTTTCATGTTCGAGGAAAAGTTTGAAAAAGCGAAATTTCTAATTAGTTGCAATGAAATCTCCATGTTGGTTTCTGTTTAATGACGGCAACTTAGGAAAATCAAAATATCCTTCTTCAACATTGTTGCTATAAAATGTTTTCTGTGTTTACTATATTCCAGCAGGCCGTGATATACGTCTGTCTTTTTTCCCCCCCAGTCTATAAATGCGAACTTAAAACAAACGGTAAGGTTATGTAATGATTTATTTTTCATTTTAATATTTTAACAATATTATTTATATAACATATTGCAGTAATAACATCCGCATCTGGAATCTTGTTGATTTTTTCACGGCTTCCTTAATGTTACTTGTATCAGGAATGCAATAAGTTTCGTGGAGTAGTAGACTTTACTTAATTTTTGCAAATATTTAAAAACAATTAACATTGCAATTTAGGTGAAATTGCAGTGGTAAGTTTTCAATTTATAATTATTACTATGTTAAACGTCTCTAAAAATAATATGTTAAAAGCCTAAAGCAGTAAAATGAATGTCGCGCTTAAGCGGTAAGAAGAGGGAAATTGTTATGTTCGTTACATTGGGAATACTGAATGTGGTATTTCACACTTACCGCGTATTGGTTCTGTGCGGAAAGCAAGCAAATACGCACGATCTCGCACAAACAAATTATTACAATTCCTTCATTAATTACGTGTTTTATCATAGACCTATCATCTCCATTTGTAAACCGAAACAGAAGCAAAACATTCAACCCAACGGAACTAGTTTCATTTCCAAAATTGGGTGACGTATTCTACGTGCCGATTGTTACTGCGCAGATTCTCTTCCTGTTCCCCCCCCCCTTGAGCTTTTTCAGTGTTGCAATTCAACGTGGAAGAGAAATGGCAAACAAATATTGCCCGGAGTCCTGTTAAGAAAAGGGTTCTTTTAGGTGTTAAAAGTCTGCGTCACTGAACCTACAGGAGGAAGACATGCTAAGGATTTCCTCTCCACCTTTAATAGTAATATACGTTACAAGAGCGGTATGTTGACGTTTTCATGGTCGAGGAAAAGATTGAAAAAGCGAAACGTAGTTTAGCTTTTTTAATTTCCGAGAACATGAAAACAAACATACCGCTCGTGTAGCGTACATTATTTTGTGCGAAGATCGTTTATTACATACCTGAAAGACGAATTTCTAATTAGTTGCAATGAAATCTCCATGTTGGTTTCTGTTTAATGACGCCAACTTCGGAACACCAAAATATCTTTCAACATTGTTGCTGTAAAATGTTTTCTGTGTTTACTATACTCCAGCAGGCCATGATATACGTCTGTCTTTTTTTTCCCCCAGTCTATAAATGCGAACTTAAAACAAACGGTAAGGTTATGTAATGATTTATTTTTCATTTTAATATTTTAACAATATTATTTATATAACATATTGCAGTAATAACATCGGCATCTGGAATCTCGTTGATTTTTTCACGGCTTCCTTAATGTTACTTGTATCAGGTATGCAATAAGTTTCGTGGAGTAGTAGACTTTACTTAATTTTTGCAAATATTTAAAAGCAATAATTTAGGTGAAATTGCAGTGGTTAGTTTTCAGTTTATAATTATTACTATGTTAAACGTCTCTAAAAATAATATGTTAAAAGCCTAAAGCAGTAAAATGAATGACGCGCTTAAGCGGTAAGAAGAGGGAAATTGTTGTGTGTGTTAGGTTGGGAATACTGAATGTGGTATTTCACACTTACCGCTTATTGGTTCTGTGCGGAAAACAAGCAAATACGCACGATCTCGCACAAAATATATTATCCTTGACCACAAGTCTCAGAGAATCTTCCTAATTGTGTAGAACGTTTATGCGCTCAATTGAGTGTTCTTATGATATTTAGATTTTTAAGGACAATATTGTAGTTTGAGGACTGTTGAGACTTTAAAATATTTGCTTATAAATTAGTTACTGCTTTAAATGTTTGTATTTTTAATACTACGTACTGAAAATAATTAAACCAACTCTGTTACAATGAGGAACAGTTTAACAATAAATTCAATGCACATAATACGTATATATACCACACATCTGTAAAAGTATTTACAATAGAATTACCGCCTTTTATGTGAATTGGTTTACTGGATAGCCTTTAATATGGGTCAGTAGAGAGTAAATTAAATACACTGTTAAATAGATCAATAGCCATATTAGAATAGGCTACCATTTATTTGATTTAGCCAATTTAACTCTGGCCTTATCCAATATATAATTACTTCTTGTTGAATAATCATGTCAACCCTTACCCGTATAATATTCGGGTAAAGAATGTTTAATTTTAATCAGACACTAAAAAATATAGGAATTTATTACAGTTAATATTTTTTCGTGAAGAAACAATGGTCTACAGTGAGCGACAAATAATGTCCCTGAAATAATTCTTACCACCTTCTTTTGTGGAATATGTACCTTATTTATTTTACTAGCAATATCCCACAAATGTATTCCATTAAAAAACAGTTGAACGTAAGATACGTGATAAAAAATGTTCTTTTCGGTGCCTCATCTACAGTTGTTTTAAGGGGTAGGTACAGCTTACAGTAAGAAATTTGAGAAATATTCAATATTTTTTTCTCCATTAGGCCTACCGTATCTTGTACAATAACGAAAATTAGTATGTGTAAAACATTGTCCTTCTGCTATATGACCAAAAAAATTATATTTACGATATAAAAAATATATATACTTTTTTTTTTTCAAAATTAATTTCACTGTGTAGTGATAAAGGATTTCCCACATAACTCAAAAACTATCTAACATTTTGTGATGAATTTTTTTCTGTAAATTTATGCAAGTCATACCTACCATATGATGTAAGATCACTTCTCTACCTTTGACAGGTTGTATGATAAAAATAAATTAATTTTTAAAAATGGTCAAATATCAGTATTTTCTTCCAATACAAAATAAAAAAAATATATATTATTTATTAAAGAATGTATTTGAAAGAGCATGATATTATAAACATGAGTTTCCGTAATAAAATAAAAGAGAGAGAACATGAAAAAGTTATCAAGTTTATGAGTTATGAGGGAAAAGCTTCAGCACTGCATAGTGAACTGCCACAATTTTGAATTTTGAAAAAAAAAAATTTTTTTTTAAGCATAAAAATATCTTTTTTCATATAGCAGAAGGACAGTGTTTTAAACATACCAATTTTCATTATTCTACAAGACACAGTAATGGAGCAAAAAAATGTTGAATATTTCCAAAAACTGTTACTGCTGTAAGCTGTACCTAACCCCTTAAATTGACACCCCTGGTAGGTATTTGTCTAAGAAGTTTATTAATTCATGTAAGTGACGCTATGTAAAGATTCATCTTTATGGACGAGGAAAGCTTAGCAAAGGCAATTAGTTTTGGTTGACTATAGGTGGGTTTCCGAGATTTCCGAAAAGCCTAACAACCAGTTTAATTAAAATTATAAGCTGAAAGGAAAACCCGGGCAACACCGGGTGCTTTCAGCTGGTATTTAATCAAATAAAGAAAGATTATCACTAATAATACAACACAAAAATAAATATATATAATTTTTCACTCTCAATAATATTAACAATCCTTATAAATAAGAACTAATTCGAAAAAAAAAAACATCTAAATATCACATTAATAGCCAGTCGAGAGCTTAAAAGTTTCACTCAATAACAGGGACCCTAGGAATCCCCTGTCAATTTTTTTTTTCAACAGTAATCCCACTAGAGGTTTTGATTTATCTAGAAAAAATCAAAACTCGAGTTGGATTTAATTGACTATTACGCGATTAGAAGAAAGTATATCAAAATTAGAAGAAATAAAGTACTCTAATACAATAAAATATTGACTTACTGAAATTTTATTTCAGTAATTTATCTTCACCAAAACATTTGAACGGAGCCGACATTTTCAGTTGACTGTCTATTCTGTAAATAAATGACGATCGCAAAGCATGTTTTATACATAGTACCGTAAAGAATTTGCAGTTTGAAATATTGGAAAACAAAGAAACAAATGCTACGATAGTGATAAAAACAAACAAATTCTAGGGAAGCGATAAAATTAAACAAATGATAGGTAAGCGATAAAACTGTGCGATAAGCAGCCATGATTGGTTGAAAGACGTTCTTTCGTATCGTTTTATTGGTCAAAAGTAGTATGACATAGTAATAGTCTCCATAATGACGTTCCTTAATGTGAATAACGATATGGACTTATTGTGGATGTGATCAAGACATTGCTATATTCCCGTGTCGTGACGGAATGTAACGATATTTCATACCCGTGTCTCTACATTCGTTTCATACAATTGTTTCGCTTCATAAAAAGAATAGTGTACCGAAGCTAAACAGCGTCATCGGCAGTTTTAACCTTTGTGGCAATTTTTCAGCTTTTATTGATTTCCTGTTACATCAGACAGGCATCCCAGCACATACAGTATATCCGCGATCATGAATTTTCCTAACTCTGACGTCTGTGCCATTCAATCCAAACGCAACTAATGCTGTTACCACTTGAGAGCTTTGTAACATCACGACGACAATCAGAGCGTTTCCGGAAGCAGCAATTTTAAAGCTGCATATATTCTGTTTTTTTTTTCAACACGCTTTGTTTGTAGTTTCATGACACTTCAAATCCAGCAATGAATGCATGTGTGTGTGCTAGAAATAATTTTGTTAAAAATAAACTGATTCACATTACCACCTGCCTTTTACCTTTGTGAAAGGAGCAATGTGCCCAACTGCAACTAACGGACAGCATGGCTAGAAGTGAAGATCTATATTTGGTTCTACAGAGACTATGTACGTGTGTAACCATTTGTTTTGTATTTTCTACCTCTTGTCTTTGCAGCTGAGTGTGAATGTCACATGATCACATATCACCGTCCTTCGCAACTCTTTCGTGGCTCCGACTTAAAGAACGCATAACTTTACACTCTTTGTCTTTATTCTTTCGAATTCTGCACACCTCAACACCAAATTACCTTTCGTCTCGTTTCTCTTATCTATATTCTAACCACGACGTAAATACCAGATCACTTATCTGTGACACGCTAAGTATACCTCTTCATAGAACATCTTATTATTCAAATCCACACCTGTGGAGTAACGGTCAGCGCGCCTGGCCGCGAAACTAGGTGGCCCGGGTTCGAATCTCGGTCGGGGCAAGTTACCTGGTTGAGGTTTTTCCCGGGGTTTTCCCTCAACCCAATACGATCAAATGCTGGGTAACTTTCGGTGCTGGACCCCGCACTCATTTCACCGGCATTATCACCTTCATTTCATTCAGACGCTAAATAACCTAAATGTTGATACAGCGTTGTAAAATAACCCAATAACCTAACTTTTGTTATTCATCATCTTTTACAGTATCCACCTCGCGTCAATGGAATTCCTTGTCACAAAGTATTGGGGGCTGCAAGACAATAAACACCTTTAAAAACAGCTTAAAAGATAACCTTATTAGCATTTCACTCCAATCATACTGATTTAAAGTACACTGACTACATTGTTACTACTTTCTTTAGACATCATCCTGATAGTGCTGTATTTTCAAAATTGTCTCATAATAAATTTCTTTCTATTATCTAATATTATTTGAAATATATTAACATTCTATGTATTTTAGCTTAATTCTGCTACACAGTTTATTTCAGTGTTTAATTAATAGTTCATAGTATTTTGTTGTTTAATTCGTAAATAACTCTTGTATACATGTAACTCTCATCTAAACCAAATTGTTGAATTCTTTGTAAGTTCATGCATATGTATATATACTTTTTGCTGGTTGAGTGGAAGAGAAGGCCTTACGGCCTTAACTCTGCCAGCTAAAATAAATCATTATTATTATTAATGTCTTTCAATATGGTCATAAGAAAGATGAAATTAAACTAGGCATTCTTCCTTTCATATAGAGTAAGCGTGAGAATAATAATAATAATAATAATAATAATAATAATAATAATAATAACGTGAGAGGAGAAATTTATTATGTAAGTATTTCATAATTCGGAATTATTAAACCCGAACTTCGTAAATAACTCCATGTCCCATATTTTTACATTAATTACAACATTTTAGTTCTTCTGTGTCCAATAACAACTGCAATTTGGGCCAGACTGAATAAATAAAATTATACTTGATTAAGTTTAGTCGTGATATAAAATAGGCCTATTACATAGCTGATAAACGAAGTTGCTGCATGTATAGAAGAATAACACTGTTGTAATTGGTAATAATTTTATTATTTTGACAATTACACTTCTACTACGTCATACTACTTTTGACCAATAAAACGGTAGGAAAGGACGTCTTCCAACCAATCATGGCTGCTATCGCGCAATTTTATCGCTTTCCTAGCATTTGTTTAATTTTATCACTATCCTAGCATTTGTTTATTTGTTTGCCAACATTTCAAACTGCAAATTCTTTACGGTACTATAAAACATGCTTTGCGATCGTCATTTGTTTACAGCAAAGACAGTCAACTGAAAATGGTGGCTCCGTTCAAACGTTTTGGTGAAGCTAACATTAGTGAAATAGAATAATCAGTAAGCCAATCAATATTTTATTGTATTAGAATACTTTATTTCTTCTAATCTTTATATACTTTCTTCTAACCGTGTAATAGTCAATTAAATCCTACTCGAGTTTTGATTTTTCTTAGATAAATCAAAACCTCTAGTGAGATTACTGTAGAAAAAATACTGTACAAATGTATATAGAGTGTTAAGAAAAGCATTCAATATTTTGAGAAGTGCTAGAATTCATCAAAACAAGAAGAAAATGTAATATTTGAGATGTTATTTGTTGTTACTAAAATATCCTTCAGATAGATCAATATCTGTTAACTTAGGCCTATCTAAGAATTGACTATTTCCAGGTAGACATATGTGGCGGCACTTGAGAAAAAAGAAAGTTAGAAAAATGTGATATAAAAATTAGTACGAAAGTGACATTATTTTATACTGACATTTTGAATAATGTCGTAGAGAAAATCGACCTGCATCTGATGTAATTCGAGAACTACTCGAACTAAATTTTAATTACTGTCCAGAGATTGTATGAGGAGTTAAGGGATACATGCATTTATGGTGTAACTGGTACGGGCTAATGTATTTATAATTTGCTAGTACCGCACAGCTGTCTGATGTTACTACATAGTATTGATGCATGTTTGAAAGCGAGCGACAACGAAGCTATTTAATCACAGTTAAATAAAGAAAGGCGTTCAGAGTTATTGATCCCTTTTGTAGAAAAGTTACCATCGAAAGAAAACTTTGCTAGTGAGCAACCCAGCGTTGTCAACTGTCATCACTGGATCTTACATTTTAGGTGTACATATATATATATATATATATATATATATATTATATACACACACGTATTTTTAACTTCACTCTAGAATATGCCATTAGGAAAGTTCAGGATAACAGATAGGGTTTGGAATTACACGGGTTACATCAGCTATATACGGATGATGTGAATATGCTAGGAGAAAATCCACAAACGATAAGGAAAAGCACGGAAAATTTACTTGAAGGAAGTAAAGCGATAGGTTTGGAAGTAAATACCGAAAGGACAAAATATATGATTATGTCTCGTAACGAGAATATTGTACGAAATGGAAATATAAAAATTGGAGATTTATCCTTCGAAAAGGTGGAAAAATTCAAAAATCTTGGAGCAACAGTAACAAATATAAATGACACTCGGGAGGAAATTAGACACAACATATATGGGAAATGCCTGTTATTATTCGGTTGAGAAGCTTTTGTCATCTAGTCTGCTGTCAAAAAATCTGAAAGTTAGAATTTATAAAACAGTTATATTACCGGTTGTTTTTTTATGGTTGTGAAACTTGGACTCTTACTTTGAGAAAGAAACGGAGATGAAGGGTGTTTGATAATAAAGTTCTTAGGAAAATATTTGGGGCTAAGAGGGATGAAGTTACAGGAGAATGGAGAAAGTTACAAAACACAGAACTGCACACATTGTATTCTTCACCTGACATAATCAGGAACATTACATCAAGACGTTTGAAATAGGCAGGGCATGTAGCACGTATGGGCAAATCCAGAAACGCATATAGAGTGTTAGTTGGAAGACCGGAGGTAAAAAGACCTTTGAGAAGGCCGAGAGGTAGATGGGACAATAATATTAAAATTGATTTGAGTGAAGTGGGATATGATGGTAAAGAGTGGATTAATCTTCTACAGGATAGGGACCGATGGCGGGCTTATGTGAGGGCGCCAATGAACCTTCAGGTTGCTTAAAAGCCATTTGTAAGTAAGTATTAGAATTATTTATATGGATGAAGTTAAGGCCACCAGGCCTTCTCTTCCGCTTCACAATAAATCAACCTGAGGTACAAGGTATTATTATTATTGTTATCCAAATATTGAAACCCTATTTTACTTTGGTATATTAGGGTTGTAGTTTGTTACATGTGAAATACATTATGTAGTGATAATACACAATTTTAAAGAATTAATAGTAGGTCTGAGTCATAGTTACAATATAAACACACTAATTAAGAGACAGTAAACAATACTAAACACGTTATGCAATAATTACTTTCAGTTAAAACAAAATGAAATAAAATTAGAAATTATAATCGAAGGTGTAGAGAAATTGCAAGATTATTACATTAATTTGTGATCTTTTACATAATTTTAAGCAATATTAATAAGATAATGCACAGAATTGGCGTAGTTACAAATAAAACACCTATTATACAGTTGGTTTGCGATAGTAAAAAAAATAAAAACAAAATTACTTATGGTTACAAACTATATACCTGTCATCAAATACTCAACAATAGTAAAATCTATAATACAAACATAGTTATTGTTGTTATTACTATTATTATGTCCCAAAGATAGACACCTTGTTTTACATAGTGCATTAGGATTTTATAACATCATTAATTTATATACAATTAATAGCTACAGTCTTGCGTGGATGTGGTGTATAAACTCTGTGAATTGTTTGTAACAACATTTTTTTCTAAGAAAATGGTAAAGGGGTGTGGAGTAATTTAAATTGCAGTCCGAGATATGATATCTTAAAAAGTGTCTTTTCCTTTCGAACACTGGACAGTGAAAAATCAAATGTTCAACAGGTACAAGGTAATTCATACAATATAATAAAATTATACATTGAGTGAGATTAGCTAATGATACATGCCACAAATGGTAGTAATAATATAACATAGGTCACAATTTGAAAACATAGACTAGTCGTAATGTAGAATATACAATGATACCGAGTCCAGTGATTAACATTACAATTTAATTTACTTTTTTCAAATTTATTATTATTATTATTATTATTATTATTATTATTATTATTATTATTATTATTGTATATTAATTATATTAAAAATTTAATTCTGCTTTTTCTGTATTATTATCGTATTACTTGTGCTGGGCTGTCATTGGCTCATGGGTCTTGACCAGCTCAATATTAAAATGAATGAATGAATTAATTTATTAATTAATGAATATTTATTAGGAAAGGTAGTATAATAGCCATTGGTTGTAATATGACTTTTTTGCTTTCTGACTGTGCATTGTGTCAGTTAGTCATGTCTGTAGTGTGTGTATTTTGATTTGATTGATTACTGAATTTTATGCTCGAAAGTTTAAGTTAAAGGTCCGGTTAACGAGAAATAGAATTATCTTACGCTATAATGCAACCGATTGTTCTCAATAAGGTCATAAAAAAGCTTAAAAAGGTACATATTCAATTTTAATTTTTGTATTAAGTAGGTATCACAAAAACGTCTTCATGGACAGCTTCTGAAACTACTTACTTACTTACTTACTTACTTACTGGCTTTCAAGGAACTCGGAGGTTCATTGCCGCCCTCACATAAGCCCGCCATTGGTCCCTATCCTGAGCAAAATTAATCCACTCTCTAGCATCATATTCCACCTCCCTCAAATCCATTTTAATATTATCCTCCCATCTACGTCTCGGCCTCCCTAAAGGTCTTTTTCCCTCTGGCCTCTCAACTAACACTCTATATGCATTTCTGGATTCGTCCATAAGTGCTACATGCCCTGCCCATCTCAAACGTCTGGATTTAATGTTCCTAATTATGTCTGGTGAAGAATACAATGCGTGAAGTTCTGTGTTGTGTAACTTTCTCCATTCTCCTGTAACTTCATCCCTCTTAGCCCCAAATATTTTCCTAAGCACCTTATTCTCAAACACCCTTAACCTATGTTCCTCTCTCAAAGTGAGAGTCCAAGTTTCACAACCATACAGAACAATCGGTAATATAACTGTTTTATAAATTCTAACTTTCAGATTTTTCGACAGCATACTGGATGATAAAAGATTCTCAACCGAATAATAACAGGCATTTCCCATATTTATTCTGTGTTTAATTTCCTCCCGAGTATCATTTATATTTTTTACTGTTGCTCTCAGATATTTGAACTTCTCCACCTCTTCAAAAGATAAATCTCCAATTTTTATATTTCCATTTCGTACAATATTCTGGTCACGAGACATAATCATATACTTTGTCTTTTCGGGATTTACTTCCAAACCTATCTCTTTACTTGCTTCCAGTAAAATTCCCGTATTTTCCCTAATCGTTTGTGGATTTTCTCCTAACATATTCACGTCATCCGCATAGACAAGCAGCTGATGTAACCCGTTCAATTCCAAACCCTCTCTGTTATCCTGGACTTTCCTAATGGCATACTCTAGAGCAAAGTGAAAAAGTAAAGGTGATAATGCATCTCCTTGCTTTAGCCCACAGTGAATTGGAAACGCATCTGACAGAAACTGACCTATACGAACTCTGCTGTACGTTCCTCTGAAACTACATCGCATGAAGTATTTTTTAGGGTTATGTAGATAATTAAAATAAAAGTAGAAAAGATACCGTGCCCTCATTTCATAAGATTATGTTATAAGCTTATTATTCTGAGATCTAGAAATTGAGAAATTCGAGCAACGGCTAACTCATTCCTACCTCCAGTGAATAATCCCCCAGGATAGAAAATACCAGTCTCTCTGTTTTAACTGCAAAGCACTCTTCTGCCCCGTAGTATGAAGGATGGAAACAGCACTTCAGCATCCCTAATGACCTCCGTGCGCCGCTTAATGACCTGGGAGTGCTTACAAGCGTCCTTCTATTCCTCAAGTATTTGTTTTCTTAATACAATATGAAGCACAATGACTACCCTACCAAGTTTAATTTCATACGTACAATAATACGTATATTGCCTGGTTGGTTATTTAACGACGCTGTACCAGCCACTACGTTGTTTGGCATCGATGGAATTGGTGATACCGTTATTATACAGTGTGTCCATAGAAACATTCCGTGATTATGAACTGCTATAATTCTGTACGATCCATAAACCGCAGACTCAGTCTAGAGGCTCTTAACTTCTGTGTATTCCCGGTGCTAACATACGGTTGCCAAACCTGGGCCCTCACAGAGAAGCAAAAGACGAACATCGAAATATGCCGAAGGAAAATGGAGAGGAAGATAGTTGGCGTTTCACTGAAAGACAAGGTCTCCAACACGGCACTGCAGAAAATTACAGCTTCTGAGAACATCACAGAAAAAGCCCTCATAACGAAGTGGAAGTGGGGTGGTCATGTGGCAAGGCAGCAACAAGGCAGATGGGCGCGAGAACCACCATGTGGGACCCGTACATAGGAAGGAGAACACAAGGCAGGCGAAGAAGTAGATGGGCAGATACATTCAAGCAGCAGCTGGGAGGGAACTGGTCAACCATCGCCCGCAACAGGAACGAGTTGAAACAGATAGTGAACAAACTCATATAGATCTGAAACTTGACAAACTCTAGTGTATCTCACATAGTGAATGTAAATGTGAATATTGTTGACGTGAAATAGCTCATCATGTGAACCACACCAACCGAGCTTCCCCTCCTGTAGGAGGCCCTAGCCCTTCATGGGACACAGTGGCTTCATTCATTCATTCATTCATTCATTCATTCATTCATTCATTCATTCATTCATTCATTCATTCATTCATTCATTCATTCATTCATTCCAATCATTCATTCATAATTCTTTAACTATGCGTAATACGAAATTCATACTGGTGCCATTAGAAGGAACGGCTCAAAGAATTTCAGGGATGTGTAATTATAATTATTGGTGAAAGATAAGAGACAGTGTTGCCAACTCAGATTTCCATTTACCGCTGCACAAGCTAAACTGTAGTTAAAAAACTTCAGGTTTTTCTTAATACAGACGTGGACAAATTATTAACAAAATTGACGATTTTTATGATAATTCTGTTTACAAATTTGACTTTTGAATTTAGACTACAGTTGACAATTTTGGATATTTCCATCATTACAGTAGACAGAAATATGCAAAAATGTCAACTGTAGTTTAAATTGAAGAGTCAAGTTTTGTAAAAATATATAATAAAAATCTTCAATTTTGCTAATAATTTGTAAATTAGCAAACATGTCAACTGCATTGAAGAGTCAAATTTTGTAAAAATATAAAACAAAAATCTTCAGTTTTGCTAATAATTTGGAAATATCCAAAAATGTCAACTGTAGTCCAAATTGAAGAATCGAATTTTGTAAAAATATACAATAAAAACCTTCAGGTTTGCTAATAATTTGTAAATATGCAAAAATATCAAATGTAGTCCAAATTGAGGAGTTAAATTTTGAAAAGTATACAATACAAATTTTCAATTTTTACTAATAATTTGGAAATGCGCAAAAATGTCAACTGTAGTCTAAATTGAAGAATCATATTTTGTAAAAATATATAATAAAAATCTTCAATTTTGCTAATAATTTGTCCACGTCTGTACATCACTTCCAAATTCGAAATACAAACTATTACATATTGGGGCAATGCATAAGAGCAACAACTTTTTTAAAGTCTTCTCAGCCCTGCTCGAATGGTCAAAATTGTATTTAGCTTGAGATTTTCCATCCTGTTGCTGTGCTTTTTCACAAGATTCATCTGGCTAAATAGCCTCTCAAGCTCTGCATTTGACAACGATAGGATAAGGAAATAAAATGCTAGTTTAGCTAGCTCTTTGAAGGAATGGTTGCCATATGCATCACTGAAAAAGACAGCCTAAAATTTGGAATGAACCATAATGAGATTTAAAATTTTGAAATACCTAATATTTCTGATCCTTTGGAAACTGAAATAACACTCACCTCTGCCCAGAAGCGCGTAGTGTTTGAAACATTTTTCCAATCCCCAAAATTAATTTTCCGCCACTGTATCTCAGCAACTGTTGCCGAGCAACAGAAAAACACTCGCTACTCTTTTTGTGTTTATCTCTATCAGCATGGATAATTAAATCTTAATATTTTGCATTCAATATCATCATACACCATTTACACCGAGCTTTCGAACAATCACCGACAACTTCTTCCACCCAATTTTTCAACACTATGTTTTTCCACACATCTCTAAATTTTTGTACGTATGGAGTTTTACGCGGCATAAAATTGAATGAAGTAGATCAAAATATACCGGACACTTCGGAAATAATCAAATCACTGTCGGTTCGAAATCTGATTTTACATTGGCTGGAGATGTGCCTGCCAACAATGAGTTTGGTTTTAATTTTTGTGTCTGTGTTACATAAACTACAGAGTGTTTCAAAAATACGGGGCATAATTTCAGGTATGTATTTCCCACATGTAGACAATCAAAATAGTTCATTACAACATGTGTCCGGAAATGCTTTATTTCCGAGTTATGGCCTTCACAACATTGAAATTCACAGGAACGTTTTTCTTTCCGCAGGTCGTTGCCGTCAAAGGAGACATTAAGAGGGCATTCTGACAGTTCATTCCGAGGCGAAGGTTACATTCAGTGTTGTGTAGGCGTTAGACTGTGCGACATGTATTCAAATCAAGAGCTGGCAGAGATACACTTCATGTACGGTAAGGCGGATGGCAATGCTGCGCTGTCTCGTCGTTTGTACCAGGAGAGGTACCCACAGCGACAATGTCCAGATTGGAAGACATTTGTACGTCTCCATTACCGTCTGTGCGAGTATGGAAAATTTAACTCTCCTGGTTTGGGAAGGGGAGGACCAAGATCTACAACTCCAGAAGTACAGGAGGAGATTCTGGAGGCTGTGAACATGACTCTTTCTATCAGCACACGAAGGGTAGCGTTGCAAGTCAATGTTCCTCATACGACTGTCTGGTGCCTGATTTGGAATCCCTTCGGAATCGAATTGTGGCATGTTCTGAGGACATACGCAATACTCCTGGAGTTTGGGATCGTGTTCGCAGGTCAATGAGACATCGATGTGAGGTCTGTATTCAAGCAGGAGGTGGACATTTTGAACATCTTCTGTAATGACAACGATCTGCGGAAGGAAAAACGTTCCGGTGAATTTCAATGTTGTGAAGGCCATAACTCGGAAATGAAGCATTTCCGGACACATGTTATAATGAAATATTTTGATTGTCTACATGTGGGAAATACATACCTGAAATTATGCCCCGTATTTTTGAAACACCCTGTATAATGCGAATGAAAAATTAAATAACAATTCAGTTCGTTATCTATTCTCTTTATGATTAAATATAACAATTCATTTACGAAGACAATGCATACATTAGATTAATAGTTTAACGAATGCGGCATACTTTATTTGTACAACAACAATGGATGAGGCAGGAAATGGACGTGGGTACACCAAATCGAGTTAACATAAAATAATGATATTTTACACTCGCACAATGAGAAAGTGTGATAATACCAAACTAAACTCTGGTTTATGATTAACTAACATTGTTGTCCGCAAGTACATATAATAATACATTATGCAACGAGCCTATAATTGTAGTAATTAAGACGCGAGTTCCATAATTTTCATACGAGCGTCTTAATTACCATTATAGGCAAGTTTCATACGACTTTTTATGCTAGACCATATTTCTAACTTGAAATTATTCATAAGTATTCATGTTATGGTTATGTAAGTGAGGAGCGGAACTGACCTGAATTGTGGGATGTGCGCAGACGCGAAAGTATTGATTTTTTCCGAGGCACGAACGTCATTGACTTTAATATAATCTAGAGAATAACATGAACATTAGGCTTGATATAACCTGGAAATTGATTTAGAATTGAAAAACGAGATGACAAAGTGAATTTATTTGAATATTATTTACAATTAACGCTAATTATTATAGTAACAGAACATAACCTTCTGCGACAGTATTAGATTTCCAGCCTCCGTGACTTTTCGCTAGTTGTCTTTCGATTGCATATCCGAGAATAATCGATACTTGCGGTTTTATAATGGTACAATGGTGATTTCTCATTGGCTGAACAACTGAATTATAATGAATAGGTGAACTTTAATGAGGTACATTAAAGGGCTACAATCAGGTGTATAATTACTACATTTCGGTATGGTCGAGCAGAAAAACAATTATAACATCTTTACAGAAAAAAAAAACTTAACAATATCATCTCCCTCTGCCTAAATCATCAAACGACGCTAAATAAATAGCTAACCGCTGACAGTAAAAGTCTGTAGCTGACCATAGTCCTGAAAACACCAGATTTAGCTACAAAACCGCTGACTTGACAACACTGAAACAGATAGCACCATAAGAAAAAAAAAAGGCATTGTTCCCGCTCTTTCACTTGTCATTGTTTGTGGAAGACAATAGATAGAATCATAAGAAGAAAATACGCAGTTCGCGCTCTTTCACTTATCAAATATTGTGGAATTGTTGGATAGGAGCAAATTATGTCAAATGGTGTGAATGTTTACATTTCAATTCAGTGTGAATTCTGCAGCACAATAACGTAGTTGGTATGTAGACTTTGCTGAGGTGTAGACTTTCACCCAATGTAAATGATTTGCAGGAAAATCACGACCAATTTTCGTTCTCAATAGTTAAAGTTTTGAATATCGTACTTCTTATGACTAGTTTATAAGACGAGATTTTCAGTGCAGAGGTTTCTGTTTGTTCATGATTTCTTCTGCGGCTGTCTACACGTCCAGAGAATCGTTTACTTGTTTTCCGCAAAGCCTCTGCTCTCTGATATTTCAATTTCTGCAATAGGTGTCGAGGGAGCTATTTTGTTCAAACTTCAAAACAGTGTCAACAATCTTACAAGATTTATATTACACCGTCACAGGTTTCTACAGAAAATACTCAACGAATTCATTTCTTTTCGTGTGATGTTATTTAGAATCTAGGACTTTGATATTATATTTCAGAAAACCTTGCAATATAAAGGTAAAATGGAACATTATTTATGTTGAAACAGTTGCTATAACGGAAGAAGACAAGTCTGAAATTCATTCATGAAATTGTAGTAATTAAATATTACGATGTATAGCAGGCCTATACCAGACTAAGAATGCAAAAATAAAATCAATATATATTCCATATTAAAGAAAAAAAAACATAATCTATTGCAAAATTAAGTGGATAGATAATGAAGAATGTGAATAAAGTGAAAGGGAAAATAAAATTAAAGATAACACCCTACAGAACGTGAAGAACTGAATAATCCACTTTAAATATGTAGAAACTCGTTCCATAACTAGGGAAGAAAAAATAATAGCTTATGTGATCTATCCCAAATATTTCAAATAAAATTACACCAAGTAAAAATATCAATTGAGGTAATTTAAATAGCAAAACACTTCTGAGATCTCTGAAAATTAAAAAAAAAAGTGATATAGAAGTAAAACAAATAATTTATTTGCAAAGAAATGTCTTAAAAGCAAAGGAAATAAATTTAAAAGTAACATAAAATTAAAGATCACCGCTATTTTTTTACTCATGAACTATTTTCCTGAATTAAGAGGTCAGACCACAGATCTTTTGGAGTATCATACTAAATTCTCTGAGGGTTTGTAAAAATTGTAATATGTAATATTCAAAGAGCTGAGAACTAGCATGATATTTGAAAAATACATTTCGGGAATAATTTCATTCAGTGTTCTGCCCAAAGGCAAGTCTTTCACTGTAAACCCAGCTTCATCTAATCTTTCCTATTTTCTGCCTTCATCTTTGTCTCCGCATATGATCCATATATCTTAATGCCATTTTTCATCTGATATCTTCTTCTGTCCCGAACTCTTCTCCCATTCACCATTCCTTCCACTGCATCCTTCAGTAGACAATTTCTTCTCAGCAAGTGATCCAACCAATTCCTTTTCCTCTTCCTGATCAGTTTCATCATCATTTTTTCTTCACCCACTCTTTCCAACCAGTTTTATTTCTTATTCTATCTGTCCACTTCACACTTTCCATTCGTCTCCATATCCACATTTCAAATGCTTCTATTCGCTTCTCTTTATTTCATCGTAATGTCCATGTTTCTGCTCCATATAATGCCATATTCCACACAAAGCACTTCACTAGTCTCTCCCTTACTTCTTTTTTCCAGGTCCGCACAAAATGCCCCTTTTCTATTAAAAGCTTCCTTGGCCATTGCTAACCTCCTTTTGACTTTCTGGCAACAGCTCATGTTACTGCTTATAATACACACCTAGTATTTGAACTTGCTCTACTGTCTCATTCAGAATTGCAAGTTTACCTTCTTTATTTTTTATCCTGTGACCGTGGCCTTCGTCTTATTTGCATTTATCTCCATCCCGTACTGCTCACAGCTATGAGATAAGATGACTATTTTACAATTAGATACGATATTTAATTTTGTAACTTAATATATTTTATGCTCGACCATGCCGAAATGTAGTAATTATACACCTGGTAGCAGTCCTTTAATGCATGTCATTAAAGTATACCTATTCATTAAAGTTCAGGTTTTCGATTATTCTCGGATATGCAATCGAAAGACAACTATCGAAAGGTCACGGAGGCTGGAAATCCAATACTGTCGCAGAAGGTTATGTTCTGTTACTATAATAATTAGCGTTAATTGTAAATAATATTCAAATAAATTCAATTTATCATCTCGTTTTTCAATGTCGAATTCAATTTCAAGGTTATATCAAGACTAATGTTTATCTTACTCTCTAGATTATATCAAGGTCGTCTCGGAAAAAATCAATACTTTCGCGTCTGCGCACATCTCACAATTCATGAGGTAGGCTATTGCACTCACTCACATAACAATAACATGAATACTTATGAATAATTTAGAGTTAGAAATATGGTCGAGCATAAAAAGTCGTATGAAACTTGCCTATAATGGTATGAAAATTATGAAACTCGCTTGCGCTCGTTTTATAAACATCCTCGCGTCTTAATTACTATCATTATAGGCTCGTTGCATAATGTGCTATATCTTCATTGGCCAGCATGACCTTGGCCACCTACAATATGAAATTCATGAGTAAACACGTGACAATGACAGAACGGACCGTACTGAAAACTACGAGGCACTTCTATCTTAATGTTATCAGGAGGACGTCAGTGTAAATATTTCATGTCAAAAGGTTACAATTTTTCTCTCTTATAACTGGAACATACAGTATATGTTTTACGTCACAAAAAGGTTTCTGAATGAAACACACACAGTGACAAAGCGCACCGCCCCTCATAATGACTTACGGGAATGCGGACGTTTCAAAGCAACAAGTTAGAGCAGGGAGTGCGTGAGAACGACGCAAACCATTGCGTCAATGTCTGCTAGCACTAATGGCGCCTCTGTTAGAGTTCCCACGCTGACACATCACGCATGAAAGACTTTATTACTTCTGGTGAATGCATTCATACCTGTACACTAACATTACACAGCTGCCTGTCGGTGGAGGTAATGCCAAGAGCCTCTTGTTTCTGAAGCGGCGTTGCAATTGCACATCAGACAATAGACAGATCTACACACATGAGTATTCATACAGTAACTGCTTCTCACTGTCAGAGAAATAAGAGTATAAACATATACAATATGTGGAATAATTGTTGAATTTCAAAAGTGATGACACTCCAAGACTTTTTGTAATTAAGGTATACAAATAGTTAAGAAATGTTTTGTTTTTCTTCTTTGCGGGCGGCTAGCTGTTTTGGAAGAGCAGCTGGCTAAGAACTGGAACGTCCGGACCTCTATTTCAGAGAGTGAAGAGATTTTCTCGTGACCAAAATTCCAAAACGGCTCCGAGTTTTGGTCATAAATGCGCTTCAAATTTTATGTAAAGTGTTTCTGACACTTCAAAGATTATTTTAAAGGAAACATATATTTTTAAAAATATATTAGTATCAGTATTTATTTAGTATATATTTATTTAACCTGGTAGAGATAAGGCCGTCAGGCCTTCTCTGCCCCTCTACCAGGAGATTCCAACTGTAATATGAAGAATAAATAAATATACTGGTCTTTCATCATATTTCACCATCATTCTCCATTAATAATATTGCTAGTGTATGTACAGTAGCGTGCAAATTAATCCGAACAACGTAATTACTTATGCAAAAACACTCAAACAGGATAAAAAAAAAGGATCTAAGACATACCTCAGTAATCTATGTGGCCTCCCTTGTTCCTAATAATAGCTCTGAGACGATTTGGCATGGATTCCACTAATTTCCCACAAATATTCTTCATTTCTTCATCGCGAAACCATACACCAATGAGGGCAGAAATCATCTTCTCCTTTGTAGAACAATCCATTTTCTGCATTCTTCTTTTGCAAATTGACCACAAGTTCTCAATGGGGTTGATGTCGGGTGAGTTGCCTGGCCAGGGGAGTACCTGAATATTCTTCTTGTTGAAGAATTCTGTAGTTTTTCGAGACGTATGGCATGGTGCCAGGTCTTGCTGGAACACACCTCTGCCATCCGGAAATGATTTTTGCAGCTGGGATACGATTCTGGTTTCCAATAAGTGAATATATTTGTCAGAATTCATCATTCCCTTGATAGGTATTAATGCTCCAGGCCCTTCATGTGTAAAACAACCCCAAAACATTACTTTTTGGGGGATATTTGGGTGCTTGTTGGAAATGAGCTGCTGTTACTTTTTCGGATCCTTTCCGTACGTAAGAAACACGGTGGTCGTGGACCTCGAAATGAGACTCATCGGAAAAAAGTACATTCTTCCAGTCATTCACTGTCCAGTGTTGATGTAATTTTTCCCACATTGAGCGTTTTTTTTTTTGCACATAACAGGGGTTAGCAGTTACTTATTAATAGGCTTACAAGCCCTTCTTCCATATTCCAAAACCCTACGCCGCACTGTTGTGACGTGAATATTCGCCCCAGTGGTAGCATTAACTCGCGGGTTAAGTCGACAGCAGTTAGTCTAGGATTTAATTTACTTTTCCTGACAATTAAACGATCATCTGCAGGTGAAGTCTTCCTTTTCCGGCCACAGTTTCCTTTCTTCTGAGGTGTGATGGATCCAGTCTCCCTGTATCATTTATGATCGAATTAACAGTAGCCAAACCGATGTGACATTCTGCAGCAATTTGCCTCTGTGTCACAGAAGAATGCTCTGCTAATGTTATAATTTTAGACCGTTTTCGTGGAGTTGTATCCATTTGTGAAGACGACAGAATGTACAAAGGATTGCAGTATTAAGTCTTCAACACAACTGAAATGCTTATAAGTACAAAACGACAGGCAAAATGTCACATATCATAAACAAATAATGACAGACCTTCAACAATGGAATTACACGTACTACAAATGTCAATTTAAGCGGTATGAGCAGCTGTGAGGCCAACAATGACAGAAAATGTAAAAATATGTCGTGTTCGGATTAATTTGCAGGCTACTGTATGTATGTATGTATGTATGTATGTATGTATGTATGTATGTATGTATGTATGTATGTATGTATGTATGTATTTATTCACACTGCAAATCGGTATATACCCGGTGGCAGTGGTAACTAATTACCAGGCTTCTTCCTAGGGACACAGAGTAACCAGTATGAGATTTAGAGTACACGGAGTATAAAAGAAGTCATGGACACCCGTGTGGAGAAGTGACTGCAAAAGCACAGGTGGGTCCGTAATGTTCATTACAGCTCGACCAAGTTAAGTCTGCGAGCCGAGAGGGGAAGTTGGAGGCTGTTCTGTAGGAAAAGGAGGCGGTAACGAGAGGAGACCAGTACAGTCTCATATGACAGCAAAGTTTTCCTACTGTGCTTCAGTTCATAGAGCGGTAACAATTTAAGACGCTTTGAAATAGACTGTACTTCTACTTCTGCTTGACAGTGAGGTTTGGCGTTCTGATTGGCAAGCGTGGAGAAAGTTGCATGAGGGGGGAGGCTGGGAGACAGCGTAACTGTTGCCTTTATCTGAAGACAAGGACAAAAAATCCGTGCGCTCCGTAGTGTATTTTAAACGATGTGCACACGTTGAAATCTGAGCGTCAAGTGACCAATGTGGCAACTGTGTTTTGCCTCTACATTCCTCTACATTCCATCCCGATATCCCCACTCGCAGACTTGACTTGGGCAAGCTGTACCGTTGTGTGTATTGCTGCTTGGCTGCGGTACGTGTAACAGGCTTCGGCGTAGGGACACCTGATTGAAGGTTACAACTCACGTTAATACTTTAATGGTAGACATTTATTGTCTACACTAGGAATGTACTATATATACTGCATCTGTACATGGTGGAATATATTTTGTGCCGTACTGTGACGGACTGTTTACGTGTTGAGACACGAAGTAACGGCGTGCTCCATCTTGCACTCAACTCGACCAACACAACACTATCATCCGTGCGTTCTGAACTTCATGCGTTTCTGTGCCCAGGACCGAAGCCTGCTAATTATACTCAATAATGACAATTAATAATAAACACAACTAATAAAGAATACAATTAATAATAATACTAATATAAATTAATAGTAATAATAATAATAAATACTACTACTACTACTACTACTACTACTACTACTACTAATAATAATAATAATAATAATAATAATAATAATAATAATAATAATGAGTATCCTAAATTAAATGAAGTACGATCACATAAAATAACAATTAAATAAATCTAACTTTTATCTTAATCCTAAATCCGAACTAATACCCACGCGTATATGTTCATACCCGCACAAGTACCTTTCAGCACTACACTCTTTTCGCTGTCAATTCACTCACTGCACTGGAACTACGACACATTTCACTGATTCTATCCTGATTTCACTAACACTTCAAAAACATTTCGCTGTTCAAATACTTTGCACTGCCACTATAAACTATAAAACTTCAGTGACACAACACACATCTTCATTAATACAACACTTCAAATAACTAAATATCAATTACACCTATAAATAGTGTGTATAATTACTGCCTCTATTTTTAAAGTTCTTAAGGGAATATATACGTGAACGGCCATAAATATTATCAGAAAATGCAGGCTCTAATTTTTTTAATTTTATGAGTAAATGAACTCACAATTGGACAAAAATTACAAGGTATCACAACAAGACCTTTTTTAAAATTTTATCAGATATTTAAGTTCTAACAAGTCTTTTTGTGGTACCTTGTAATTTTTGTCCAATTGTGAGTTCATTTTGTCATAACATTTTAGAAATTTAGAGCCTGCATTTTCTGATAATACTTGTGGTCTTTCACATATATACACCCTTAAGCCTATTTTTAAATATATTTTGGTTATTGGTAAAGCCTTTAGTAAGTCTGCAGGTAAAGCATTCCAGTCCCTGAAAGTACGATTGAAAAAAGAAAACTTTCCAGTGTCCGTCCTCTGTCTTCTTTCTCACAATTTATATGAGTGGTCGTTTCTTGAAGAGTAATTTGGCGGCTGCAACCTATTTTTTATTTCTCTCCAGGCAGGCTCACCTCTGTATGTTTTGAACTTTGTACATAATCGTGAACATTGCGCATAACTCAGACAATAAAAATCTATTCATTAGATATAAAAATAAGTAGTTATTATGATGTTTGAAGTATTATGCATGGTGCAATTGTTAACGAATGCCATTTTTCCGAGCCAATATGGCGAGTGGTGTCAATGAATTTATGGTAACGTAATTGAAGTTTAAGGGGTAATGGTAAAGCTAAGTGCTTATCAAATATTAAAATTTTTGGGTTATTTCACTAGAATACATTAATGAGATGTTGCGCTTCCTTCCCTCCCGAGCTATTACGGTTGCGAAAAATAATTACGCAATTATTTTGAATGCAACTACTCGGAAACAAATTTATAATCAAAATTCCTGTTATAGTAGCATTAGTAGTAGAGGAACGCATCGCCTAGGTTACGAGAATACGTAATACTTTTCACCAAAATACCTGGAAGCTAGATAAACCTCTATACTTACATGCTTTATTTTCCTCTAGGAAGAAGCCCTTCTAAGGATTTTATTACCTTTTGAATTCCATCGCCGAGAACCGGGTACGAACCGACGAACCTCGGAATTACTATCGTATTAACTGTACATGTCATCTTTTTTACAACAGTCTATCGTAAAAATTCAATTGCTGTCTCTGATAATGCAATAAATGATTTAACACAATGTACTGTTTTCTTATTGGACCTTGTTTCTGTCCCTTGAAACATTCATACTCTTATCTTCTGTTTTATGAATATTATATGAAGTCCGTGAAATATAACACCCTTGCGTTACTCCCTAGTTGATGTGCGCTGATGTGTTCCATCTGTCATTGTTTTTATCCCTAGTTTTATTACGATATTTCTATGTAAACTGTAAAATACATTTAGCAAGCATGCTGGTATTCATTTGTGTTGTAACATTCTGTAATAATTTTGTTTTCCGTATATATGAATGCTTTTTCCACATTAAAAATTCAAGGATTTTGCTTGATTATAAAATTACCCACAAATTTATTTTTAAAATGTGAAAGAACGTAGTATTAAATTGGCACGAAATTATAAGACCGTTTCGCTTATGTATCAATGCCCCAATGAAAGCAAACTATCAACTGCAATCTTGTGGACGTAGCTCTCTATAGCGCTGTAGTAAGATGAATGACTTTGATGTATGGGGACCCAAGTTCGAACCTGAGCTAAGCTCCTCTTTTTTTTTCCTGCCTAAGGTATTCCGTGGTTTTCCTAAGGCGTTAAGACAAATGTCGGGATGAGCCATAAAAGAAATGGGCCACGGACCTATATGCCCTTCCCCACATTCCCCCTTTTCTAACAAACGACGTAATGCCCTAGTTTAGAACCTATAAATTGCCTATTTAATTTGTGATGTCACTCATTTATCCGCAATGCGAAAGGACAGGGAACCTTTCAATTTGCAGATTCAGAATTCACGGCGCCTCTCCTAGCGGTCTTCACCTGCCTTGTCATCGAACAACAGACGACAGAGTCTTATCGACTCCTCCTGCATTGCGAAATGACACAGTTCATTTCAATGTGCAGATTTACACCAGCCATTTCTTCCTCGTCCCGTCCCGTGATCACTTTGATCACATTTCCGTCCCCTCGCGTATGTGGTACCTAAGAGGTTACGTCCATTTTCGGTTTTATCCCCTTCAAAATTTTCTAGAACTCCTTCAGTGGAGCAGCGTAACCCGGAGTGAGACCAGTGCTCAACAGGCTTGGAGCTCACATATTTATTTTCTTACAGCCCCGAACCCCCTGCAAGGACGCGTTTTGCGCACTTTTTAAAATTGTCCTCCGAATTCTCCTCTTTCAATTCAATTCAAATCAATTCTTGTGGAAATAATATTGCCGCACCTGATGCGCATTTGTTTAATATTATCTTGTTCCACCTGATGTTCAGATGTTACATATTTTCACTGTTTTCTTAAGAATACAGTTGGCCGTGATATTGTGCGATACCCATGCTAGCAAATATAATTACTATAGCTTAGTTAATAATATAATCTGTTTCTGAAAGTCATAAATTATTTATTAATATATGCGAGAAATAGTCTCATTCAAATATCGTAAGAGTTTCCATCTTGTCGATAATTCACTGAATAAAAATGCCTAGTTGAAATTCAGATGTTAAAGTCTCAAATATGTGTTTAAATTTACTCCTTCGCTAATTACAATTTCTACAGATATTAGCAAATGTTTAGCCATGAATTTCATATATCAAGAGGCCAAGGACATGCATGTATAAAGTAACTTAAATGTCTTATTTAATATAATTACGATATCTTAATTTTATTAACTATTTATTTACCATTCTTGAAGTCCAGTGGTTTCATTTAAACATCAAACGAGTTCCCTTCACTTTGGATAATTCACTCACGCTACACGCTAGCAAATTATCAACAAGATGGGACATCTTGAAAATCAGTTCAGTAAACTAATATGAAACAAAGCTCAAATTATTATTAAATATTGTTTGTGGTATGTTTAACGCTCATTTCCCCTAATTTGTATTTTTCAAAACCTTTATTGTGATAACTCGGTAAGTTTTCAAGATACCGCAGTAAAATTTTGCATTCAACTGTCTTTCATACTTGTAAACAAAATGAGCCAGAATTATTGCTGTAACATTAGTAGTTTATTTTTAATAGTTATTTATGGTACTTGTGAGGTAAGTGCATCTTTATTGCACGAGTGGAAAGATTTAAGCACGAGGCGTCAGCCTCGTGCTTAAATTACACGAGTGCAATAAAGATCACGCTCACAAGTACCATACGTAATTTTATCCATGACCATAACGAAAAATTATGTTTTATAAAAGAAAATATGTTGAAAATAAGTCCTCATGTAATCACATATCATGGAATGGATTTTAGAATAGATACGTGTACTAGGTAGGTTATGATGTAGGAGGCCATGATTAGTGAAGAATAGTATCTAAGGCGTAGGATAAATAACAAATTGTAATTAATTATATAATTTTAATATATATTTTTTCACTTTAAACGTGTATTTTCGTCTTTTTGAAGTTTCAGGGATTATTTAGAAGCGTTCACGAGACTAATGTGATTAAAATAATTTCACATTTTACTTCTGTAAACTTAAGAGGAATATTAAAACTTAATTAATCATCGTATCTGTTTAGCTCAGTTGGCTAACGCGTGTTGTTTTAAAATCCTATAAACCCACTTCGCAGGTTCAAGTTTCCTCGCATCCCAGAAGGTAAATTATTACAACATTTTAAAAAGATGCATATTAGATATGGATGTAATGCACAAATTACGACGTAGCAGATAGAGAAGGAGATAGAGTGTATATTTAAGAAATGGTAATAAAGAAGTAGAGGTAGTGACATCTAGTAACTAATATATTAACTTCTTGAGTAATAGTTGAATGGAAAAGTATACGTGTGTACCCGGGTACTAGGAAAATACTAATGAACTGTGAGATAAAGTTCAAACTGTGAGGTAAAGTCTTTATCTCACTAGTGAAATAAAGTAATGTTGAATAAAAGCCTACTTTACAAACGCAAAAGTATTTAGTAAAGGCATGTTTTTCGTTATGGTTATGGATAAACAATTTTATTTACCTAAAAACATTAAAATTTTAACTTCTCATAAGAAATTAAAAAACATATATATATATACTTCTATTGCAGACGTTTCCAAGATTGTAGTTCATATTGTTCATTTGACATTCAGGAAGAAATAGAAAAAAAAATGTGTAAAAAATATTCACATTTGTGGACATTATCATAAAAACGGAATATCAGTACACAAATAGGCCAATTTTTTGTTATGATAATTGCTCATAATAGTGAAACTTTTAGCATATCTGAAAATAGTATATAATTGCAGAAGCAGTGAATGCTGTGCATGTTAAATTGCAAGGTGAAAGAGTCACTAATTGCTGAGAAAAAAAAAAGACATTGAATTTCCTTAATATTTTAGTGCTCAAACCTGTATATCACCTTTAAAGATTTTTAATGGGTCATTCAGCATTTCCGGGCGGAAACTTTGTTTGTCGAAATTGCAAAAGAAGTAGGGAAAGCAGAAATATTATTGATTTCGAAGAATTCGGCCAAAACCAACGAGAAAGAGTTCCTGTATATTTCTGAAGCAAATTAAAAGAAAAAAATACGAGAAACGGTCCTTCTAGCATACTTAGGCCTATCAGATCAGATTAATGTGATCAAATTGTGCAAATACACTCTCATGACAATAATTGTATTGTAAACATGTTTCTTCCCTTAATGTGTCAAATTGTTCCTTTAATATTCATAAATAAAAGGTTCGTAAATGTCTGGCTTAATTGTTTTGCTTTCTCCAACGCGACAAATTGCACCTTTCACAATATTTATGTTTTGATGTAACACTGTTTGAACAATAAACAAGCTAGTCGGTGACGTTATAATAGCAAAGGCAATTTGTCTTATTGTAGGACTGACACAAAATGCCATATTAGTAACGATTCCGAGCATCATCAAGGACGGTTTATACTGCTCGTGTATGAAACATTGAAAGGGGATTTAAAAAATCTCTACGATTGCGTAAATGTTCCCTTTTTTGGCATTTTTTTTTAGATCTTGCTGTCGTTATTAATACTTATTCATGCAGTCTGCTATAATAATAATAATAATAATAATAATAATAATAATAATAATAATAATAATAATAATAATGTGTTAGAAAAGTTTTAATTAAGGATGATGAAATAAACAAGAAAAGTTTTAATTGGATGATGAAATAAAAAATAAACATAAATAATTTTAAAAGGAACAATTATTGAAAGTACAATTTTCAAATTTGAATGTTTTAGTGCTTGGTGCTTCAGTTAATGTTACATTAGACGTGTGCGTAAAGCAAGTGGAACTCGTTGATATACATGGTGTATTCCTCAACTTATTTAGGATTTCCGAATTGTGCTCATCATTTATTTGGAAATAGGGTTTAAGGAAAAATGTATTGCTATGACCAGTGATCTTTATTAATTCGTGTTCTTGAATGCCAGTGCGAGTCATATTTAAAACTGCTGTGCATCGACTGGAGTGGTTTGTAATCTTTTGTTTTTTGTTTTTTTTTTTTTTTTGACGTCCAGATCAGTGCAGTTTGAAATGTTGGCAAACAAAGAAATGCTAGGGTAGTGATAAAAACAAACAAATGCTAGGGAAGCAAT
This sequence comes from Periplaneta americana, assembly GCF_040183065.1. Taxonomy (NCBI): domain Eukaryota; kingdom Metazoa; phylum Arthropoda; class Insecta; order Blattodea; family Blattidae; genus Periplaneta; species Periplaneta americana. The sequence continues at coordinate 26,351,396 of NC_091132.1, read as the reverse complement.
AAAATTAAACAAATGCTAGGGAAGCGATAAAATTGTGGTATAAGCAGCCATGTTTGGTTGAAAGACGTCCTTTCGTACCGTTTTATTGATCAAAAGTAGTATGACGTAGTAAAAGTGTAAAGGCTCATTCACAATGAAAATTAAACATAACGTAAGCGTTAACTTAAGAATATAAACGTTACGGTAAAATCAAGAAGTCATACCATCATTCACGATGGGAACATAAACATACTTGGTAACCATGGAAACATAACAACGACGCCATTTCTTCATATTGTCGTATACTTCAGCGCTCCACGATTGTGTTCTGTTTGCGCGTAAGCATAAGCATGAAAGTTTGGAGTTTGCAAACATTCATGTTAACGTCTTACGGTAATGTTCATGTCAATGTTTATGTGAATCATTGTGAATGATCTCATTTGGTAGCCTGGGCGCAAACTTCTGTGTTTATGTTCCGGTTATGTTTAATTTCCATTGTGAATGGGCCTTAATACTCACCTTAAATTCACATTCAGACGCTAGATAACCATAGCAGTTGATAACGCGTCGTAAAAATAATTAAAAAAATACGGGTGTATGTTTTTTTTTCATGACTATTACACTCTTACTACGTCATACTACTTTTGACCAATAAAACGGTACGAAAGGACGTATTTCAACCAATCATGGCTGCTTATCGCACAATTTTATCGCGTCCCTAGCATTTGTTTAATTTTATCGCGTCCCTAGCATTTGTTTAATTTTATCGCGTCCCTAGCATTTGTTTCTTTGTTTGCCAACATTTGAAACTGCGCTGGTCTGGACGTCAAAAATATATATAAAATTACAAACCGCTCCAGTCGATGCACAGCAGTTTCAAATATGACTCGCATTGGCATTCAAGAACAAGAAGTAATAAAAATCAGTGATCATACCTATGCATCTTCTGAAATCCGATTTACAAATAAATGAAGAGCACCATTCGGAAATCCTGAATAAGTTGAATACACCATGTAGGCCTAAATCAACGAGTTCCACTTCTATTATGCACACGTCCAATATAACATCAATTGAACCACCAACCACATTCAAATTTGAAAATTGTACATTCAATAATTATTCCTTTTAAAATTATTCATTCGGAAATTCTGAATAAGTTGAATACACCATGTAGGCCTAAATTAACGAGTTCCACTTCTATTACGCACACGTCCAATATTACATCAATTGAACCACCAACCACATTCAAATTTCAAAATTGTACATTCAATAATTATTCCTTTTAAAATTATTCATGTTTATTTTTATGTCATCGTCGTTAATTAAAACTTTTCTAGCATTTGTGTATATTAGTTAGGTTATGTTATAGCTTCTGCTTTGAGAGGATAAAAAGAACTTCTGCTATATGATATTATGGATAGTCACGTATCAGAGATTGTTTAATATTAAGATTTATTGAATAGTAATCATTACAGTGTCTTCTGTATAAAGACACTACTGCCATCTAGCATGCATATAGCGTAATATTTGTAATGTTGAGATGGTACAATAATACATTTGAAGACAGTTGTATTTTCGTAAGTCAATTAATATTTTATTGTATTGGAGTACTTCGCTACTTCTAACCTTTATATAATTTCTTCTAATCGTGTAATAGTCAATTAAATCCCACTCGAGTTTTGATTTTCTCTAGATAAATCTGCTCGTGTTCCACTCGCAGGTTTATCGATAAAATCAAAACGTCTAGTGAGATTACTGTTGATAATCTCGTATTTTGTAATAAATTATATTCTTGCTATAGCTTGCTTTCAATTTCCTTCATACTGAAGCTCTCGCGGACAGTGTATGGCAGGAATTGAATCAACTTATTACTCTAAAATTAGCACATTTCCATTCATCGCTCAATTGTAAACATCTGGATTTCATGTAGCCCATACAACATTTTCGGGAGAAAATCTTAAACAATTCCGAAAACTTAAATGTCTATTAGAATAAAATGATGTCAAATATACAGATATTTTATTACTGTAGTGACAGATCTAATGTAAGAAAATATTTAATCACAAATTCAGCTTTGGATTGGGCAGAAGTTCATCCCGTTGTTCTAACTTTATAATTCAAGGATACGTCAAATGAAATCAACGACTGAATAAAAACTACTGCGCGATATTTTATTATTTATAAAGAGTGTCGGCCGTCAGCATAGCCAATTGCGATGCTATTTTCGTACTCTCTCGTACTCGTTTCCAGGAAACCCTGAGAAATTGAAGTTTGTGAAACATTAATGCTACTGTTTTGAAATGCCGAGGTTCCGTTTATAGCGAGGCCGATCATCTATGAATTTCAGCAGTTGACATATAGAAGCACGATCGAACGGATCAACTTCTTCAATTAATTAGAAAGCCAGCATAGGCGTACAGCCGCATTGCTAGGCCCACAAAATACTCCATCTTCTCTTTCGTCTGTTTTCTAATAATAAATCTGAAGGGGAAACATTTTATAGGATTCTGTAGCAATTCGAAAAAATTGGACAAAGTGTCCAGGCGTATAGTAATAGTAGAAACATTTGTGACTCATATATATGCATGAACTTATACATTTTTCCCACAGTTAAAGATAGACTAACCGTAAAGAATTATGAGCCATCATACATTTCGACGCAATTTATGACTGGACACGGAAAATTTAATTCATATTTTGAACGTTTCAAAATTGACAACCCAAACGGCTCTTCATGTCCCTGTGAACACCCCACACAAACAGTTGACCACCTGTTATTTGAGTGCCCGCTACAAGAACGCAAGAGATACCGGCTAGAAACCCATCTTAGCATGTGCGATAAAACTTTCTCACCACCAATTACAAAAGTTCTTCTGTAGCAATGTTGCTTAAAGGAATTTCACAGATTTATTACAGATGTGTTTAAGACCTTGTAGAAAATAACAGTGGTAAGTAACAGTGTCCTATTTATTCTTCTTGGAGCCAAATTTGTAACTTTTAAAAGTGTGGTTACTATGTTGAAGTGTATGTGTTTGTAACGGATGCTTGATTTGTTATGTATGTGAGTCATAGTTATGGGATGCTTGATGTCGTCGCAATGTCTTAATTACAGTTTGATTGTGTTTCTGTGACTATTGTGTATTAATTTATGATGTATGGTACGGAAAGCTGCATATTTGTGTTATAGAGAACGGCTTTTAAGAAGTGTTACGTATGTGTGTTGTAACTGATTTTTGTATGTCTGAAATTGATGCCTGATGTTTCCTTTGCAATTGCAATATCTAAATTACGGATTGTTTATGTTTTGTTTACATTGTTTAAGCTAATTTAGTTTTTCTTTTCCATTTGTCTTTATGCTTATTTTTTTCGTAAAACAATAGCCCTAATATACATACGTAAAATAGGGCTACCCCCCATTGGAGATACAATAATAATAACTTATAAATTTAACACTATGATTACAAATTTTCTAATTTGTAGAACTGCAAACTCATATCGAAATAGAGCGAGGTTTAGTTAATGTGCTAAATTGAAAGCTAAATGAAGTGGAAAGAATACGAAAAAAGGGAAAAGGGAAGAAACAAAGAAAAAGAAGTGAATGAAAACAGAAGTACACGAAAAGACGAGGAGGAAGGAATTAAATTCAAGTAAAGTAAACGATAAAAAAAGAAAAAAAAGTAATACAAACAACAATAATTATAGAAATTAAGGCAAATAAGAAAAAAATAAAAATGAGAAGGAGAAAGCGAGATAGAGAGGAAGATAGGGAAACAGAAGAAGAGACAGAAAAAGATAGAAAGAGAGAGAGAGAAACAAAATGAAAGTGAAAGAGAAAGAGAGAGAGAGATAGAAAAAGAGAAAGAGAGGAAAAGACAGAGACAGAAAGAGAAAAGGAAAAAATAAAAGAAAGAGAGGGAGGGAAAGAAATAGAGAAAGAGAAAAGAAATATAAAAAGAGAAAGAAAGAGAAAATAGAGGTAAAGAGAGAGAGGGGAATAGATAGAGATAATGTAATAAGTAAATAAATACATAAATAAATAAATTAAAATAAATAAATAAATAAATAAATAAATAAATAAATAAATAAATAAATAAATACAAATCTACCGACATGGAAGTTCATCAGTTTGTGAAAACTGCTAACAGTTAATACATCACATATTCATTATATATGAGGTCTCGCCTATCTCACTGAATATTACACGACTACTATGAAGTAGCCAATGTGTATTATCACCATTTAATTCGAGAGAGATTCGTTCCGGCACCGGAAAAACAAACTGATGTTGAATATGGCCATAAAGTCATTTAAATATGCGCTCCTGCATGTATGACTTACATTGTCTAAAGTGCAGGTAGTAAGGCCGTAAAACATTACAACGAGAGGAGTTCGGCCGGCACCGTGGATCGTGTCCCGGCATAGCTCAGTTGGAAAGAGCACTCAGCGCGTAGAGCTGAGAGTCCCGGGTTCGATTCCCGGTGCCGGAATAAATTTCTCTCGAATTAAATGGTGATAATCCAGTAAATTAAGTTGGAAATATGGGTGCGGTCGCAATTTATCCACGGTCAGTTATAATTTCTAGTGACAAGAAAAACAGTGGTCAGATAAATTAACGAATATAGCTACTGGTGTACTGGTTACATTCATGGAAGTTTCATGACTCTTGTAGTATGGGAAAGATTGGAACGAATATTTGGGATGAAAATGTGGCAGTGAGTCCGAGAACGCTGCTCCACACTCGAATGCGGGCTCTGCATTATTGACTTCGTGACTGGGGATTCCCTGGGGACGAGACAGGTTTAAACTCTGATTAAAATTTTCTTAATGTTTCAGCAAATGACGGTTGATATCTGGTCTGTATTAGAGGTAGTTTGACATCTGAAAGGAATTATTTCACACTCAGTTCAATTTGTACCGTTATTTGCAATTTTAACAGAGTCCATTCAAACCCAAAGACTAATTTCACATGATGCACAATTACATTTGCACAACACACAGGTCTATCGACGTGAAAACGTTTATTTTTCTGAATAACACATTAATTTGGAAACTGTAAACAAAATTGTCAATTGAATTTCACGTTTATTATAATAATGATCTTCTATTAGAAGGAAGGACGGGAGCTTATCGAAAAGTAAAAAAGGAGGATGGTTTTTATGTGGAGGAAAATAAGTGAATTAAAAAAATATATATTTCTTTAAATGCAGTTGATATATGAAAAATATATTATATAGGATGGAAAGGAGCTTATTACATTAACTCACAGTGGTAATAGATCAAGTCAATGCGAACAAGTTGTAACAAATAAGTTTTTTGGTAAGGCCAATAGTTTTGAGAATACGAAATGTAACGTGTTGTATTCTAAACGTATGTGATGAAGACGTTTTTGTTTACATTCTCCTCTCGTAAGTTTTGCGCTGTGGATGATTGGAGTTACACTCATCCCCATTGCAGAGCAATGATCTCTAGGAGCACTGGTACTCTTTGCAGCGTTGCAACACGTTAAATTTCCCATTTTCAAAATTATTGGAATTATAAAAAAATTATTTGACAAAACTTGTTCGCACTGACTTCATCTATTACCTCTGTGAATTAATGTAATTGGTTCCCTTCCACCCTGTATAATTTAATAGGCATTTATGCCCTCGTCAACTTCTACGATGCTATGATTAAAGCTCTGGAGCAAGTCATTCTCAGGAAAGAAGAATGGTTTCAATATGGTGTAAAACCAGTAAGTTACAAAATAATTAAATATGAGTGGAACAGAGAAAAATTCTCTCCGGCACTGGGATTTGAACCCGGGTTTTCAGCTCTACGTGCTGACGCTCTATCCACTAAGCCACACCGGATTCCCACCCCGATGTCGGATTGAATCCTCTCAGTTTAAGTTCCAGCTCTTAGGTTCCGTCTAGTGGCCTACCCTCATGCACTGAATCATATATATGTATGACAGTGGCACAATGTCCATACATGTGCAGAGGTGCGCTCGTTACGAGTGGCTTAGTGGATAGAGCGTCAGCACGTAGAGCTGAAAATCCGGTTCAAATCCCGGCGCCGGAGAGAATTTTTCTCTTTCATTGTATGATGACGCAGAATATCTGCATGGAAATATGATATGTACTTCGGTACATCATAATAATATAAAAAATAATGTTTAAAATAATCTTCAATAAGCGATTACATAAAATTGTATGCGCGACTATGGCCTTTTTAGCTGCCTTGACTCCGTTCTTAAAGCTCTGGAACATAAAGTTTTTAAATAATACTGAACTTTGATTGCAATTTACTGTAACTTTAATTTTTTGCTTTAATCTCATCAAAAATGTATATATCTTAGGAACTATTAACGCTACAAATGTGCTAGTTGGAACACACTTCCTTTAGGTCACAGGAAACTTCTCTCTTCATTAAAAAAAAATTGTTATTTTCTTGCATTTGAAAAATATGCTTCCATGTATCTATAAAAGTATAGTCATTCTTGAAATGTAATTTTTTATTTTAACGTACATTTACTTTTTCCCCGGTGGTGTTCGTTGTTGAGATGTTTCATTGTACTATGAAAATTGTAATTAATTTCTAGATAGACGATTCTTGTTCACAATAACTTGAAAACTAGGAACACCCGAGTTTAACACGTTTCCCAGAAATGAAAACCCAGTGCGTTAGCTTTTGAATTAGGGCAGACTTCATTTTATTCGAAAACGACAAAACATATCAAACTGTTCCTCTTATTTTCTTTCTTCTATCTGTTGAATGTAATTTTCATACATTATTCACTTTCAAATTCTTGAGCCTTGATGTTTGATGAACTAATTTCTTGTCCCCCTCTTTTTTATAGAAGATTGTACACCCACACCTCTTTTTGTAACGGGGTACCACAAATTCCTTCGATCAGAGCAGCCATCCTGTGCTGGTGTTCAAATTGGATTCCATCAGACGAGGCAATGTGCCGTACTGTGTGAATATGTGTGTGTGTGGAAGCCGAGCAGTGAAAAAGAATGGATAATAAATCTAGTCTTCAGCCCAGGCCAACGTATTAAAATAACATCAGTTCGTTAGTTCTTTGACGAGAGCAGACGTTCCATGTAATGCCTTCTGACTTAGTCTACAGAAGCACATGAGATGTGGTTGTCTGAACGGAAGACAGATTTGGCACAAGTTGTCAGCTGATATCTTCTTCGTCTTTCTTTATTTCCTCCAGTCTCCGCCTTCCTTCTTTCCTTCTGGTTCGAAAGTAGGAGGAAGCCATGTAGGTAAAGAGTTGGAGAATAGAAGGAAATCAATTCGTAATCCTCAAAGGGTTTATATCCGATAGTTTGGTTTGATTTGAGCCCATTTGGACCTGATGCTACTATTCTACAGGTCTGCGACGTTCTCTTGGGATCTTCATCCCCTTGTACAGGTCCGGCTAACTTTCTCTTCACGGAGACAAAACATTCGGGACATAGCATGGGTCTATAAGCGATTTGTGCAAGGTGAAAGCTTTTTACTTGAGTTTTATAGGTACTTTTCTGATTATAGAGAGATTATACTTGAGACTTTTACGGATAAATAAGTCTTAATTCTAATAGCTAATTTTAATCCTCCATTAGATCATAAAATATCCAAAGTGGATATAAGTGATATCAGAATGTTATGAGAGTAGAAAGTATACTGTCAAGAAAAATGATAAACGAGTTGCTAGGGAGAGGTGCAGCAAGATCTTGTTTCTGAATAGAATCCGTACGCACGCACCATGTTTTTAATTGATATTTAAGGGAGCATATACCACGTCTGAAAGTCAAAACTGCAATTTTTTTGTATTGAATGGACTACCCTCAAAAGTATGGTGCAAATAATTTTTAAATACAATCCCTATCAAAAGTTTAAGGACACCCCTCCATAAGTGATATTTATACTTACACCTATGTGGAACCCCTTCTGTTTATACAGAGACAAAATATGTGTGAAAAATTAAGTTTTTATTGCAAAACTCAAACTATCCATCTTCCAAACTGTGGATTATACAACAGTTTTCCTGGTATGAAACTTATTGAACAATTATATATTTTGTACGAAATAAATTAATTACTCCAGAATGAGTTAACTTAGGTCAGTGAATTTTGGGATAGAGTTAAGGCTCATTCACAATGAAAATTAAACATAACGTAAGCGTTAACTTAAGAATATAAACGTTACGGTAAAATCAAGAAGTCATACCATCATTCACGATGGGAACATAAACATAACAGCTAACATACTTGGTAACCATGGAAACATAACAACGACGCCATTTTATCATATTCTGTCGTATACTTCAGCGCTTCACGATTGTGTTCTGTTTGCAAAACACGTAAGCATAAGCATGAAAGTACGGAGTTTGCAAACTTTCACGTTAACGTCTTACGGTAATGTTTATGTCAATGTTTATGTGAAGCATTGTGAATGATCCCATTTGGTAGCCTGGGCGCAAACTTCTGTGTTTGTGTTACGGTTATGTTTAATTTTCATTGTGAATGGGCCTTTACACATTTCTCAAAGACTTGTGCAATTATTGCTTTCTATTTTTAAAAATTTGTGACAGTTCGTGCAGTCATTGTAAACCAATATGTTTTTTTTCTCCCTTATTTAGGATAAACTATCATGTTCTCAATTTTCTTGAGTTTGAAATTCGCAACAAATGGGCCCGGGTTTCGCAAACACTCATTAAATCATAACATTGGGAATTGATAACATTGGTCAATCAGGTTATTCCCTCCATTTTTACGTAATCAGCTTTGGTGTTTGCTACAATTGTGGAAAGGTTGAATTTCTTCCTTGAAAAAAAAAAAAAATGAAAATAGGTCGAAATTCAGTAAGTGTGTACGTGAAGTCGCAGATTATTGAGATGTGAAAGAATAACTGGATATAATATCTAACTCCATTGCAAAATTTATTGATTAAGTCAACTCTCCGAAGACAAGTCTGAACCGCCCAAGTGATACCAACATAGCATCACATATGAGGCAACTAGGCCAGGAGATAATGGGGTAGGATGGCCAGTTTCTTTCCCCCTCCAGTGCATACATCGCCGATTAGCCACATATTCCACTAATCAGACTTCAGATGTATACAAACAGCTATTATTCTTCCTCTGATACATATCGTCAAGTGAGATGTACATGTATTATATGTACTTACCAACCAGAATCTCAATCAGAGGTAACGGTAGTCAACCCACTCTGGAGTAATTATTTTTTCCCCATACAAAATATGTAACTTTTCAATACGTGCTATATGTCCTGTCCATCTCAAACGTCTGGATTTAATATTCCTAATTATGTCAGGTGAAGAATTCAATACGTGCAGTTCTGCGTTCTGTAACTTTCTCCATTCTTCTGTAACTTCATCCCTGTTAGCTCCAAATATTTTCCTAAGCACCTTATTCTCAAACACCCTTAAATCCCAAGTGATTACCGAAATTAAATTATACAAATTAGTGTGCAAAAATAAAATAACACTACGATGAAAGAGTAATGGAACGGAGAAAAATTCTCTCCGGCGCAAGGGATTTGAACTAAGGTTTTCAGCTCTACGTGCTGATGCTTTATCCACTAAGCCACACCGGATACCACCCCGGCGTCGGACAGAATTGTCTCAGATTAAGCTCCAACTCTTGGGTTCCCTCTAGTGGCCGCCCTCTGCACTACGTCATAGATGACTATGAACATAGGACCGAAGTCCACACATGTGCTGAGGTGCACTCGTTATGAGTGACTAGTTGGCCGGGATCCGACGGAATAAGCGCCGTCTTAAATCACGAAGTGATTTACGCATATCATATATATTATTTTAATGTACCGGAGTACATATGATATTTCAATGCAGATATTCTGCGTCATCATACGATGAAAGAGTAACGGAACGGAGAAAAATTCCCTCCGGCGCCGGAATTTGAACCCTGGTTTTCAGCTCTACGTGCTGATGCTTTATCCACTAAGCCACACCGGATACCACACCGGCGTCGGACAGAATATATAAAATAACACTAGCATTTGATACGTTTTATTTGTGTACAAAATTATTTGCAATAATAGTCCGAACTTTAATTTTCATTACTTCAAAACTCATTTTTATGATTTCCCTCCCTTTACCTAAACATCATCGATATTCTTTTGGATTGTATTAAATGACAATATTTTGAAGAATAAATTGGTTTCAATGAAATCCTATAGTTTTTATATTGTGGATAGACAAATTATCAAAATAACTTATTTTGCCAAAATTATTCTTGGATTGTAAGCCTATCTCCGGTAAACGAAATGTTAGAGATGCAAATTGAAAACGTCGTCGCATGTTGAGTGTTTCTTTAATTGGGGCGGCTACATGGAGCGGCGCGATCGCAGTCATTACACGATGGGCAAACTGTGTGTTCAGCTAGCGCGTTGCGGTATGTCACTTCTGATGTCTAAAATGCGACTTGACATAGCTGCGGTTAACAACGCTGGTTGCAATACTACGCGGAATGCGAGGCACGCATTTCTCTGATTTGACACACACGCACATTGCGATGAGGGAGACACGCATACATCCAACCTTATCCGGTCCTGAAATCTCAACGAAACGTTTTGTACGCTTCACTTGCGTCGTCCAGGACGAACATCTTCAGCCGGCGTTGGTGGGAAGTGAAATGGACGAACCTGCACATTAACATCGCTTCACTGAGTCTGTAAAGCTGACTAAAAGGGACAGAGAATTTGAATATGCTGCAAATTGAATAGTAGTCTGTATAGCTCAACTGATGAATTTTATTGTTTATGATTATAAATTGAATTAATCTACTTGATATGAATTGTAAAATTTTGTATACCTTAACGAAAGTACGCTTGTAAATTCAATTAATCTGTTTACTTTGTATTGTATATGTTTGTATAGTTTGGCTGATGAACTGTATATGCTTTAAATTGAATAGTAATCTGTATAGCTCTACTGATGAATTGTTTATGTTTGTAATTGAGGACCGTTTTTGCAAAACTTGCTGGCTGCAAAATTCGCAAAATTGAGATTTTTATGGATTCGTTAACATAAGGCAGGCCTCTACATGATGTTCAAAGCTTCTTAGTAAAATTGGGTTATTTCTCTTCATTGTAGTGTGTCAAAGTATGATCGTTTTTTCAAAATTTGCTTCCTCCTATAAATGAGAGATACAGCAAAACTTGCTTACTATAGTGTTTTGTCTCTCCTGTAAAATTTAGTTTTTTTTCAGTTAGCAAGTTTTGCAAAAACGGTCCTCAATTTGATGTAATTTGCATGATATGTATTATCAATTTTTGTATATCTCAACTGATTAAATTCTTTATACTTTTAAATTGAATTAATTTACTTGCTATGTATTATATTGTACAGGCTCAACTGATGAATAATCGTGTGGGTTTGTAAATATCCTGTAAATTGAATAGTAGTCTGTATAGCTCAACTGAGGAATTGTTTATGATTATAAATTGAATTAACCTACTTGAATTGTAAAATTTTGCATAGCTTAACGAAAATATGCCTGTAAATTGAATTAAGCTGCTAACTATGAATTGTACGTATATCTTTGTATAGTTCATGATGAATTGTATATGCTTTAAATTGAATAGCAATCTGTATAGCTCAACTGATGAATTGTTTATGCCTGTAATTTGAAGTAATTTGCATGATATATGTATTATCAATTTTTGTATGTCTCAACTGATTGTATTGCTTATGCTTTTAAATTGACTTAACAACTTTTAACACTATAACACTTTAGAAAACGTATTACGTGTCTTTCACGTGTTAAATTTTATGTTACCCTGTTAACATGTTTCGGCCTGCTCCTGGCCATCATCAGAACTGGTCGTTGCTGATCTTGGCGCGTTTTGATTTGTTTCATGTGGGGGTGTGTTTGTGTAGTGTAATGTGGAGTCAAAGAGAGTGTGTATTCTGAAATTGAGTTGTGTGTTGAGAATTTCATTTGGATGTATTTTTGTGTGTTTATTTATTTCGTATTGTTCTAGTGCAGCGTCTCTCAAATTTTTTTTTTGAAGTGGGGACCACCTTTTTAAGTCAGAACACTTCGGCGGACCACCTTACTCTTGTTCCCTTCGAAAGCAAATTTATAATTTTTGTAGTATATTTTAATATCAATATACTTATATTTTGAAATAGAATTAATTAATTAAAATTAGTTAAATTAAATTAATTTCATATTTCATAGTTGGTACTCACATCAATGAGATGAAATAACCTGCCGATCCTTGCACAGTTGTTCTATATTTGGACGTATGCTGGTAAGCTTAAGTCGATTTCGGTAACATACTTTGTTTTTATTAGAGTTAGTGATGGAAACCCTTACTCACATAGATACGTAGAAGCAAACTGAATTATAGGCTAATCTCTGAAGCACCATTGTACAGTTCACTGTGTTCTCTTTTCACTTGTGATGCGGTTCAGAAATTAACCATACCTTCCGCTTGGAATTTCATTTTAAATCCGGTCTCATTCGAGAGTTCAATTAACTGTTCTCTTTCACTCAATGAAAGTTTGTTAGTTTCAATATCTCAATGAAAGTGATCACGAACCCATGAAAATTCGTCACATTTACTTAGAAAATAAGTTTCAAATTGTGACCTCTGAGTTGTGTTATTAGTGTACGACGTACAGTACGTGACCATTTCAATGTGCAGACTGGGTGTCGGCAAAACTATTAAGAAAGTCATAAATACATGAAAAGGTTCGGTCCTCTGTTATGAATTTGGGTGCTCCCTGGCTGGGTTACAGGGGTGGCGCCACATGTGCAGGGAAAAGATGGCGAGAAACACCACGTTCATAGTGCTTTAAATACCTCTTTTGTTGTTGAGATTAGAGTGGGAAGTCAGTGGACGGGTAGGGTAATAAATTTCATAAAATGTCAGTACTGATGGCCGTGTGCACCATTCTCAGTCATCTAGCCCGTTTATCAGCAATCACGGAAGCATAGTTAATTCTTGACAATGATCAAGTTACAGATGCGGTGCACCAACATTTTCCCTCGATCAACTCAGTACCGCCAGCTGACGGTGCGCTCGCTTGAGAAGAATCATCTGAGCGCTAGGTTACCGCGTATAAAACAGCGAACGAACGCACTCTGTCAAATATCGCTTCGTTTTTGTTTGTCGGACTGTTTCAAACATCCTCACATTTTTCAAATAACAAGTTTCAATAATCATGGAAGAAAAAAAGAAAAGAGCACCAAACTTCTCACAGTTCGAAGTGGGAATTCTTTTAGAACTCTTCAGCAATTCTGCATCCATATTAGAGAATAAAAGTACTGAAAAGCAGGCTACCTGGTTGGATTTAACCTCACAATTCAACATGAATTATACGTATTTACATAATTCCAAATAATTTGTAACGTAATTTATACAGTGGTTATTTCATATTATTGATAATAATTGGGAAAATTTCAGTATACGGAAATCTTTAAATAGGCTACTAAAAAGAGCAGATTTGTATGTGTTTGTCGAATGCTCATCATCTTGCTTACGAAAACACACATTTCAGTGCCAATAACATTTGGGAAAATTTCAGTATACGGATATCTCGCTAACAATTATTTTAAAATAAAAAAAAGAAGCAATTCATCTGTGTATGTCGAATACGCATCATCATGCATACGAAAGGGAAGTTTTTAGTGCCAATTTATTTTGTGTGCACAAGGTTGGAATTTTGGAGTAAGAGGGAAAGGAAAGTATCCTTCTTCTGAAATTTATCCACTTGTTTTGTGTTCACAAGGTTGGAATTTTGGAGTAAGAGGGAAAGGAAGGTAGCCGTGTAATTTCTCTTAATTCAAGCGTAAATAGCCTAATCGTCCAAAACGTCATGTAACTGAGGTCCTAATAGTTTCAAACGGCAAATCTATAGCTAATAAGTGATAATCTCGCATTCTGCAAAATGGTCATTTAGTTTTACTATATTATTACCGGCATAGAATAATTACTTTATTATTATGTTAACAAAATTGGACAGTTAGGCCTAAATAATATTTTGTCCTCAAGTAAAGTCCTGATCTTCCAAAGCAGAAACATATATAAAACATTAGTCTATTTTGAGGGGGAAAAAAAACAACATTTTTATTATTCATCTACAAACTTACTCTTTCTACAATAACAACAATTCTGATATCTCCGCAGTGATTTGCGTGTTCAAGATACATAATTTCATCTTCAATTCCATCAAGTACGTCAAATCGTGCCGCCATTTTGGTTTTCTCGACTTGACCATGTTCAATTCAAGATAATCGGTCCCACACCCGTGATCAAATTTGATCATCATGAACTCGCTTGTTTAACTTTGGTCGAGATCGATACTCCGCAAATTGGCGTTGAAGTTGGTCAAGTGCCGACTTAACCATGGTCAAATTTGAATCTAAAATGGTCCACATGGGCATGAGAGAAAAAGTCAAAGGCGATTGCCATATGTCATTTCCAAACTCTGAGATTTTCAGCTATAGAGTGAAACGCAATTCGTTTCAATTTTATTTTTCCTTCTGTCTTTTTTGAAGGACCACAAGGACAGACCTCGAGGACCACAGTTTGATAACGCTGATCTAGGATAATATGAACAGGATGAAAGTCTACACACAGCCTATATGCATGGAAAGAGCGGTTGAGCGTGTTTCCACGAGAAGTCTGGCGATCGATTTCCTGAAACATCATAATACAGGGACATCACTTTATTTTTACCAACATTTTTAACATTAACCTGGCTATACTCGGAAACACTGTTGCCCCCTTCCATTACAGGAGTTTGATGTTACTAGTGCAATATGTAAACAAATCATTTTACTAGGTATAGGAGGAGAGAAAAGTAGTGTATCCATTTATGTTGTAGGGAAATACAGCATTGCGATTTTCAGTTTGATCATCATTTTTACGAAATTTATCAAAATACAGTAGAGTAGTAAAATTTTTTTTCAAAAACTAAACTTTTCAGGCGGCTATGTTCGTTATGTAATGTCTACTTTATTTAGCATATTAATTATTGATGTTAACATACAATATAGAGAGTGCATTTAAGTTGAGGGGGTCATAAGTAAAGGGCTGTAAGTGCACTTAAGTTACTTTTGAGAAAATGGGGTTTAAATATTTAAGCTTTCGTAAAATCGGTGAAATTTTTATTTAAATTTTAATGTGTGATGCGATTAAAATATCCCTTTGCCACTAAAATTTTAGATACTTTAGCTTACACTGGATGCACTTAACTCATGTTATTACAAACGTCACTAGCATTCCTTTGCTTCTAGCCACCTCAATTCAAAATAAGTTAATCTGAATTTTTAAACAAGTTGCTGAAAATGGTTGCCGTTCATTACAATGCAGGCTTCAATTCTTTCCGCATATTATTGAAAACATTTTGAAACATATTCTCTGAAATTGAATTTATCGTTTCTTGAATATAATTTTGTAGTACGATATTATTAATATAGGTTCTTTCTTCTATAGAAAACGCAATCATATTTCTGAAACACACTATACACTGCAGTGTTTACTTCAGTGCTTGAAGACTTCGAATACAACAGCGGCCGTAAGTTCGTGTGTCTGACGGGAGCAAGGACATTAGTGAGGGGGTGGGAGTGAAGTACATTCAGAAATGCAGGTACAATAAAAATGCAAGTAAAAATAAAATGATGTCCCTGTATATTTAGCGAGAGAGTAAGAGGATCCGTTTCCTCTGGAGAATGTGACAGTGCTGTACAGTGCGTGCCTACACGTCGCTCTGTGTTCATTCGAGTGCGGGCTAAATTAAAAGAACCGTTGTAGCGGCAGCAGTAATCGCCCGGCCTTATGGACTCAATTGACTGCCACTCCAGTTACAAACGTTTTAAAGAGAGAAGAAGCAAGGAAGACGAAAAGGAGGAACACGGGACAGGGGAGATACTGTTACGAAGCCAGCGACCTTAAATGCTTGAGAGGGAAAGGCTGACCGGGACGGGGTGGGGGTGGGGGAAGAAAAGCAATTCTCTTTAATTGTAAGAACCGCAGAAACATTGCGCCAGCTTTAAAGCGTTCGGGACCTGGGATCTCTTCTCGTTTACCACATGGGGGAGAGTGAATGAAGCTCTGGCCTAATTGGAAAAATATATTTTAAGGAATCGCAGCGGCAATGCAGAGGTGGAAGAAGCTGGATTCACGCAGCAGAAACGTCTTACACAATGCAATCTTTGAATGGAGGATTCCAATATCATCACTTAAGTCAATGATGTCTAGGATATACACTTCCACACAAAATACAGGAAAAATACAAATTATGTCATTGAGGGTATGGCGGACGATATTCCGAGACTGATGACTAGTGTCCGGATCTTTATGTACAGTACTTACTGGCTTTGAAGGAACCCGGAGGTTCATTGCCGCCCTCACATAAGCCCGCCATTGGTCCCTATCCTGAGCAAGATTAATCCATTCTCTATCATCATATCCCATTTCCCTCAAATATATTTTAATAATATCTTCCCATCTACGTCTCGGCCTCCCTAAAGGTATTTTTCCCTCCGGCCTCCCAACTAACACTCTATATGCATTTCTGGATTCGCCCATACGTGCTACATGCCGTGCTCATCTCAAACGTCTGGATTTAATGTTCCTAATTATGTCAGGTGAAGAATACAATGCGTGCATTTCTGTGTTGTATAACTTTCTCCATTCTCCTGTAACTTCATCCCTTTTAGCCCCAAATATTTTCCTAAGCACCTTATTCTCAAACACCCTTAATCTCTGTTCCTCTCTCAAAGTGTTTTTATGTACAGTAGTGGCAAAAAAAACCGAACCGACCCTTGTAGCTGACAGAAAAGAATCCTGTGCTGTGTATTGTGTCAAACTGTGGTAATTTCAATATGGATAGTGAAGCCAGAGGTATGTACTGCTATTTAATGTAAAAATACGTAATTATCTTTGCCGAATAGAGGTAGAAATGTAATATTGATTCCAGATGAAAATAAAATTCTCAAAGGTTTTTTGGTCTGTAAGTTTGAGGCACTGCACTGAAAGAAACAAAAGACGGTAAGAACCGAAAAAATGCAATAAATTTCATTGTTACAATTAATTACACAAGATGGATGTGTTTTGTGACTAGCAAAATTTGAATCTGTGACTCTGAAATCAGCTACAAGAGTCGGTCTGGTTTTCTTTACCACACTGTACACACTGCTTTCAGAACATTGGAGGATTGATAGTAGAAGGAAGAAAAATAAAGTGTATAAGATTTGCTGATGATATGGCGTTGTTAGCAGAAGAGGAGATGATACTAAGGAATATGTTACAGGAGCTAAATGACAGCTGTGAGCAGTATGGAATGAGGATAAATGCCAACAAGACAAAGAACACGGTCATAAGAAGCAAAGTAAAGAAGATAAACTTGCGAATTCTAAATGAGGCAGTAGAGCAAGTGGACAGCTTCAAATACTTGGGGTGTACTATAAGCAGTAACATGAGCTACAGCCAGGAAATCAAAAGGAGAATAGCAATTGCCAAGGAAGCTTTTAATAGAAAAAGGAGCATATTCTGCGGACCTCTGGAAAAACAACCGAGGAAAAGATTGGTAAAGTGCTTTATGTGCAGTCTGGTATTTATGGGGCAGAAACATGGACATTACGACGAAATGAAGAGAAACGAATAGATGCAATTGATGCGAATATGGGGAAGAATGGAGGGTGTGAAGTGGACAGACAGAATAAGAAGAGGAGTTGTATTGGAAAGAGTGGATGAAGAAAGAATGATGCTGAAACTGATCAGGAAGAGAAACAAGAAACTGCTAACTGGAAGGAATGGTGAACGGTCTTCGATTCTGGATGAGTTGCTTTTTGTATTCCTTATCCCAGATGACTGTTACCTGTAGAGATACAACTGTCTTCCGCTGTAAAAGTCATTCATCTTTCATTGATTGTTTAAAACTGTGAATGAATGAATGAATGAATGAATGAATGAATGAATGAATGAATGCAAATAAAACAGATTTATGGTGGGTTGCAAGAACGCATTTATTCCTTCGTTAGCCGCTAACGGACCAATAAGTTCGAAAGACGCGTTGCAAGAAACATCTTTAGTGTTATTGGTCCGTTAAAGGATTCACTAGCTTAGAGATCTGATTTCCCTCCAATAATAATATTTATTCCTCTGTTAGACAGCCATCTTAAGTACATTTTGTTTCTTTCCGAGTAGTTACATATTTTGACTCAACATAATGTTACCTGTATGAGATTCAGGCATTCGATATTTTGTATAATAGGCCTATATACACGATATAAAAATAATATTGCATATCAATGGCTAAAAAGTGATACCTTGTATCTGTACATTTACAGGTAAATAAAAAAAACTATTTAGAAATTAGTTTCTCAAAATAGACGAACTTACTCGTATTTACATTTCTGCTTTGTAAGATCTTCTATTCGAGAACAAAATATTAGTACACTGTCCAATTTTGTGAACACAATAATAATGTAGTTAATCTAAATAGTAATAGGCCTAGTGTAGTTAAACTAAATTAACCAATTTTGTAGATACGAGGTATCTCTTTTTAGCCATCGATATACGGCAATTTGATTGCTTATTTATTTACTTATTTATTTATTACTTCTTCGAATAGCGAAGTTATTATTTATTTCTTTATTACAGACTCTAGTTCATCGTCTGACGACGAGGTTATGTGCTATGTAGTCTTTCTTTTTATTTTCTATAAAATCAATGCACTCGTGCGATATTTCTAATTACAAATAGGCATATTTATCTTTCTCACTAAAACTTCTGTTCCTGATTTCTTTCTGATTCGTATTAGTCTAAATTTAATGCAAATTTTGACAACAATAAAAGTAATTTCTCACATCAGTCAAGCAGCCGATGTTCACTTTATATTCACTCACGTATTATTGCGTCACTTGTGAAATCCAAAGATGCTTGGTTAACGATCCAATAACTAGTGGTCCGTTAAATTCCTCGTCTGCAACCCGACAATCCACTAACTATAAAGATCCACTAACTGATGGAGGATACGTAATTTATAGGTCTGTTTTTATGCAACCCAGCATTAGAATTATACAACATTACTGCCATCCCAGTGATCAGCTAAGTATCAGAAAATTGGACACTAATGAAAATTGAAAGAATCGAATAAGCTTAAATGACAGCTTCATGACATGTAGCGGGTTACATACTTTCATTCCGAAATGACGAGAAAGACAGACTTTGTGACGTAAAATCCGGAAGGCTATCATTTGGAATAATGGTGAGCCAAAAAATATGCGGTCCCAAAAATATTTTATGCTTTCAAGTCTTTCACGATTGAGATAGGAGGCTACGAACTAGAAACAGAGGTCACCTTGAAAGTGCATACGAGCACATTCTGTGAATGCTGTTTGAACAGCCCATATGGGTGTCTTCCCCGTAAGAGGTGTTATGTACTTCTTGGACCATCGTCTGGTTATGATCCCAGTTTATCTACTCGGTGTCAGTGCTAACAAAGACATAAAGAATATTACTCCATTTTACGAGTTTTGGCCGCGTTGTAAACTCGGCCGATTCCATTTCTGAGTGCTTTACATCTCTAGGGGAAGCTGACAACTTTGGCATCAGAACGTGTAACTCGGGAGTATAATATTCAATTTTGAATATCCGCCACACTGGCAAGTGAACAGGGATTATATTTATTACAGTTCAAATTATATATAATTGTGTTTTATGTAATGACGATTCTGTCTGTAGAGGTTTCTCAGCGTCGAGTTCCAGCCTATAATTTTTTTCAACACAGACGTCAGAGTTTTTCTTCCCTTTTAGCGGAAATCATACAAGGAATTTCGTCATCATTTAGAATCCATTGTTCTTCATTGGATATGAACCCACGAACCTATGAACTAATAATTTACAATTCATGGTTTCACTTTCAGATAAGTCAGTTCTTGAATACAATAAATAATATTAAAATGTTCAATCTTATGACTTGTTAAATATAAATAATGCATAAACGTTTTCTCCTTTTACGGCATCATCAGATACAATTCGCTTCTACAATATCTAAATTACATAGTGGAATTTTTGTTTTCTGTTACAGTAAACCATCAAATTGGTGTTATAAGAATAAGTAATAATATTTACTGTAATAACGACTCACGAGTTTTATTTATTTTACTTGTTGGAATTTTTTTTATAAATAAGTCTACATTGTATAATTAATTATATTCTATTTAATATCGATATATATAAAACTCATGTTACAATAGTTTCAGTTACATATGTAGCCTATCTTAAATTGTCACAATTTTAAATTCATAATACGCTTGTGCGAGATCGTGCGTATTTGCTTGATTTCCGCACAAAACCAATCCGCGGAAAGCCTAAAATTCCACATTCAGTATTCCCAACCTAACACATATAACAATTTCCCTCTTCTTACCGCTTAAGTGACATATCGATTTTACTGCTTTAGGCTATTAACATATTATTTTTAGAGACGTTCAATATAGTAATAATTATAAATTGGAAACTTACCACTGCAATTTCACCTAAATTGCACTGTCAATTATTGTTTTTAAATATTTGCAAAAATTAAGTAAACTCTAAAACTCCACTAAAGTTACTGCATTCGTGATGCAAGTAACATTAAGGAAGCCGTGGAAAAAATCAACAAGATTCCATAGACTGGGGGGAAAAAAAGATAGACGTATATCACGGCCTGCTGGAGTATAGTAAACACAGAAAACATTTTAAAGCAACAATGTTGAAGATAGATAATTTTGTTTTGCAAATTTGCCGTCATTGAACAGAAACCAAGATGGAGATTTCATTGCAACTAATTAGAAATTTCTCTTTCAGGTATGTAATAAACGATCGTCGCACAAAATAATGTACGATACACGAGCGGTATGTTTTCTTTCAATTCTCAGAAATTAAAAAAAACTCAACTACGTTTCGCTTTTTCAAACTTTTCCTCGAACATGAAAACTTCAACATACCGCTCTTGTAACGCATATTACAATTTCAAACTTTGTGTTTAAATATGTGATATTGTGTTTGTAATATAAGCCCAATGTATTTATGTAAGCTTTGTTGATGTAATTTACATCTTAATTTTATATTTGTCATAATTCACAAAATAAGTCGTAATATTAGACTACTTTAATGTCGTGGTGTCTATGTAGAACGCGTGAGGGTAGCCGAATTAGGAGACGTCCTACCCATCACTGTACCGCTAAAGTTACCTAATTCATATCAGGAGCACTACTTAAATGAATGGTGTGCGGGTAAATAATTTAATAAAAATTCAGTATTGTAAACATAATAGACTATTAATATGTATTAATATTGGCAAATAGTTCTATAAAACAATCCATCACCACCACCACGTGATTCAGCAGGCTGCTTTTTAGATTTATAATGTTAGGCCTATAATAACGGATATTTGAATGTAACTCTAAGAGTATTGTAATATATTAAGAGTATGTTGTTTATTTTTATTTACTTTTCCTGTAAAATCATATAAATTCCTAAACATAAGATTTAAAATCCTAAAAAGATCCTAAAATATATATTGGAAAACCTAATTTTAGTTTCTTAAAAGCTATAAATTCAGCGCTTGGTAATGAGTAGACAGTGGATCCGGGATGACTTAAGGAAAAGTGAAGTTGTTTCGTATCAGAGTATATGGCACGTGCCGCGCCGTCCGTCTTTTGTATACTTGGCGAGTACAGCAGCGTACAAAAGGAAGTAACTCCGATGCGTTCATAGTGATATTGCAACGCAATGTGTGCAATTGTGTTATCCTGCTCAAGTATTTAGTACGCGTTGAATATGTTGTGCTGATCCATTCATAATGGCAAAACGTTAAATTCGCTCAGAGATACGAAATGCAATTAATATATTTTGTGCGAGATCGTGCGTATTTGCTTGCTTTCCGCACAAAACCAATACGCGGTAAGTGTGAAATACCACATTCAGTATTCCCAACGTAACACACATAACAATTTCCCTATTCTTACCGCTTAAGCGTCATATTCATTTTACTGCTTTAGGCTTTTAACATATTATTTTTAAAGACGTTCAATATAGTAATAATTATAAATTGGAAACTTACCACTGCAATTTCACCTAAATTGCACTGTTAATTATTGTTTTTAAATATTTGCAAAAATTAAGTAAACTGCATTTGTAATGCAAGTAACATTAAGGAAGCCGTGAAAAAATCAACAAGATTCCAGACTCATCATAGACTGGGGGAAAAAAAGACAGACATATATCACGGCCTGCTGCAGTATAGTAAACACAGAAAACATTTTATAGGAACAATGTTGATGATAGATAGACTATATTTGTTTTCCAAAGTTGCCGTCATTGAACAGAAACCAAGATGGAGATTTCATTGCAACTAATTAGAAATTCCTCTTTCAGGTATGTAATAAACGATCTTCGCACAAAATAATGTACGATACACGAGCGGTATGTTTGTTTTCATGTTCTCGGAAATTAAAAAAGCTCAACTACGTTTCGCTTTTTCAATCTTTTCCTCGATCATGAAAACGTCAACATACCGCTCTTGTAACGCATATTACTATTATGTATTAACGAAGACAATATCGTGTGTAATGCATGTAAAATTGAAATAAAAACCAGAACAACTCAGGCTATAGAGAAACATTGCAACAGTACATCTCACAGGAAATGCGTTGAAATGAAATGTGAGGAACCATCTACATCATCATCATCATCATCATCATCATCATTTAGTTGTGCGGGTCTAACGACATGTGCAACATGATGCTCAGTACAAATATTCCTCTGAAGAAATTGAGTGATCCCCATTTTAGAGGTTATCTTCAGAAATTACTAGATACAAAAACTGTTTAAGCGATAGGCGAAGACGATTCAGCTTCGGCAACTTACGAGAATATATCGTCGTTTACTGCAACGCTGGTAATTGCATCAATGATGACGAGGATTGAGCTTCCAGGGTATGTACTACAGTACGTTATTTTTATTTTCCTTCTAACTGTACGGAGATACAGTAGCATGTTGACGTCATCTGTTTACGTTTAAAACCTGTTCAGCCAATGGTCTGAATGAAAAAAATGTAACATATAGTAAATGTGCACCTACATTCAACGATAAGTCACCCCGAGGTAAGTTACAGACCTTATATTTTAATACATGTAATGCAAACTCTCATCAGTCACGTCTTGGCCTCCTCAATTTTCAAACCCACTATCGCCACTGATTTGTTGTTATTGTTATTCTTATCATTATTACATCTTCAGAATAAAACAATAACGAAATGCATTGACATGTCTTCCATTGTGAATAATGTTTGAAGTTTTGAAAGGATAAGTTTTCCTGTAACGATCAACTGTTCAGCTTACAGCACATTGTAGGAAATGATACTAGCGTATCGCAAAGTCAGTAATGACCTAATAAATGTTTACTGTTCCTGCTGATGGGACATTACATCCTTTATATTAAATGGTGTGATGTTATCGCTCATCGCATTTCGTTCTTAAGAAACTCTACTCCATATTATTCTCATGAGAATGAGACAATACCACCAAATTAGAAATCTCGGTTCAATTAGCGATCTTGTAGGGAGTTGAATTCCGAGTTCTTATGGAGTTCACTCACTCGACTTTAATTATACGTTAGCGCAGCATAAAAGACCAAACAGAGTAGGGAAAGCCTCCAACTCTCCGCGACGTCAGCTGAGAATGTAACTTTTAAGTAGTTTGGAAGTGTTGGGGAAATCAAATTTGCAAACAAGAACTCAAAATCTGAAAACTTCATCGTAATCAATAGAGGACGAAGATGAACTAAAGAAGTAAAGTTCGATATCTTAGTTTTGAGAAAATTTTGTTCATTAATGTTACAGAGCATTCCAAAAAATGGGTACGCTGCTCCGTCGATTTACTAGAATGCGTTTGAATCTAAAGAAAGCAGAAAACAGTACAACGTGGTCTATTGTGACGAGAATCCAAGCCCCCACATACCGGTAAGGCATCATGTTACAAACACTTTCAAGTCTGAGTTTTTGCTCCAACCAGGATTTGCACCCGAGCACGCTAGTTTCACGGACAAATATGTTAACCATTACTCCACAGTGGTGGACTGCTGTAGTGTTAAACGCATCATTGCGGATATTGAAACGTACTCATATTGAATACAGACATTCCACGAACTTGAAGAGGCTGACTTCGAAGAACGCCTGCGTAATTGTGCACGTGACCTGGCTCATGTTTGTGGAAATTCTAATTATTTCCGAAATTGGTGGTGGTCTGCGGCACGTCATATGGGCATGTCAATGAGCAGAATTGTCCCAACGTGTGTCGCTAGCCGGCGATCGAGGAATGTAATAGAATGATGACGAAATGGAGAAATGATGATGGGAATAGTAGTAGTAGTAGGTTTATTTTGCCTGGCAGAGTTAAGGCCATGAGGCCTTCTCTTCTACTCAACCAGGTTTCAATAATATACATGAAATACAAAATTTGATTACAAAACAACACAAAAGAAAATACCTTAGAAATTGCATAAAATATAGTAGAAAATTACAATAGAAAAGATCAGTTACATAATATAAAATTACAAATAGTCAAGATCGGTTATGTAATATATAAAATAAAGTAGAAAATTACACATAATCAAAATCAGTTACATAACATAAAGGGGAATATACACACTCACTCACACACACACACACACACACACACAAACAAACACACAATTTATAAGACCTAAAATGCCCGAGATAAATACGACGATTAATTCACCTGAGATAAATTATACAGTTAATATGCTAATAGAAGAATACATGTGAGTAACAAGACATAAAATGTTGATTAGCAAATTCGTACTAAATGGCATACAAACACAAATGATTAAGAAATATATCAAGATAATAAAAAAAAAGAAAAGAGAAAAAAGAAAAAGAAGAAGAGAGAGGAGAAAAAATAACAACTTGGTCATTTAAGACTACTTAGAAACTTCCGCAATAGTCTAGTTCTGTTCATTAAAAACATTTCTAAGTAGAGTGTGCTTAAAAGATTTTAGACTCCGACTGCTCCTGCAGTATGGGGAAAAGCGGGAGAACCCAGAGAAAAACTCCAACTGCGACGTTGTCCGTCACAAGTGTCATTATGGATTTTCAATGAAAAATCCCAGACCTGACCGGGACTCGAACCCAGGCCGCCTACGTAGCAGGCTGTAGGTAGGACCACTAAGCCACCGCAGGGATAAGTCTGTGGGTTAGTCGCTGTGCAGTTCTTGTAGAGTTCACTTGTTTTCCTCGTACCTACAAGTCCCTAGTATAATAACTATTGCAAAAATATTGCTACCGTAATGAAACTAATAAAAACATTGTAGTTTATTTTATTTGGAATAGAAGACCAAAAAGAGAATACTGCATTGTGTTAAGTACGAGTGTTTGGATAGCAGATGAGTAGGAAAAATGTGATATAGGCCATGGAGTGCAGGAACGTGACTAATGTTTTTCAACATAGCTATAACTTACGTCAGCATGCAGGTTCCCTCCTTCTCCCTCCTGCCACACTGAATAGGCTTATCCTGAGAAACTGATTCACTTCACATTAGAGATAGGATAAACTGTTATTTTTAAGGAACAGTTTCGACTGTAAATGTTTCATGAACGAAGCTGTTCAAAGAAACAGTTTCATAAGAATGTTTACAACATCAGTGCCAACTGTTCCAACTGTCTCTACTTCTCATCTGCTTCATGAACATGTTTTAAAATCCTTGAACCGTCGTTAAATCAGCTGTTCAGTGCATTATGACGACGAAGTCATTTTTCATAGGTTACTGTTAAAGAGTACAGTAAATGACTACAATTAAAAATGAATCAATTTTAATAAAAATAACGCATATAACTCTAGGAGAGTTTAATAACGACAAGACATTAGCCGATAATATTTTTCGCTGTATATTAATAAAACACTATGTTTGGGCACCATGAACATTCTCCGTCAATGGGCGGCTAATAATAATTAATATCAGATTTATTAGGGAATTTGATTCGTACAATTAAATTCCACGGTCCTACATAGGCTACTGTTGCACAAAGGCCGTCTGGAACATCGATATTATATCTACTTTCGATTGGAAGTCGAACAGGGAAGCTGTTTAGAATTTGTACTGTTTATCTCTTGGAACCATGTGAAACGTTGAGCGTATTCCGAATCTCAGCGCTAAGCAATCTGATGGCATTACGGTGTTCCGAATTTCAACGATGACGTCACTGATGCTCCTCCGGTGTCCCACCGGTTCCATCGGCTTGCAGAGGTGGTGGCAGTCTCCATCAGCCGCCTTCATTGAATCTGATTGGTTCTTGTATAGGGCGGGGATTAGCAAACTAACGACATCGTGCACTGTTGTGTCATGGCGGTGTGTTCTGCTGTATTGTTTGTAATGAGCACAACGTAAAAACAATATGTTAATGGCTTATGAGCGTACATGTCAACGGACCAGTTATTACTACCGCTTCAATAAATAAATTATTTATACTCTCTTTTCTTTGAACGAGATAACAGTACGGAAATTTCGGAAAATCTTGCTAGCGTAGCACAGACAACAACTTGTACAGCCGCCATGATAGCCATCGAACCTTCCAACAGTTTTCTTCCTACTTCGCTGCAGCGTGGCGTCATTGTTGTCCACCGGTCCGGTGAGATTCGGAATACGCTGATTGAAGTGATCACTGGATCAGTGTAACACTCTTTGGAACAGTTGGAACAGGTTATTTCACGAAACTATTTCGATATGACACAATTTGAATTGTGAAACAGTTAAAAAAAAACTATTTCAGCTCTTTTACCCATCTCTACTCCACACCACCTGTAGTCAAATGTTCACGCATAACGCGGCCAAGCTATCTGAACAAACAGTAAGTTGTTAGCATCCAATGACGGATCTGCGACAGTGTTAACGAAAATCTATGCGTCTCATTCTAGTCACCTTACAAAAATAACGTCATACAAGGTTAAAAATCAATGCATTAGCAATTCTACAGAAGGTCGGCTTCATGACTACGAAATTTTATGTACTGCATGAATTTGAGTGAAGTTTGATTGAAATGTAAGAATTTATCATCCGAGATCAAACGGATTATCCATCTTGGAGATTGTACCTTATTCACGTGAGACACGCCGACCGATTGTGCTTGTCATATTACCGCATCAATATTCTGTTTCGCCTGTCAAAAGATAATACTATCTGATACACGCGGGACTGGAATCTGTGAAGTCACGCCAGTGAATCAAAATGATAGCGTATCAATCACGCGACAACACAATTAGTCGGGGCAACGACGGTCCAGACTTGCGCAGAGGGTACTTCATAGAAATGACAGGCAATCTGTATTGTGCAGTCCATATTTAATAGTTATTGTCTGTTGCCAAGTTTTGGATTCTCACTGCGATTACATTATAAAAACCTGACAGGGATTTGTGATATCCCACGGGTTGCGTGAAACGTTTTCATTCTTCGTACGTAATTTTAATGCTAGATAAGGATGGATTTAAGTACAGTGAAACCTGTTCAAGACGGAAGTGACATGGTCCTAATTTTTTTTCCATTGTGGGCAGGTTTCCGTATTATTCAGGTGTGACATTAAAATGGAATATTTTGTCATTCATATACATGAAAAACAAAATGGCATGCCGCAAACTGCAAGAAGTACAAAATATTCCAGTTAACACTCATCACATTAAATCAGCTTTGTGTCGCTTATTACGTTGGTGAATCATCTTGATTAAAATCTCATTTTCTGTATAAATATTATCGTAACTCACTCATTAGTCATTAAACATTACTAAAGTTTACTAATCTCATTCTATTTAATATCTAACACTATACTCTAATACTGTACTGCATATCACTGCACATTATTAATTAATTGGACTAGGAGCCATCTATTAGAAGCCTTGAATTATGGTTTATTTAATTTATTTCCCAGTTCAATAGCTTGCTTTGCAGAATAGATCCAGAAATTGGCTTGTTCTTTGAAAGCTCATGAAGAACCCACTCCCACAACAGTTCATTTATTTTCACATAAACAGTTGCTTTCTGGTTCCTTTTATGTCATCAATATTGGCCGCACGCCACTCATTCATTATGATCTTTATTTTTTAAAGTGTCACACCTGAGTTTTCCACAACTGTACATCAGTATTATTTCACTTAGACTTTGTTTCTAATTTTCCTTTGTCTCGATAACTTTTACTTCATCACTTAATGTTAATGCCACATTTTATGCAACTTTTTTTTTTTTTTACCTGGAAATCACTACACTTGCGCTCTGTTTAGCTACGACAGTAGGGTATACGGGTGTGAAGCATTGAAAATCTTTGAAGGGACTCGTCTGCCTAGTCAACAGGGTAATAAAATTTATTACCGACAGGCTAGCACACCCTCGAACCCTCTAGAATTTTGCAAAGAAAACTTGTTTTTATCTTAGTGACCTACATATTTCGTATATTCCTTGAAATTAATTACAAAATATAGTATGTCCAAAATATTGTTTCCGTTTTGGACAGTAGCAGACAGTTTCCGCTTCCGTTTCCGCGTTGGACAGTTTCCGTTTCATTCAGGAGAAATTACACATAATACATACAAATTTCGCCGGGACCAATAAATTGTTCCGAAATAGACAGGATTCCGGATTATTCAGGTTCCGATTTGAGCAGGTTTCACTGTATTACATAAATGCTTGAACAGGAAGAATGAGTAGCTACAAGTAATAGATGAATGAATGAATGAATGAATTAATTAATTAATTAAATTCGGTTCCTCTGTACTGTCCGATCGAGCTGTTATGTCACAGAGTCGGCGAAATGGAGGAAGTCACGTGACAATCTTATTTTACGAGGCCATTTTCTTTAATTTATTCAAAACAATTGCATAATATTACGTAGACTTCAAATTCCGAACAGCCAATATTTTCAGGAAGGAGTCTAACAACCTAAATTTAGTACTTGAAGTAATGTTATGCCAGCAACAGCAACTAACGTCAGGTGATGAAATTTTCGTAAGTTTCAACTCATTACAGCCTCGAGCATGTATGTTGCGTGAGTGAATGTGAATATGACATCGACAAACTATTTTATTTCATCATCATTAAAATCACCTTAGTAACGCCAGTACTTTTTGTGCCTACTGTGATCTTATCTTTCTACCTGTATTTTTTTTCTCTCCTCGTTTAGCATTTTTGAATTTGTGTTTTTTGTTTTTATATTTGCAATTTTATTTATATTTCTTATTTACTTCTTCTCTCTGTATTCATTCTTTGTACATGTCTATTTGCATTCGAGTAGTATGATAGAGAAGTCCTGATGACCTAAACTCCACCAGATTAAATAAATAAATAAATAAATACATAAATAAGAAACGAATACAAATAAATAAATAATTAAATAACAAACAAATAAATGAATAAAAAACAAATAGAAAACAAAGTAAATAAGTAAAAATAAATAAGCAAATAGAAGTAAATAAATAAATAAAAAATAAAATAAGTAAATAAATGGATAGATAAACAACAAAACTAATAAATAAATAAATTAAGAAACAAATAAAAATAAGTAAATAATTAAATAATAAACAAATAAATAAATAACAAATAAGTAAAAAATAAACAAACAAATAAAAAACAAACCAAATAAAAAACAAAGTAAATAAGTAAAAATAAATAAATAAGTAGAAATAAATCAATACAAATAAAAAATAAATATAAATAAAAATATTTTTACAAAAAATAGAAATAAATAAATGAAAATAAAGAAATAAAGGAATAAAAATAAGGAATTAATAAACAAAAATATATAAATAAATTAATAAATAAATAAAAATAAGTAAATAAATGGATAGATAAACAACAAAAATAAGTAAATAAATAAGTAAACGAATAATATTATCACCAGTTTACACGGTTATGAATTTCTATTAGAAAAATTGATTTACAATAATTAATTATTTGGGGGTGGATGTAAGAGGTCGTAGAAAATAGTGGAGAGAAAAACGAAACTGTTACAGTGCAAAATAGTGATAAGAATTATAGGGAAAATATTATGAGACTAGTTAAAAATTTAAGAAATAAGAAGAGAAATGAATAACCAATATAGTAAAATAAATACTAGATGACAACGAATAATAGAACTGGAAAATAAAATATTACTTAGGAGAGAAATAGTAGATACGTGATTGGTATAAAACTGTAACTAGACATAACTATTTTAAAAGGCAGGAGGGAAAGCATGAATTTGACGTTTGGGTAAGAAAGGGGAATAAAATAGTAGGTACGAAATTTAGGATAATAGTGCGTCCGACAGAAAGAGTTTATGAAATAAACGTAATTGTGGCACCGTATGCAAAATTGTGAGGTCCACATTGCATTACATGCAATTGCTGACATAACATACACATATAGTTTCAGTAAGTAATTGTATAGCTATGCTAGTTTTTCCCAGGTTGTTCGGTGTGACAGTTTTTGCAATTTACATACAGGTATGTCTGAAAATATATGGCGACAATATTTTGAAGTTCATACGTTATTTTCTAGTCAATTTATTATAGGTCGATGTTTTTCAATTCCACAGTGATTCATTCAATGCCACTGCGGACAAAATTAAACAATGAAAAGTAGACTTGAATTTAATACACAATTTAGCACAAGTTTATTTCTATTTTATTTGGTCACACGCCAAAATTTGCTGGTTTCGAAAATTTCAGCTAGCAACACAGAACTGTTACCACAACTAGAATGACTCAATGAACTCTCCTGTGTTTCGCTACACGCAAAACAGCAAGTTAATTGTCAAACGGCTTGTACAGTCGTTTTAGGTTTGGGTTGCTGCCAGACGTGACCACATACAGCACTAGAACCTGCGGTGACATTCTTCCGTTATGAATGTGTGCATTCGTGTTTCTCCCTTTAATAAATACGTGTTCAGCTAGATTAGTTTTTATGTCTTTAAACATTTTATCTGGACGAAAAATTCGGTTGGTGAAGACAGCACTTTCTTAGTTTTCTATCATGTTACCGATCTAAGAATCGTATTTGTATTAATTTTCGGATTTGTATCCTAGAAATAGCTAGGATTAAAATAATTTCGCTAAAAACACCATTGAGGCCGTGTCTCAAAGCTATATTTTCAGCTGAAGTGAACTAGATTGTTGACTAAATAGCCGGATGTGACGTCAGAAGTCATGATCCAAAGCTACATAGTGCATAACAATCAAGTCAGTAGTAGCTAGTAAACGAAAATGCTTTCTTGATTGTTGACTTGTTCACTAAACATCAGCAATTGGGGTTAAGAAATCTGAAATTGCTTTGGAAGTGAAATAATGTAAATGTAATGTAGAATAACATGATAACTTTGAACACTGACATTGTTAGTACCTTCTGTACAATGTTTTAAACATTACTGTAATGTATCAAGTCCTTATCTTTTCCGCATAACTCGTAATGAAACTGCATTAGGACACTACCTTCTTAATTCAGTGCTGCACCGTGATGTCATGGTTTTTAGAAAAATAATCTATGAAGAAGGCCATGTTTCAAGCATACATGTCCAAAGCTCCCTAGTGTGTAGTTTACAAGTCACCTAGTTGCTAGTCACTAGTGCGTAGTATAGATTTGAGCTTTGAGACACGGCCTTAGTACACATGTAACACTAAGTGAGCGAGCACCATGAAATGGATTAGGTTTAATAGGCCTATGGGAATAAATAAATAAATAAATAAATAAATAAATAAATAAATAAATAAATAAATAAATAAATAAGTATGTAAGTAAATAAATAATAAATAAACACTCACCAGGATAATGATATCTTTGAACAAGAATTTTATCCAGAATTTCAGTGATATCCAAGGAGAAGTCGCTTGTAGCTACACGTAAACAGTCCTGCAGATGTGAATTAGTTAATCGTGATCTTGCACTAAAATAGCCCCATGCTACAGATTCCCCGGACCGTCTTCGAACTTCCCCTATAACCTACAGAATCCTTTTATATTTCCGGTACCTCGAGCTATCATGAGTCCCAGTGGTGAATCCACTAAACATAGCACTATCAACAGCAACTAACGACCACATACCACGGGGTCTATGGCGGCGGCCAGCAGCAGATACTATATCGGAGCAAGCCCAAAGTATGGGAAAGAATAGATGATGATGAAAGAAAAACAGTGTAATTATCAAAGACCGGAACTTTGGCAGAGTGCCTTTTTAAATGTGTTAAATCTATCTTCATTTTGAAAGTAAATCTGTACGAATTATACCTTTGTGATTGAAATGTCACAGTTTTAAGGCTCCCCCAAACAGACGCGATACGGAATGCGTTACGATTTTCCGATAAATGTTTTCATTGCGTTCAATGATTGTGTTCACACACACGCGATTATCGCAATATGCGTTATAATCGCAGCAAGTAGAACGCGACGATTTTGCGTTCTATTCTCCCGGAGATGTAGATCGCGAGAACGCCACGCGTTTATTTTGATGCTGGGTTGAAGTGTGTCATTTATGGATCCATCTTCAAAGGAAGAGGAACTTCTCTTTCTTGGATGAGAATCGTCGCAGGCAAAGCAGGTGCAGGTAAGTCCATGGTAGTCATGTATGGTTAAGATAAACAATATAAAAATGTATAAAGTGATGATTTAGCTTTTCTTTGCCAAGAACGTGAAATAAATAACAAGTACGCCTACCCGATTATAAACTTTATTTTTTTTTAATTTTCTCTTTTTGTTGCAGGAGGTTGTGGATTCACGAGTTAAATGCCACAAGGGAAGAAAAAGATTAATTTTA
Source organism: Periplaneta americana (assembly GCF_040183065.1). Lineage (NCBI taxonomy): Eukaryota > Metazoa > Arthropoda > Insecta > Blattodea > Blattidae > Periplaneta > Periplaneta americana. Next base: position 26,318,613 of record NC_091132.1, on the reverse strand, counting down.
TACCTTAGTTCAACAACTAACCTTAGCACTCTGCTAACCTTGAAGAGCCTACTAGTAAAGAATTTCAATGTTTAGAGTACCCATAAAATAACGAATTTTAATGTGAAGTAAATTCATTAGTAATTTATTCTAAACATACCTACGTCTAAAGATTTACTTACATAAGTGTATCTAGAGTGTGGTAAGATATTGAAAGTAATAAAACTCCGAGAAACAAATTACATAACTTTTTGTTTCCACATACCGGTACTTTATTAATTTTATATTTCTGCACAAATATTTATAATATTGTACAAGCATTTTGCAATTTGCACAAATAAATGTTTTTTCATTTGTGAATTTTTGCGACAATTATTTATTTTCTAGCGTAAACCCCGCGTAAGTCTACAAGCCAGTATGACATCAAATTATAAATAAATAATTGCACTTATTGTTTACATCTAACTTTGTAGCTATCTCCTTCCATTTCTTCTCCTTTTCCATGCCAAGGATTTTCCTTTACGAACTCGATAAAAAATTCCACGTTCGTTTACAAGTAATCCGAAATCGCAATCTGTGAGCACAAGTGATATACACCTGCTGAAGGTAACTGGTCTTTGCGCTGTGGCTGGAAAACTAAAATCCGCATATGTGGTCACCCATTGCGATACTCTGATTGGCTGGGGACGTTAGAATATCGTATATCGCGGACGCGCCAGTTTGAGCACCTCTTCGCGATAGTGCGATATTGCGTTATCGCGAAATCGTAACGCTATCGTAACGCATTCCGTATCGCGTCTGTTTGGGGAGGCCTTTATGTTGCCCTTTTCTGCCTTTTTTAATATAAATGCCTAATTTACAAAATAAATACTTTTTTGCCTTTATTTGATTATTTATATATTATTTATTAATTTGTTATTAAAAATTGCCTGCATGTATATTTTAATTTACTTCTATAACCGCTACAATGAAAGTGGCTTCACCGAATGTATATTATTGTCTTTCAGTCAGTTCATATTCTCTTTGTAACAATGAGTGCTGCCGTGCAAAAATGTATAACAGTAAGCGTTTTAATTATCGCTTGTGTTTATTTGACAAGGCAACAATGAGTGCGGGTCTAACGTTATTTTTAACGGTTATTTTTCTTCCCTTGTTTTCATTGCGAAGTTGCTGTAGCTATACTCGCGACGCTGTTATTCCCGGCGTGACTCCTCCTCTTTGCTTACGTCTCAGGAAGTGAAGGCTCTATAAAGTCTAGGTAGTTTGTATCGTTCGCCATTTTTGTTCTTTCGTTGCCGAGCTACCATACGAGGAATCTATTTGCCGCACCGTTAAACATTATCATGTCGTAGCTCCTATGATAATAAATCAAACGCACTGTAATTCAGCAAATAATTGAGCGGCAAATAACGTCTTCGTGTGCTTTCTGCGAACGCCCCAACGAAAGAGGCAAAATGGCGGGCGATTATATTAAGTATTTATCGAGCCTTAAGAAATGAATAACGTCTTCATCAGCGAATCACAAGACGCACACGTTTTAATGTAGCCGACCTCCAACGCGATTGGCTGCCGGAAATTAGAGCGACGGGACTATAGCTAAATATTTCATATCGCAGCTTATCAGTACAACCAAACAAAAAAGTTTACTTTTTCAAGGCTACTGGAAAGAAGATTTCTTTGCATCCAACAGTAATTGCAACATTGAGTCGAAAATCTCAATTTGCATTCGCTTATGTAAAGCTTTTCTTGCTGCCGAAATCGCTTTGTGGAAAATGCAAGGTTGTGTATCTAGCGTAAGGTTTTTGTAATTGCCTTTTATTGCGTATTTTAGCTATTTATAATGCCTTTTTGCCTGCCTATTTTAGCTATTTATGATCCTTTTTGCCTGCCTATTTTAATGATTCATAATGCCTAAAGTTCCGGTCTCTGGTAATTATTATACTTCCAAGGACCACCAACGTCAAAGATTAGGAAGCAATTCTGCTTCAATTGGTTGAGGGAAAATCTCGAAAAAACCATCAAATTGTTGGGTATTTATTTCTACTCTTTATTAGATTTATTTTCATTTTAAAATATCTTTCTATGAGCATCTTTACTCTTGTAATCAACGAATGTCCTTATTTATGATAAGAGGAAGCTCAGATGTTTCAGAATACATCACACACAGCATCCTCTTATCACACCTCACAGGATATTTTTCAGCCGGAACTGCCGTCCCTCTGGTGGAATACCATGAGCCAACGGAGCTTTGACTGGTGATGTGACCACAACGCACACGTCCATGATGTCTATTCACCGATTTAAATATTTTGAACATGTGCATATTTCATGTTATCCATCTCTCAGTTGAATTTTACATTTTATACAATAGAAGTGGAATTTCAAATGTAATTTTGTAACGCTCCTGTGGTTAGCATTCTTCCATAATTGATTTATTCGATTATACACCAGTGCTGAATATTCCGCATGATATTAATATTCAGATCGTAACCAACTTGTGAATTAATTCTTCACAATTATTTCCATGTTTGATGAATACGAATATAAAAATCAATTCAACTTACGTTCATTGTGGAGCTAACGTCTTAAGACTACAGAAATAATGTAATTATTATCAAATACATTCCAAGTCGGTTACTTCAATTGGTAACTATACTCTATTTAGCGGTTTGCTGTAGCCTGCGTCATGAAAGCAGGCGTAGGGGAGAGTTGGGTAGTGGTAGTATCGGACATCGGGTAATATTGGATAGTGCGTTTCTTTCATCTAGTACCAGATGGTAATACCTGAATGACAAGGTTAAGTTTCTGTATGCGACATCACAGAAACGTAACCATGTCATTCAGGTACTATCATCTGGTGGTAGATGAAAGAAACTCACTGTCCGATATTACCCGATTTCCGATACTACCCAACTTTCCCCTAGGTTTAAACGTAGAATACGTCTTGTGGTTAGAGGTTGAGAAATGAAACGGCGGTTGAGAGAAGTCTATATAGAAAATGACATTTTGTACACAAATAGATTTTCCTATTTTCCTGAAAATGGTTTTTAAATATTCTACTCTACATCTTGGCAAAGTTTCAAGGGTATAAGATGACTGAAAACACTCATATTGACGTCATGGTTAAAGGTCCGCGTCCGCGTTCTTGTAGCGTAAATTTTGAAGCCATTTTTCTCCGCTGTAATATTCTGTGTATTTTTCTTCATCCATAGGCCTATTATTAATACTTCTACAATTCTCTACGTAAGAAGATACATTTTTTAATGGATATTTCCTATATCATGCTTAACAATTTTGCGCATTAAGGGTACCAGATAGCGATTGTGACAGTATGTTCGTGTTTAAATATGAATGTATAAAATATTTTTACACTTGGGTCTATCAAACACAGACTAATGTCCTTTGCACCGTTAGTGAGTTGTGAGCTAACTACAGAAACAAATTATATTTCATTTATTTATTATATTTATATCTATTTTAACCAAAGGTCCCGTGTTCGATACCCGGCCCCGGAACAATTTTTCCCTCGAAATTATTCAAATCAACTTTACAGGGAGTTATACCTGAAAGCTTGATTTGCGCAATCTCCGTGTTCCTTAAAAGCCCTAAGTAAGTATAGTGTAAACTCTCTTGGACTGCTCCCCAAATATAGTTGACTTTTTAGTTCATTCTATACTACTGTAGGAGGCCGTGCCCTTATGGAATTTCAGGCTTTTCATATTCATATACTGTATCAGTTTTTGCATAAGGAAGCTATTATGTTCCAACGTATAGGCTACCAGAAAGCCTAAAATCCCTCTGTATCAGTGAAGATATTTTCTTATCTAGAACTAGTACTGCAGTTAAAGCGAAGTAGTGTAGTTAGTGATATTGTCTGTATACAGATTACAAATGCCAGAATTGCACTGAGATCTATAAAGAGAATTAACGTGGCTTGGAACTCCCTGGAGCGTTTCTTTCAAGTCTGTAGTTTCGCTATCTCCTTGTAAGTCTGCGTACTGCACCAATTACCCCCTATGGGGCGAGGGAGGGAGTTACACAACGGATCAATCAACCTGGATTTTCTCGATTATGAAACAGATGTGTGGAACCGTTCCATTGGAAGAAACGAGTACACGAGGGACCCGAGATCTTGGCAGCGGGGCGGGAGATAGTCGTATATACACACACACAGAGAGAGAAAGGTTTTGTAATCTCATTTCCCCGGGGGGACGGCTGCAAGCCCGGACTGACTGATAAACTACCGTGCTGCTATTACTGGGGCCGGACCTAGCGTCCATTGGAGCGCGTTACAAGTTGACTGCGCAGTGTCAATCAGGATCCTCGCACGCTCCCGCTTTCTTGTCTTGCGATTCAATTACGTTGGCCTCAAGCAATCTTTTATCCCGCGCATTCAGGCGCTATAGTTCGAGGAAACCGTGCATGCCAATGGATCCCGTCTGCAGATTTAGACGCTCGGCAACTCTTATCTTCACTTTCTGGCACTGCTCCCTTGCAAGTTGTTTTGTTTCATGTTGTTCTAATAACAACTTTCACGATAAACGAGGAAATAGTAATATGCGTTACAAGAGCGGTATGTTGACGTTTTCATGGTCGAGGCAAAGATTGAAAAAGCTCAACTACGTTTCGCTTTTTTAATTTCCGAGAACATGAAAACAAACATACCGCTCGTGTATCGTACATTATTTTGTGCGAAGATCGTTTATTACATACCTGAAAGACGAATTTCTCATTAGTTGCAATGAAATCACCATCTTGGTTTCTATTTAATGACGGCAACTTCGGAACACCAAAATATCTTTCTTCGACATTGTTGCTATAAAATGTTTTCTGTGTTTACTATACTCCAGCATGCCGTGATATACGCCTATTTTTTTTTCCCCAGTCTATAAATGCGAACTTAAAACAAACGGTAAGGTTATGTAATGATATATTTTTCATTTTAATATTTTAACAATATTATTTATATAACATATTGCAGTAATAACATCGGCATCTGGAATCTTGTTGATTTTTTCACGGTTTCCTTAATGTTACTTGTATCAGGAATGCAATAAGTTTCGTGAAGTAGTAGACTTTACTTTATTTATGGAAATATTTAAAAACAATTGCAATTTAGGTGAAATTGCAGTGGTAAGTTTCCAATTTATAATTATTACTATGTTAAACGTCTCTAAAAATTATACGTTAAAAGCCTAAAGCAGTAAAATGAATGTGGCGCTTAAACGGTAAGAAGAGGGAAATTGTTATGTGTGTTACGTTGGGAATACTGAATGTGGTATTTCACACTTACCGCGTATTGGTTCTGTGCGGAAAACAAGCAAATACGCACGATCTCGCACAAAATATTATTCCAACAGAATACTTCAGGATGGATTGAAACTATAGCGACAAAAATTACGTTTTTCATTTTTAATGCAATTATATTCCACTGGTGGCTTGTGCAGCAAATGCTGCTGCAAACTAAGTTCGTTAGACGTTCAAATAAAAATTTTCCAGATTTATTTTCAATGAAGAATACTTGTCTTTTTTATAGTTATTTGCTTTCATAATAATGAAACATACTCCTTCTGAGTGGGTTTTTTTAGGCCAAATACTTTTTCTTGAACCTATCCAACTTCAGTTTTTGAGTTTCAACGCGAAAACGCAAGTATCAATGTCAGGACGATAGCAGTAGCTATTTCAGGTCATTGTGGATTGTAGGCAAAAGTTAAAAAAATGTCAGGTTTGCTAAGCTTTCGAACAATAGCAATTTCGTATAGCTGCTGCATGTAGAACTTGAAATGTAGAGCGTAAAATCATTTTGTGCGAGATCGTGCGTATTTGCTTGCTATCCGCACAAAACCAATACGCGGTAAGTGTGAAATACCACATTCAGTATTACAAACCTAACACACATAACAATTTCCCTCTTCTTACCGCTTAAGTGACATATTGATTTTACTGCTTTAGGCTTTTAACATATTATTTTTAGAGACGTTCAATATAGTAATAATTATAAATTGGAAACTTACCACTGCAATTTCACCTAAATTGCACTGTTAATTATTGTTTTTAAATATTTGCAAAAATTAAGTATACTCTACAACTCCACTAAAGTTACTGCATTCGTGATGCAAGTAACATTAACGAATCCGTGAAAAAATCAACAAATCAACTTGCCGATGTTATTACTGCAATATGTTATATAAATAATATTGTTAAAATATTAAAATGAAAAATAAATCATTACATAACCTTACCGCTTGTTTTAAGTTCGCATTTATAGACTGGGGGGGGGGAAGACAGACGTATATCACGGCCTGCTGGAGTATAGTAAACACAGAACACATTTTAAAGCAATAATGTTGAAGATAGACATTTTAGTTTTTAAAAGTTGCCGTCATTGAACAGAAACCAAGATGGAGATTTCATTGCAACTAATTAGAAATTCCTCTTTCAGGTATGTAACAAACGATTTTCGCACAAAATAATGTACGATACACGATCGGTATGTTTTCTTTCAATTCTCGGAAATTAAAAAAGCTCAACTACGTTTCGCTTTTTCAAACTTTTCCTCGAACATGAAAACTTCAACATACTGCTCTTGTAACGCATATTACTATTCTCGCTTTTAATAAAATTATATTCCATTTTTGCCATTTTGAGATTCTTAACCCTTCGCTGGTAACATGAGTAATACTGCATTCGGTTGTAACACGGGTTACGTGCCATCTCAGGCATTTAACATGCAGACAAACAAAAACAATTCAAGTTGAGTATCTCAAAATAAAAATCGACAAACATTTACTTTGGACGTATAATGTGTCTTTCACATGTTAAATTTTATTACCTGTTAACGTGTTTCTGCCTGCTATCGGCCATCTTCAGAACTGGCTGATGCTGGTCTTGCCGCCTTTGGTTTTGTTTCCTGTGGGGGTGTGTTTGTGTAGTGTAATGTGGAGTCAAAGAGTGTGTGTTCTGAAATTGAGTTGTGTGTTGAGAATTTCATTTGGATGTGTTTTTGTGTGTCTGTATATTTCATCATATTGTTCTAGCGTGTTTAGTTTCTGGCGTTTTGGTTGGATGTGCAGTATTTCCATGTCTGTGTTGATGTCTCTGTAGGTGTGGTTAGCATTTGTGATGTGTTCTGCATATGTGGAAGTGTTTTGTAATTTTGTTATGGCTGTGATGTGTTCTTTGTAACGTGTTTGAAATGATCTGCTTGTCTGTACTATGTAGAAGTTGTTGCAGGTGTTACATTTGAGTTTGTATACGCCTCTGTGATTGTATTTGTTCGTTTGTGTTGTTTGTGTGTTGAGATGTTTTTGTAGAGTATTATTTGTTCAGTTTGCGATGTTGTAATTTAATTTCTTGAATGACATGTTAACAAGTAATAAAACTTAACACGTGAAAGACATATTATACGTTTTCTGAAGTGATATAGTGTTAAAAGTTGTGTAATCAAGATGAATATTTACTTTGGGATATACATGTTCTTTTTGTGTGCAATAGATTAAGAAAAAATATTCACTATTTTGTCATCCTATGAAATTACTTGACTGTCCACACTTTACGACTGATTTACCTCGCATTAGTACAGGCTATATTACAATATGGTATTATAGGATGGGGTTGTTCTTAAAATATCTCCCTCATGCTAATAACTCTGCTACAGAAAAGAATAATAAAAATATGTCTTAATAAACCTCTTGATTATCCTTCAGAACTGTTGTATTCAGGATTTAAAGTATTTGACTTCCATCAGATTTACAACAATGTATTATTGATTTCGTACATAAAACCCGAAATATCTTTAATTTATATTCACATAAATACTTACTTACTTAATGGCTTTTAAGGAACCCGGAGGTTCATTGCCGCTCTCACATAAGCCCGCCACTGGTCCCTATCCTGAGCAAGATTAATCCAGTCTCTATCATCATATCCTACTTCCCTCAAATCCATTTTAATATTATCTTCCCATCTACGTCTCGGCCTCCTCAAAGGTCTTTTACCCTCCAGCCTCCCAACTAACACTCTATATGCATTTCTGGATTCGCCCATACGTGCTACATGTCCTGCCCATCTCAAACGTCTGGATTTTAGGGTCCTAATTATGTCAGGTGAAGTATACAATGATTCACATAAATATAAAACCAAAAGATCAGACAACATATGCTTGACTGAACCTAAATGTACTACAACTGTAGCATATAACCACAGTAGCAACTTTGGGCCAAGGCTTTATAACATGATGATAGCTAAATTATCAAACATATAATTTGCTAATGCTCCTTGTTTTAAAAATAAATTAAAAATTTCTGTTTAGAGAGAAAATTTAAAGTTCAATTATTGTGATATATATGTTTTTCTTCTTCTTTTTTACATATTACTCTGTTATTTAATAAAATGTCTTAATGAGTATGTAACTTAATCATTTTGGAGGTAAAAAAGTAATATGTATCTTTTTTCTGGCAATAAAGTAGTAAAGTATTATTATTATTATTATTATTATTATTATTATCATCAGCATCATCATCTGCATTACGGTATGGACCATAAGATCCGTTCCACTCCAATCAAATCAAAACTGGTCCCGCCACCTTTTTGTGGGTCTTCCTGGGTTTCTTCTCCCACGGGGGTCGTGACTGTATATTGTTCTGGTAATTGACGTTTCTGGCATGCGCTGTATATGCTCCCTCCAATTGTTTTGATGTCTTCTTATTATATCTATAATATTGTGCATTTTTAATTCGGATCTAATGTCTTCACTTCTCTTTTTATCAAATAGTGTATAGCCAGCCACAAACCTCAAAAATTTCATTTCAACAGCCTCATTTCTTCTCTCGTCTTTCTTCCTTAAAACCCAGTTCTCACATCCATACAGTAAAGCTGGTAGAGCCATCACTTTGTAAAACTTCAGTAATGTTTCTTTCCGAACTTTCCTACCTAAAGTTCGACGTATTGTTCCACAAAAATAATTAAAAGCATTTAGCTTATCATCTATTTCTCGGCTCTTGTTATAAGTGACGTTGCAGCCTAGATATTTGAACGTGTTCACTTGTTCTATGGTTTTATTGTTTAGTACAATTTTTGTTCTGATTGGATAAGATCCTAAGAATGCCATTACTTTTGTTTTATCTGTGGAGATAATCATATTATATTTACTGACAACTTCATTCAATTTAATAATTGCTATTTGCAGATCATTTTCGTTACGGCTGACAATTACTTGATCGTCTGCAAATAAAAGTGCTGTAAAATTCACATTGTCAATATTAAAATGTTTAATCTTCTCAAACCAAAGTCTTGTTATTTCATCTATATATATATATATATATATATATATATATATATATATATATATATTGAAAAGAGTGGGTGAGAGAGGGCACCCTTGTCGAACTCCTTGGTTTATTTCGGCCATTTTTTTTGTGCTATCTTGTATTTTAATCTGTATAAACTTTGTATCGTTTTGATAAGGTGTGGAGGTACTCCTCTATTAAATAGTATGTCCCATAATAATTCTCGGTCTACTCTGTCGAAAGCCTTCTCGTAGTCTATAAAAGCGAAATATGTTGGCAAATTAAATTCGCGACGTTTTTCTATGAGTTGGGTGATAATAAATAAACAGTCTACACATGACTTGCCTTTTCTAAAACCATGTTGTACATCCAGTATCATGCTATCAGTTATTGGATAGAGTCGTTTTTTCTATTATTCGTGCATATAATTTGTAACAAGTATTTAAAAGACTGATGCCACGATAGTTTTCGCATTTATTTCTATCTCCTTTTTTATACAAAGGAATTATTATTATTATTATTATTATTATTATTATTATTATTATTATTATTATATATGGAACCATCTTCACTATTAAATTAAGCTTTTCTGCACACAACGTAACAGATTTATCACAAAAGGGTTACACAATGATATAGTTCAAGATGCCAAAATCAGTCAACATAAATGTCCTTCTGTGTTTACAACAAACCGGTCTGCCACACTTAGAGCACTATCTTCATTTTTCTGCCTCTTTCTCGACAGCGGAAACAGATTTAAAGGACAAAACTAAAATTCTTTTAATAACTTATTGTCATAATACATTGCTCTCTTAAACTGACTGATCATTTTGGGAATTAAATCAATAGCTTTCCCAAAACACGCTTTGAAATGTTTAATATAAAACATTTTGTGCGAGATCGTGCGTATTTGCTTGTTTTCCGCACAGAACCAATACGCGGTAAGTGTGAAATACCACATTCAGTATTCCCAACGTAACACACATAACAATTTCCCTCTTCTTACCGCTTAAGCGCGACATTCACTTTACTGCTTTAGGCTTTTAACATATTATTTTTAGAGACGTTTAACATAGTAATAATTATAAATTGGAAACTTACCGCTGCAATTTCACCTAAATTGCACTGTTAATTATTGTTTTTAAATATTTGCAAAAATTAAGTAAAGTCTACTACTCCACGAAACTTATTGCATTCTTGATACAAGTAGCATTAAGGAAGCCGTGAAAAAATCAACAAGATTCCAGATGCCGATGTTATTACTGCAATATGTTATATAAATAATATTGTTGAAATATTAAAATGAAAAATAAATCATTACATAACCTTAACGTTTGTTTTAAGTTCGCATTTATAGACTGGGGGAAAAAAAAGACAGACGTATATCACGGCCTGGTGGAGTATAGTAAACACAGAAAACATTTTATAGCAACAATGTTGAAGAAAGCTATTTTGGTGTTCCGAAGTTGCCGTCATTAAACAGAAAGCAACATGGAGATTTCATTGCAACTAATTAGAAATTCGTCTTTCAGGTATGTAATAAACGATCTTCGCACAAAATAATGTACGATACACGAGCGGTATGTTTGTTTTTATATTCTCGGAAATTAAAAAAGCTCAACTACGTTTCGCTTTTTCAATCTTTTCCTCGAACATGAAAACGTCAACATACCGCTCTCGTAACGTATATTATTATTATATCTGAAAAGGAAGTGGAAACGAGTAAAAATGTATTAATTTTTTTTTTGTTTTAAATATCTCAAAGAATAACCCCTGACATTAATAACATTACGTACGGTTCACTATGTATAAAATACACACTATATGTCATTCCTTTGCGGAACCATCCTGACTGACACTGGTTATACTGATGTGTACGTTAAATCTTGAAAGTATCTTAAAAGTATTTATTTCAGTCACCGACTTCACAGCATATGTTTAAGGTGCTATACCTTTACGGTTCAACCTTACATTTTACCATGACTTTTGAGGCACACTGCATATTATATGAAACCAAAAATCTTTACAAACTTTACAAACGTATTTCTTCGTTCTTCGGAGTGAAATACATTCATATTCACTGTGCTTTCCGCGGAATATTACACCCTCCTCTAAAATCGTTAATATTTTAGGCATGACTGCACAAAGAGGAAGAGAATGGCGTATAAAGGCCTCAGTTTTCAGAGTCAGATGTAGACGGGCATCTCTGTACGTCCCTTTTCCACTGGATGTTAAACCGCACAGCCTGTCCGCCTGCACACATTCGTTGTACATGCTTGACTTCTCGCTCTGAAGCATTCATTTGCATTTCGTATTCGGAATTCCTCATTTATTCCACTTTCCCCAGAACCACTTCTCAATTCTTCCACAATTTTCTTCAATGTTCTCATTCCTGCGGTGTTCAGAATTTACCCAGTTTCCTTCTCGTTGTCGCCGCAATTTTCCCAATACCTTACGTTAACATTGGTCTAAGTACACATACAAAATATCTATATATATCATTTGAATTGGTAATGGAAATTACGGGAAAACGGCTGAACGGATTTTAATGAATGACCCGTCAGTTTGAAGCTTGGCATCCAAGCATTTTCAGAAAAATACTAACTTTCAGTGAATTCTTAGTTTTCCTGCATAATTTTCCTATTTTCTAAAATCAATCTTTCGTCAGTTTTGAGAACTACTGTAATTCCATTTCAGAATAAAACACATTAAACGGAAATTGCATCTCTATAAGGCTTTGGTACTGCCAATTATAACATATGCTGCAACTTCCTGGGGCCATATGAACAGCAATGCTTACAAACCACTACAGGTTGCACAAAACAAGGCTCTTAGACTGGTCCATGGTTCTGACTGGTTTACTAGAACATCTCAAATACATGAAGATCTCAATATGCCATATATACAGGAAGTTCTTATCAAAATTATAAGGAAGTTTTACAGTCGACTTCAAAGAAGCCCAAATTACTTCATTAAAAGAATTGGAGACTATAATGTAGACGACTTCAGACTGTATAGAACGCCGAAAATGGCTATTTTCGATACTATTGGGTAATAATCTAACTGGTGGTCTTGTGATACAGTGTAAGAAAGCACAAACAAATGTCCAAACTTTTTCAAGGACATCAACGTCTTCGAATTTGTTCGAAGAAGAGATTCTATGAAGTAATAACACTAGGAACAAGTACATAATAGTGCAGTCAGGGACCGAAGAAGTCCGATACTGCATCAAAAAAAAAAGAAGAATAAAACAAAACAGACACTACAATAAACAATAGGCTATTACACGAAGGCCATGACCAAGAATTACCGATATATTTAGAGCTCAAATTCAATTGGTTATTAAAAACTTCAAGACTTACAAAAAATAATTTACAGGTCTGATTCTACGGTGTGTAATTTTCTGAGTACAGCTGTGTATTGGATATTAAAATCTACAAAACTTCAGGTGGTTTTATGACGTTATTACCACTAAAAATTATTATAGTTAATGCCATGATGTGACTAGTTTTCAATAATTATACGTATTTATGCTATATTGATGATATGAAAGTGAAACGTTTTGGAGAGAATATCTTAAATTAGATCTTCATTTCTATAATTTACTAAGTGGGGGCTATATACTTAATGGCGGTGTGGTGTCATTCTCTTCAGTATTGGTTCGAGAGAGCGCAAAAATTACAGTTCCTAAGGAAAGACCAAAAGGTATTGCTTACTGATAAAATAAGAGCCCTAGAAAATTTTGTAGTCTCCCGATCATTTCAGCAAGATCACTTAGCAGGATAGAATAAAATGATTTTACCCTCTACATTTCAAGCTCTCCATGCAGCAGCTATACCAAGATGCTATATCTATTGTTCGAAAGCATAGCAAACCTGACATTTTCTTAACTTTCGCCTACAATTCACAATGACCTGAAACAGCTATTTCTTTACTCCCACATGAAAAACACACTGATCGTCCTGACATTGTTACTTGCGTTTTCGCGTTGAAACTGAAAAACTGAAGGTGGATAGGTTCAAGAAAAAGTATTTGGCATAAAATAAACCATTCAGAGAGAGTATATTTCATTATTGTAGAAGCAAGTAACTATCAAAATGTCTGGCATTCTTCATTGAAAATAAATCTGAAAAAAATTTTATTTGAACGTCTAATGGACTTAGTTTGCAGCATGTGCTGCACAAGCCACTAGTTCTGTATATTTCTAGTTCTTGTTCCCTCAAACTCCAGATTACTAAACTTCTTTTAGATGGAAGTTATTACTAAACATTCGTCTGAGAGACTACTCAATTCATGTTAACAGAAATATTTCACTAATTAAAATGGTGTTTACTTAAATAAGAGCATGTTACTTTTAGCCTTAATTTTTAACACGTTTGCATCTCTTACCATCCCTTCTTCCACTCACTGTAGATTTTTTCTTTTAGCAGTAACTCTTGAGCAAAGACGACAAAAGAGTTGGAAAGACTTTCTTGCACTCACTTTTTAACACTCTTCTTTCTCCTTGCTATTCTATCCTCATTTCACCATTTAAGATCCTCTAAAAAGCCCTATTTATTCTGTCCCCACAATCACTAATATCTGAAAGTTGCATCGTTCCTTTTCTCGTTCTTATCATGTCTTCTATTTCATTTCTTTCGTTTGTCTTGTGATATTTTCATACAATATTTCCAGTAGGCAAGATGGAATTTATATTATAATAATCGTTGTAAATTGTACAATATTTGAATTTGGTTTAGCGTACAGAATATTCGATTACAAAAAATATAAATTATATATTGATGTTGAACGCCTGGCGCTGTAGACAGTATGCAAAGCTCTTCCGTCTCGCGGAGTGTCTCAGATTCGTTTATCGAATATTCGAGTTGTTTCTCACTCTTTGTGGGTGGATCGCAAAGACAGACCACATTGAGCCATGCAGGAGTTCCAAGATCCCTTGTAAGGAGGCGATTGTGATCGTCTAGGCCTATTATTTAACTGATAATTCTTCCTCTCTCACTACAATTAATCAATCAAATAATATTATGTTTTATTTAACGACGCTCGCAACTGCCGAGCTTATATCAGCGTCGCCGGTGTGTCAGAATTTTGTCCCGCAGGAGTTCTTTTACATGCCAGTAAATGTAGTGACATGAGCCTGTCGCATTTAAGGACACTTCAGTGCCATCGACCTGGGCCGGGATCGAACCCGCAATCTCGGTCGCAGAAGGCTAGTGCTATACCGCCTGCGCCACCCAGGGCGACTCAATCAATCAATCAATCATGCATCCATCGACTCTGATTCATTCATCTGTGGATTCATTGATTGTTTCCATTGACTGATTCAATGATACAGTTATTGATTGATTCACTCACTCACTCACTCACTCACTCACTCAAGTATTAAAGTTGGTATCGTCAAGAGCAAAACATATCTTCTTAGAAATTATTTACTAATGAAATAATGCTTCTGCTTAGAGTAATTAAGAGGCATTAACAACTACTGTTTTAGAGGTATGTATTTTGAGTTTAAAGTGTAAACATTACAATACACTGTATCTATTTATTTTTCTTCTATTTAGTAAGTAATTGTAATTTATTCTAATCTTGTATTTCTTTAAACACCAGATTCCATATTATGCACTACAATTATTTCCTTTGTTGTTACCGGTGTCCATTTGTTCATCTGTTATGAAGAAAAGTGTAATAAAGTATGCAATCAATTGTAGGCCTATATTAAGCAAAGGATTTTTTTTTTAATTACACACGGTAAATTTCTTTAAGTTGTTACTCCGTTTGTGTATTCAAAAAATGTCAGTGTTCTGTCTAGCTTGCAAAACATCAGGAACAATAGGTTGAAATTAGAACATTCGGTCGGATGCTCTACCTTGACGGATGCCCTCGAATGAAAACCGGTTGTAAGCCTATTCTGCAACTTTCTAATTCAAGTATTACACAGGAGTGAAAACATTGTACCAAAAATGATATTACCATTACTTACTTAACAGTCGTAGTATTTCTATTAACGGCACTGTTGCAACATTTCTTTCAATTTATCTTCTTCACACGATAAGGATTGCCGAATTAGTTGACCACAATTTTCGCATAGGTAATAGGGGTGTAGACGAGATAATGAGGACAGGGTAGAGGATGTGCTATGTAAATTTCGACATCAAAGTGTTCGCCAGGACAGGCTGAGGAGAACCGCAGAAAACCCAATTAGAATCGTCGTCCACAAGAGAGGGCTCGCTTTGCTGTGGTCGGCGAACTCCTGAGCAGATGTGGCGACGACGCAGCAGTGTGATAGCCCTAATTCATTAAGCATTGCGGCCGCTGTCCTCTTAATTGTAGCATTTCGAGTTTCATCATCCTGCAGAGGCGACGTAAATGATACATGACTCGAGCGTCCATTGTAGTAGGCCAGCACGCAGATGTGATTAGGTTCGCGTTCTTATAGAAGGAGTGGCCACGCCCTGCAGAATTCATTAAAGACGCTGATAGATACGTGTGGCTCTCAACAATGAGTTATCCGACCTCTCCTGCTACCTTTAATTCACTTTATAGAGGATGAAAAGTTCAGTACAACCAGCTCTGCTCAGCCTACTTACACTGAAGAACTTTCTTCCTGATAAATTAAAATTAATCCTTGTACAAACACTCGTGATGCCACACTTTGACTACTGCGATATTATATTAAGTAACCTAAATGCAAATTTGAGCAACAGGCTACAACGTGTGCATAATGCGTGCGTCCGTTATATTTGTAATATTCGTAAGTATGATCATGTTTCCCCGTCTTTCCAAACTCTGTCTTGGCTAAGGCTAAGCGATCGACGAGCCCTGCATTCTCTTGTTCTCTTATTTCAAATTCTGCGCACCGCTACCCCAATCTATTTGGCTTCTCGTTTTCAAAATTTATCCGCATATCATCAGCTAAGTACAAGATCTCATCATAACAATTTACTCATTATACCCTACCACAAGACATCTTTATATTCTTCATCCTATACAGTTTCAGTTGCTAGAAATTGGAACTCGCTTCCGAGTGATATAAGGGGTTGTTGGACAATAGCTTCATTTAGGTCAAAATTACATAAATTCTTACTTAACAGATGAATTGCTGATTAATATTTGTTACTTATAATGAAACTAACATCTGTCCATTCTTATTATTATTATCTTTAATTTCTCTAAATAGATTTACAAAACCTCTAATGGCAATTACATTAATATTCTCATTATAGAAATAGAAATATATATTCTCCCTATAACATAGTCCTAGTGAGCTTATATTAAATTAATTTTCATCATTTTACTAGCTATCTCAAATATTAAATTAATTATAATTCATTGAATTAAATTAGCTCATAAATTAGGTTACTACTTTACCGT
The DNA here is from genome assembly GCF_040183065.1 of Periplaneta americana. Lineage (NCBI taxonomy): Eukaryota > Metazoa > Arthropoda > Insecta > Blattodea > Blattidae > Periplaneta > Periplaneta americana. Next base: position 26,301,976 of record NC_091132.1, on the reverse strand, counting down.
ATAGATTTATCTAAATTTAAATAAATGTGTAGTGAAGATTATTGCTGGAGAACCTTTTAAGTGTAGTGAAAATATTTGTAGTTTAAATTTATGTATTGTATTGATTAAGGCTGGTTGAGTGGAAGAGAAGGCCTTATGGCCTTAACTCTGCCAGCGAAAATAAAACATTATTATTATTATTATTATTATTATTATTATTATTACTATATTAGTGATAGAGGATAGTACAATCAATACTATCGATAGTTATGACTTCAACTATCGAAACTATCGAAAGTGAAATTGTTTGAAATACTATCGATAGTATCGAAAAATGGGAAGATCATTCATAATATTATAAGTAAAGAAACATAGAGAATTTAATATAACAACGCACTTGGCATTCATTGATTACCATAAGACATTCGATACAGTTGACAGAACAAAACTTTGGGACGTTTTGGTTGAAATGGGAATACACCAACATTTAATTTACACAATCAAGAATATGTACAAAAACACAAAAATCAAATTAAAAGTAAATAACACTTTAAGCAAGGAAGCTAGACCAATAAATCAAGGAGTAAAACAAGGCTGCCTAATGCCACCCATATATAAATATTAAATATTACCAAAAATTGGGAAGACGAACTGCTCACATATTTTATGATTGACAACTTCCCACTTAACACATTACTTTACGCAGATGATCAGATAATCTTAGCAAATTCTGAAGACAACTTACAAAGAGCAATACACACACTATACAAGATAGCAAAAAATTATAATTTGGAAATCTCTATAAATAAAACCAGACTCATGGCCTTCCAAGGAAAAAAATCATGTAAGATCCAGGATACGGATCGATGGCGAGGGCGGCAATGAACCTCTGTGTTCTCTAAAAGTCATTTGTAAGTAAGTAAGTTATATATAATCCTAGACAAAAAAATGTTCAACTGCCATACAATATGTTCTCTTTGGTGGATTCCGTGAGAGCTTAGGTTTACACGAGTATAAATTTATTATGCACGACTGCGCTCTGTTTTTGCTTTCTTTTGTTTGTTGCTTTTCCTTTCCAAGTGTTATCTATACTAATAATAAATCTGTAGCCGAAATTTTTCTGGTAATTTTCGATTTTCCAAAAATAATTGGTCCTAACATATATAATTAACCACCCTGAAACCGAAAATCGCATTTTTGAAATATTTGTTTGTATGTCTGTATGTTTGTTACCTTTTCACGCGATAATGGCTGAACCGATTTATATGAAAATTGGAATATAAATTAAGTTCGTTGTAACTTAGATTTTAGGCTATATGGCATTCAAAATACTTTATTTAAAAGGGGGGTTATAAGGGGGCCTGAATTAAATAAATCGAAATATCTCGCTTATTATTGATTTTTGTGAAAAATGTTACATAACAAAAGTTTCTTTAAAATGATTTCCGATAAGTTTTATTCTTTACACAATTTTGATAGGACTGATATTTAATGAGATAAATGAGTTTTAAAATTAAAATAACGCCATCTAAGACGGTGCAATGAATTAAGAACAAATGACTTCGTCTATAAGGGGCCTTGGACAACAACAATTGAAAGCTATTAAACATAGCCTACAGAGAATGTTTGAGTGTTTGTATGAAGTAATATGAGAAGCTAAATTAACCGATTTGTATAATTAATTATTCACCATTGGAAAGTGTAGTTTCTCTAGATGGACATAATGCTATAATGTTATTACAGTAACGTCTGAGTAAATCGAGGACAGGTAAGATTAAAATAGCTTCTTATGCACAGAAAATTTGATAGGCTATTTTGTACATTCGTTTTCTGTATTTCTTAAAATAATATTTATGTACACTCATTTTAATCTCAGAGAATTAACGAACAACGAGAGTGCATTGATTTTGTATGCAGTAATAGTACGTTAGCTAGCAATCCATTATTTTATGATTCAAATTTTAACTATGCTCAATTTAATCGTGTTAAAATACATAAAATATATATGCAATAAATACAATGCAAAAAAATTGGGTAATGAGCGAAGCGCTGTTGTAAAAGTTGTTCCCTGGATCAAACGTCCTATTTTAATTATGTAATTACTTTATATTTATTTCTAACAGGTGCAGCGGAGCGCACGGGTACGGCTAGTAAATAATATATAAGAAAGATATATATTCAAGGGGTAAATCAGGTACAAGAAAAACATTATTTCCCTATCGTATCAACCAGACGCTGCGCGAAGAGGACTTGGACAAATTCACCGTATAGGAGATCGGATATTTTTTGCACCTAAGACTGTACATACAAAACATTTGCACATATACAAAAGTGGCCTATGTTATGCACTTATAAAAGTTCACCTTATGCCCACATATAGAGACACCTGCGCAGGGTAAAGAAGGTTAAGTACAAATTAAATATTCTGACAGGTGATAGGTGAAATCGATACGAACAGGAAACGCTTCCAACTTTTTCCATTCACTAACGGTTTGTCCTGTAATAAGTAGTACATCTGACTAGAATTTCCTTTTAGTATGGATACAACATTTAATAGCAATCTAGACTGGCCTGTCCGAAAAAATGAAAGATGCGCTATCCCTTTTCATACACAAATGTACATTACTTCCAAGTATTTTATTGACATTTTTCCAGTATCGTAAGAGGCTAGATATTTCTTTTGAAGGAAGACAAATCTCTCTTATACTTCCCTCTAGGATTACCCACTTCAAAGTCACTTATTTACATAAACACAGTAGGTCTTCTATTAGAAACAACACAAAACACAAACAGACACTGACGCAAAAAAAAAGACTCGCGGACACGCGTGAACACTGGTCCATACACAGAATCACATAAGCGTAAGCAGATTTACATACCCACACGCGTAAACATGCGGACACACACAAACGCAAATGGGGAGAGTTACAGTCTTACGTTTAAATTTACGAAAACACAATCACAGGCGCACACACGGATAAAAACACACTCACATGCACACATGCGGAGAAATGCACAAAAACACCTACGGAAAGCACACATACATGGAAAAACACGCACATACACGAAAAATCCACAAGAACACATCGAAAACAAACACGCGCCGAAAAATTCTCACAGAAACGGGCATACATACACTCATGGAAGCACAAGCACATTCGCGGCAGTATACTCGCACACTCAATTAACACAGTCACGTAAAAGTACCCACAGACTCACGTAAGATTTAAATTATGGATTATTTTTTTAATCACACTTAAATGCCATCGACCTGGGTCGGGATCGAACCCGCAACCTCGAACTCACGTAGGCGTGTGTTTCTTTGAATGTGTGTTGTTCCGTGTGTATGTGTTTTGTTTCGGAGACTGTGTGTTTCCGTAAGTGCATGTTTCTGAGATTATGTGAGAGTGTTGTTCCGAGAGTATGCGTGTGTGTTTCTGAAAGTGTGAGTGTGTGTTTCACCGAGAGTGTGCATGTGTGTTTCTCAGAGCACAAACTACTTGCACACTCACGTAAACACATTCGCGCTCTAACGGAAAAACACACACGCACAATTACGAAAAAGACACCCACAATCTTGAAAAAAACTCGTGCACTCACGAAAAAACACACGCGCGCACTCATGTGAAAGCACGCGCACTCACGGAAAACACACGTGTACCTTATCGGGGAAACATACACTCACACTCTCGGAAAAATACATACGCAAACTCACGGAAAACACATGCACTCTCGAGGTAAAGGACACACGCACACTTTCTGACAAACACACACACTCTCTTTGAGAAACACACACGCACACTTTCTGACAAACACACACGCACACTCTCTGAGAAACACACACGCACACTTTCTGACAAACACACACACACTCTTTGAGAAACACACACGCACACTTTCTGACAAACACACGCGCACACTCTCTGAGAAACACACACGCACACTCTCTGTGAAACACACACACACTCTCTGAGAAACACACACGCACACTCTCTGTGAAACACACACACACTCTCTGAGAAACACACACGCACACTCTCTGTGAAACACACACACACTCTCTGAGAAACACACACGCACACTTTCTGACAAACACACACGCACACTCTCTGAGAAACACACACGCACACTTTCTGACAAACACACACGCACACTTTCTGACAAACACACACGCACACTTTCTGACAAACACACACACTCTCTTTGAGAAACACACACGCACACTTTCTGACAAACACACACACTCTCTTTGAGAAACACACACGCACACTTTCTGACAAACACACACACTCTCTTTGAGAAACACACACGCACACTTTCTGACAAACACACGCGCACACTCTCTGAGAAACACACACGCACACTCTCTGTGAAACACACACACACTCTCTGAGAAACACACACGCACACTTTCTGACAAACACACACGCACACTCTCTGAGAAACACACACGCACACTTTCTGACAAACACACACGCACACTTTCTGACAAACACACACGCACACTTTCTGACAAACACACACACTCTCTTTGAGAAACACACACGCACACTTTCTGACAAACACACACACTCTCTTTGAGAAACACACACGCACACTTTCTGACAAACACACGCACACTCTCTGACAAACACACACGCACACTCTCTGTGAAACACACACACACTCTCTGAGAAACACACACGCACACTTTCTGACAAACACACACGCACACTCTCTGAGAAACACACACGCACACTTTCTGACAAACACACACGCACACTTTCTGACAAACACACACGCACACTTTCTGACAAACACACACGCACACTTTCTGACAAACACACACGCACACTTTCTGACAAACACACACACTCTCTTTGAGAAACATACACGCACACTCTCGTAACAACACACACACAATCTCGGAATTTCACACTCACTGAACCACCTTGTCGCGGGAACAAAACACCCACGGAAACAAACACAGACGGAATATGCACAAATTTATGAAAGCACAATCACGGAAACACATCCTCTCAGAAACACTATGTAATATGTGTTGGGAAAGCATGTTAATATTTTATAAAATTGTATCATGAACGATAATAATCCGTTGTTGTGAATTAGTCTTAATGTAATAGACTTCTGTTTTAAAATCAAATTATAGCACATACTATTTCTGAAGCAGTCTCTTCTCTTTCAATGGGTTGAGATTTATCGCCGCTCTCCCTTGTAGTCTTCGTTGCGTCGGTGCTAGTATTCTACAATCTCGATTTTCGCCTCGGTCGTGTTATTGAAGTGAGTTTTCCACTTCATTGCCGGTCTACTCTCATTTCTGATCTCCATTCCCACCAAAATCACATTATTCCCTTACGCCTTCCATCGCCTTTATACTCCGCATTGCCTCCATTCTTTATTCCCCTGGGTCCTCAATATCGTGCTGGCGTATTGTTCGAGTGATCCAAGTTTGAAATGAGACTTCTTTCTTTAATGTCTCGATTAAAATTTCACGATGTATTCTAAATTATATTGCAATATATGGAATTTACTTCAAGAATTTCAGGGTTTTATAATACATAAAAACACCTGAATATTTAACTTGACGTCTTCCTTTGCCGGGTTTAAGTGAAGAGGATACTAAAATTTTGAAGTTATTTTTGTCTTCTCCTTGAAACTTACAATTTTTGTATGCTGAACAACGGTAGGTATAATGACTAAATTTGGAAATCGAATTGTCTGAAGGAGCTGGAACGAGAAATAAGCAGATTAGGTCTAAATTGGCTATGGAGAGAACTAGAGTCTATAAATACGAAAACTATTGGAAGAATAGTAAAAGAGAGGGCAAACGAAATTTCGGGACAAGATATTTTTAGTAATATTAAAGACCTAGGATCACTAAAATAATATAGGGAGGTTAAGCAGTTTTGGGAACAGGAAGAATATTTTAGGCTAAATTCAAGGGAAGAGAGAATAGGAATGGCATGGTGGAGATTAAGTATCTGGAGACTCAAGAATAAAAGAGGGAACGTACAGAAGGATAAATGTCCTTTGTGTGGACTAGCTGAAGACGCAATGCATATTGCGCTAAAGTGTCAGGCAACGAATGATTTGAGACATAGTTGGGTAGATAAAAAATTTCTACATATAAACGCTATAGTAGCTTATAAAAAAAATGAATGGTCACGTAAACGCCAGCAATTCCCATAAATTAGGAAAATTTCTTTTTAGAGTTAAAATTAGGTGGGAAGAGAAAGTCAAAGCTCTAACGGAGATGGAATTATAAATGTCGAGTAGTCACACGATAAGAAACTACGAAGAGTAGTCAATGAAGTTAACAGAATAATTCTTAAGAGATTCAGCATAAAATGAAAAAGCTAAGGTAGGAGTTTTAAATACAAGAGCTATAATTATTATTAGTTGTGTATTATTATTATTATTATTATTATTATTATTATTATTATTATTGTAAACAGATGATAATTATAGGTTCATTATGTATTAGTTTGTGTTATATTTGTATTGAGAGTGATGGCGGATTAAGAACTGGAACACATCTAATCCGCCATGATGTGAACAAAGATTGATAAAATAAATAAATAAATAAAAATAAATTAAATATCTAAATTTGAGTATTAGGTTTTCATAAATAGCCCAATTTTGGCAATTAGCTCCCATTTGTAACTATTTAGAAGAATTGATATAACTCAGTCATATTTTTAGATATTTGAGATTTTTTTACCATTATATTCACAAGAAAATTTTCTACAAAATGGCTTCACTTGATTTTTAATATACTTTACAGAAAGATTATAACTAATTTTAGAATATCATGGATTTCAGTTTTCGATTCCTCTTCTTTGCATATTATTAATTATTTTTATATTAAATTTAAACATCAAAATTCTAAGGAAGCGAAGTCTTTTTAAATACTCTGTTTAAGATCTGTACAACATTTGAGCTTCCTATTATTGACAGATTCTGAGTTATATCAATTTATGGTGAGCACGCTGATCGAAAAAGCAATTGACAGAAAAACACATCAAAAGAATCACTTACAAAGTTTCATTTGAAGGGCCAGGTAATGATTGTTATGGAATTACTATATTTACTCCTTTTTTTCTTTTACATTTTCTACCTTATTTTTTGAGCAGTTCCTCATAGTTTTCATATTATTTACAAGTCTACACTTCTATTTGTTAATCCTACTCATGATGTGTAACTAACTATGCAATACAAATGCACTATAAAACACAAAACTACACTAATTGCACACTTACTTACTGGTTTTAAGGAACCCGGAGGTTCATTGCCGCCCTCACATAAGCCCGCCATTGGTCCCTATCCTGAGCAAGATTAATCCATTCTCTATCATCATATCCCACCTCCCTCAAATCCATTTTAATATTATCTTCCCATCTACGTCTCGGCCTCCCTAAAGGTCTTTTTCCCTCCGGCCTCCCAACTAACACTCTATATGCATTTCTGGATTCGCCCATACGTGCTACATGCCCTACCCATCTCAAACGACTGGATTTAATGTTTCTAATTATGTCAGGTGAAGAATACAATGCGTGCAATTCTGTGTTGTGTAACTTTCTCCATTCTCCTGTAACTTCATCCCTTTTAGCCACAAATATTTTCCCAAGCACCTTATTCTCAAACACCCTTAACCTATGTTCCTCTCTCAAAGTGAGAGTCCAAGTTTCACAACCATAAAGAACAACCGGTAATATGACCGTTTCATAAATTCTAATTTTCAGATGTTTTTATAGCAGACTGGATGATAAAAACTTCTCAACTGAATAATAACACGCATTTCCCATATTTTTTCTGCGTTTAATTTCCTCCCGAGTATCATTTATATTTGTTACTGTTGCTCCAAGATATTTGAACTTCTCCACCTCTTCAAAAGATAAATTTCCAATTTTTATATTTCCATTTCGTACAATATTCTCGTCACGAGACATAATCATATACTTTGTCTTTTCGGGATTTACTTCCAAACCTATTTATATATGTTTCAGATACTGCAATAATTATTTCTGTCAAAATGTAACAGTCAGTTTTCTATACTTTAGATCAAAATAATTTTCAAGCATGTCTACAAAAACAACTGAAGGAATAATACCATCTCCTGCTGTCTAGTGAATAAAACGAAAAACTATTGTAGATAGGGCTGCTGCACTATTGAAGAATGAACTTATATATAATAGCCAACCAAAATCAGATTGAGAATGCGGTAAATTTGAAACAAATGAGATTGGAAAATGAAATGGGCGTAGCCTTTTAAATATACGGCTAACAGAGTTTTAAAAATTTCGTCATAGCATTGAGTTAGGGCTTAAATTTTATTTGTAATATATTCTCTACAGTCAAAAGATTAATTAAGACAGAAAAAGAGACAGGTCCCGTTTCGCGGACGAGTGGCCTGAGAAGCCCAGGATTCTGGGATCCAAGCTCTTGCTGTCATCGTTTGCTGACAGGTGTGCCATCCTGCCTCAGACCCTAATATAGCCGCATACGAGTAGCCTGATGAGTCCGAAACCCATACTGCCGTCAAGACTTCACCAAAACCTATTTTTACAGTTGAGGATGATAGATGAAATGGGGGGGAGAGGTGGAGTGTGTTGGTGGAATGATGGAGGGAGACGGGAGTAACGCGAGAAAAAACCCTCTGCAACGTCTGCTTTGGCCACCACAAATTCCATCGCGATTTGGCCGGGTATTGAACACGGGCCGCTTGGATTGAAGTCCATTGCGCTAGCACTTGAGCCACAGAGACGCAACGGTCAGACTTAAGAAATTGATTAATCTGTGTGAACACTTCGAATACTAGGAACGCCTGCCCTCCTAGAGATTCCGCAGCACTCGTTTGTCGGAGAAGTTGCCGCACACTCCAGGCGGGTGAAAAGACTTTACATGCCGTTTGTGTATGTACATAATACACAAGTTGCATTCTCCTGCATTCTCTTAGCTCCAAATATCTTCCTAAGCACCTTATTCTGAAACACCCTTAACTTCTGTTCCTGTCTCAAAGTGAGAGTCCAAGTTTCACAACCACGCAGACCAATCGGTAATACAACTATTTCATTAATTATATTTTTCAGCTTTTATGAGAGAATACTGGATGACAAAAAATGCTTCTCAATCGAATAATAACAGGGATTTCCCCATATTTACCATGCCTTTATTTTACTCTCGAGTGTCATTTATATTTGTCACTGTTACTCCAAGATATTTGAATTTTTCCACCTCTAAAAACTATAAATTTCCAATTTTTATATTTCCATTTCGGACTATGTTCTGGTCACGAGACATAATCTTATACTTTGTTTTTTTTGTGGGGGGGGGATTTACTTCCAAACTTATCTCATCACTTGCTTCAAGTAAAATTCCCTGTGTTTTCCTTAATAGTTTGTGGATTTTCTCCTAACATATTCACGTCATCCTCATAAACAAGGAGCTGAGGTAACCCGTTAAATTCCAAACCCTCTCTGTTATCCTAGACCAGGAGTCGTCATCTCAGTGCACTATGGTGCAGGCACAGTTTGCTCGCTGCTCAGTTCTATCCCTTAGACATCAACTGTGCAGCAGGAGATGGGGGGAAGGAATCGGGTGATGGCAGTGGCGTCCGTTCACTTGTTCAACCCTTTTAATCAGTCTCTAATAATTATAATGAAAATAAAGACGAGAGAAGCATGTACTTAATTTATTTTTAAGAAGAACTATGTAATAAGTAAATCACTTTTCAGTTTAAGACAAGAAACCAGTTCTATTTTTCCTTATGTATTGTAACGGTTTTGAAAGCAAATATTTATTTCTTCATATTATAGTAATTGAGAACTTACAGACCTATAATGCATTTTCACTGTTACAAAATATTAAACAAATCGAATCCATTAGTAATATTTAAATCGTGTCATCCTATTCCTTTGTTCAAGTGTCAATAAAATAAAATTAATTATCCACTTTTTATCTGACAGTATATATCACAAAACAAATTATTTGTTATTATGTATAACTAATGAAACATTATCGTTTCTGTTACAAGAATGAAGTAGGCCTAAATTATTTTATTACAATGTAAATAACAAATTATAAAAAATTATTGTCGCTGATCATTAGTATTGCTTTTTCTGGATTTTTTAATTCGTTTTTCCCCTCACTAACTGGTTAATGTTAGGTGTCAATGCTCGTGTAGAACACAATCGAAGAAGACATTGTAAATTATGGTCAGAAAGTTGGCTTGAGTGATGGCTTAGTTCGACACACTGCACTCCTCAGCCACGTCTCTGCTCTCCGAACTACCGTATTTGCTCGCGTAATTTGCGCCCCCGCGTATTTTGCGCACCCTAATTTTTAAGGGATTATTTTGAACTTTATTTTTGCTCCGTGTATTTTGCACACACATTTTACTTACATATTTTTTTCAATGTAGTAGAGATTACGTACATATTTTTTTTTCAGTGTAGTAGGGATTTTCCTTCCCTACAGTCCATCGTAGATCATTCACCAGCAACTGAAGTACCTGCTTCAGAAAGAAACCCCAAAGCCCCGCTACCGCTACTTTAATAATGCTTGTCCCTGGTAGAGACAAGTTACCGGTATAGAAAATTAGCCCTACCGTAAATACTTGTATTTCAGTTGACCTTCAACACTTCTAATGTGCACTTGTATTTATACAGTATTTCAAGATGGGAAAGAAAAATAACAATTACACCGCGTCATATAAACTGAAAGTGATAAGTTTCGAGGAACAGTTCGGAAATTGTGCAGCTCAGAACTCAGAACAGGACCTCTTATTTGAAAAATCCGCATATTTTACGCACCCCAATTTTTCAGTGGCCAAAGTTAATTAAAAAGTGCGCAAATTACGCGAGCAAATACCGTAGTATGAAGGTCAGTTGACGATGGCTGTCCTAGACTTTTTCTAATGGCATATTGTAGAGCAAAGTTAAAAAATAAAGGTGGTACTGCATTTCTTTACTTTAGCCCGCAGTGGATTTGAAAAGCATCAGACAGAAACTGGCCTATATGGACTCTGCTGTACGTTTCACTGAGATACATTTTAATTAATCGAACTAGTTTCCTGAGAATACAAAATTCAATAAGAGTATTACTTATATAAAACTTCTCTCTTAATCGAGTCATCTTTTGTTAAAAGCAGTAATAGCTTAACTTATTTGTGAGCAAAATTAAGCTACTTTATTCATAAAATTCCTAATTTTGGTAGAATTTAAAAATTATGGAAATACATTTCATGTATTATCAATCAATAGGGAAGTAATTTAATAAAAATTCGGTTTTACTACTTACATAACGTGTGGAGAGGATATTTTAAGAGGTTCTCAATTTTTTCAGTTGCATTAAAGTGGGAAACTGGAATTCCGCCCAGCGATCCTTCAAGCGGTGAGAGGAAAGAAGATTTTTATACATGACTGAAGCCGAATTTGCTGACTGAGCATCAAGTGGTCGGAGAACAGAAAAGTCTGCGAAAGGGGCTTTCATATTTTTATCTTGTAAAAACCATTCTGTAAAAATTGAGTAGTGTTTAAGAAACGCTATTGTTTTCCTACGCAGTCTAACGGTTACAATATTGAATCCCACAGTTTCAAACCGGGTGTTCGAATTTAACGTATATGATTTTCTTGTCTATACAAGATAAAACCAATGGTCTTTCGGAGAAGATTTAAGGGATGTAGAATGTGTTCTTTTGACCCTGTTGACCCTCTATAGGGCTTTAATTTAATTTGTATTATTTTTATCAGTGTTTGTATTTCTTTTTTCTATTTACATGTGGTATCTATGTAGTAGGATGGAAGAGAAGGTCTTTTGGCCTTAATCCTGTCAGAATAAATAAATAAATAAATAAATAATAAATAAATAAATAACTACAACAAAATAAAAAATTGTCACTCCAGTGATTGATTATATTTTAAACTAAAAAACGAAATTTTATTTACTACTTATGGTTATCAGCTAACTCAGTAGAGTCTGTGTTAAGGTTTGTGAAAATTTGGTTGTCTATCTGCTATAGTGTTGGAGAAAATTAAATTTCTTTTTAGGCAAGATAGAGCATACAGAACAAATGGCAAACTACCAAGTATCCTTAAACGGGTTTCATCGATCAATTTTTTGTATACCGATACATAATTGCTACTACGTTTTGCAATTGCATGAGTTTTTCAACGCACAGTACAATATTAATTGACAGAAGATGTAATCTTTCGCCAGAAAATAACGACAAGTTTCGTGTGACATACTGCAACCATTATTGACTCCAGTGAACGTAAGAACTATTTTCTTTGTTCGCTTCAGTGTAAAAAATTGGGTTACGCAATTCTTGAATTAAGGTAAGGACCTGATGATGCTGTAAAACTGTTCAATTATGCAGATATACGTGGTATAAGTAATTAAGTTCTAATACTGAGCGCATAGTGGCGTTGTGGTGCACTATAGCGCATAGGTGGCGCCATGGTATGATACCTTGTCAGTTAGTCTCTCGACCCAACAAGAGACAGTTGAGTGCATGCACTGTAAGCAGAACTACGGTCTTTGTTGTGACGGTGATTTGAATGCGCGCGTCGGAACTCGAGTATGTTGCAGTTTGAGCAACGGGCAAACGTCACGTTCTGTCAGAAATTAGGCGAAACTGCTATAACCGATCATAACTGGAGACGAAACATGGTGTTTCCTTTACGATCCGCAACTGAAGCGACAATCCGCCACCTGGAAAACGCCATTATTTCCACGACAGAAAAATCCGCAACAAGACAGGTCAAAAGGCAAGGTGATGCTTTAACAGTTTTTTTTATTCAAATGGAATTGTTCACATAGAATTCATCCCACAAGGTGCAACTGTAGACAAGATCCTCTACAAAGAGATTCTTTGCCGTTTAAGCAATTCAATTCGTCGTAAGCGTCCTGAGCTTTGGCATAGGAAGAATTGGCTTTTGCTACACGACAACGCCCCTGCACATCGCTCCATCCTTGTCCAAGAGGAACTTGCAAGGCAACAGGTCGCTGTTTTGCCACACCCTCCGTACTCACCTGATCTCGCACCATGCGATTTTTTTTTCCTCTTTCCCCTCATGAAATCAATCCTAGGAAGGCGTAATTTTTATGCGGCCGAAAAGGTCATGACAGCCACAAGAGAAGCCGTACGGCATCTTCCTGCCAACATCTTTCAGCGGTGCTTCCAGCAGCTACACCAACGTTGGCAGATGTGCATAGAGGCCAACGGCGACTATATTGAGGGAGGATGTCGATCTGTTTAAGTGTACGCCGTATCATGCGGCATCTTCTGAGACATCCAGATTCTTGTGGGTGCCTACCCTTCAGGCGTCAGTGTCAGAACTTAATGACTGTACCACGTATTTTATTTTTTATTTATAGGGGAGAGTCGGGTAGTATCGGACATCGGGTAATATCGGACAGTGAGTTTCTTTCATTTACCACATGATGATAGTACCTGATTGACATGGTTACGTTTCTGTGATGTCGCATAGAGAAACGTAACCATGTCATTCAGGTACTACCATATGGTGGTAGATGAAAGAAACGCACTGTCCGATATTACCCGATGTCCGATACTACCCGACTCTCCCCTACAGCATATTAGATATAGTACAAAATTGTAATCTCTAAAGACTTATTTTGTAAATGATGATGTAAATGTGCTACAAATTGTTTATGAACGAAGATATTTTAGCATTAAAATATTTATTGCGTATTTTCTTATATTATCAAAATAAATTTCGAATTTTGTCAGACGTTTCACCATATTGTGGCGGTCTCTAAAGCCTGGCACTATATCAGATATACAGTTTTTCAAAAGTAATGCATAATTATTGTAATTAAAATTGAATAAAGGGATTTTGGACAAAAATCTCTGACGCCTCAAACCTTGCATTTAAAAAGGAATATTTTTTAATGGAAACAATATTTTTACGACTATTGTCCGAGTTATGACGTCATCGGAAACATTTTAAGTGGCATCCTACAGTTTCTTTAATTTCTTTTTACAAAGTAGTACTTGTTTTAGGTACAAAGCACGTAAGGTCAGAAGAACCGTGCATTGGATTTTGGAGAAAATTACGATAATATAACATCTGTATGTATAATATTACTCAATAAGTCCGTCCGTCCGTCCTTCCATCCATCCATCCATCCATCCGTCCATCCATCCATCCATCCATCCAGCCATCCATCCATCCATTCCTGCCAAGAAACCTATGACTAAGGTGTCGGTCTGCTGCCAGTGTGTTTTCCTCCGTTGTTTTAGGCAGAGTACCTGCTTGTGCCTGTTTTATTTTCCAAGAGACATATATTTTCCATTTAATATTAAGTAATTTGAGGATCAATATACTGAATTTGATTACGGCTCAATTTATCTGAAGTGAAATTCAAAAAATGGGAATAAATAAACGAGAATTGTTCACACATTATTCTTATTTTCGTTCAAAATATTTACGTTTTACACAAGGAGGGAGAAAAATGAACAAGTAGAGCTCGAAAAAGGCAAATTTCATTTCCTTTGAGTCAACCATGCAATAGTGTTTACGTTGTATCAAGTTGTCTTCTTGTAATACTCTTTTCTGTTTGATCGTACATGCACAAAAGTATGAAATTTTCTCTGTACATATCCCATTGTGCTTCGCTCTTCTCGCTTATCGTCAATGTTATTACATTCCACAGAAGTCTCTTTTGCTGCAATATTCAATGATCTCACTTCTAGCAGTACCACGTCTCTTTCATCGCTCCTACCAACCCAACGCCATCCCTGAATTACATAAGTATTGTATAACAAATTTCTCCAAGCAGAAAATGCAGCTTAGAATTTCACAAAGAGCTGCTGACGATCTGTTCATAGGAAGGAACTTTTAACAATCCTTCACGCTGCTACAATTGCATTAGGTTCAATTTCCTTGTAGGAAATTCGACTTCCAATGCCTGCGAGAGATTGTTCAATTTGAGCTATAAAATATGTTAGGAACTTATTTCCTAGGGATATTCTTCTTCTATCTGACCTAATTCTGATATTTCTTCGTCATACATACTGTCACTGCTACTACTATTGCTACTAGACAGCAAACTTAAGTGGTTTTGATGTACACTCTGATCCGTTTGAGTATGGATAATATTAATAGGCTGACCAGCAGGGGATATCGGCAATTTCAAGAAAAACCACAAACGCTTATCTAGTCACTCTCTGTTGAAATGTTGCAGAAAATACATGTAACAGCAGATACAATGATAGAACTTTGCACACTAAATCTGTAGAGTATCTTAACTTTTTGAATTAAATGCATAAACACACGTAACTCCGATTAAATTGGAAAATTTTGTCTTAGTTAATGTTTTTTAGGTATTGCTAGAAATATTGATTTGCGTTTTTTTTTCTTTTTCTTTTTTAATCTAGATTAAAATTGGAAGTTTCTTCTTTATGTTAGTTAATTAGTTAGGATACAATTAATTGTGATACTTAATCACTAATTTAAAGTTTGTGTGACTGCAACCTGTGTATATTTTATGTGGCTTTACTTTGTTTATAGTGTCTCTCTCTCTTCCTCTCCCCCTCTCTCTCTCTTTATTTATTGTGTAGCTTTACTTTGTATATGTTTTTTTCTGTTTATCTCTATTATTGTATGTGTATTTCTGGTGTTGTGGAAGATAAGGCCTGATGGCCTTAACTACACCAGAATAAATAAATAAATAAATAAATAAATAAATAATAAATAAATCAATCAATCAATCAATAAATACATAATTATAGCCACTAAGAATTACATTTCAGTACTGACGCAGTCTTTCACATAATATTGTACACACTGAACTCTAACAGACACATTTTATAAGTACTTGTCTGAAGAATGTATCTTTTTAAGGATCTGTTCATTCCATGCAGCTTCACACTAAGTTTTTCACCTGAAAAATGGAAGTTTGTTTTCACTTGTAATAAAGCTTTAACTGTTTCAACTTTCATCCTTGACTTTTAATCAGTCCAGATTGAATTCATTGTAGAGAAAAGTCTTTCAACTGACTAGAAGACACAAGATTAATGGCACTATTTTGAGAAGATTTTCAAATGGAATGAATTTTTTTGTCAATTTTGAAAAACATCATACCACTTTTCACCTGTTGGTTTGTCACAAAATTCCTCAGTTTTTGAACTACTCAAAAATGGACACTGCGGCAGTTCTAACGCTTTCGCGCAACGCGAATATTAAGATGACCAAAGACAAAGATGCTATGTTCTTCTTAAAGAGTGCAGAATATCTCTTACTGTGCTCGCTGTTTTCTGTCTCATACTAAAGACCTTTCATAAATGTGCATGAATTGCAGCAGTTCCATTACGATACTTAAATATTTATATGTAAAATGTTATTGAAACAATAGCGAAATGGTACATTGGCTTTTTTTCATGGTCATTGTACTTCGTTGGTAAAAAAAGAAGTAAGGTGGGTGCTCCTGTTATGGCCATGTCCCTGATATGGCCACCCCCCTATTGTGAGTTAGTTAACCAAAAAATCCTCTAAATTGCAGCAGCATCCAGTGAAAGGGCATCCTGGTATGTAACTTGATCGTTTTCCATCCAGTCAGGTTGAGCAATATGGCGTCAGTTGCCTGTTTTGTGGTTCTCATGTGACCTCTTCTTATTTTTCTCTGGTAAGTCTGCTTTGTTTTATGCATGTTTTTAAAAGACTTGTTTCATGAAAACCATCGTACTGCATTCAGTTTTTAATGTTCTGTTGATTGGTGTTGTAGTTGATGGCGTATCTTTTACGAATTGTTCATAATCAAACGATTTTCGTGAAAGCTTACCTGCTCCTGATATGGCCATATCAAATGCACCTTGGCCATATCAATTTCATTTCACTTTTATTTTTTCACCTGACAAATTTACATGCCTTATAGCTGGGATTACGCAAAAATTTTGTATTTTAAGAAAAACAATTCAATTTTTTACAAAAAAACCTGTTTTGACTACACTTTTGAATTATAAAAAGGATTATTAAGTGTCATTTTTGTTCATTTTACACCAAAATTATTTAATTTTAACACAACTGCGCTATCAAACTGAAAAAAATCACGATTTGTAGAACATGGAACAAGGGTGGCCATATCATGTGCACATGTTCCTGATATGGCCACTAGGTAGACTTTTGGAATTTGGGAATTTTTGGACAATTAAAGCTATTTTTATGGGGAAAGGAAATTGTTTTAAGAAAGTCCATTAGCCTGAGAACGAGAAAGAAAAAAGTGGTTTACATTTTTTTCAAAATGGCGGCTAGAAAAATTCTCAAACCTTAGCATGGCCATATCAGGGACACCTACCTTACTTTCAATATGTGATTTTTTGGTTCAATATTTTTATGGCTTTTGAATTTCACTGTAGACGTTTAGTTTAAACGCGATTTACTCAAAGCAATTAATTAATTCATTCTTAATTAATCTGGCTTTGATTTGTTTCACGTCATTAATATTGATGATTTTGTCTTGTTGGTATTAGAAAGTTTTGAAAAGACATAAAGAAATATAAAACTGTTTAAGCCCTCAGTCACCTTTACAGACCGATGTTTGATCTTCTGCGTACTAAATTATGAAATAAGAGACGAAGAATTAGAAGGGGGTAAAGATAAGACTAAACAAGAAAGAATAAATTGGAGAGGGACTTAAGATTGGGAAAGAAATAAGTAAAAATGGAAAGTGGAAGAAAAGTAAAGTGAAAGAATAAAGAATGAAAATGGGAAGAAAAAATAACGAAAACAGGCAAAAACGAGTCATAAAAGTGACGAAGGAAGAAATTAAAGGAAAATATAAATGGAAGAAAGACGGAAGATATAGCGATATAAAAGAAAGCTGAAAGAAGATAAAGGAGGTGATAAACAAAAGAATGAGGTAGAAAAATCAGGAAACAAAAGAAGAATTACTGAGTCACTAGCGTTGCAAGAAGTAACGATATAAACTCATGTTGAGAAGTTTCTCTCTGATGAATGTTCGAATCCTGTTTGAGCTGAAAATTAGATGTCTTCCTGAAATGTAAGACGTCATGATGACACCTCATTTCGCCAAATTACTACCTCCCTATGATCGATTCCTTCTTAGAGTGTCGTCAAGTAACCGATAAAAATAAGAATTCTACTGTCGCATCAAGTAATAAAAACTGCAGAACGGTATTTTATTCCCGACATACCACCTGCATTGCGGTTGCAACGGTTGCGACTCTTCACGCTGCAAGGAATTCCTGAATTGCCATGGATACCTGAATTATCGGTTGTAGTATTTACGATAGGAACGAGGTGACGTATGTAATCTAAATTCTAGCTTTTTGTAGGTCGATGAAACACTAAATTTTAATATTTTTAGCACTATAGTTCATTTCTGTACATTACTGGACGTCTTTAAGATAGCGAGTATAGTGCATTAAGAGTCAAACTATACAGGATCAACCATAAGTAATACCATTAATTTCAGGGAGTTATTCCTCGAGATATTTCAAACAAAAGTTTAATGAAACTTTTCTCGTTTTTTGCTTTATTTTGGAGAAAAAAATTGTTTTATATGAAATATTCAAAGCGAGTTTTAGAAGAGCCATTGATTTAATTTCCAATATGTTCAGTCAATTTAAAAGTGAAGAGTATTGTTTATTTATTTATTGTTTATGGTTAGTAAAATAACATGTACAAAAATACAGTCTTAATTCTTCCCTGAAGGAGTAAAAACTCGTGCTCAGGGAGTTACCTAAACACATACTTAACACAAACAAAGACAATTATTTGACACAAAGTGGGTCAAGAAAAAGTTATAGGAATAAATTAACTTTAAAAATACAATTTCAATTTTAACAATTTAAATCATACAAACACACATATTAAATCAATATACATTCTTTAAAAATTAGATTCCGAATTCTATTTTTGAAATTACTGATACTAAAATTTTCCAAATTTGGGTATTTTTCAATTATTTTATTACATGACCTTGGACCAAAGTAGGTACCATGGCTCAGAGCTGTGCTTGTGAAACACTTTGGTTAAAAAAATCGAATCTTTTAGTTCCATATTTATGATGATACAATTTGAATTTATTACGGTTTTTATGTATGAAGATTAATAAGGCAATATAATAAATCTGTTTAATTTTCAAAACATTAAAATCAGTAAACAAAAGCTCGGATGAGTAATCAATTGGTTTATTAAGGCATATTTTAATTATTCTTTTCTGAATAAGTATACTGTATTAGTGGAGTGAGATTAGAATTACAAGCACTTCCTCATCATAAAATTCCATATTGGAGAACGGATTTAAATAAAGCTAAATAAATTAGAGTAAAATATTAACTGCTAAATATGGCCGAAATATTTATTTATTTAATCTGACAGGATTAAGGCCACAAGGCTTTCTCTTCCATCCTACCAGATAGCACATATAAATACAAAAAAGAAATACAAACACTGATGAAAATAATACAAATTAAGTTAAAGCCCTGTAGAGGGTCAACAGGGTCAAAAGATCACTATAGAGCTCTCATCGAGCTAATGCAAGAAAAAAGAGATAGCAATGATGATATTGATAACTGACAATAATAATAATAATAATAATAATAATAATAATAAATACATTACATATTAATTTTCAATTTTACAACAGCATAGTTACAATATTTACTATATTCATGGGTTAAACCGAAGTTGCGCAACCTAACATGGTTTCAACAAGCAATTCCACGAACTAGAATGTGATTTTTTAATTTAAATTTGAATGTTGATATTGTCCGACAGTCTCTGACATGGTCAGGGAGAGAATTCCAGAGGCGTGGAATAGATGATGAGTAGAAGGATGTTCTGTGCAGAGGAATAGAGAGAAGGTACATGTTCTGGGTTCGAAGTAGTGGAAGGTAAACAAAACGAGATGCTAGGTAAGAGGGTGTGGAGGTGTGGATGATTTTAAATAGTAATAAGAGAGAGTTGAAGAATCTTCTTTCTTTAAGTGGACTCCAAGACAACAATTCTAGTGACGGTGTTACATGATCGAATTTTCTAATGTTACAAACGAAACGAACGCAGATATTGTGAACACGCTGTAGTCTATGGGCAAGATCAGTATTTAGATTCGTGAATAGAGAATCGCAATAATCGCAGTAATATAACAAATATATAAATTGTTTTACGTAATCTATTGCGTAAATATGTAATATATTTATTCCATCGTAAGTGTTTGTAATGCCGATGTAATGTCGATAGTAATGCATAAATACTTAACTTCTAGGATTCGGTTAATATGGGACATTCACAATTTTGAGAAGAACAATCAGAAGGATGAATTTTGAGCCCAAAAGAAGATTGAGGAGATATAACACCACTGGACCTTAGTGAAAACGGAACAACAGTTGTTTTGGATGTGTTTAAGGAAAGAGCGTTTGGATCAAACTACTCTTGATAATAAATTATTGAAAGAATTTTAGTTCTGTACTTTAAACGTGCAGAAATTTAATCTGAACTAGTGTAACTTTTCGTTCTGAAAAGGAATTTTAAAATGTTGTATTTGTTCTGCTCAAATTTCTGCAAATGATAAAATTAAAATTCTTTCTCCAATTCATTATCATAATACACTACTATTTTACAGTGAAACAGCATATTGGGAATTAAATCAATGGCTTTCCCAAATAACGCTATGAATTGTCTAACATAAAGCAATTTTCGTTCTCGAAGAGGAAGCGAAAACAAGCAAAATTGTATTAAACTTCTCTGTTTGAAATGTCTCAAAGAATAATCCTCTGAAAATAGTGACATTACTTTATGGTTTATTCTATATACTCGTATACACACAGCTCGGTAAGAATTAGCAAATCCGGACTTTTAGGTATATATACACAGTCACATGCGGAGACTGGGAGGAAGGTAGAACGTAGGAAAGACTTGAGAATGCTGAGTTGGAGTGAAAAACCTGCCCTTGAGCAGAACACTATGAATAAATGCATAGACACAGTGTTCACTTGAAATCTTTCATTATTTAACATGTTATAAAGCATAAAGTAGGAACGTGAGGAAAATGAAAGTGTATGAAATGTATGAGGAACTCAAATGTAATTAACATTGATTTATTAGTACATTTCTGCATGTGACCTATTAGTGGCAATGACTACTTTCTACCTGAAATAGTACATTATGCAACGAGCCTATAATGAAGGTAATTAAGAAGCGAGTATGGATATTTATGAAACGAGAGTGAGATGTGCGCAGACGCGAAAGTATTGATTTTTTTCCGAGGAACAGATGTTCACATTGACCTTGCTAGGCCATAAGAACCTACAGAGATAACATTAAAATTAAATTAGACATTGAAAAACGAGATGACAAATTGAATTTATTTGAATATTATTTACAATTAACGCTAATTATTATAGTAACAGAACATAACCTTCTGCAACAGTATTGCATTTCCAGCCTCCGTGACTTTTCCCTAATTCTCTTTCGATTGCATATCCGAGAATAATCGATACTTACGGTTTTATAACGGTAGAAAGCTGACCTGTCATTGGCTGAACAGTTGTAACCTGTGTCGTCATTGGCTGAAAGACCTAACTTTAATGAGTAGGTGTACTTTAATAACATTCATTAAAGGTCTACTACCAGGTGTATAATTACTACATTTCGGCATGGTTCAAGCACTTTATACACATACGATATTTAACCACAAAAGTAATTCAGTGGAATGATACTGAGTGAATGTAGTGACCAAGAAACGACTCAGTAACTTCCGATCCAGCGACCTGGAAATGTAGGCTATTATTGAGAGAATCTCGAATCTGCACACTATAATACAAAGTAGATTAAAAGTCGCTTTCCCCAATATTCGTTCTTTGGTTTCATATGTTACACATATACAGATGTCGTAACTAGAACAAACGAAAATCTGGTGTAATAAGGAGTGGGTTGACAACAATGTTCGTACGTCAACTGTTTTTCCGATGTCATGTCTCGTTATTGTTGTTTTATTTCATTGTAAATTGAATGTAACTAAAAGTAAGGAAGTATTTGAGTAAAGCGATTTTTAACCCACCCTGTATGTGAGGAGTCCATCCTGTTGAAAGAATACGCTGGACTACGTATTATCTGCTACTTACAGATACACAACGTCAGTTACTGTTGCATCACAGGAAAAGGGTAACTCGAAAATCCCGTCCTTCGTCAGACCACAACAGACGTTCAGTTTCGGGGTATCTCGGAAGTGTTCATGTTGGACTTGTCAATTTTATGAATCCCAAATGCGAAATCAAATCGAAGTACGACATCAGGAATCAGTAGATTGTAACAGTTACGAAAATTTCCTGAGACGCCTAGAAGATCCCAAGCTGAAAATTTTACCGTTACGTTTCAATCTTTTTATTCCTTACTACTCAGTGAGAGGATCCATTGGTCACGGTGTAAAACCATTTCGGTCTGTCATCTCAATAGATTGAAAAAAAAATCTGGAACTACAATCTAGCGTAGAGTAGCGTGAAGTGATGTGATGTTGTATGCAGCATATTTTATTCTACTTCAATCAGTACAAAAAAAGAACTGTTAATAATTTACGACACAGATTTCACGATATTTGTGCTTTCTGCATTTACTATCAACTAGCCATACACGTGTACTACAGTGCACTGTTAGAAATAAATATTATTTACTTATATCTATTATATTTAAACACAGCTTTGTTATTACTTAGTGAATAATTAACTTATTATAAGTTTTAAATCATTTGCTTCTGACATATTTTCAAAACTGATTTTAAATCTATGCATGTAACTGTTATCATGCAATATCTCTGAAGTTGTTCAATTCTATTTTCAAGCTTGGTATTTTATTAGACCTAACAGACAATTGGCTATCTTCTGAAACAAAATATATTTGTAAGATCTGAGAGTTGTAAGAAGGCTTGCAATTAATTGATAAGTCCGTCCTTCAACTTCAAATGTTGGTATAAAATTGTCTTTGTGTTTTTCCTTTGCACCAAACGATGCCATTTCGAATAAGGTGTTACAATATCTTATATTATTTAAAATGTGTGTTGATAACGAAAGTACACGTATAAGCAAGTTTTTGATTGGGTGTGGAACGTCCAACAGCGCATGGAATAAAACTTGTCCAAAATATTTTTAAAGAAACTTTCGTTATGTAATATTCTCACAAAAAATCAATAATAAGCGAGATATTTCGATTCATTTACTTTAGTCTTTCTTATAATTTCCCTTTCGATGAAAGTATTCTGAATGCCATGTAACCTAAAATATATGGGAACTAACTCATTTTACATAATAATTTTCATACAAATCGGTTCAGCTACTATCGAGTGAAAAAGTAACTAATATAATAAACAAAAATGTCAAAAATGCGATTTTCGGTCTCAAGATACATGTTAGAACCAATTATTTTTGTAAAAACAGAAATCAACAGAAAAATGTATGTTACAGTTTTATTATTAGCACAGATATTGATAAACTTTTATATATGCTTATTATACTGGGTGTTCATTTCAAAGTGTGTCATGACGTCACTGTTGTTGGGTCACCGATTTGAAGCGAGTTTCAGTTTATATGTTAGAGAAGTTGCCTATTATTTAAGGCGTTCTTCAATCTGAACTTGAGAACGTGTACGGTATAACTTGAACGTCGTAGCAACAGATGGCGGTCTGTACGGTCTGTGTGCTACCATAACCTCTTTCGAACTGTGTTTTGCGCCGGCAAGTCGTACGCAGGTTATTTGTTATCATCGGTTGCGTACGGTAACATTCCACAACACAAATCAAATGCTCCGTGTCCATGTTGACCGTCGAAGTTAATGTCAACAAATACGTAAGTAATCGTCTTAACCCTCTCCCCATATCCCGACAGTACGTATTTCCAAACAGTTCACATTCCTGCCACTACCGGCGTTACCGTACGTATCGGCACGTACTCTTCAGAATGAACGCCGTACTTGCTAGCCAACTTCTCTGCCTCTTAGATTATACACCTGAGCTGCGGAAGTGTAGGAAGATTGAATTCTCTAGGCTCATCAGCTAGCCACATGACGGCATACAGCGAGACAAGACACTTTGAACTGAACACCCAGTATATATCCGTATAGAAAATGGTAAATGAATAGCTTTCATTTGTTATGCAAAGCCGCCTTAAATAAACGCAGATTAATTTGTATTCACTTCATTTTAACAGTCTGAGGCGTCACTGATATAAAAGGCATTGTTATGTTATTAGAACTGATATATCTCGTTATATATCAGTCGTATTAAAACTTTGCATTGAATAAAACTTGTGGGAAACTTTTTTTAAAGTAACTTTTGTTATGTAACATTCTCCTAAAAATCAAGATATTTGATTTATGTAATTCAGGCCCCTTATAACCTCCCTTTTAAAGAAAGTATTTTGAATGCCATATAGTCTAAATTCTAAGTGGGACCCAACCTAAATTATATACCAATTTTCATAGAAATCGGTTGAGCCATTATCGCGTGAAAAGGTAACTAACATATAGACAGACATACAAACAAACAAACAAAATTCTTTAAAAAAAAAATGCGGTTTTTGGCCTCAGGATAATTAATTATACATGTAACACCAATTATTTAAAAAAAAATCTAAAATTACCGGAAAAATTTGGTTACAGTTTTATTATTTGTATAGATAATACAATACAAATAATACTTACTATTAATGTTTCCATGAAAGCTGGTAAAGCTGGATTATTATTCCCGATGTTCTGTGTAGTGATCCTCCGTTTCTTTCGTTATTCACTTCAGTAACATATGTAGTTATCTATTTCTAGCAGGATGACAAAGCGATTGAATTTTACAGAATCTACACAGACGAATGTTGCGTAATCATGAGAGTTGTTTGCGTGCATTCACTTTTTTCCCTTAAATCTCTCCATGTAGTACAACCAGTTGGAAAACGTATTCATATCTTCTCAATATATGTCTGAAATAGGGTATTTTCCATTTTTATGTCAGTAAGTAACTCTCGTTTTTCATGCCCTTTTCTTCAAACTATGCCCTCGTTGCTAACTACCTACATCCATGATATTCTATGCATTCGACATAAGGTGTACATTTCAAATGCTTCGGGCGTATTTATAAATGTTATTTTTATCGTCCAATACCATAAGGAAGAACTGATGAAAGATAACAACTGAACACACTATATCTGGGTTGAAAGTTTAGCATGCGATTGGTTAAACATTTTCGTTACTTTAATGGGACTTGTATGTGAAAACAGGGAAAATTCATTATAAATTTTAATCTCTACATGCAGAAAATGCTACATATATAATGTGATGTAATGTTTAAAGCCTTTAATGGATCATTTAGGGATATTATGAGGTACGAGAATTAACCTTAATATGCATACTATTTTTTACACTATAGTATATAATATTTGAAAACATATTTTTAATTGGTTATAGTGCACACATATAGAATTTACATTAGGAAGCTGGAATATTGTACAGGCATTCAGAACAGAAGTACCTTAAGCGTTATATATTTGTTATTATTTATTTATTTAATCTGACAGTATTAAGGCCATATACAAATACAAACAGTGACACAAATAATACCAAATACAATAACATCAAGTTCTGTTGAGAATCGGCAGAATTAAAAAAAAATTACAGAGCACTTATTAGGCTAATACAAGAAAAAATAAAAGAGAAAAAATAGCAGTAATAAACAAAAATATAAATGAAAATCGAGGGGCAATGAAAAGCAGAATAAATGTAGAAAATGCCTACTATTATTCGGTTGAGAAGCTTTTGTCATCCAGTCTGCTTAAAAGAAACTAAACGTCAGAAATTATATTACCGATTGTTCTAGATAGCTGTAAAAACTTGGACTCTCACAAAGAGAGGAGCAGAGGTTAAGGGTGTTCGAGAATAAAGTGCTTAGAAAACTAATTGGGGTTAAGAGACATGAAATTACAGGACAATAGAGAAAGTTACACAACGTAGAACTGCACGCATTACCTAAGGTGATTAGAAATATTATATACCAATGTCTGAGATAGGCGAGGCATGTAGCAGGAATGAGTGAATCCAGAAATGTATATAGAGTGTTAGTTGAAAGACCTGAAGGACAAAGACCTTTGGGAGGCCGAGATATAGATGGAGGGTAATATTAAAATAGATTTGAGGGAGATGGGATATGATAGTTGGGACTGGATTAATCTTGCTCAGGATAGGGGCCGATGACGGATTTATGTGAGCACGGCAATGAACCTCCAAGTTCCTTAAAGGCCATCAATAGTAGGTGTAGTCCGTAATACACATAAAAATTAATATTAGAAAGCTAAAATTTTTGTACAGGCTTTCAGAAAAATATACTTTAACCGTTATTTCTTTATTTACTTATTTCATTACTTATTTATGTTTCTATTTATTGAATTTTAATTTATTGAATGACTCATGCATTTATTTACTTATTTGCTATTTATTTAGTTAGTCATTTGCTTACTTGTTTACTTGCAAACTTGTGTATTTATTTAGTGACTTATTTATTTAGCTGTTTATTTGTACATTTGTGTATATATTTATTTAATCTGACAGGATTAAGGCCATAGGGCCTTCTCTTCCATCTACCAGAGAGCACAAAACAAATACAACAAATACAAACAGTGACCAAAGTAATACAAATATCATTAGAGTCTTATAGAGGATCGGCAGGATGAAAGAACACTACAGAGCACTCATTAACCTAACACTAGAAAACAAGAGAGAGAAAAAGAAAATAATAGTAATAGCAATGATAATGATGATGATAATAATAATACTAATAATAATAATAGGCCTAATAATAATAATAATAATAATAATAATAAAAAATAATAATAATAATAATGTAACAATTTTGAGTATTTTTATAGATAGTAATAATCCGTGGCGCCACAGCCCACGAGGGACCAAGACCGACCAGTCGGCTGCTGGCCTCAGGGGTGGCAGAGGTGGACGATCATCCAACCAGAATGGAGGTATCATATGGTTAGCACGATGAGCCCCCAGTAGTTATAGCCGTTGCGTAACCGGGTTTCGCTGCCTATCGTAGCTCCCCAAGTGCATGACGATGCTGGGTGAGCACCGGTCCCATACACTGGCCGAAATTTCATGAGAAAATTTCTTCCCCCATGAGGACTTGAACCGGCGCGCATCCCGTAACGCGAATCCCAGGCAGGATGCCTTAGACCACGACGCCACGGCGCGTTTATAGATAGTATGAATCTGAATTTGAATGATTTTTGTAGGCATAAATCATATAACTTTCAACATGACTGACCACAGAAACGCACTTATAATAGTCTACTTTAAAAGATTATAACTGAAAAGAACCAGTTAAGATCAAAAATTTGTTTTGAGATATATTCACTTTTCCATAATAAAATTTAAAAGATTAAAATCCATTGCTTTCGGCTATGTTCAAACCCGCGACTCTAGGATCCAATAGCCTCCATGTCATCTGCTAGATCGACTAGAATAGTCAGAATATTGGATAATAACAAATATAAAGGAAGAAAAACTCCGTCTCTGGAATGATATGCACACAGAATTTCCTCTGAGTCGAATTTTGTCAGCCGGGAAATACAGACAACTTGCACAGCGGAGCAAAACTAGAAAGAATCGTCTGAAGCATGTGAAGCGATTACTCTACTCGGTGACAACATTTCAAATCCAAAAGAGGAGATAAGACACGGAAGGATGCGGGAGTCTGTTATGCAAGATTCATGTGATTGTCATTAGATTTCTGTTGTAGGATTGATGAGAAAGCTGCGACTGGTTTAACGAAAACTTAACACAGCATAAAAGAAGAAAAGAAAAGAGAAGACAGAGAAAAAAAAAAGGAACACTGTAGCAAATGGCAGCCAGCGCTGTGGGAAGTTTGAAGGCTGTCGAGCGGGAAAGAAATTAATATGCAGCGCTCTTACAGTGTGCCATGCTACAGAAGTTGAGGATTATTGACAAGTGGGGCGAAGAGAGAACGAGAAAGAGGGGTAAAGTGAGACAGCTATGGTTATTTCCTCAAACCCAGCTATTTCCTCGACTAAACTAACAGCTACTTTCCCCGACATTTTGTGGTCCATCGCAGCTTCCACTTCTTTTTAAGTAATTTCCTATCGTTATCTGAACCTAGCTTCATCAAATAAATTGGCTATTGGAATAGACAGAGAAGGGTGGAATAAAATCGTATTACAGACCAATATAACTTCCCCCTTCTCCCGATTCCTGATTAAATAGGTATTTCTAAGGAAAGGTTCTTTTTTGTGTACTGGAAAAGGATGGCAGTAGTTTGGATTTCGTTTTATCTCCGAATTGTATAAGCGGTAATGCAAAAGTGAAACAGCAGACTATGTGTTCCATTGTCGGCGAGATAGAATAACTTCTTTCTAACGAGAATTAACGGGCTTATGTGACTTTAAAGGCTGGTTCAAATAAACCGGAAACGAGAATCGGAACGAAAACGAAAACGGTAAAATTGTTAAAATGTGTACATTTCAATGTGAGCATTCACAATTAACGAAAAGCTTGCCGGAGATGGGAAATCGGGAACGGAGAGTTGGCCAAGTTTCAACTTTGGCGTCCACGTTTCCGATCACAGCCCACTAGATTCATTCTATTGCCATCTAAAAGCTATTTTGTCGTCATATATTTTGTAGCAAGAATACCGTGACATAACCTATGCATTATTTTGTTCTGTGCTGTGCATCATGGAGCAACTTTTATTTGATGAGATTCTAATATTGAGTGTTGAGGAAAATCCTCACGTTTACGATAAGCGGTGCGCCTCGTATAAAGATGAGAAAATGAAGGAGAATACGTGGCTTTCAATAGCTGCATCTTTGAACATCGATCGTAAGTGAATCATATTTTATTACTGTATTGGTTGTATTACACACTACATATTCATGCTTCAATTCAATAACTACTGTTGTGTTCATTTTTGTTCTATTACAAATGTTTCTTCTCTAATTATTTTACGTTATGGTAGACTTAAAATAGGTTGTGATAATAAAGATGCATGGGCATATTTATAGTACCGTACCTAATGAAGTGTTTCAGTTGAAATTTCGAAGTTGGTTAACCTGTGTTTATGTTGGCTGCCTTGTACTCATGAGAGAACGCCATTGGTCAATTATATACGGTACAAATAATTTCAGAATGCGTAATATCGACTTTACATATCGTTATTGACATGCATATCGATATGCATAGTCGTCTACGTTCTCGGTTTATTGTGAATCAAAAATTGTCATATTCACGTCCTCTGTTTCTCGTTTTCATTCTGCTTCTCGTTCCCGGTTTATTGTGAACCAGCCTTAACCCTCTCATACGCGGCTTGTTTAACGACACATTTAGAACTTTAGAGAAAGGAATTACATTGAATACACGTGTTGAGAGGCCAGAAGCAGTAAGTTCACACACTTTTCATTACCATTAGTGTTTTATAACGCCACAAAGTATCCTTTCAAGAGAATTATATATGCAGATTAAGTGGTCAAAAAACGAAATGACATTCATCATTAACTTGAAGTGTGTAAGACTATTTTAGGAGAAGAATAACTTCCTAAAATAAAGCACCTGAATGAAATCCGGTACCTGAAATATGATTATAGTGACAAAGTGACAAGAGATTCCTAGAATTCCTGCAACTGTGTGAAATGTTTGTCCTGTAGGATGGATGTTACTCCACATTCATATATTTAATGAATCGGTTGTTATTATATTACGAGGATTATAAAAATAAATTTAATTCAATTTATATTCCGTATTATTATTATTATTATTATTATTATTATTATTATTATTATTCCTTCATTACTGTATTGAATATATATATATATATATGGTGTTTCAAAAATACGGGGCATAATTTCAGGTATGTATTTCCCACATGTAGACAATCAAAATAGTTCATTACAACATGTGTCCGGAAATGCTTCATTTCCGAATTATGGCCTTCACAACATTGAAATTCACCTGAACCTTTTTTTTTTTCCGCAGGTCATTGTCATTACAGAAGATGTTCAAAATGTCCACCTCCTGCTTGAATACAGACCTCACATCGATGTCTCACTGACCTTCGAACACGATCCCAAACTCCAGGACTATTGCGTATGTCCTCAGAACATGCCACAATTCGATTCCGAAGGGATTCCAAATCAGGCACCGGAGACGAATAAACCAATGATTTTAAATGACCCCACAAGTAGAAATCGAGAGGGTTCAGATCAGGTGAGCGTGGAGGCCAAGCAATTGGGCACATCTACCTATCCATCGATCAGGAAACCTTCGATCCAAGTACCGGCGAGCCGTACGACTGAAGTGTGCAGGAGCGCCATCGTGCAAGAAGTGAATGTGTTGAAGATTGATCAGTGAATCTCCTCCTGCACTTCTGGAGTTGTAGATCTTGTTCGTCCCCTTCCCAAACCAGGAGAGTAAAATTTTCCATACTCGCACAGACGGTAATGGAGACGTATAAATGCCTTCCGATCTGGATATTGTCGCTGTGGGTACCTCTCCTGGTACAAACGACGAGCCAGCGCAGCATTGCCGTCCGCCTCACCGTACATGAAGTGTATCTCTGCTAGCTCTTGATTTGAATACATGTCGCACAGTCTAACGCCTACACAACACTGAATGTAACCGTCGCCTCGGAATGAACTGTCAGAGTGCCCTCTTAATATCTCCTTTGACGGCAAGGACCTGCGGAAAGAAAAACGTTCAATGTTTTGGAGGCCATAACTCGGAAATGAAGCATTTCTGGACACATGTTGTAATGAACTATTTTGATTGTCTACGTGTGGGAAATACATACCTGAAATTGTGGCCCGTATTTTTGAAACACCCTGTATATATATATATATATATATATATATATATATATATATATATATATATATATATATATATATATATACTGGCTTTTAAGGAACCCGGAGGTTCATTGCCGCCCTCACATAAGCCCTATCCTGAGCAAGATTAATCCATTCTCTTTCATCATATCCCACCTCCCCCAAATTCATTTTAATATTATTTTCCCATCTACGTCTCGGCCTCCCCAAAGGTCTTTTTCCATCCGGCCTCCCAACTAACACTCTATATGCATTTCTGGATTCGTCCATACGTGCTACATGCCCTGCCCATCTCAAACGTCTGGATTTAATGTTCCTAATTATGTCAGGTGAAGAATACAATGCGTGCAGTTCTGTGTTGTGTAACTTTCTGCATTCTCCTGTAACTTCATCCCCAAATATTTCCCTAAGCACCTTATTCTCAAGCACCCTTAACCTATGTTCCTCTCTCAAAGTGAGAGTCCAAGTTTCACAACCATAAATAACAACCGGTAATATAACTGATTTATAAATTCTAACTTTCAGATTTTTTGACAGCAGACTATATATATATATATATATATATATATATATATATATATATATATATACATACATACATACAGGCTACCATATATTTGGGCCAGATACATTACAAGAAAACTAAATTTATTTCCAATAAAGTGTTTATTAAAATAAATGAGACATTTACAATATGGTCTGTCATTTACATGTATCTTAACAATTTAAATATTAGGCTATGTACAGTTAATATTTGCTTAAATTTATATCCAAAAGGCTGTAAAGTCCAGTCGTCCTTAAATTGTCCATAATCACGTATCAGCCATTCTAGGCAAAATTGTGAATTGCATTGAATAAAGGTTTTACAGAAATATTTGTTTACTATTAGTGTAAGACATAGATAAATCTGTATATTTAAATATTCCAATGTTTCATTTACAAAAGGAAAATGTTTACCTAAAGTTTTCAACACGTACTCATAGAGAGATCAGCTGTTAATATATGTTTTTCAATGAGCTATTGTTGAAGAAATATTTTGAGAGTCTGTACTGTGAATTTCAAAAGTACAGGATCAAGAAACATTTTACTCTGTACTGTACTATGTACTGTAGGCCTCATGGCCTTAATTCTACCAGAATAAATGAACGAATGAATGAACGAATAAATAAATAAATAAATAAATAAATAAATAAATAAATAAATAAATAGGTAAAAGAGTAAAAAATAAAAGAAGTAAATAAACAAATAAATATTTAAATAAATAAATAATTAAAAATAATTAAATAATTAAATAAATACATACGTACATACATACATACATACATACGTACGTACATACGTACACGTACATAGCGTTCTGCCAAAGGGTAGGTCTTTCACTGCAAATCCAGCATTCTCCAATCTTTCCTATTTTCTACCTTCCTTCTAGTCTCTGCATATGTATGTATGTATGTATGTATGTATGTATGTATGTATGTATGTATGTATGTATGTATGTATATGACGTTATGTAGGCATGTCATCACTCAGGTCTGCTATATTGAGGAACCTAAACAAGACAATTACCGAAGACAGTCCTGATTCTTTCTCAACTCAGAGCTTTAATGTCAGCGATACTATTTCAACATCACATTTACTCTCTTCAAACGAAGAGAAGTAGCATGATATTGGAACCTTAAGTTACTCAACAGTCACGGTTTCCTCTCTTCAGAGAAGCAGCTGTGCTAATAGAGAGAGATAACTTCAGAGTTGACTTCATCATACAAACGTAAATGAATGTGTCATTATTTTCACGAAGGCGTGATCCACATTGTCTACTCGCGGTTAGCAAAAGATGATATCCAATTCTTAATTGCTATATTCCTTCTAACATAATGCTTTGTTTTGACGCTTAAAGTTCCGTTTTCCTGAAGAATATCGTCAGATTAAACCTATATTATTTCACAACATTTCATTTGATGTGCCACTTTTTTCCGCAATAAAAATTTGAATGTCTGCTTATAGTACAATTTCAACTGTTTTATAATTATCAGGAACCCTGCTCTAAAGCTAAGTAACAATCCTGCTAGGACCAAATAGCACGTTGGGTTTTTCCGAGGTTTTTCCCGAGTGTAGGATAAGGCAAATGTCACATAACCCAATGGCTAATATTCGTGATAACTGCGCCAAATCAATTCTAACTAAGGCCAAATCCACCGACGTAGCTCAGTCTGTAAGCGCGATTGCTTGCTGATTCGGAGTTGCGCTCTGGGGCGTGTGTTCGATTCTCAGTTGGGATTGTCTGGTTGAGTTTCTCCTAAATCTTCTCCAACTGTAAGGAGAATGTCGTAAAATCGCATGGCGAATGTTATCTCGCCAATATAACATCTCGTTATCGACAATTAAACCGATTCTAAATACCTTCACATTCGATACAGCGTCATTAAATTACTGATTTAGAAACACCATATCACCAATTCCACCCTTGCTAAATAATCGCACAATTTGATATAGTGTAGTTAAATAACGGCTGATATTAAATAAAAATATATGTGAACCATTTCATGGACATAACGTTAAGAAATAATATTCTTGGTAATTGTACATTACATGTGTACGCCTCCACAGAGTTTACGAGAACGAATGGTGGGGTTTCATGATACTATTGTGAAGTATGACGTATAGTGTGTAATGGCTTGAACGAGCTTTTATTTAATTCAGTAACTCAAAAGGATTGTCCTCTGTCATTCTTGTTGTCGTCATAATAAAATTATTATTCCTAAAATTATCATTTCTTTTGTTAATTCAGTAACTCAAAAAGATTGTGTCCTCTGTCATTCTTGTTGACATCATAATACAGTTGTTAACTGTTAAATTTATCACTTCTTTTGTTAATTCAGCAACTCATAAAGATCGAGTCCTCTGTCATTCTTGTTGTCATCATAATACAGTTATTACTGTTAAATTTATCATTTCTGTTGTTAATTCAGTAACTCAACAAGATTGTATCCTCTGTCATTCTTGTTGCCGTCACAATACAGTTATTACTGTTAAATTTATCATTTCTTTTGTTAATTCAATAACTCAAAAAAGATTGTGTCCTCTGTCATTCTTGTTGTCGTCATAATACAGTTATTACTGATAAATTCATCACTTCTTTTATTAACTCAGTAACTCAAAAAGAATGCCTCCTCTGTCATTACTGTTGTCGTCATAATACAGATGTTACTGTTAAATTTATTATTTGTTTTCTTAATTCAGTAACTCAAAAAGATTGCGTTCTCTTTCATGCTTGTTGTCGTCATAATGATGTTGCTTTAATTAAATTTGTAATTTTTCTTGCTAATTCAGTAACTCAAAAAGGTTTCGTTCCAGTGGTTTTATATTCTGTCATTGTTGTTGCCATAATAATGTCATTGTTGTTAAATTTATCAATTATCTTGTTACCTCAACAACTCAAAAAGATTACGTTCATATGGTTTTATTTTATGTCATTGTTGTCATCATAATAAAGTCACTGCCGTCAAATTTATCATTTCCCTTGTTAATTCAGTAACCTATAAAAGATTGCGTTAATGCGGTTTTATTTACTGTTACTGTTGTTGTCATAAAAAGTTATTGTTATTATTATTTCTCTTCTTAATACAGTAACTCAAAAAATTGCGTCTATATGGTTTTATTTTCTCTTATTGTTGTCATAATAATAAATTCATTGTTATTATTATTTCGCTTCTTAATACAGTAACTCAAAAGATTGCGTTCATGTGGTTTTATTTTCTGTCGCTTGTCGTTAGAGATGAGCTTAAACGATATTTTCAAGTATCTGTGACAACTGTGATTGTGACAATTACATATCTGTGACTGTTATCGGTGATTTTGTCACACCGATATTTTATATCGACACGTAAGCACAATATGCGTGAATTACACCGATATTTTGTCACACCGATAAAAATTAGCAGGAAATATTGAAGAGCAGTGAAATATGAATACGATTTGTCTATACACACCACACATCAGTAATTTATATGGGAAAATCCAACAAAGAAATTATGTACATGTACCATTAACAAATAAATACATACCTAACTGAACAGTAACATGTCAAAAGTTAACCTCATGTACCAAGAGGTTATATTGTAGATATTGAACCAGTTGACCATTTTTAAATGTAGTTGGGTATGGAGAAATTGGGGTTATATGATTATCCTAATCGTTTTAAAAATTGATCCTTTTTATTGTATATAATATAAAGGATAAATTATTTTAAGTCGTTCATGAACATTATAATATTGAGTCATAGAATACAAATTAATGAAACATAAGTATTCGGAAAAACATTGGAAAATAATTCCAAAACAAAACAGTTGTTCAGACAGGATTTTACACAAGATTAAGTACTGGTAACCAATGGTGTTATTATTTAAATCGTGTAATAACTACATCATTTATAATAAGATGGAGAAACTACCGTCCGATTGCTGTTATTGTATCATGCGCACGCGCAAACCCACGACGTAGAGGAGAAAATATCAGTCACAGAGTACTGAATACGGAGCAGATTTCGATAGCGATATTTTGTCACAGATATTTCGCGTCATCAGTCACAGGTTTAAAATACCTGTGACAAAATATCGGTTTGTAAAATATCGGCCACCTCTACTTGTCGTCATAAAAAGTCATTGTTGTTAAATTCATAATTTTCTCTTCTCAATAGAGTAACTAAAAAAACTGCGTCCATGTAGTTTTATTTTCTGTCATTGTCGTCATACTAAATTCTGCACTTTTGTATGACAAATGAGGCAAATAAATATATAATATGAAAACACGAGTACTTCAAGACAACGAATCAAACACAGTCTTTTTTACCACAAAAAGGAATGAAAATTCACGTTTAAAACCCCGAACGTCCTGCCTAGAAACCCAATGCAATAGCTATTACCTAGCTTTGGTACTAAGGAACAAAACGAGTTAATTCTTCTTTCATCACTGCGTGGGCAATCTCGTGCAAAGTGCATGATTACCAGCTCCCGGAATGCTGTAATAGCCAAACACGCGATTCTGACTCGGAATGGTAATTGGCACAGTCGGGAAGTGGGTCCCTCATAACAATATTATTGTCTATAAACAGCTGTGCACGCACATACGTGCCGCACACCGCGCCATCTGACCGGCAACTTGGCATTCCACTTTACATAATGGCCACATTGCATATGACAACATCAGTTGCCTTGGAAACCACTGTGAGAGCATTCCGACCGCCATGACTGTATTTGCAATATCTGCACCTCCTATTATAACGTACGTACAGTGTTTATATAGGCCTACTGTTAGCGTATAGTTACAATACTTTAAGACTTTACGCCATCCGAAAGGTAACACATTTAAGTTGCGAGTAGTACGAAATATTATTTTCTCAATTTACAAAAGTGAAATTTTGATAATCGCGTTTCGAAAATGTGCTGTAACTCCGTAATTATGAATACGATCCCATTAATTTATTTACATATTTTGTTCCAAATAACTTCAGAAATCACTTCCATTAACTGGGTGAAAACTTCGTAAACCAATCTATATATTCAAATTCAAATTCAAATTTATTTACAATTTACATTTGAAATGAATACACATGAATAGATACCCGAAATGAGCATATGATCGTGCTCGGGTACAGTCCAGTAGTCTACATAAATTTTACAGGGATCAAATAATAATGCTGATGATAGAAATAATAGTAACAACAACAACAACAATAACAAAAAAAATAATAATAATAATAATAATAATAATAATAATGGACTCTCACTCTGAGAGAGGAACATAGGTTAAGGGTGTTTGAGAATAAGGTGCTTAGGAAAATATTTGGGGCTAAGCGGGATGAAGTTACAGGAGAATGGAGAAAGTTACACAACACAGAACTGCACGCATTGTATTCTTCACCTGACTTAATTAGGAACTTAAAATCCAGACGTTTGAGATGGGCAGGGCATGTAGCACTTATGGGCGAATCCAGAAATGCATATAGAGTGTTAGTTGGGAGACCGGAGGGAAAAAGACCTTTAGGGACGCCGAGACGTAGATGGGAGGATAATATTAAAATGGATTTGAGGGATGTGGGATATGATGATAGAGAGTGGATTAATCTTGCACAGGATGGGGACCGATGGCGGGCTTATGTGAGGGCGGCAATGAACCTTCGGGTTCCTTAAAAGCCATTTGTAAGTAATAATAATAATAATAATAATAATAATAATAATAATAGAATAATCGTGACGGAGATGATACAAAGATAGAAATACAAAATAATTCATTAATAATATTATTATTAATAATAATAATAATAATAATAATAATAATAATAGTGATAAAACAAAAATATTTACGATAATAAAATAAATACTAAGACGGATAAAGTAAAATATAAAACCACTAGCGAAAGTTAACACAACTTAAATAAGCATATAATAACCGGAAAAAAATGACGAACTCGAAAATCAACAGAAAAGTTCGTTGTATCGCAGACGACAGCAACCGCCGTATTGACATTGTGTTGTGCATTAATGGTAGTAGGGGGGAGCCGAAAGTCTACGTAACTGCCGTTCTCTTCGAATCTTCTCGTACAATCATGGGAAGGTAATGCTGAAAAAACAAAATGTCTACGAGTCAAACTGTTCATTATTACCAGGATAAATACAAATAATACTGAAATATATGAACAGTGAATTCTTGTTTATAACAGCTCAGTGTAAATGGAGAGCGGAAGTATTGAGCTACTCTTTTTTTAAGTAGGTTATTTTACGACGCTTTATCAACAGCTTAGGTTATTTAGCGTCTGAATGAGGTGAAGGTGATAATGCCGATGAAATGAGTCCGGGGTCCAGTACCGAAAGTTACCCAGCATTTGCTCATATTGGGTTGAGGGAAACCCCCGAAAAAAAACCTCAACCAGGTAGCTTGCCCCGCCGGGAATCGAACCCGGGCCACCTGGTTTCACGGCCAGACGCACTAACCGTTACTCCACAGGTGTAAACTTCGAGCTACCCTGACTTTTATTCGTTGTTTCATATAAATATTAAGTAATAGACACCTACTAAGAAATAAAAGGGGTAATTTCCCTCAATGTTTATGTCCTTTATGCGAAAATAGAGAAGATCACATTCATATTATTCTAGAATGTCATTTTACTGAAGAAATTCGAGAAAAATTAATAATGAAAAAGTTCTTATTAATGAATAAAGAAATAACAATTAAAAATAATGATAATAATAAACAGAATTTACAAAAACAAATAGGTCTTTATATTTTTAGTTAAAAATAAGAAAAACGTAATAATTAATGAAAAACTGGAAATGAATAAATAAATCTTAGGTAAAGATTGATAGTCATATGATTTAAGAAGAAGCAATTACACAAATATGTTTTATATAATGTGAATGATTGTGGTTGTTCTGTGTTAAAGATACAGGAAAGTGCAATGAAGACAGAGGCAATGGCTGTAGTAAGGAGAAATTGGAGGCAAGCCAGCTTCTCTTTGTAATGAATCGATATACAGAAACAAAAGTTCCAGATAAAATAGCTAAAATATGAAGTAAAAGTAAGGAGTTATTAAAAGATAGTAAAATCACAGAATTAACAAACAAATTCAAATTTGGCAAATATGCATTTTCAAGACTAACTGACAATAACATTTTGGAAATTAGTTAGAAATTACTTAGCAATCTTCTTTATTTCTAAATTTAATAGTTTTGAAGGAATATCAAAAAGAATACTGTGAGATTAAATTAAGAAATGAAGGCTTGCAACCAGAGAAGGGTGATATGAACTGTATAAATATTTATGTTGTGAAAGAGGAATGGAGGAAAATAGTATCATGGACGATTTATATATATTGGCTGCACATTGTAGAGTTAAAAGAGTAATGCAACTTAAGCAAGTAAATAAGTTTTAATGTATACAATAAACTCGATTGGTTAAAACTTGCACTAAAACTGTAAGTAAATGCAGGAAAAGCTAACACAAATTGAATATTTATATTACAGAAAATTCGTTATAAAATTGTATTTGTTAATTTACTATATTTGCTTTTTGAAAGCGGCCGAGCTTGGAACTACAGTGCCATGTTGTCAATATGGGCTACCACGCTGTCAGCTGATGGAAGCTAGCAATTGTCGTTAAGGTGGCTGACGCTAAAATATTCATTGACAATTGACGCGAAGGCAAGAAAACAATACAAAAATCAACAGAGAATCAAAGACGAAACGTATCAATGCTAACACTGCGTGCACAATAAATGTCGCCAAGAGAGCTATTAAGCACTCGCCACGTGGGAACGGTAAGTTTGGCAACTCAACCGTTGTTACCATAACAACAGGCCTATCACGCTATGTGACATACAGTTGTTTTTCCGATCGCAACGCTCCTGTCATGTCCCATCTTTAAAAAAAAAAAAAAAGTATAATTGTGTATAACTTAGTTATAATTATTTAGTGTATGTACTATCTTCGTGAACTATTAATAGATTACCTATCTATAATAGACACCTATTTTTCTTACAACTCCACGTAAATTCGAATCTCCTACCACGGTTATTCAAACCTTGTATCATTAACCGTTGCGAAATACTTTTGCTAGTACGGATCTTCCAGTTGTCCTTCGTACCACATGATCACTGTGAAGTTGCGACAAGGAAAAGGAAAAAAAAAATTGTTAGTGGAAAAGATAAATTGCACTAGAACACGCCAATCACGCAAGCAGAGTATTAGGAGATTTAAAATTAGAGGAGGAACATGGGTTCAGAAATTTTAGTATAATACTTCAATGATTTTGAAATATTACTTAAAATGATTGAGGAGAAAGTATCACGGAGAAATGTTAATTTAAGCGTGCGAGTCCTTTATCAATAAGGTTAGCGGTGACACTTCTTTGCCAAAAAAACTGTAGTACCTTAACGATTATTTATTTCAATTGAGGTTATCCTACTGTACGGGCCTATCATCAAGAACAGGATCCTCTTATGCAACAGATTTCTCTACGACACGGGCTTCACTTCCTTCTCGGACGAAGTCATGCCTTTTAATAACCATCAAACTCGGTAGAGTTTGGAACTGCGAACCGCCGAAAGTTACACAGCAATTCTGTTTCTAATGATTGCGGGAAAACCTCAAACAGGTAACTTTACCCAACAAGGATTTCAACCTGGGCCCGCTCGTTTCATGGTCGGACGTGCTAACCGTTACTCCACAGCGGTGGAACAATATGTGCTGCAAATTGTAACCTCAGCATACTACATAGTCCTCTGATTGAGGTCCTGGCTGATATCTAGGCCTACATCTATTATCGGGCAGTACATCTCACTTGATACGTGTCAGAGGAAGAACAATTAAGTCGTTCCGTAAGAAAAGGGCGAGCCCACCAAGGGTCGAATTTTGTGTTTTTTACTCCTTGGAATATTTAAGACACATATCTACAACTTAAGTCTGGCAGACGTTGGCGGGATCTCCCTTACTACATCGAAATTATCAACAGTAATCTCACTAGAGGTTTTGATTTATCTAGAGAAAATCAAAACTCGAGTGGGATTTAATTGACTGTTACACGATTAGAAGAAAGTATATAAAGATTAGAAGTAACAAAGTGCTCCAATACAATAAAATATTAATTGACTTACGAAAATGAACCTGTCTTCAAATATATTATTGCACCATTACGCTAGATGGCAGTTGTGCCAACTATGGAATCTTCATTGAACTCTGTAGACGGTTACTAGTCAAGAAAGCTTTGTTGATTCAGTTTCATTTTTATTAAGACAGTTGCATTCCACTTCAATTATCCGAATCCCAGTTATCAACGTCACTTGACAGATGATTTTCAATAAATCTTAATATTAAACAATCTCTGATACGTGACTATCCATAATATCATGTAGCAGAAGCTATAACATAACCTAACTAATATACACACATGTTAGAAAAGTTTTAATTAACGACGACGACATAAAAAATAAACATGAATAATTTTAAAAGGAATAATTATTGAATGTACAATTTTCAAATTTGAATGTGGTTGGTGGTTCAATTGATGTTATATTGGACGTGTGCGTAATAGAAGTGGAACTCGTTGATTTAGGCCTACATGGTGTATTCAACGTATTCAGGATTTCCGAATGGTGCTCTTCATTTATTTGTAAATCGGATTTCAGAAGATGCATAGGTATGATCAGTGATTTTTATTAATTCTTGTTCTTGAATGCCAATGCGAGTCATATTTGAAACTGCTGTGCATCGACTGGAGTGGTTTGTAATTTTATATATATTTTTGACGTCCAGACCAGCGCAGTTTCAAATGTTGGCAAACAAAGAAACAAATGCTAGGGACGCGATAAAATTAAACAAATGCTAGGGACGCGATAAAATTAAACAAATGCTAGGGACGCTATAAAATTGTGCGATAAGCAGCCATGATTGGTCGAAATACGTCCTTTCGTACCGTTTTATTGGTCAAAAGTAGTATGACGTAGTAAGAGTGTAATAGTCATTGTAAAGTTGGAGAAACTGCATAGTCTGTGACAGGTTCATAATATTCATATTACTCCGTACGAGAAGGATGAATACGCCACTCCGCCTGAAGGCGCGCGCCATTCATTGTCTCAGTGTTATTGTAACCATACAGACGAGTACAACCGTAGTGAGAAATTACGTGTATTTATGGACATTGTAATAGCTTAGTATGAGTAACAGTGACGTGATAATCAACCAGGCATATCTGGTTATTGTAGGAAACGTCAGTGGCATGTCGAAAGATGGATAAACCTACAAGCAAAGATTAAAAGGAACAAAGGTGAATCGTATATTGTATGAAAACATGTCGACATATGGCAAGCTCGCGGTATAGGCCGGCCATGTATTTGTGGGTGCTTCAATCCAATAGGTCGGAGAATATACAACCAGTATTTCGTAATTTCTTGAAGTTGGGTGATTATGACCTCCAGAATGCCTATATTTCTAAGCTCGTAACCAGTGTTGATGTGAACAGATGTCGCATTAAGAACAGACCGACCCCTCTCAGCTGGTTTTGCCAAAGAGGTATTTCACGCCAATAAAGCTCACTTCTGATAGAGTAAAGGATCTGAAAGCTCTCCTTATCTATGTGCTAGAGAACGTTTCTGAATGACGTGATCACCAAACAAAATGTGCAACTAGCAGTGACCGACTCAGAGGAACATCTTCATGAAGATGATGTAATGGATTATTAGCACCTCTGTTTCCAGAACAAGTGAGACCACTTTTGATAGCAAGGATAATAACATGACAGGCATCTACTTATTTTTGCTTATTAATAATTTCAGACACTTTGTAAATGTCACATCACAGTGAGATTAAGTGTTATTATTATTATTATTATTATTATTATTATTAATGTCTGCCATTATTGAGTTCATTCTACGCCCTTTGCCTTTTCTAATATACTGTTTTCAAATGATTCCCATAATATTGATGAATTCATAATGTTATCTATGATTACTATTAAATTGAAATATTAAATTCGATATTTAATTGCAATTTTCAATAAAGGTATTCGTTTTTCAGTGTACAAAGTAATTATCATTATTTACAGACGTGTCCTTGGCCGCTACGCCCTTATCTCGTTTACAGGTAAAATACTTTGAACATCGGTTATCTCTACAGGTACATTTGGCGGTTTCGCCCTTTTCTTACGGAACGCCGTAATTGTTTGTATGCACCTGAAGTTCGACTAGTGTAATATGTAGCTAGTCGGCGATATATGCAATCGAAGGGGAAATGAAATGGCTACTCTTCCATATTATCTCCTGGCCTAGTTGCCTCATACGTGGTGCCTTCTTGGTATCACTTGTGAGGTTCAGACCTGTCTTCGGACAGTTGATTAAACAACAACAATACTACATAGAGAATCTTACTGGATATAAACCTGAAGGACGTAGGTGTGTAGGCCACCTACTTTTCAGATAGCAGGACTTGCTAAATATCTCTTGATGTGGGAACAGATCACGGAAATAACTGAGTGGAACAGAAGGTAATTTTTTTTAAATTAGTTAAATGATTATGAATAAACCTAATTAATAAAATTATTGAACCTCACTGTCACTTTTACTTTTTAACTTTACTCTAGAGTATGCCATTAGGAAAGTCTAGGATAACAGAGGGGGTTTGAAATTGAACGGGTTACATCAGCTGCTTGTCTGTGCGGATGACGTGAATATGTTAGGAGAAAATCCACAAACGATTAGGAAAAACACGGGAATTTTACTGGAAGCAAGTAAAGAGATAGGTTTAGAAGTAAATCCCGAAAAGACAAAGTATATGATTATGTCTCGTGACGAGAATATTGTACGAAATGGAAATATAAAAATTGGAAATTTATCCTTTGAAGAGGTGGAGAAGTTCAAATATCTTGGAACAACAATAACAAATATAAATGATACTCGAGAGGAAATTAAACGCAGCATATCGTTATTCGGTTGAAAAACTTTTATCTCCAGTCTGCTGCCAAAAAATCTGAAAGTTAGAATTTATAAAACAGTTATATTACCGGTTGTTCTTTCTGGTTGTGAAACTTGAACTCTCACTTTGAGAGAGGAACATAGGTTAAGGGTGTTTGAGAATAAGGGGCTTAGGAAAATATTTGGGGCTAAGAGGGATGAAGTTACAGGAGAATGGAGAAAGTTACACAACACAGAACTGCACGCATTGTATTCTTCACCTGACATAATTAGGAACATTAAATCCAGACGTTTGAGATGGGCAGGGCATGTAGCACGTATGGGAGAATCCAGAAATGCATATATAGTGTTAGTTGGGAGGCCGGAGGGAAAAAGACCTTTAGGGAGGCCGAGACGTAGATGGGAAGATAATATTAAAATGGATTTGAGGTAGGTGGGATATGATGATAGAGAATGGATTAATCTTGCTCAGGATAGGGACCAATGGTTGGCTTATGTGAGGGCGGCAATGAACCTCCGCGTTCTTTAAAAGCCAGTAAGTATTGAACCTCAATTTTAAGTTTAATTCTCTTGTAGTCTATGTTTGTTCAGTGTGTGCAAATTAATATGTCTGACAAAGAATAATGTAGACTATTAAATAGCTTTACGCACATCCTTGCACGCATATTTAACTGCATTTAGTGGCTAGAAATTATTTCTCTATTCCCGAATGACTTTTCGTCTAATCCAGAAAGCAGCTTTGGACCGCATTTCTCCACACACGACAAAGAAAGAGAATTTTTTGCACGACCACAACCATCAAAAGCACTTCTTTCCTGGCTTCATTAACT
This sequence comes from Periplaneta americana, assembly GCF_040183065.1. Taxonomy (NCBI): domain Eukaryota; kingdom Metazoa; phylum Arthropoda; class Insecta; order Blattodea; family Blattidae; genus Periplaneta; species Periplaneta americana. The sequence continues at coordinate 26,257,848 of NC_091132.1, read as the reverse complement.
TGGTATTATCCTAGTTAATGAAAAGTACAAGTACGTTCGCAAGCCTCATACAATCTATGATCCGCCCTCGCTAAAAATGCCTGTAGATTTAAATTACGTGAGGTAGAAAAGTGAATAAGTACTAGAATAAAAGTTCTGCTATTTTATGATGGACTACATTTCTCATCCTGCTTCAACAGAATTAAGAATTAAAGCTAAAGTCTCTTACATACATACTCGTAGATAGTCAGTTGTGAGGACAACGTAAATTTATCATCTAGATCACAAAATCCCAACTAGTATACAACTTCTATATAAAGGAATATTTATGGCTAGTCTCTGATATTGAGACAACTCATCCTGCCTAAGGTTTTTCCGTGGTTTTCCTAAGGCGGTAAGACAAATGTCGGGATGAGCCCTAAAAGAAATGGGCCACGGACCTGCACTCATATCCCCATTAATCTCCCTAACTAGTTACATCTCTCCCCCCTCTTCGTAATTGAGCCATCATATAGCCAAATGACTTGTCTCAAAATTGAGACGATTCAACAAGGCTCATGATAACAATCACCTCCTACATAATAGCCAAATTGGCTAGTCTCCTATACATGAGACAACTCATCCTGCCTAAGGTTTTTCCGTGGTTTTCCTAAGGCGGTAAGACAAATGTCGGGATGAGCCCTATAAGAAATGGGCCACGGACCTATATGCCCTTCCCCATATATATTCCACGTTTATTATAAACGATGTATGCCCCAGTTCAGATAATATTAATAGTCTATTAAATATACGAGGTCACTCAATAAGTCGCAAATTGAAAGGAAAGGGACCTCTCAAATTGCAGATTAGATTTCACGGCGCTTCTTCCGACGGCCTTCACATGCTTTGTCATCGAACAACAGATGACGGCGTCTTGCCATCCTAACGGCAAACACCAGCCAACTCCTCCTCGCCCCGTTCCGTGATCAATTGATCAATCTCAGCCCCCCTCGCGTATGTGGTACCTAAGAGGTTACGTCCAATTTCGGCTTCCCCTTTAAAATTTTCTAGAGCTCCTTCAGGGGAGCAGCGTAACCCGGAGTAGGGACTAGTGGCCAACAGGCTTGGAGCTCACATATTTAGTTTTGTACAGCCCCCAACCCCTTGCAAGGACGCGTTTTGCGTACCTTTTAAATTTTCCTCCCAATTCTCCTTCGATTTTTCGATTTTTCGAATTCATCTTACACCAGGCACAAAAAAGTCCCTGCAAAACTGTAACAAAAGTTATTCACTTCGATTATGTAGCCTAATTCGTACTTTACATCACTAATAAAAATGTTGCAAACACATTCATTACGAAACTAGTTAGGTAATGATACTTCTATTAGCAATCAGTTAGTTAATGATACTGCTATTACGCAACCAGTTAGATAATGATAATGCTAGTACATAACTGGTTGTATAATGTGAGCCATACATTAAATTAAATTCATTTTATATATTATAAATATTTGGAATAATATTATGTTCACAATTCGTTATATTATTTCCCGCAATTGACGATGCTACAGGAGATTAAATATCTTACGCGAGATTTCGTTGGTACTAAACATTCTATTACAGAATTTTCAGTATTTTCAATATCTGAATCCTCGTTTGAACTCAACTGAACGAAGTTTTTTTGTCTCTCAGTAGTGCTGTTCTCTAATAAACAAAAACCTATCGTGTTCAAAATTAATAAAACAAACATAAACGGATCGCCTCTCGCAGGAAGAAACTAATAATAATACAATCGCCTCTCCACAAAAGACATGTCAAAAACTAATAAAAATGATACAATAACTTTATTAAAAAATTAGGTGATAATAGTTGGACGTAAAATATAGGTGATAATAGTGGGACGTAAAACATACTTACATGCGTGCAATAGTAGATCCAAACGGTTATGAAACGACATGGCAATCCCCCGGAACAATGATGACATGAGAATAGAAAACTTACCTGTAACAAAAGAGAATAATATATTAGTATTGTTTTACTTTCATTACAATTGTTAATTATACCAGAAGAAATCGAGCGGAATATAAATGAACCAAGAGAACCAAAATAATATGTTGAGCACTGTGACCAAAAAAGCAATTTACGAAAAACACATCTAAAGAATCACTTGATATAAACTTTCACTTGAAGGGCCAGGCATTGATTGTTGTGGCCTTACAGCATTTACTACCTCTTTTTTACATTTTCTGCCTTATTTTTTGAGCAGTTCCCCACAATTTTCATTTTATTTACAAGCCCAGCCTTCAATTTGTTAATCCTGTTCATGATGTGTAGCTAACTATAGAAATGCACTATAAAACATAAAACTACACTAACTGCAACCAAAATAATACACACTACTTACATATTATGTGTCTCAGACACTACAATAACTATTTCTGTCAATATGTAACAACCACATTTTTATACTTTAGATCAAAACAATTTTTAATCACGTCTGACAAAAACAACTAAAGAAATAATACCATTTCCTGTTATCTAGTGAATAAAACGGAAAACTATTGGAGATAGGGCCGCCACACTATTGAAGAATGGAATTGTATAAAATAAACAACCGACATCAGATTGAGAATGCGGTAAATTTGAAACAAATGACATTCGAAAATGAAGTGGGCATAGTGTTTTAAATATCTGGCTAACAGAATTTAAAAAATGGCATCATTGAATTTCATGCCATTGAGTTGGGGCTTAAATTTTATTTGTAATATATTCTCCACTGTCAAAAGATTATTTTAAGAGAAAAAATATAAAAAACTTGCATTTTAGTCAGATTTCAGTATCTTCTTCTCTTAATAATAATGAAACTGTCAGAATAATAATCAATATATAATTAAGCTGAAGTATATTTTAGATCCATATCGCTTAATATAGGCGGCAACCAGCTAACCGTACTTGTCGGAGAAATTGCCGCCATATGTAGGCGTACTGCCAGGATTCTTCTTGTTTTTTTTTTGTGATTATTTTTTTCTATATGTATTAACACTAAGAGCAGAGATTCGAGTTAAGTAATAGTTCTCAATATCTATCTCTCGCCACTGAAACTCTCTTCTTTCTTCTCGTAATACAGATTTAAAATGTCAACGAACTCAGGTCTCTCTGCCTTAGTGAACTATCTCCGATCTTCCTTTCTGGCTACAATGTTGCAAGCTGGTCACATCAGTCAGTGGCTTCAAATTAGTGGTTTTAAAATGAAATTTACATGAAAACCGTCCACGAAATAATTTGTTTTTTTCTATACTTATCTATGTTTTCTAATTGATTTTCAGCGTAGAATATCAATCACAAGCATCCTATAGAAAACAGAGGTGAATCGTATTTGCAATGAAACTGAATTATTACGTGCAACCGTAGTCTATTAATAAATGACAAAAAGATTAATAAAACGAAGGGACTATTTTCTCAGTTCCCTTATATAAAATGATTTTGCTTTCTACAGAATGAGTAAATTACCAACAGTAAAAAATACCGCAGTGTCCTTCCGCTATCCTTCCATTACTGGATCTCAATTACAGCACCGAGGTAAATGAATGAACGGAGCGGTGTCCAATCGATAAATCAATACAATTTCATTCAGCCCGCACCAACAATTCAATTGATTATTCGTTTGGTATATAAATAACAAAATGTGATAATTCCATCAACTGAAAATTAAATCCGACCAGCGTCCTTCAAACGAAAGTAATTTAAAGGGAATTCCGATATATGCAGGAAATGAAACAAAATTCATAGCATGGATTGAACTCCTCTTCTTAAAAATATAAAGTATTTCAGTACAATATACTAATACAGACCAACCTTCCTTAATTCAATTTAAGAATGGAGCTATCAGTAGCTGAAGACTTAAATTAAAGACTTAACTATGAAGGTGGATATTAAAATACAAGGATTTCATTGACACGTCCTAGGATCCTGTCAGCATGGAGAACTCCTGAGAAAATCACGCCATCATAACATCTGAAAACTAACAGCACAAGCCCTTAGAAAAAGATCCTTCAAGGCCCATGAAGAGATGCACTGCGTTGCGTCTGAAGGCGGCGGAATTAGAAGAGCGGACATCGTGGCTCTAGACAAGACTAATAGTAAAGGCTTTATACTGGACCCAACTGTTAGATATGAGATGAGCCAGACCCAACCATCTGAGGTCAACAAAGAGAGACAACAAATTTATGAGCCTACTATTCCGTATTTTCGAGAAAAATATCAGATGGAAGGCACCTGGGAAGTACATGGTTTAATGATCGGAGCGAGGGGCACCATCCTACGATCAACTGTAAACACTATTAAAACATCTGGAATCCATGATATCATTCCAAAAATAATTACTTCTAGCATTAAAGGGTCTGTGGCGATTCTGAAAAATCATTTATACGGAATATCATAATCCCCCCTCTTTCTATCCATTAGTGTGTGATTGTTACAATATATGTACAAATTTATTATTTCTTAAATTTAGGGCCGAATTCATAGTCAACACTTATTGTAAGGAAACACTTAAGCAGTTGCTTATAATAATTTCCAATTCATAAATCCCACTGAAGTGAACACTTATTCAAATAAGGTAGCTTGTCAGCTTACTCAAGTGTTTTCTTATATGCATTGTAATTAGCTGATTCGGTATAGAATAGATGATGCTTATGATTTAATTTAATTTATTGAGTTTCGGCAAGCAAAAGATATATCAGAGATATGGAGAACCCTTTAGAGATATATAATGATCAACAATTTAAGAGGAGATACCGTTTCGACAAGAACACTGTTATGAATATTCTGATGTCTCTCATTGCAATTCACAATACAACCATGAGGCTTACCGATTTCGCCACTGCTGAAAGTACTGGTTGCTTTGAGATTTTATGATACAGCAGGATTTCAGGTAGATTTAAGTGGAATTTTTTTCCAAATGTATTCACGTCCCAACAAAGTGTTATTTGCATTTTTGTTTGTATTCTACCCAAGGAATGAGCTGTTAAAATTTGCGTAATTATATCATTTCCACTTTGTTTAGCATAAAAATAACTGAAAAACAAATGAAAATGATTTACTTACAGGAATATTTCCGCAGTTTGCATAAAACACAACTGCAATTTTGTTCCATGTCAATTTCTTCTTTTGGAAAGAACAATTATCAATTTTTCTTTACTTTCGACGATATCTCCATATTTCATAACTAGTTATCTTAGCTCACTTCTTTCTTTTCTGTAAAATGCTTTCTGGACATCTTGTATAATTTGTAGCTCTATAATATTTACTTCTGTATTTGTGTATGACAATAATGCCGATTTAACAATTTGAAGGCGCTGGAAAACAATTGAATGTAGGAAAGCGCTCACGTCTAGCCATGTTGCCATATTTCTTTCAATGTCAAGGGAATGCTCAGGGCATATGACTGAGTATCGTCTCTGCAATACGATCTGAAATAAGTGCTAAGGAAATGCTCATTACTTAGCGTTTCCTCATTTTATAAGTGACGACTATGAATTCGACCTTTAAGCTCCTAGTTCACATTTCAATTTGACTCATCTATTTTACTGTAATCGTTATTATTCTTATATGTGTGTTATTCTGTGTTTTTGGCAACCCAGGATGCCTGGGCAGACTATTTCTTGGAAATAAATGATATATTATATACTGAAGTTATTCACAAACAATTAAATAAGACAGCGGTGTAGTATAATTTGGAAATAGTGTAACAGTGAGGACAAGAAATACAGGTGAAGACATTACAGAGATAAGAGTACAGGACAGAGAGAAAAGAAAAACACAAAGGATACCAAAGCAGAGAGAGGATAACAAGAACGAGATAAAAGAAATGGGAGAGAAAAGAAAGGAAGAAACAAAGCACAAGGAAACAGAAATAAATCAGAGACTGGGATAAAGAGAACAAGGCAGAGATAGAAGAAAACAGTAAGACAAAGAAAAGAGTAGTGATAGAAGAGACTATGAGAGAAAATGCCAAGTTTGAAGAAGATGACAGAAATGAAGACGAAAAGAAAGAGAGTGACAGACTGGACAAGAAAATAATAAAGTGGACGAGACGTCGATAAAATGGACGGGAAAACAGTAAGATGTATGAGAGTAAAAGAAAGAAAGACCTAGAAATAAACGAGAGAACGACCAAAGATAAGAGGAAACATCAGATATGAGAGAGGAGAAAGGAGAAGAGAGACAAGAAAAAGACGACAGTTAAACAAAGGAGCGAAAGTAGGCTTAGATGGGAGTCGAGCGAAAAAGAGAAAGGAAGTATTAAGGGAACTGAGAGAGAGAGAGAGAGAGAGAGAGAGAGGAACAGCAATAATCTGTAACACAAAGTGAGATATGGCGCAAAGAAAGTGAAATAATTATTAGACGAGGTAAAATTATAAAGAAATTGCTAAATGATCTATGAAGAAATAAAGGAAATCAATTGGTGGGCCAGTCAAACGGAAAGGTTTAAAGACGCAGAAAAAAAATGCATAGTTAGTATTATATCAATGTAATGATAGAAATGACAAGTACATGAATAACCATTAGGTACGCAACAAGAAAAAAAAAATATTTCTTAAAAAATTACGTCAGCCAAGAGACCTTCATTGAAACGCACATATTCTTCGAGTCTGGCCACGAACTGTTCCATAACCCCTCTCAGCATATTGACAGGTATCTTCTCGTATAAGTTGTTTTAGGGCTGGAATTGTTCTGGGTGGATTGCTCCCAAACACCTTCGTTTTGAGGTGTCCCCATAGGAAGAAATCACACACCGTTAAATCAGGTGACCTAGGCGGCCAAGCGATATCCTCTTTCCGAGAAATGACGCGGCCCGGGAACAAACAGCGTATTCCGAATCTCACCGGACCGGTGGACAACAATGACGTCACGCTGCAGCGAAATAGGAACAAAACTGCTAGAAGGATCGATGGCTGTCATGGCGACTGTATAGTTGTCTGTGCTACGCTAGCAAAATTTTTTCGAAATTTCCGTACTGCCTTCTCGTTCAAAGAAAAGATAGCATAAACAATTTATTTCTTGAACCGGAAGTAATAACTGGTCCGTTGACATGTTCGCTTATAAGCCATTAACATATTGTTTTTACGTTGTGCTCATTACAAACAATATAGCAGAACTAAAGCAGAACACACCGCCATGACACAACAGTGCACGATGTCATTCGTCTGCTAATTCCCGCCGTATACAAGAACCAATCAGATTCACTGATGGAGACTGCCACCACCTCTGCAAGCTGATGGCACCGGTGCGACACCAGTTTAGCAGATCAGTGACGCCATCGGTGAAATTCGGAACACCGTGATGCCATCAGATTGCTCAGCGCTGAGATTCGGAATACGCTCAAAGCATTCACAGCATCCATCGAAATTCTTGCGGTGTGGCTTGTTGCTCCGTCCTGTTGAAACAGTGTGTTTTCATTCACTGGAATATATGCGAGTTGTGGTGTAAAAAATTTCTGTATCATTTCAACATATGGATTACTCTAGTTGATGAAACCGCGCACCATACCAGGTCCCCGGTCCAACGTTCCATTGAAATCAATTAATTTTAGTTTGCAGTAACGATAAGCACAATTTAACAAAACATGGTAGAGACAAACAACTGGATACGTACTAGGAGCGTATTCCGAATCTCAGCGGTGAGCAATCTGATGGCATCACGGTGTTCCGAATTTCAACGATGACGTCACTGATGCTCCACCGGTGTCGCACCGGTACCATCAGCTTCCAGAGGTGGTGGCAGTCTCCATCAGCCGTCATCAGTGAATCTGATTGGTTCTTGTATAGGGCGGGAATTAGCAGACGAATGACATTGTGCACAGTTGTGTCATGGCGGTGTGTTCTGCTGTATTGTTTATAATTTGTATAACGTAAAAGAAATATGTTAATGGCTTATGAACGAACATGTCAACGGCCCAGGAATAAATTGTTTATGCTCTCTTTTCTTTGAACGAGATGACAGTATGGAAATTTCGCAAAATCTTACTAGAGTAGCACAATAACAACTTGTAAGCCGCCGTGATAGACATTGAACCTTCCAGCAGTTTTGTTCCTACTACGCTGCAGCGTGACGTCACTGATGTCCACCGGTCCGGTGAGATTCGGAATACGCTATAGGGAACGCGGAGATAGTGACATCACCGCTTAAAAGGAGTCATAAATTGTAATGTAAGTAGGTAGAGAAGAGACGGTTATATTCATTCTCACCCTCTCCATATGAACAGTATAATCCCATCAAATCTTTCAGTTTGACTGGCCCACTTGTAATTAAAAGGAAGGAAAAATTGAACAGAACAAAAGAAGGAAACTGAAATTTAGCTGTCTCTAGTTGAAAACAGAATTTGGGCATGTACTCAGTATGTTGTATTTACATCCAGAGCGATGTTTATGCCGCTCTCGAACTTAATTCGGAAAAACCCTGTCACACAGTTTGTATGTGGTCTCTATCTTCCACGTAGTTACGCATGGGCACTCATCCATAACTCGAGTGGATTCTAAACTCATTTTCCTGCAGCTTACACAAAATAATCCAAGAGAACATTTTGGTCGCTCGCATTTAACAGGAATTTCGTTTATAATTCACATATTTTTTTCGACGCGAAGTGCCAACAGAATAAACAAGCTGTCATGTGCATTGTTTCAATCGATTGTTAATTCCGTTGAAATTTTCATAATGTTTATTTTAAAATGTTCATACAGAAGTTTAATACAATAAAATTCTAAACATTTGTTTCTCCTTTTAGCGTAGAGAAACATCACATCTGATAGTTACAAATGTGATAAAAAGTTCCCTGGACATATAGTGTTGTTACTATTCTGAAATGGTGAAGTTTTTATAATTGAGGGAGACATCAATGGTAGGTTATTCGGCAAAAAGTTGCAATTTTCCACTGTTTGTGAAATAGAAAACAATATAAAATAAAAAAAAAACATCATATCGTTTCGAAGGATGATGTTAGCTTTGTTTTCAAATTAAGTTCACTATGAAGTACAGTATATGGAAAGGTACGTCACTCGCTGGAATTGTTACAGTGGTCAGTGAATTGCATTTTGCCTATAAGTTATAATGACAGGAACAAATATTATCCATATTACTTCGATATTTTTTTCTGAAGAAAAACGTGCAGAGACCACAAACTTATAACGGAGTAGAATTAGTAGCGATCCACTGTACATGTTTACCTATTGTCTTATGCAAGTGACGGACTTGTTTCATATTGATATCATATTATGTCATTTCATTTCGATCAGATAACATAACATAACATAACATAACATAACATAACATAACATAACATAACATAACATAACATAACATAACATAACATAAAGCCGTATCTTTAGACATTAAAAGAGCCATATGATTTCCCCTTTGTCTCAGAAACGATTGGATTTTGAAATAAGATTTTTGAAGGACTTTTATTTAATGCTGTTGGATTACAGTGATCATTAATAATTTGCAATATATATTGAAGAAATTATGATTTTTATAGACCTATTTTTAAACAAATTTTCAGACATTTTATTTGTTTAAAGGTTATTTGTTTAAGAAAATTTAACAAAAATAGATCCACAGCACTACAATACTCTCAGAATTTTGTGGTAAGACTTTTATGCAGATGTTCATAATAGCTATTGAGAAAATAGAGCACATATTTTGAAACAATAAATTCGAGTAAATCGAGTGTAAAGTAAACATTTATTTAATAAATAAAATGCACAAATATCATTACAAATACTTTTAAATAATAAATATTCAAGTATTTTAATAACAAAGTACCAAGTCGAACTCGATAGCTCAGTGGTATAGAGCGCCTGACCGGAGAACAGGAAGTCGCAGGTTCGATTCCCGCTCGATGTTGTGTAATTTTATCATTGGTATTATTAAGTGTATTTTTAATTAACAAGTTTATTATTGTCATTATTGAGTGTAATTAGTTACCACTGCCACCGGGTATATACCCACTGCAGTGTGAATACATACATACATACATACACACACACATACATACATACATACATACATACATACATACATACATACATACAAATTAAGATAAAAATTCAAAATATTAAAATCCGAAATTCAGGTCCCTTTTGTCTATATGAGATTTACTTAAGATTGTAAATTCGCTATAATTTTTAAAAGATATATATTAAATATTGGAATATTTTAATAAAGCAAATAGTAAATTAACCAGAAAGATCCATATATTCAGATACTGTAAAAAATCAGAATATCAGTATTTGTCAGGTAGGACAATTAGTGGAAAGAATTTTATGCAAATATTCGTAACAGCTATTGAGAAAATAGGTCACATATATAATGAAAAAAATAATTAGAGTAAATCGCGTTTAAAGTAAACATTTAGGCCTACTTAACAAATGAAATGCACAAATATCTTTAAAAAATACTTTGAAATAATAAATATTTGAATATTTCAATAATAAAGTACCAAAATATCAAAATTTGAAATTTAGGTCCCTTTTGACTAGTATCAGATTTACTTAAGACTATAAATTCGCTGATATTTTAAAAATATATACATTAAATATTGGAATATTTTAATAAAACAAATAGCAAATTAAGCAGAAAGATCCATATATTCAGATACCTAAAAAAAAAAAATCAGAATTTCAGTATTTGTCATGTAGGACATTTAACCCTTCCCTTCAGCTATAGAGCAGCGATCGGCAAATATGACGACATATGAAAAACAGCCCACAAAACACAGCAACGGTGAAGGTGGAAGAAGGAAAGTATAAGAGCATAAATCTCGGAACAGTGAGCATACACAAACTAAAGAAAATCTCAATTAAGCTTATGCCAATATATATTTGTTCATTACTTTTTTATTTTTGTATCTATAACTAGTTATATTTTTTTCTCTTATTTTGCACATAATTTAAACACTAAGATGGATGTGTAATTAACTGATTAAAATTAGTAGTCAAGCTGAATGTAGCGAATTTAACTGAGCGAAGAGATGTTTGTCTGTCATAAACGAAATTCTTTTGATTCTATAACTGATCCTATCGTGTTTACTTGAACACTGCGTAACTTTGAATGGATAAGTGATGGCTAAGGAAAGGAAGGGAGATCATACCTTATCACTTCACCCTGCTTGTGTGTTAAGAGGGTTGTCTCGCGAGTCATGAAACTCCTACCACTGCGGTAGAGGCAACAGAGTGGGTAAGTCTGAGGGTGGCGATGGAGAGGTTCTCAGTTCAAATCCAATATATATACGTATTTTTTTTCACCATATTATTCCCACGTGATATAATGACCATTTCATTTTTCATTTTCATTTCATTCACTAAATGAAAATTCATGTTAAAACACAACAGGAAGAACTTCCGTCCATCTCATGGAGTGCAAGTACTCAACAAGATTTTTTACCCCTCTTTTTACCTCTCTTTTGATATAATCAGAACTTCATTTTTATTTTAGTCGGTTATTTTACGACGCTTTATCAACATCTTAGGTTATTTATCGTCTGAATGAGATGAAGGTGATAATGCCGGTGAAATGAGTCCGAGGTCCAACACCTAAAGTTACCCAGCATTTGCTCATATTGGGTTGAGGAAAAACCCCGGAATAAACCTCAACTAGGTAACTTGCCCCAACCGGGAATCGAACCCGGGCCACCTAGTTTCGCGGCTAGACGCGCTAACCGTTACTCCACAGGTGTGGACTACAATCAGAATGTAGGCTATTACAATTTATTGTCATAAAGATCAGTGAACCATATACTGGAATTTGTTATGCATTGAAGTAGTAATTAGGAGAGGGAGAGACCGATTTATTAGCGAAGTGATATCTCCATATTTTTATTACATGTATTCGCGGGGATGTTCTGGCGACTTCGTTAGAATTAGCTTCCCCACACAGGTGTTTCGTCACTTGTCAGCATCGGACAGATTTAGGGCCACCTTGAGCGGGGTTTCGTATAGAGACTCGATGAAGCATAAAATTCTAAAGCCGGAGTTAGACTGGACCCGTGGGAAAGATACTGCCAAGCTTGGGTTTTCCAAAGAACGGGTATTCTTGTGAGATATACAAACTAATTGGATGTTATGGGAAATCCAAAGTTTAAATTTAGAGATGACATATTTCGCGCCCAATAAGAAGAGATCTTGGTCCAGCTTATGAGGTCACTTTGGACCAATAGGGAATAGATTTTAGGCCAGTTAGTGACGTAGTTTTTAACCAATAGAATAGTTAGTTCTAGCGTAGGATAGGTTTTTATAAATAAGGGTGACGGGGAGCGGAGATAACGACTACTATTCCGCTTCGGAGCGGAGATCATCATAAAAACAACTTCACATCGTGTCGGCGGCCCTACATACAGGGCACAATAACTACTTCGTTTGGTGTCGACAGGACTACTATTTCGCTTCGTGTCGACACAATCACAACATCTCATCGGGTCGGCGGCCCAGCTTAATAGTCTTTCTTCAGGCGAAGACTCGATAGATTGAACTTTGTCATCGGCGAGACTACTCGCCAACGTTGAGACTACTCGCCAACGTTTAGGAGCTTCGATCGTAGTGTACGGGACAGAGTATTGAATTTATAGTATCGGATAGAGCTTATTCAGAGCTGCAACTGAGTCGATACAGAATTGCGACCAACGATTGAATTATAAATCAGCCGGAAATACATACTCTAGGGTTTACCAAGTGAATACGACAATAAACTTATAGTTTTGGAATTTACACTGCCTTTTATATAAGTAGCCGGCTTGGGATTATTCCCGACATCAACCTACACCACAACCGTACCTCGGCTACCCTGAGTGAATCTCACGCAACATCGAGACGCACCCACCCTCAAATGGCGCCCAACGTGTGGTCCCAATAACCACTCACCCTCAAATGGCGTCCAACGTGGGACCTCAACAACGATACCACCCTCAGCATAAAAGTGTATTTTATTTATGAATGTCAAACTGTAATTACTAGTTTTTGTTCTTCATAGAAGTGTATTGCATTTATGTATTTTAGTTAATTACTTTTGAAATTATATGAAGTTTATTGTGTTAAATTCCAATGCAAATCTTGCTCAATAATAAAAAATTTAGTACACATGAAAACTTCGTTTCATTAACCTGCTAGAAGATGTTTCACCTGATTGTATTTGTATACACGCTAGCACTGTTTCCGAATGGGATCGCAAAAGTATTATCTGTCTCTTTCTTCCCTGCGTCGTTTAAAGCACCGCGCAGGTTAAAGGAATCTCAGCACTGTTAATTATTTTTATTAAAGCAGAATCAATAATTTATAGTTGTGTTTCACATATAAGGGACAACAACGACGTCTCTTCTGGATTATATATCTTCAGAGAACATAAGGAACCGTCTCACGATAGTCAAAGAATGGCAAATGGTCTCCTAAGTTTCTTCTTTTACCAACCACGCCCTCGCTGGGCTCAGTGTATTCATGTCGAGCTATAGCATCGTGCGGTGGATCCAGCCCGCAACAGTTCGTCGCGAGGAACTATAAAGCTGTCCCCAGTTCTCTCTGCAGTGCCGCAGACATTAGTAGAGTCAGGAAAGAGGTTTTCCCTCTTGTGTCAATGAAGTGCCACAGGGTAACGTAAAGGGCATTTTGTGGTTTTCACTTTAATCCACCTCTGTGTCCTATGTGTCGCTAATGTTTTTGGTGGTCCATTTCTCACAGTGTCGAAATAGGGTGAGAAAACAGGCAGAGTTCCAACTGAAAGTGCCTTTCTGCTAGTTCCATGCCAAGAAAGAACCGCAAGAAAGAGAGAAACCATTGCCCCCATCAAACGTAAACCATGAGCGCTCTGTGATGTTGTCACATTTATTTGCCAAATATTTTATGAAAGATCCGATGTTGGTAAGTACATTGTCCTATCCGAAGTGACAAGAGTAAAATGAACTAAATTTGATCTCATTATTAAACCGCCTTAGTACCTCACTTGGCACACCACTGGCTTACGACTGTGGATCCCACTTCGATTCTCGACGATGACTCTGTCGTATTCGTGATGTACAAAACCAATAACTTAACTTTACAGGGAGTTATACCTGAAATCTTGATTTGCATAATACACGTCACTGTTCGTTAACAGAAAACCACAATTTAAGTCACACAAAGTTAGTGTGCACTCAATGTTGGTTGTTTGACGGTTGTCAGCCCACTTTGAGGTCTGTGGATATAGAGGGAAAAATTGGATCGGTGTCTGGTAGAGTTCCCGGGTAGCTCAGTTGGGAGAGCTTTGGTACGTTTAACCAAAGATCCCGGGTTCGATACCCGGCCCCGGAACAATTTTTCCCTCGAAATTATTCAAATCAACTTTACAGGGAGTTATACCTGAAATCTTGATTTGCATAATACACGTCACTGTTCGTTAACAGAAAACCACAATTTAAGTCACACAGAGTTAGTGTGCACTCAATGTTGGTTGCTTGACGGTTGTCAGCCCACTTTGAGGTCTGTGGATACAGAGGGAAAAATTGGATCGGTGTCTGGTAGAGTTCCCGGGTAGCTCAGTTGGGAGAGCGTTGGTACGTTTAACAAAAGGTCCCGGGTTCGATACCCGGCCCCGGAACAATTTTTCCCTCGAAATTATTCAAATCAACTTTACAGGGAGTTATACCTGAAATCTTGATTTCCATAATACACGTCACTGTTCGTTAACAGAAAACCACAATTTAAGTCACACAGAGTTAGTGTGCACTCAATGTTGGTTGCTTGACGGTTGTCAGCCCACTTTGAGGTCTGTGGATATAGAGGGAAAAATTGGACCGGTGTCTGGTAGAGTTCCCGGGTAGCTCAGTTGGGAGAGCGTTGGTACGTTTAACCAAAGGTCCCGGGTTCGATACCCGGCCCCGGAACAATTTTTCCCTCGAAATTATTCAAATCAACTTTACAGGAAGTTATACCTGAAATCTTGATTTGCAACTTAAGGCTAGTTCACAATAAACAGGGAACGGAAACGATAACGAGAACGAGAACGGAAATATTGTTAAAATAAATGTATTTAAATGTAAGCATTCACAATTAACTTTCACGTTCCCATTCCCGGGCTCATATTCTCATAGCTGCAGTGCATATGTCTGTACAGATTACTGTGCACTTAACTGCGGAATCCCGGCCAAACAAGTCACTCAGCTGAGTGCGCTCCTAGTATAATGGCAGTTGACATTGGACATATACGTCAACATATATGCCTAACTTGGAGTCAGGCCACAAAGGGAAACATTGAAGGAGGAGAATTCGATCCGGTGCTGTGGATTGAATTCGGCGTAACTCAGTGGTCAGAGCGCTTGGTACGTAGAACCAAGGACCCGGTTTCGATCCCCGGCGCCGGGACGAATTTTTCTCCTCAAATATTAATTGCCAATATTACAGATATTATTCTGTACGACAAATTAATAAATCTATAATATTCTCACATTTTTGACCGCATCTAATACCACAGACTGTCAGACTGCTAATAATAATAATAATAATAATAATAATAATAATAATAATAATAATAATAATTATTATTATTATTATTATTATTATTATAGAAAAATTCTCTTACTTTTGAAAATTCTATACCTTGCTTCCTTCTCAATAATTATTGATTTGACTTTGTTCACATTTTTATACAGTCACGAGGGCACATAGGACTGGCATCGCGACTATTACTAACAGCAATTGTTTGCAAGTTTTTAAGCCTTAACCTCTCTCTACTCTTTTCGCTTCCACAGTCTGTAATAGGGATATAATTACCTATTAATTACCCGGGAATAGTGCATATGAGGAGTAAACAGTGTTCTAAGTAATTAAAAGGGTCATTAATGGAGAAAATTACACGAAATATCGATTGACACAAAACACGTTTAGACTTTCATCCCACCAAATTTTCTTACATAATATGATCAAAGGACAAATATAAATTACATTCGAGAGAAAATTAAAAGCAGAATATGGAGAATTCCTGCTGTTATTCGGTTGAGAGGCTTTTGTCATCCAGTCTGCTCTCAAAAAAGCTGAAAGTCAGAATTTATAAAACAGTTATATTACCGGTTGTTCTGTATGGTTGTGAAACTTGGACTCTCCCTTTGAGAGAAGAACAGAGGTTAAGAGTGTTGGAGAATAAGGTGCTTAGGAAAATATTTGGGGCTAAGAGGGATGAAGTTACAGGACAGGCTTGCAGAAGTGGGCGCTAATTGTGGCGTACGTCACTCAACGGAATACGTCACTCATCCCTTACTTCTACCCCCGCATCATTAACTTGGTAGGGGAGGGGATTTGTGTTCAGTGTCTTTGTTATGTGATTGCGTACGGGTCACAGAGACGTCATTCAATGCCGGTGGACTGTGGACGGAGAATCAACGCTTTCCCCAAGATTTCCACCCCTCTCTCATTAGTTCTGCATCCCTGTTACAGGAGAATGGAGAAAGTTACACAACACAGAACTGCACGCATTGTATTCTTCACCCAACATAATTAGAAACATTAAATTCGGACGTTTGAGATGGGCAGGCCATGTAGCACGTATGGGCGAATACGGAAATGCATGTAGTGTGTTAGTTGGAAGACCTGATAGAAAAATACCTTTGGGGGACCGTGACGTAGGTGGGACGATAATATTAAAATGATTTGAGAGAAGTGGGATATGATGCCAGAGACTGGATTAGACTTGCTGAGGATAGGGATCGATGGCGAGCTTATGTTAGGGCTCAATGAACCTCCGAGTTCTCTAAAAAACCATTTGTAAGTAAGTATGACTATAGGAAAGTGAAATGATGTAGAGAGTATGTCCACATAAAAATTTATCCCTGAAAACGAGTATTATTCAGGTTCTTATGCAGATATGCCCAAGCGCAGGTCTTTCACTGCAAACCCAGCATTCTCCAGTCTTTCCTATTCACTGCCTTCCCATTTGTCTCCGTATATGATTCCTACATTTTACTTTCGTTTATCATCTGATGTCTTCTTCTGCCACGAACTCTTCTCCTGTTCACCATTCCTTCCAGTCTATCCTACAGTAGGCAGTTTCTTCTCAACCAGTGACCCAGCCAATTTCTTTTTCTCTTTCCGATCAGTTTCAGCATCATTCTTTCTTCATCCACTCTGTTCAACACAGCTTCGTTTCTTACTCTGTCTTTCCATTTCACACGCTCCATCCTTCTCCATATCCGCATTTGAAATGCTTCTTTTCGCTTCTCTTCACTTAGTTATAATGTCCATGTTTCTAACCCATACAAAGCTACACTCCACACAAAGCACTTCACTAGTATCTTCCTTAGTTCTTTCTCCAGAAGACAGCAGAAGATGATTATTTTTCTATTAAAAGCTTTCTTTGCCATTTCTATTCTCCTTTTGATTTCTTGGTAGCAGCTCATGTCACTGCTTATAGTGCACCTCAAGTATTTGAAGCTGTCCACTTGTTCTACTGCCTCATTTAGAATTCGCAAGTTTACCTTCTTTACTTTTCTTAATTTATAAAACAGTTATATTACCGGTTGTTCTGTATGGTTGTGAAACTTGGACTCTCACTTTGAGAGTGGAACAGAGATTAAGTTTGTTTGAGAATAAGGTTCTTAGGAAAATATTTGGGGCTAAGAGGGATGAAGTTACAGGACAATGGAGAAAGTTACACAACGCAGAACTGCACGCATTGTATTCTTCACCGGACATAATTAGGAACATAAAATCCAGACGTTTGAGATGGGCAGGGCATGTAGCACGTATGGGCGAATCCAGAAATGCATATAGAGTGTTAGTTGGGAGGCCGGAGGGAAAAAGACCTTTAGGGAGGCCGAGACGTAGATGGGAAGATAATATTAAAATGGATTTGAGGGAGCTGGGATGTGATGGTAGAGACTGGATTGATCTTGCTCAGGATAGGGACCGATGGCGGGCTTATGTGAGGGCGGCAATGAGCCTACGGGTTCCTTAAAAGCCAGTAAGTAAGTACGTTTCTTCCTATGACCACTGTCTTCGTCTTGTTGCCATTTATCTTCATCCCATACTGCTCACAGCTGTCATTTAGCTCTAGTATCATATCCCTTAGTATCGACTACTCTTCTGCTAACATCAGCAAATCTTACGCGCTTTATTCTTCTTCCTCCTACTGTCACTCCTCCTATGTTCTGGAAAACAGTTATTCATTAATTCCTCAAAGTAGATGTTGAACATATATTTCTTAAAATTAATTTAGTCGTTAAGGAAACAGAAGAAAAAGCTGGTTATAAAAATTTTGACTGGGTCACTGGCTCAGAAGAAACTGCCTACTGAAGGATGCAGAGAAAGAATGATGAACGGGAGAAGAGTTCGGGGCAGAAGAAGATATCAAATATTAGACAACATTAAGATATATGGATCATAATGTTCTCCAACCAGGAGATCAACCGTGAAAGGAATGTGCTTAGTATTGCGTCATCTATTGGAGCGAAGTAGATAGCTAATACTACCGTTATAACGTCAGTTTAAAAGCCATGCGCTCTCCTGCATATGTTATTTCCTGTATGGACAGATTAAAAGACCAGGAGGTTAACCGTGATCTAATTTTGTAACTAGGGTAGTATAAATATGTTTGTATCAGTGTTGTCGTTTGTACTGTGAGAGCTAGCCAATAGAGATACGAGTACCCACGTATGTGACCTTATGACATCAACATTCATTCACAGCATTACCCCGCTTCGTCTCATTCCCCAGAGACTTTTTCGTAGTTGGAGTACAGTATGTGGAGACGTAGGGTGCTATGCATAGACATTTCGCTAGCCCGCGCTACGAGCGTGCTAAACTAGCTCCGGCTATCGGCTGATTACTTGTACAGGATTCATATCATAATATGGATGTATGTATTTATTTACACTGCAAGTGGGCAAACACCCTGTGGCAGTGGTATACACAATATAAACAATACACAATAAAATGATAAGCAATACACAATAAAATTTACAATACACAATACAATTTTACAACACATATACAATTTTATACACAATACAATAAGAATACACAATACAATTTAACACAATAATAATAAAACATAAATAAAATACCTAATTTTACAATACAACCTACATAATTATGTATAGGTCCTACATAAGTTTCAATAGTCTTTCACTTTACTCTCATCTAACTCACTGTAGTGGCATTATGACGCATTTCACTGACACATTAGGACACATTTCACTGACACTATAGAACACATTTCATTGACACTATAAATTATCACTGATCGGAACTATTCACTGATTGTAAAACCATAACTTCACTGACTCACCTCGCTTCACTGATACAACAGTTCAAATGAGACAAATAATTACACCCTCATGCATACTTATAAACAGAGCTACATTTAAGCTAACCATTTCTAGTCTAATGCCCTCTTACACGCTATTTTTAAATAATTTACAATTCAAACCAAGGGAGTAACTCGTCAGGCTAAATAAATTCATGCCACCTTAAAAAATTAAATATTAAATGTCACCTTAATTTTAATTTGCACTTTATACACAACTTTTTCAAGTTAATCTTGAATCTCCTTAAGGAAGGACAGCCTTCAAAGACCGCTGCAGGTAGGTCATTCCAATCATTTATAGTTATATTTAAAAATGAGAATTTACCTACATCCGTTTTCTGTTTCCTACTTTTAATTTAAAATCATGATCGTTCCTACCATAGTACGTTGGCTTTTCTAACCAAGCCGTTATGTCTACCCATGCATACAGAGAAAGGAATGATGAACGAGAGAAGAGTTCGGGGCAGAAGAAGATATCAAATAATAGACGACATTAAGATATATGGATCATATGCGGGGACTAAGAGACGAAGCCCTAGAAAAGCCCCAATTGCTACCTGTCCGTCACAAGTGTCACTATGCATTTTTCCAGGCCTGATTGGGACTCGAACCCGGAAGGTCTGATCACTCAGTCACCGCAGTGGCTTCGTCATAGAAAGCTGACGATATTTCGGTTGGACTAGTGGTATAGCACTGGGAACTTCCAGTCATATTTCGTGTAACGTCACCTTCAATTGTAAAAGCAGTGAGTAATAACAAAGCCTTATTTGGCTGCCAGAGAAGTTTCGCTTCCTAACTTTCTAAATGAGAGGGATAAAGTGCAGAGTAACCAGCATGACAAATGAGGGTCGTAATCCGCAGAAGACACCTCATTTCTAGACTGAATATTCCAATATAAAACCCGTCTCAGTTTGTTGTCAAAGTATCTAATGTCTTCCCACTGCAGTGTAGTACGTACCTCCTCCATGGCTTGACCTATGCTTGTAAAGTTTCGTATTTTCGTGCACCGTCAGCCGTGCGCCTGTTCGACAAGGCTACCATGCATTCTTGATAAGAATGCGCTATGTTTTTTAACCCATTTCTGAAATATTTTAAGACTACATGACCGCGAAAGCTAGTAAATTACAAACCGAAGCACGCAATTTCGCTTTAAAATTAAGTATCTCTGTGAATTTCTGGACATTAATACATATTATGTACAAGAAGTATAGTAATCCCAAAAAATATACTTTCCAGGTTTTTAAGTAAATATATGTTCAGGAATATCAACAGGATTCACTAATAACGTCATTATTTTTGTATATTTACAAAAACGTGTGTACAACCCGTTTCAGCTCACGTTACCATCAGTTACGTCATACACTGTACAGTCGCGAGAGAATATTAGTCTATCAGTCTAGACTAGAGCAGCGTGAGGGACGTGTCTACAACCCGTTGAAGCATTTTAATACTGCATTAGTGAATTATTTACTTGTATTATCATTGAATATACTGTGCACTGAATCGAACAGTGCGTATTTATACTCCACTGAAGCATTTTAATACTGCATTAGTGAATTATTTACTTGTATTATCATAAGAATATACTGTGCATTGAATCGAACAGTACGTATTTATACTCCACTGAAGCATTTTAATACTGCATTAGTGAATTATTTACTTGTATTATCATTGAATATACTGTGCATTGAATCGAACAGTGCGTATTTATACTCCACTGAAGCATTTTAATACTGCATTAGTGAATTATTTACTTGTATTATCATTGAATATACTGTGCACTGAATCGAACAGTGCGTATTTATACTCCACTGAAGCATTTTAATACTGCATTAGTGAATTATTTACTTGTATTATCATAAGAATATACTGTGCATTGAACCGAACAGTACGTATTTATACTCCACTGAAGCATTTTAATACTGCATTAGTGAATTATTTACTTGTATTATCATACGAATATACTGTGCATTGAATCGAACAGTACGTATTTATACTCCACTGAAGCATTTTAATACTGCATTAGTGAATTATTTACTTGTATTATCATTGAATATACTGTGCACTGAATCGAACAGTGCGTATTTATACTCCACTGAAGCATTTTAATACTGCATTAGTGAATTATTTAGTTGTATTATCATTGAATATACTGTGCATTGAATCGAACAGTGCGTATTTATACTCCACTGAAGCATTTTAATACTGCATTAGTGAATTATTTACTTGTATTATCATTGAATATACTGTGCACTGAATCGAACAGTGCGTATTTATACTCCACTGAAGCATTTTAATACTGCATTAGTGAATTATTTACTTGTATTATCATTGAATATACTGTGCACTGAATCGAACAGTGCGTATTTATACTCCACTGAGGCATTTTAATACTGCATTAGTGAATTATTTACTTGTATTATCATTGAATATACTGTGCATTGAATCGAACAGTACGTATTTATACTCCACTGAAGCATTTTAATACTGCATTAGTGAATTATTTACTTGTATTATCATTGAATATACTGTGCATTGAATCGAACAGTACGTATTTATACTTCACTGAAGCATTTTAATACTGCATTAGTGAATTATTTACTTGTATTATCATTGAATATACTGTGCATTGAATCGAACAGTACGTATTTATACTTCACTGAAGCATTTTAATACTGCATTAGTGATTCATTTAGTTGTAATATCATTGAATATAATGTGCATTGAATCGAACAGTACATATTTATACTCCATTGAAGCATTTTAATACTGCATTTGTGATTCATTTAGTTGTATTATCATTGAATATACTGTGCATTGAATCGAACAGTACGTATTTATACTCCACTGAAGCACTTTAATACTGCATTAGTGAATTATTTACTTGTATTATCATTGAAATGTACTGTGCATTGAATCGAACAGTACGTATTTATACTCCATTGAAGCATTTTAATACTGCATTAGTGAATTATTTAGTTGTATTATCATTGAATGCACTGTGCATTGAATCGAACAGTGCGTATTTATACTCCACTGAAGCATTTTAATACTGCATTAGTGAATTATTTACTTGTATTATCATTGAAATGTACTGTGCATTGAATCGAACAGTGCGTATTTATACTCCACTGAAGCATTTTAATACTGCATTAGTGAATTATTTACTTGTATTATCATTGAAATGTACTGTGCATTGAATCGAACAGTACGTATTTATACTCCACTGAAGCACTTTAATACTGCATTAGTGAATTATTTACTTGTATTATCATTGAAATGTACTGTGCATTGAATCGAACAGTACGTATTTATACTCCACTGAAGCATTTTAATACTGCATTAGTGAATTATTTAGTTGTATTATCATTGAATGTACTGTGCATTGAATCGAACAGTGCGTATTTATACTCCACCGAGGCATTTTAATACTGCATTAGTGAATTATTTACTTGTATTATCATTGAAATATACTGTGCATTGAATCGAACAGTACGTATTTATACTCCACTGAAGCATTTTAATACTGCATTAGTGAATTATTTACTTGTATTATCATTGAATATACTGTGCATTGAATCGAACAGTACGTATTTATACTCCACTGAAGCACTTTAATACTGCATTAGTGAATTATTTACTTGTATTATCATTGAATATACTATGCATTGAATCGAACAGTACGTATTTATACTCCACTGAAGCATTTTAATACTGCATTAGTGAATTATTTACTTGTATTATCATTGAAATATACTGTGCATTGAATCGAACAGTACGTATTTATACTCCACTGATGCATTTTAATACTGCATTAGTGAATCATTTACTTGTTTTATCATTGAATATACTGTGCATTGAATCGAACAGTACGTATTTATACTCCACTGAAGCACTTTAATACTGCATTAGTGAATTATTTACTTGTATTATCATTGAATATACTGGGCATTGAATCGAACAGTACGTATTTATACTCCACTGAAGCATTTTAATACTGCATTAGTGAATTATTTAGTTGTATTATCATTGAATATACTGTGCATTGAATCGAACAGTGCGTATTTATACTCCACTGAAGCATTTTAATACTGCATTAGTGAATTATTTACTTGTATTATCATTGAATATACTGTGCATTGAATCGAACAGTACGTATTTATACTCCACTGAAGCACTTTAATACTGCATTAGTGAATTATTTACTTGTATTATCATTGAATATACTGTGCATTGAATCGAACAGTACGTATTTATACTCCACGGAAGCATTTTAATACTGCATTAGTGAATTATTTACTTGTATTATCATTGAATATACTGTGCATTGAATCGAACGGTACGTATTTATACTCCACTGAAGCATTTTAATACTGCATTAGTGAATTATTTAGTTGTATTATCATTGAATATACTGTGCATTGAATCGAACAGTACGTATTTATACTCCACTGAAGCATTTTAATACTGCATTAGTGATTCATTTATTTGTAATATCTTTTAATATGCTTTGTATTGAGTGAAACGTTTCGTGTTTACATGCCGTTGACGTATTCTAATACTGCATTAGTGATTTATTTAGTTGTACAGGGACATCGTTTTATTTTTACTAACATTTTTAATATTAACTTGCCTATACCTCTGGATCAACGCCGTTTGCTATGCCCTTCCACGACTGGAGTTCGATGATACTGACGTAATATACAAACAAATCACTTTACTAGGTATAGGAGGGAAGAAAAGTAGTTAATCCATTTATGTAAACTAGGAAACATTGCGCTTTTGAATTTCATCATTTTCATTAGGTTTTTGTTTAATCAAAATACAGTACAGTATTAACAATGAGTGTTTTTACTCACGAACTGAGCTGTCCATGTGGACGTATTCATTATGCAGTGTATATTATACTGTCTACAGCACATTAGCGTACAATATAGAGAATGAAGTTAAATTGAAAATTAATCATAATATGGATATTTAAACACATTTCGATACAGGCTTCAGTTATAATGTGCATATTATCGCACTATAGCATATTGTACTTAATTCCAATTACCAGTTCTTCGTACTAGTACCTCATGTTGAATTAATTCTGTACCTACTCTATAAAAGAGTACCTTACGTACTGTAAATTCAATCTTCACTTCTGCCCGAAAAGATAAAATTACTCAGACATACTACCTACTGTTCGTCCAAGTGGTTATGTCGTAGGGTCGTAGAAAGGAGGGAAATCACGTGACAGTTAATTACTTAATGAGGCCCTTTTATTTAAGTTATTTTAAACAGTTGTATAATATTATGTAGACGTCCAATTCCTAACAGAAATTAATGTTCTCAGAAAAGAGCTAAGACAACCCAGCCACTAGTTGGCGAATATAAAAGCTGGTTGGGGAAACCGGGATACGACGTGGGCAAATGGACGACAGTACCTGTGCGAAAATGATTCAATATTGAAAGCTCTTTCGTGACTGGAAAATGCGAACATATTTTTGGAACGTACTGTGGCTACTTTGACTGTATATGCGGTCTTGGATCTGTGTGGAAGACGGTTGAAGGGGTGGGAGTGAAGTACATTCAAAAACTCAGGTACAATAAAAATTGACGTAAAAATAAAATGATGTCCCTGTAGTATCATTGAATACACTGTGCATTCAATCAAGTTCAGTTTAGGTTTTATATAACCGAATCCATAAGATAGCCTAATGTACTGTGTGGAATTTTCAGGGAAGGATTGAAATTGTGACAAAATATGGAAACTCTTCCAAAGAAGAAACCATCCCCGAAAGTGTACAATTCTCAAAGCAGGAAGATAATTTATAACGTATTGAAATTTTGTAGAGGAAAAAAGTGCGGGTCTCATTCCACCTTTAGCAAAAGCAGTAGAACGAGCAGCAAAAGCCGTTGGGGTAAGAGAAAAAGCAATAAAAACAATTGGGAAAGCGTGTGAAAGAGCAGAAAAACTAGGAATTCAAATATTAACTCCCGGTAAAAACCCAAGACGCACAAAAGTAGTAGAGCTAGATGACTTTGACAGGTACTACAGATGTCAAGGAATCCTGTTATACTATGATCGCTTCCATTCTACTGTTGCATAGTATGCGAGAATCTACATACTGTCTATAACATTGCAACACGTACTGTACCATGTTACCTACCCCCGCAACTCCGCTTGCTGCCTGCAGTCACCGTAGTTCTGATGTAAACAGAGACGGTAGTGACATCACTCCGAGAGGTAACGTGAAGTGGAACAGGTAGTAGTACGTGGGTACGTATGGACTTATGGATATGTACAGTCTTAGAAAAAAGTTTTGTCGCACAGATACTGTACTCCATCCACGAGAAAGTCTCTGGGGAATGAGACGCAGCGGGGTAATGCTGTGAATGAAGTTGATGTCATAAGATGTCATAAGGTCACACACGTGGGTACTCGTATCTCTATTGGCTAGCTCTCACAGCAAAAAAAGATAATATTGATACATATTTATACTGCCCTATTTACAAAATTAGATCACTGTTAATCTCCTGGTCTTTTAATTCCTCCATATAGGAAATAACATATGCAGGAGAGCGCATGGTTTTTAAACTGATGCTATAACGGTAATATTATCTATCTACTTCGCTCCAATAGATGAGGCAATAGTAAGCACATTCCTTTCAGGGTTGATCGCCTGGTTGGAGAAGAGTAGTTTGTAAGTCCCGGAAAAGAGGCGCGCATTATCAGACACACAACGAAATAAAAGTAATTTTATTACCTCAACTAATCCTCCTCTTGTGAACCAGGTCATTCGTCCTCCGATCATGCGCACTGCCTCCTTTCTGGGACTTAGGCTTATAACGTATCTATGCGACATAACGTTTTTCTAAGACTGTACGTACATTTGTCTACGCAAGAATTTTGCATTATGCATAGATACACATATACATTACATTATACATATAAACACATAGAGCTATTTCATCTCAAATCGACCGAAATATAGAGAAAATTGACCTTACAATTTCAAAATACAATGAAACTTTTTTTTTGTACGTAGAGAACTGTGATACAATGCTTTGTGCAAAGTTTGAGGCATCAGAACTTCATAGTGTCTAAATTAAAAATATTTAAATTTATCGTATTTTCATAAAATTAGCAACTTTAAACTGTTGTAGCTCCGAAACCCTTTCACCCAATGATCAAAATCATGGTTTGTTTTGATGCTGAGAAATTAAAGTTTATATCGACATATAAACAGATTTTCTTACTTTTTATTGGCATGGAGAAATTGAGATTTTTTCTCATTAAAACGCCTTTGCCTAGAAAAAAATATTTTAAAAATATAATAGTTAGATTCTGCATTGAAAGTACAAATAAACACATATTTTTTACTGATGGTATGTTGATAAGAAAGTATTGAAAATATCAAATAAAGGAAATAAACAGTACGCGCGTGAACTAATTAGCTGACTGTGAGACGGGAGCTAGCCGAGACAAGCAAGGCCAGGAGACAAACATGTGATGTTTCGTCCAGTAGCGCATAGCTGGGTTAGCTTCATCACAAGTTTTCATAAACACAGGAGTAAAATGACGCCCAACGCTCGCTTATCATCATCTCTCGGCCAGTGCTTGCGGTACTGCGCCGTTCAAGTCTAGGCGTGTCAAAAATAATTTATTTAATACCTTCGAAACTTATTGCCGTACCACTAAGCAAACAATGCCGAATACCTCTTAATAATGCAAGGTTTTTTCTCAATATCTTTTTTAGATTTTTACAAACGAGCAAAAAGCCTAAAAGTAAGTAAAATCAGATTATCTGTCTCTCTGTACACAATAAAAATAAGGATTACTTCTTATCATAACCTACCAAATGTCAGCTTCAAAATGAGCTCTCGTTCAATGTTCTACAGAGTTCTGAGCGCTGAAAGGGGCTTGTTTTTCTAAAATACGCTAAATTTGTCGCTCAAAAATACGAAATCCGTTTCACTTTCGATAGTATATTTTTGCAAATGCACTTTCCTCAGCACCTTCTATAAATAGGGAAAAAATTAGAGTATAAAAAATGCGAGGTTTTTTACTGATCGATTTCATATGGAATAGCCCATAGATACAAAAGTAATCATATTAAGATTAAATCCTATTGAAATGTTTCAGGTTACGACAACAATCGACGTAAACTGTATTTATATAACTGTCAAAGCGATCTCATGTGTGCCACTGGTGGGAGCACTGATTATGTTCAATGCGTTGAATCTAGAACTTAGAAAAATCAGGCGACCATCTTTTCTGGAAATGTACATAATTTTGATGACAGAACTATATGCTTCGTTCTGTATTAGTGAACTTCCATCCAAAACAGAACAATCTACATCGTTGTCTCCAAAAACATAACCTCTCTTTAAAATTTAAAGTTATTCTGTAAACTTAAAACGATTAGAATATGTAGATTAAGTCCTTGCCATCTCCTCTGAAAATTGTGATGGACGAAGTAGTAGAAGTCGTGAACTTCATCAAATCGCGGTCTCTATACTTATATGAGGCTTTTTTCCGTCTTGTCAAAAAGATGGGATCAGAGCACACTACACTGCTGCTACATAAGAACAGTGAAATTAAAACTTCCCGAAGTGTCTTTGGAAACATTTTGGTTGTCAATAAGGAGTGAATACCTAGCTATTTCGAGATGGCAGTTAATGTTATTGCCATTTTCAACTACATAATATATGTGTGAACTGGGCTTCTCTACGTTAACTGAAATTAAAACATCATAGAGGGAGAGACTCAAATCCATCGATGAAGAAATGAGGCTTGCACTGTCAACGATTCTACCGCGGATCAGCCAGCTGTGGGCAGCTGAGCGGGCCCAAGTATCACATTGAAAGTATGAGTAGAGTTAACTTTAATATTAGTAATAGAAATCTGTATTTTCTACACTGAATTAAACTTCATAATTTGTTAATAAATGCAAGATTCGATTTCTGTTTTATAATGATGATGATGATGATAATAATAGTAAATTTGATTACATTACGTAATTATATTAAGAGAGTCACATCATATATTTTTGAGGGGATTACATTTTGGTGTACCGTGTTGAGTCTAGGCTTGTCTAGGGTATGCCGTGAATAGAAAATGGTTGCAGAACACTGGAATACACTACCGGTCAAAAGTTTTCGATTAAATGTATGTATGTATTTATTTACACTGCAAGTGGGCATGCACCCGGTGGCAGTGGTATACACAATATAAACAATACAAAATAAAATGATAAACAATACACAATACAATTATACAATACACAATAGGCCTACAATTTTATACACAATACAAAAAGAATACACAATATAATTTAACACAATAATAATAAAACATAAATAAAATACCTAATTTTACATTACAACCTACATTATTATGTGTACATAATACATAATGCCCTACATAAGTTTCAATAGTCTTTCATTTTGCTCTCATGTCACTCACTGTAGTGGCACTATGACGCATTTCACTGACACTTTAGCACACATTTCACTGACACTCTATAACACATTTCACTGACACTATAGAACACATTTCATTGACGCTATAAATTATCACTGATCGGAACTATTCACTGCACTGTAAAGCCATAAC
Source organism: Periplaneta americana (assembly GCF_040183065.1). Lineage (NCBI taxonomy): Eukaryota > Metazoa > Arthropoda > Insecta > Blattodea > Blattidae > Periplaneta > Periplaneta americana. Next base: position 26,228,969 of record NC_091132.1, on the reverse strand, counting down.
TTCACTGACTCACCTCGCTTCACTGATACAACAGTTCAAATAAGTCAAATAATTACACCCTTATGCATACTTATAAACAGAACTACATTTAAACTAAACATTTCTAGTCTAAGACCCTCTTACACGCTATTTTTAAATAATTTACAATTCAAACCAAGGAAGTAACTCGTCAGGCTAAATAAATACATATCACCTTAAAAAATTAAATGTTAAATGTCGCCTTAATTTTAATTTTCACTTTATACACAACTTTTAAAATTATTCTTGAATCTCCTTAAGGAAGGACAGCCCTCAAAGACCGCTGCAGGTAGGTCATTCCAATCATTTATAGTTCTATTTAAAAATGAGAATTTACCTACATCCGTTTTCTGTTTCCTGCATTTGATTTTAAAATCATGATCGTTCCTACCATAGTACGTTGCCTTTTCTAACCGAGTCGTTATGTCTACCCATGCCTTCTGACCTAGATGTGCTCTATACAATGATGTTAGTCTAGTTTTCCTACGTCTGTTTTCCAAAGTTTCCCATTTAAGTTCTTTTATCGTATCGTTTCCATCTTCTCTTTTACCTTTAACAAATTTAGCTGCCCTATACTGGATTCTTTCTAAGGAATTTATCTGATATATTCTATAGGGATCCCAACATGTAGTTCCGTATTCTATTAACGGTCGCACTAACGTTAGCTATGATATTTCCATATCGATTTGGGGCTAGCCTTTCTCAAGATTCTCATAATAAAGTGAAGTGCCCTCCATGCTTTACCCGTAACATTATCAACATGCTCTCCCCAAGAAAGTTTGGAGTTTAAATACACTCCTAGGTATTTACAACATTGTACTTGCGGAATTACAACACCATTAGCTATGAAAACAAATATATACTTTATTTAAATTTACAAACACACCGGAAAAACTAAATAGACCAACAAAATAAATATTTTCTCTCTCTAGCATTATGATATGATAGAATATTCATAATGAAATCCCTATTTTAAAAAATCCATAGTTGTGATAGGTGATCGAAAACTTTTGACCGGTAGTGTATGTAGCAGAGAATTCATAAAAAAAACATGGATACTGGGAGGCCAAAGTTTCGACCTAGCAACGCACAAGAAAAAGTAGGCAGTAGTTTAAAAGAGACGTTGAAGTAAAGAATTGCAATATCCCTCCTTTGTAATAGCTTCTCTCCCTTTATCTGCATTCAAGGACTGTTAAGTGGGATCACATTATCTCTGAGAGAACTAAGAGGCAAACCAACTTGGATTAAATAAACCCTTATTTTAACGACCACATCGCTATATAATTTTATTGCAGTTCTATGCGAAGGGTGTCTTGGTGACTTCATATCGACGCTTCAAGATCTTATTGCCATGGCTATTCCAACGTGAGGCTGTAATATTAAAACGATCTGCAGGGTACTTCTCGTTGGCGCAGCAAAGCTCGCCTGACTGTCCAACTAGATTTGCGAGATTCGTGATGGAAATATACTTAAACTCTGTATAATTTCTACCTTCTTTTCTTGTTTAGAATGTACCACTGATCCAATAGTGCAAAATTTTTTTAAGGGGATGATTAAACTAAGATGGATAGTAAAGAGACACATTTGGCTTTTATCGATTTTAAAAATGCTTTTGATAAAGTTAATAAAAAAAGTTATTTGAAATTCTGAAAGAAGATCATGTTCCAAACCAATTAATAAATTCAACCTATAATTTATATTGTGAAAATTATATTTCAGTATGTACAGGGAATAACCAAACTGAATGGAAATCAATTAATCCAGGCGTTCGACAAGGTTGTAGTCTATCCCCATTACTATTTACTGTGTGTGTGTGTGTGTGTGTGTGTGTGCGTGCGTGCACGTGCGTGCTTGTTTGCGTGCGTGCGTGTAGATCATATGATTAGAAACTGGAAAAGAACAAAACATGGTAATTTGAACAACTATAGAAATTTAAAGTTATATTACTGTTTGAAGATGTAATATTATTAGCAGATCCTGAAGATGACTTCCAACGTTTTGTTTTTCCAATTACAAGTCATTTCTGAGGAGTACGGGATGGAAATTAAAAAAAAATGGCCAAATATAAGTATTTTCTATTACACAAAAATTAAAAATATATATCATTTATTTATGGATGTAGTTGAAAGAGCATGATATTGTAAACATGAATTTAAGCAATAAAATAAAAGAGGAAACATGAAAAAGTTAAGTTTTTGAGTTATGAGGGAAACGCTTCATCACTGCACAGTGAACTGCCAACATTTTGAATTTTGAATAAAAAAATATAAATATTTTTTTTAATCGTAAAAATATTTTTTTTTTTTCATATAACAGAAAGACAGTGTTTTACACATATCAATTTTTATTACTGTACAAGATAAAATAATGGAGGAAAAAATGTTGAATATTTCCAAAACTTTTACTGCTATAAGCTGTACCTAATCCCTGAAGCATACATTTCATGGTGGTATTCGGTTTTCGGAGTTGGTACTAATAATTTCATGTGGTCAAACAAAATAGGCCTACATTTTTAGGTTAGCTCTAGTGAATCAGTTGTTTAGTCAAACCAATGAATTTCATATTGCCAGACAAAATATCCAACATGTTGATCCCTTTTTTGTATAGTTTACCTACGAAAATATGATACAAATTATTGAACTATTTAGAATAACCTTCCTACATCTCTCTTATACCGAGTTTTGCACACCTCTACTCCCTGTTACTTATCTGTCCGATTCCACAGTCTTTCTCAGTATCATAACTTCAATACTCGGTCACAATATAACACGCTAGAAATACACTCCACACATCATCTCTTTATTCTTCATCTTTCACTGTTGCTACTTCTCGTCACTGGAATTCTCTGCCGCCTGAAGTCAAGGGCTGCCGAACTTTAATTTCCTTTAAATGTAAATTAGAAAAATGTCTTATGATGAGTTGCCAGACCTAACGCGTTGCAAATATTTAATGGAATGTGTTCCACTGTATCTATTTTTATTTTTTTATTTTTTTTGTTTCTTATTTTTATTGTGTAATCATGTAAATCGTGTTTATTAATCACTTAACGCCAATATGTATCCCACTGTGTTGTTTTTTTATTATTAATCTATTTTTGTGTACATTTTATTCAATTGTCGGTTTCTGGTTTAATTATGTAAATCCTACTTAATTGTAATCTAATACTAATATGTATACTAATGTGTTTATTTTTTATTTTTACTGTGTACATTTTTTTTTATTGAATTATCGGCTTCTGTTTTTATGTGATCCGTATTTGATTCTAACAACATTAATATGTATTCCACTATGTTTATTTTTATTTTATGAGGTAAATTTTTATGTAACTACCTGTTCTGATCTCATTATGCACCTAAATTGTATCAGTATGTAATTAATTAATTCCGATCCAGTCTTATGTCCAACTATGTAAGCAAGTTTTAATCCTGGTTGAGTGTAAGAGAAGACCTTACGGCCTTAACTCTACCAGGTTAAATAAAGCCATTATTATTATTATTATTATTATTATTATTATTATTATTACATAAGAGCAAAGTACGGTAAGTAAATAAGTCATTCAATAGGTCTACGTAGGATCGTGATTTTACTTCATATAGTGATATCTGATAACAGTTGGCAACACTGACAAGACGACACTGCTGTTTAGAAACAGTTCTTACGTGACCCTCAGTATAGCACTCCTCTCCACAGCCTTGAACATATAGTCACTCCTTACCTAACTTGTGTTTAATGTGACCGAACATTGGGCTTTACTGATTATTAGGCCTGTGACATTGGAGCATGTGTACAGTGAAAGAAAGCCAACTCACTCCAGGATATACACAGAGCATGCAGTACCGCTCCGTCTTGTACAGTACAGTCTGCAGAAGAGAATAATACACACATCCCTCTGAATTACTTCCTATCCTTATTTAACTTCATTTCAACTATTGTAAAATTCTATTCAACACATGTGGGCTTAGATTTATTGTCTATTGCGTGTTTAGTTTGTAATTACAGTGAACAACAAGATGCATTCTCAAAGTTTCGAAAGCAAATGAGTGTCTACTACTGTCTAGTATGGATTTGAATGCAGAAAAGCTGTGAAACGACAGGTGCGCATGTGAAATATTTGACATCATTCAATTCGACATCTACATCGTATCTGTCACCCGACAGAATATTAGCTACCACTTTTCTGTATGTTGTTTTCAACGTAGTTACTGCCTTTAACATATAGGGTGCTGCGTCGGTGACAATTAGAAGTACTTTGTCATGCTGTGTACCTGATGATCATAATAATTGCATTGCATTTTGAAAAATCTCACATATTATAGAATTGTTCACAGCATTTATCACATCACACGACAGTAAGTATAATCCAGCAGGGCCTTCCGGATCCAAAGCCCTAACAATCACATTAAATATATGCCGTCTAACAGCATTCGTCATCTCATCAATTGACACCATACAGTATGTGTTGGTTTGTCAGTTTACCTCTGATCTCAGTAATGCATGTGTTGTAAATATTCTCTATATAGTACTTCCGTAACGTAGTCTGATGTGTAATTTCTCTTCTAGTGTATTTCTGTAAAACCTTGTGGAACGCCGTATTTGCGAGTTTGTTAAATGGTATGTCGGCAGATATAAATGCCTTACACATGTCTTCTTAAAATGTTGAATTTCATATAGGCTCCTTCTGCACATTTCCTCATTCGAGCCGTTTATGTTTCATTGTACAGGGACATCATTTTATTTTTACTAACATTTTTAATATTAACTTGTCTATACCTCTGGATCAACGCCGTTTGCTACTCCCTTCCACGACTGGAGTTCGATGATACTGGCGTAATATACAAACAAATCACTAGGTATAGGAGGGAAGAAAAGTAGTTCATCTATTTACGTAAACTAGGAAATATCGCGCTTTTGAGTTTGATCATTTTCATTAGGTTTTTGTTTAATCAAAATACAGTGCAGTATTAACAATAAATGTTTTCACTCACGAACTGAGCTGTCCATGTGGACGTATTCATTATGCAGTGTATATTGTACTGTCTACAGCACATTAGCGTACAATATAGAGAATGAAGTGAAATTGAAAAATAATCATAATATGGATATTTAAACACATTTTGTAAAATGGTGCCCGTTCATTTCGATAGGCCTATAGGTTTCAGTTCTAATGTGCATATTATCGCACAATAGACTATTGTACCTAATGCCAATTACCAGTTTCGTTCTTCGTACTAGTAACTCATGTTGAAATAATTCTGTACCTACTCTATAAAAGAGTACCTTACGTACTGTAAATTCAACCTTCACTTCCGCCTGATCCCAAAAAATGAAATTACTTAGACATACTATGTACTGTCCGTACAAGTGGTTTTGTCGTAGGATCGTAGAAAAGGAGGAAATCACGTGACAGTTAATTACTTAACCAGGCCCTTTTATTTAAGTTATTTTAAACAGTTGTATAATATTACGTAGACGTCCAATTCCTAACAGAAATTAATGTTTTCAGAAAAGGGCTAAGACAGTCCAGCCACCAGCTGGCGAATAAAAGCTGGTGGGGGAAACCGGGATGCGAAGTAGGCAAATGGATGACAGTACCTGTGCGAAAATGGTTCAATATTGAAAGCTCTTTCGTCACTGTCCACATTTTTGGAACGTACTGTTTACTATGGCCGTAAGGCTGCTTCGACTGTATACGCGGTCTTGGTTCTGTGTGGAGGACGGTTGAACTTCATTAGTAGAAGGGGTGGGAGTGAAGTACATTAAAAAACTCAGGTACAATAAAAATTGAAGTAAAAATAAAATGATGTCCCTGTACTTGCGTGCCTTTGAACGTTACAGCCTATTCCTTGTTTTTAGCAGACGTAATGCTGACATTGCAAAGTTTACAATACAGATTGTTATTTAGAATGCAAAATACATCTGCACAACACTGTGAAACTAAATATTCAAGTTTCCAAGACGTGTTTCTTTCCTTATGAGCGCAATACACTTCACGACAGTTTGTATTAGCCTATACAGGGACATCATTTTATTTTTACTAACATTTCTGATATTAACCTGGCTATACCTTTTAATCAACGGTTGCTATCCTCTTCAACGCATGGAGTTCGATGGCGTAATATACAAACAAATCACTTTACTAGGTATAGGAGGGAACAAAAGTAATTCATCCATTCACGTAAACTATGAAATATTACGCTTTTGAGTTTGATAATTTTCATTAGGTTTTTGTTTAATCAGAATACAGTACAGTATTAACAATGAGTGTTTTTACTCACGAACTGAGCTGTCCATACGGACGTATTCATTATGCAGTGTATATTATAGTGTCTATAGCACATCAGCGTACAATATAGAGAATGAAGTTAAATTGAAAAATAATCATAATATGGATATTTAAACACATTTTTCAAAATAGTGGCGGTTCATTTCGATACAGGCTTCAGTTCTAATGTATGTAATTCCAATTACCACTTTCGTCCTTCGTACTAGTAACTCATGTTGAAATAATTCTGTACCTACGTACTGTAAATTCAATCTTCACTTCTGCTCGATCCGAAAAGATAAACTTACTCAGACATGCTATCTACTGTCCGTCCAAGTGGTTATGTCGCAGGATCGTAGAAAGGAGGGAAATCACGTGACAGTTAATTACTTAACGAGGCCCTTTTATTTAAGTTATTTTGAACAGTTGTATGGGTGTAATATTACGTAGATGTCCAATTCCTAACAGAAATTAATGTTCTCAGAAAAGAGCTAAGACAGCCCGACCACTAGCCTTTACAGAGAGGGAAACCCGGAATGCGACGTAGGCAAATGGACGACAGTACCTGTGCGAAAATGATGCAATATTGAAAGCTTTTTCGTCATTGGAAAACGCGAACATATTTTTGGAACGTACTGTGACGGTAAGGCTAGTATGACTGTATATGCGGTCTTGTATCTGTGTGGAGACGGTTGAACTTCATTAGTAGAAGGGGTGGGAGTGAAGTACATTCAAAAACTTAGGTACAATAAAAATTGAAGTAAAAATAAAATGATGTCCCTGTACTTGAATGAACTGTACCGTGGTGGTTGTGTCGTCTCCGTACACACATACCCTTGCGTACTCTGTGTATATCCTGTAGTGAATTGGCTTCCTTTCACTGGAAAAATGCTCCAATGTCACAGGCCTACTGATTACACAGTATATGTGACTACACGTCTTTCTGGTTGTCTCAATGCCGTAACTCCTAGAAACGTTGGGCGTCTGTTCCAGCTTTTTAACCCCGAATGTCGATTATCAGTGTCTCGCAACATCTCATTATCACAGCTGTTAAAAGTGCCGGCGTTGAAACGCTGCGTCCGTCCGTCCGTCCGGAAGGACTTCTCAGAAGTTTTTACGAGCAGTCGTAGGGACTGTCATGAAACCAGAGCTCAGAGTCTGTTCCATCTCCGAAATAAAAAAGTCATAATCTCTCCAGATGAATGCCCCGTAAGTAGTAAACGTAGAATGGCGGACCTCACAAGACCTGATTCCTCCGGGAACCAGATCTGAAAGAGGGATAATCTTAGTGAGTACCTGGATGAACTAGGAAATGTGTTTTACTCGGCAGGATTGTCCATTGGAGGGCGGTCACGTATCTGGAATCGCCTCCCCGTCCCTTATCAGGCGGCGTGATGCATATAGGGAATTGGTTCATCGATTCCAGAATCCATTGGGTCGGTATTGTCGACCCCATCTTCAATCGCACACGAGAGCTACGCTATTTCTTCAGGACGTGAGCATGCAGTCTTTACGCAGCGCATATCATAATTGTGTGGCGATATTCAGTCTCAGATGCAACACGCTCGATTTTCACTAAATATAAAGCAACAAATATCTTTTGTGCGAGATCGTGCGTATTTGCTTGTTTTCCGCACAGAACCAATACGCGGTAAGTGTAAAATACCACATTCAGTATTCCCAAAGTAACACACATAACAATTTCCCTCTTCTTACTGCTTAAGCGCGACATTCATTTTTACTGCTTAGGGCTTTTAACATATTATTTTTAGAGACGTTTAACATAGTAATAATTATAAATTGGAAACTCACCACTGCAATTTCACCTAAATTGCAATGTTAATTATTGTTTTTAAATATTTACAAAAATTAAGTAAAGTCTACTACTCCACGAAACTTATTGCATTCCTGATACAAGTAACATTAAGGAAGCCGTGAAAAAATCAACAAGATTCCAGATGCGGATGTTATTACTGCAATATGTTATATAAATAATATTGTTAAAATATTAAAATGAAAAATAAATCATGACATAACCTTACCGTTTGTTTTAAGTTCGCATTTATAGACTGGGGGGGGAAAAAAGACAGACGTATATTACGGCCTGCTGGAGTATAGTAAACACAGAAAACATTTTACAGCAACAATGTTGAAGAAAGATATTCTGGTGTTCCGAAGTTGGCGTCATTAAACAGAAAGCAACATGGAGATTTCATTGCAACTAATTAGAAATTCGTCTTTCAGGTATGTAATAAACGATCTTCGCACAAAATAATATACGATACACGAGCGGTATGTTTGTTTTCATGTTCTCGGAAATTAAAAAAGCTCAACTACGTTTCGCTTTTTCAATCTTTTCCTCGACCATGAAAACTCAACATACCGCTCTTGTAACGTATATTACTATTACCTGCGAAAATGCGACTTATAGAGGATGAACCTAAGTAATGTATTTAATTTCAGAGGGTATTCTTCTAGATATATTTGAAACATAAAAGTTTAATGCAATTTTGCTTCCTTTTGGAAATAAAAATTGTTTTATATGAAACAGTTCATAGCGTGTTTTGGGAAAACCATTGATTTAATTCAGTCAATTTAAGAGAACAGTGTTTTGTGATAAGTTAATAGATGATTGAAAGAATTTTAGTTTTGTCCTTTAAATGTGCAGAAATTTTAAAGTACTACATTTGTTCTTATCAAATTTCTGCACATTTAAAGGACAACTAATAGTATAGTACATTAAACAACGAGCCTATAATGATTGTAATTAATACGCAAGTATGGTTATTTATGAAACGAGCGCAAGCGAGTTTCATAATATTCATAAGAGCGTGTTAATAACCATTATAGGCAAGTTTCATGCGACTTTTATGCTCGATCATATTTCTAAGTTGAAATTATTCAGATGTATACATTTTATTTGTATCTCACAATATCGGAAGTCACCTTGTTCTAGGTCGTGAATTGTGAGATGTGCGCAGGCGCGAAAGTATTGATTTTTTCCGAGGAACAATAATGTCATTGACCTTGATGTAATCCCGTTAAACTTGATATAACCTAGATTATTGAATTCGACATTAAAAAACGAGATGACAAATTTAATTTATTTGAATATTATTTACAATTAACGCTACTTATTATTATACTAGTAACAGAACATAACCTTCTGCGACAGTATTGGATTTCCAGCCTCCGTGACTTTTCGCTAATTCTCTTTCGATTGCATATTCGAGAATAATCGATACTTGCGGTTTTATAACGGTACAAAGCTGACTTGTCATTGGCTGAACACCTGTACTTTAATGAGTAGCTGTACTTTAATGACATGTATTAAAGGACTGCTACCAGGTGTATAATTACTACATTTCGGCATGGTCGAGCACAAAATTATTTCAATCACTTCTTATCATAATGCATATTGGGTCTTAATTCAATAACCTTTCCAAAATTCGCTATGAAATGTTTAATTTAAAATAAATTTTAGGGTTAAAATGTTTATTTAAAATGTTTTCAACAAAACTATATTTATAATTTATGTCTTGTATTACAATTATGAATGGCTTGATTAGTACTAAACGTGTCTCGGGTTTTAATATAAAACATCATTAGGGAACGAATGTACTCACAAGATAAGATCAAGATTTCTAAAATTTGGAAAATCTTTTCACATTATGTCATTTTATGCACACCAGCCATTATTCTTATAAGCCTTCTTTTGTAAAAAAAAAAATGTGTTTACCTTTAGGCGAGTTGCCCCAGAATATTAATTATGCAAAGTATGACAATTTAAGTGCGTTTATATTACCAATAGAAGATAAAGATTTTAATGCATAACAGGAAGAGCTCTATTTAGAAGTAATACATTATATGTGTGTTTTCCAGGTGAAGTGATTATCCAACTCCAAACCAACAAACTTTGTGCTTATTGATTCTGAAACTTCAAGGCAGTTACTCCTTGCATCCTTTTAAAGCTTTCCTTTGTATTCATTCTATATCTTGAACTCATAAGAATCAATTCACTTCAGTACAGAATGAGTGCCTTTGATGTGTCTACAGACTATGAAGAATGACTCGTTATTTCCGCAATAACATTGAAATTAACTGCATTTTCCTCGGAGTATTGTGTGGGTTGAATCCTTTATGCTGAATTATATAAAATTAGTGTGTGTGTGTGTGGGAAGTACTGTAAAGCTTCCATTGTCATATACACAAGGAAGAGACAGTTATGCACATTTCCTGGAATCTGACAGAGAAGCAGATGTTTGTGTAGCATTCTAAAAAGAACCCTGCCAAACCAAATGGCTGGCAGAAACACATTCCTTGTTCCATTTGCGTGTACTGAGTGATATTTCACAGCTAAGAATCTCTATCTTTAGCCGTAATGCGATGCTACAGTCATACACTGAACTCTACATTCTTGGACAAATTCCAAAATCTAGACAGCATACGAGTTTATACAACTTCATGATCTAAATGGAAAATAACAATTCACGTATATTTTTAAAATTGCTTATGTGTTTGATGTTTTTAACGTAAAATATCATCGTGAATTATAACAACGGATATTATAAAGAAAAGATGAAAAGGAAATTACAAAGAAACTCGAAACAATAATTGAAAATTTGTCCTTCAGTACGAATCTGTCACTATTTTATCGAGGGCGCTGAACATTTAACTCATTTCGCTCTCATTATCAACCTGATTATTTCATTCAGACGCTAGATAACCATCGCTGTTGACAAAGCGCAGTCAATTGTTTTAGTTGGTTATTTTAGAACGCTGACAATTTTTATAGTTGGTAATTTTATTTTATTTTTTATTGGGTTATTTTACGACGCTGTATCAACATCTAGGTTATTTAGCGTCTGAATGAAATGAAGGTGATAATGCCGGTGAAATGAGTCCGGGGTCCAGCACCGAAAGTTACCCAGCATTTGCTCGTATTAGGTTGAGGGAAAACCCCGGAAAAACCTCAACCAGGTAACTTGCCCCGACCGGGATTCGAACTCGGGCCACCTGGTTTCGCGGCCAGATGCGCTGACCGTTACTCCACAGGTGTGGACCGGTTATTTTAAAACGCTGTATCAACTACTAGGTTAGGCCTATTATAGATGGAATTGGTGATATCTAGATGGTATTTGGCGAGATGAGGTCGAGGATTTCGCTATAGATTGCCTGACATTTGCTTTACGGTTGGGGAATACCTTGGAAAAACCAAACCAGGTAATCAGCCAAAGCGGGAATCGAAACCACGCCCGAGAGCAACTCCGGATCTGCAAGCAACCGCCTCAGCCGGCTGACCTACGCTGATGGCTATCGTTGTAAAACAAACCAATGAAAAAGAAAAAACACTCCTAATTAACCTGTCACTACTTCTTTCGTAGATTGTACCACTTAAATTCTGTCATTGTTTTTAGTCAACTGTCCGAATACAGGTGTGACTGAACCTCACGAGTGCTACCAAGAAGACACCACTTATGAGACTACTAGGCCAGGAGATAATGAGGTAGGGTGGTCAGTTTCTTTCCCCCTTCATTGCATACATCGCTGACTAGCTACATATTACACTAGTCAGACTTCAGATGCACACAAACAATTGTTTTTCCTCTGGACATATCGTCAAGTGAGATTTACTGCTTGATAATATACAGGGTGTTTCCGGGCTGGTGTTACAAACTTTCAGGGATAATGGCGAAGGGCACACTATCAATTTGAGATCAGGAACCCTGGTCCGGAAATGACTGAGTCGAAAGTTATAAGCAAAAATAGTTGTATGGGAATGGAATTGTAATTTCGCACCACGCGCCCTCCTTCCCTTAACCTTTGGAACAGTCGTGGAAAGATGGTATGGGCCGGATGTCTCCTACGTGGGTACTTGTTCCGATACAATCTGTGAGCTTGTCTACTGTTCGCATTGGCTCATCCGTATTCGAAAATCAGGTCTGCTTATTCCGCTCTCATGCATTCCTCCATTTCACTAGGACTGATCGAATGGACACTACAACTTGTACACATGCACTGTTGTGTACAGACGTGCATATAAGGACCGACCATGTCCGTTACACATTACGCTATCTACATTGCTTTAGTGTAGTTTCCTGTCCCCACCCCTCAGACAGCGCACTGAATGGAATACTGTAAGTAGACAACGTAAACATCGCCAGATGAATACAGTATGTGTAAGATGTACAGATAAATACACATAAATGTCGATGTGGTTGGCGAGTTGATATAGCGCTGGACTTCTATGACCAAGGTTGCGGGTGCGATCCCGGGTCAGGTCGGTGGTATTTAAGTGCTTAAATGCGACAGGCTCATGTCAGTAGATTTACTGGCATGTAAAAGAACCCCTGCGGGACAAAATTCCGGCACATCCGGCGACGCTGATATAACCTCTGTAGTTGCGAGCGTCGTTAAATAAACCATAACATTTTTTTTACACATAAATAAGGTGTACAGAGGAAAAAAAATATTTCATTTCCAAACAACTATTTTTGCTTGTAACTTTCGACTCGATCATTTCCGGACCAGGGTTCCTTATCTCAATTTGATACATGTGCCCTTCCCCATCATCCCTTAAAGTTTGTAACACTAGCTCGGAAACACTCTGTATATAAATCAGAACCTCAGGATAATTCCATCATTATTGTCGTAAATTATTTAATTTGTTTTTAATTCTGTCTATGTTTTACTTCTATTTGTACTTCAGATAATGTGAAAGAGAACGCCTATTGGCCTTAACTCCGCCAGAATAAATAAATGAGTGAGTCAGTGAGTGAGTCAGCTAATGAGTGAGTCAGTCACACAGTGAGTCAGTCAACGAGTGAGTCAGTCACTCAGTGAATCAATGAGTAAGTCAGTGAGTAAGTGAATCCGTGAATGGTTGGATGGACAGATGAATAAATGAATGAAAAAATTAATAAACAAATAAACAATAAACAAATGAATAAATGGACTCGAACAAACAGTCATTACATAAAGCGAATTCTGATAATGATACTTTAGACCACAACGCTACGGCGACCCGTACTATACCCGGCATTTCTATTCTTTTAAACACTTCTGGTAAATGAGAAGGAAAACAGCATACTTTTCGTCCGTCCTTTGTTATTGATTGCTCGAGGCAATTGTCGTGGAGATGTTGCAACGATTCAAATGGACGCGTTTCTGAGAGTACTTTACTAGAACAGTCTCTCAGAGAGCTTCCTGCCAGTGAAAGCACTCTCCACTGGACTAGAAATCAGTGTATCCTGGACATTCTAATCTCATTATGAACTCTAGTACGGACGTGCAGCCTTGTGCATGTTTACGATATTAGGATACAAGGAAATTTATATGTTGTTCTTTCCTCCTTCTGAAAAGTATCGTAGGTTATTGTAGACCAGGGCTGGGCACATTACGTGATTCTGAGAAATGAGCGCTGTGTGCTTTAAAGAGCGGTTCTTCCGAGCACTGTGACGTATGCATACTGTATGTCATTCAGTGTCGGTGCAGTGGTGACTCTGCAGTATGATGGCGAACTTTGAAGACGGAGCTTCCACTCATACACTAAAGCGGCCCGCTACTCCCAATGCTTTTAATGAATCATGGGAGGAGGAGTTCTTTTTGGTAGAGAGCAGTGGTTAGCAGAGTGTTTAATTCATCATAAAACGCTCCAACTGATTAAGAAGTTCAATATCCAACGGCATTATTCTTTACAACATGCTACTGAATATGACAAATATGTTAGTAATGAATGCCATAAATTAATACAACTTAAAGAAAATGTTTCTCAGGAACATTATATTAGAGTATCTATTTGATATTTATATTGCATTATAAGTTATTATAGGGTACATTTAGTAATACGTGGTACAGTCATTAAGTTCTGACACCGACGCCTGAAGGGTAGGCACCCACAAGAATCTGGATGTCTCAGAAGATGCCGCGTGATACGGCGTACACTTAAACAGATCGACATCCTCCCTCAATATAGTCGCCGTTGGCCGCTATGCACGTCTGCCAAAGTTGGTGTAGCGCTGGAAGCACCGCTGAAAGATGTTGGCAGGAAGATGCCGTACGGCTTCTCTTGTGGCAGTCATGACCTTTTCGGCCGCATAAAAATTACGCCCTCGCAGGATTGATTTCATGAGGGGAAAGAGAAAAAAAATCGCATGGTGCGAGATCAGGTGAGTACGGAGGATGTGGCAAAACAGCGACCTGTTGCCTTGCAAGTTCCTCTTGGACAAGGATGGAGCGATGTGCAGGGGCGTTGTCGTGTAGCAACAGCCAATTCTTCCTATGCCAAAGCTCAGGACGCTTACGACGAATTTAATTGCTTAAACGGCCAAGAATCTCTTTGTAGAGGATCTTGTCTACAGTTGCACCTTGTGGGATGAATTCTATGCGAACAATTCCATTTGAATAAAAAAAACTGTGAAAGCATCACCTTGCCTTTTGACTGTCTTGTTGCGGATTTTTCTGTCGTGGAAATAATGGCGTTTTCCAGGTGGCGGATTGTCGCTTCAGTTGCGGATCGTAAAGGAAACACCATGTTTCGTCTCCAGTTATGATCGGTTATAGCAGTTTCGCCTAATTTCTGACAGAACGTGACGTTTGCCCGTTGCTCAAACTGCAACATACTCGAGTTCCGAGGCGCGCATTCAAATCACCGTCACAACAAAGACAGTAGTTCTGCTTACAGTGCATGCACTCAACTGTCTCTTGTTGGGTCGAGAGACTAACTGACAAGGTATCATACCATGGCGCCACCTATGCGCTATAGTGCACCACAACGCCACTATGCGCTCAGTATTAGAACTTAATGACTGTACCACGTATATAATTTTAAATTGTACAAGTATTATGTTATATCATAGTATAGTATATTACAGTTTATGATATATCATATCATATCATATCATATCATATCATATCATATCATATCATATCATATCATATCATATCATATCATATCATACCATATCATATCATATCATATCATGTATTATATTATATAAAGTTACATATTATATTATATTATATTGTATTATATTATATTATATTATATTATATTATATTATATTATATTATATTATATTATATTATATTATATTATATTATATTATATTATATTATATTATATTATATTATATTATATTATATTATATTATATTATATTGTATTGTATTGTATTGTATTATATTATATTATATTATATTATATTATATTATATTATATTATATTATATTATATTACTGTAATCCTTTATATTTATATTATTAATAGCCTACCATTATGTAGTTGTTAAAGCACTGTGCGTATGGGTTAAGTAAATAAGCCTAATGATTTGTGTGTGGATAGATTGAAGTTTATTTCATTAAATTAATAAGAGTGTTACGAAGTCTCTACAATGGATTGATGTAATATCCTTATAAACTATTATGTACTGACAGACTGAGTGACTATAACAACCGTGGCTCTTGTTATATTAATGCAGGGAAGGTAGCTGTAATGCGAGTCCGCCAGTGAGTGAGCGTTCTGCTCCGGCTTGGAATTGAAGTGCTTTGCGGAGCAAGAGCAGCTCTGGCCGGCTAAATGGAGCCGCTCTCATGCCCGGCCCTGTTGTAGACGATCTCCAATAATCCTAACGGGTCTCAAGAGGCTATTATGCAACATTTCCACTGTTATTCCAGTGAAATTAAATAATACAATAGTTTCATTTATTTCCATATTAAACATCTTGGAGATTCTTCAATAAGAATTTTATGCTCGACCATGCCAAAATGTACTAATTATACACCTGGTAGCAGTCCTTTAATGCATGTCATTAAAGTACACCTAATCATTAAACTACAGGTGCTTTCAGCCAATGACAACTCAGCTTACAGGTGTTCAGCCAATGACAAGTCACCTTTGTACCGTTATAAAACCGCAAGTATCGATTATTCTCGGATATGCAATCGAAAGAGAATTAGCGAAAAGTCACGGAGGCTGGAAATCCAATACTGTCGCAGAAGGTTATGTTCTGTTACTATAATAATTAGCGTTAATTGTAAATAATATTCAAATAAATTCAATTTGTCATCTCGTTTTTCAATGTCGAATTCAATAATCAAGGTTATACCAAGTTTAACGGGATTACACAAGGTCAGTGACATTATTGTTCCTCGGAAAAAAATCAATACTTTCGCGTCTGCGCACATCTCACAATTCACGACCTAGAACAAGGTCACTTCCGATCTTGTCAGATACAAATAAAATGTATAAGTTACATCTGAATAATTTCAAGTTAGAAATATGGTCGAGCATAAAAAGTCGTATGAAACTCGCCTATAATGGTAATTAAGAAGCGAGTATGGATGTTTATGAAACTCGCTTTCGCTCGTTTCATAAACATCCATACTCGCTTCTTAATTACTATCATTATAGGCTCGTTGCATAATGTACTATAAATTGATATACCAAAGTAACTCATACGAAAAAAATTATTTTCTATACTTTATTATATAGGGTGAAGGGAAATAATACTGCAGATTGAAAGGACCGATATTGTACACTTAAATGAATAGGAAACATACATTAAGTTTCGTGACGAAATGCACAGTTAATTAGAATATTGAGTTGGAAATTTCAACTGTCTGGCAACATCGCCGGTAACATAGTCGTCTTTCTTCTCGTAATACAGATGTAAGAGGTCAATGAAAACAGGTCTATCTCCGTACGTGAAAGGGAAGCGGAATTCTCGTCACCAGAACTCCCGTTAGTGTACCACCTAGTCACTGCAATTTTGTCACCCGGTGTTTTGGCCAGCCGATATTTTGGTCACCAGTACACATTTTCTTATAAATAATAATTTATTTTGACAAATAAAATATCCAAAGGTACACTGTATCAAATGTTATGTGATTAATATGCCAAAATTGCCACATAGCATAAAATGTTACAGGATTTGTGTTTCAAAATTGCCACCCACATTGCGTCCTATGGTTTTGACTTTATAATCAGAGTATCGTTTTGCGATCCTACTAATCCTCCTGTCTAAATCCTACACTTTCTTCTTTTTACGGACTAGAATATTTTGATTATTCATTTTTGTAAGGTCAGTAATGGTGAAATTTATTGTGAATCACTCGTATTCCTACAAAAGGATTAAGATTAAAAAAAAAAAAATAAACTAGAAATTCAAAATCTCTTTCTCCGGCCTGCAGATGCATAAAATTCCATTTGCATGGAATGAATTTTTATCCATTTAATGTATAGTATTTATTTTATAGGTATTGTATGTCATTTTGTCCTCATTAATTTTAATTTACGTCTTTTGTTACTACTGATTGATTTAATTATTCTCGTTATCATTTATATCCATTGTATAAAAAAAATGTATGGTTTATTTAATGACGCTGGCAACTGCGTGTGCCGGAATTTTGTCTCGCAGGAGTTATTTTACATGCTACTAAATCTACTGACATAAGCCTGTCGCATTTAGGAACACTTAAATGTCATCGACCTGGGCCGGAATCGAACCCGCAACCTGGAGCATAGAACGCCAGCGCTATACCAACTGCGCTACCGAAGCCGACCATTGTATTTTATATCCTTTTAATATTTCGTCTTTTTTGTATTCTTGTCTTTTGTATTGTCTTGAATTGTGCTGAACTTTAATTGGCGTCTGGCTGTTGTGCAGCAAACCAACAAATAAGTAAGTAGATAAATAATAAAGTAAATAAATAAGTAAATAAATAAGTAAGTAAAAAAATGAGTAAATAAATGAATAAATAAATAAGTAAATAAATAAGTAAGTAAATAAATAAGTTAATAAATAAGTAAATAAATAATTTAAAAAGTCTTTCTTCTTCTTCTTCTTCTTCTTGTTCCCTTCATGGTATGGGCAATTGCCCGTTCCGGCTTCAAAGGTCGTTCCATCTTTTCATCGGTCGTCCCTGATCTCTTCGTCCTTTTGGTTTATAATTTATTGCTTTCTTAGGAAGTCTGTAGTCGTCCATTCTCTCTACATGTAATTTCCAATCTTGTCTGTAATTGTCTATTTTATCAATAAGTGGGTATACTCCTAGTTCCTGCCTAATATCTTAATTTCTAATTCTATCAAATCTCGTGCATCCTTTCACTTTCCGCAAGAATCTCATCTCTGCCGCTTGTATTTTACTAACTTCTTGTTTTGTTATAACCCAACTTTCACTTCCATATAAAAGAGTAGGGACTGCCGTTACGTTGTAGAATTTCATTTTTTTTTCTTTTCTGCTTTTATTGCTCAATGTTCTATTAATTGTGCCACATACTGTCTGAAATGATTGTAATTTTATTTTTATATCATTATCCTTTTTGTAACTCACATCACATCCCAGGTACTTAAAATTAGTGATTACTGCTTTATCATCTACTTCACTCTTAGATCTCACAGTATTTTTGCCTTGAAATGCCATTACTTTTGTTTTTGTATTTGATATGTTAAAGTTATGATTCTGGCATATTTTATTTAGTTCATATACTGCTTTTTGTAGTTTTGTTTCAGTATCTTGTATTACAATCATATCATCGGCAAATACCAGAATATTAATTTTTAGTCCTCTATCAATTAGAATTCCAGGATCTACTAAAATTTTCCATTGTCGAACAATTTCGTCAGCATAAATATTAAACAGATAATTAAAGAAGTAAATAAGTTAATAGATAAGTAAACAAATAAATAACTAACAAACAAATAAACAAACAAACAAACAAACAAATAAATAAAAAATAAAAAATATATTATTATTATTATTATTATTACTATTATTATTATTATTATTATTATTATTATTATTATTATTATTATTTAATCAGACAGTTAACACAATTTATTTAAAATTGCTTATGTTATATAATACTAATATACGTTACAAGAGCGGTATCTTGACGTTTTCATGTTCGAGGAAAAGATTGAAAAAGCGAAACGTAGTTGAGCTTTTTTAATTTCCGAGAAAATGAAAACAAACATACCGTTCGTGTATCGTACATTATTTTGTGCGAAGATCGTTTATTACATACCTGAAAGAGGAATTTCTAATTAGTTGCAATGAAATCTCCATCTTGGTTTCTGTTCAATGACGGAAACTTTGGAAAACAAATATATCTATCTTCAACATTGTTGATATAAAATGTTTTCTGTGTTTACTTTATTCCAGCAGGCCGTGTCTTTTTTTCCCCCACTCTATAAATGCGAACTTAAAACAAACGGTAAGGTTATGTAATGATTTATTTTTCATTTTAATATTTTAACAATATCATTTATTTAACATATTGCAGTAATAACATCGGCATCTGGAATCTTGTTGATTTTTTTCCCGGTTTCCTTAATGTTACTTGTACCAGGAATGCAATAAGTTTCGTAGAGTAGAAGACTTTACTTAATTTTTGCAAATATTTAAAAACAATAATTAACATTGCAATTTAGGTGAAATTGGAGTGGTAAGTTTCCAATTTATAATTATTACTATGTTAAACGTCTCTAAAAATAATATGTTAAAAGCCTAAAGCAGTAAAATGAATGTCGCGCTTAAGCGGTAAGAAGAGGGAAATTGTTATGTGTGTTAGGTTGGGAATACTGAATGTGGTATTTCACACTTACCGCGTATTGGTTTTGTGCGGAAAGCAAGCAAATACGCACGATCTCGCACAAATATATTTTTTTTGTAGGAATTTTTATATGAAGTAGGGTTTATAATGGCAATAGGGATTTTTGATTACAGCATCCTGGTAATGGATCGAGTGAATACACGTCTTTGATAAATCCCCACACAAGTCATACGCTTTATCCCCAAGTCCTCTTCATGTAAGTGGTGTGAACCAGCAGGTGGTAAAAGTTCTTGAGCATGAAACATAAACCTATGCACTATCGAACGCGGGACGTTCAATTCCCATAATAAACGCCGCAATGAATTTGAACTATGTTGAGCGGACAACCTGATGGCTTCAATGCTGTAGTCGTAAGTTGATGGACGATCTTGTATGGGCTGCGTTTCGAGTGTTCCAATGTCACTAAACTTGTTCACCAACATGTGAATTGTTTTGTCCCTGGGTCAATCATTATGGAGTCAGCGACGAAATTTCCGAAAGTCACTATATGACAACTCCTCCAGCCTCCACATCACATCAGCCACCCTCTCTGCTATGCTGAACATCATGTACTATACATTCAGTTACTTGCAACGACAGAACACGTGTTTAGCTGTTGTCACAAAACCAAAGCACAGTCTCCAACAGTAACTACACTGTACACATACACGATGTACCTGCATTGCACTACCATACACATCTTACACCTAAACGCCCTATTCATACAAAATCGATACTTAATTGCGTAAAGAGGACATAACTAATTCTGAAACAGAAACAAGCTCTAGTAGCCCGAATATTCATTTAAATTATAATACGTATGGGCTATTCCATATGAAATCGATCAGTAAAAAACCTCGCACTTTTTTATACTCTAATTTTTCCCTACTTATACAAGGTGCTGAGGGGATTGCATTTTCAAAAATATACTATCGAAAGTCAAACGGTTTTCGTATTATTGACCGACAAATTTAGCGTATTTTATAAAAACAAGCCTCTTTCAGCACTCAGAACTCTGGAACCATTTACTGCAGAACATTGAACGAGAGCTTATTTTGAAGCTGACATTTGGTAGGTTATGTTAAGAAGTAATCCTTTTTATTGTACACAGAGAGACAGATAATCTGATTTTACTTGCTTTTAGGCTTTTTGGCCATTTGTAAAAATGTAAAAAAATATTGAGAAAAAATCTTGCATTATTAAGAGGTATTCGGCATTGTTTGCTTAGTGGTAAGGCAATAAGTTTCGAGGGTATTAAATAGATTATTTTCACACGCCTAGACTTGAACGGCGCAGTACCGCACGCACTCGCCGAGAGCTGAAGATAAGCGAGCATTGGGCGTCATTTTACTGCTGTATTTATGAAAACCTCTGATAAAGCTAGCACAGCCATGACTGCTAACGACACATCACGTGTATGTCTCCTGGTCTTGGTTGTCTCGGCTAGCTCCCGTCTCACAGTTAGCTGGTTAGTTCACGCGCGTACTATTTATTTTCTTTATTTGATATTTTCAATACTTTATTATCAACACACCATCAGTAAAAAAATATGTGTTTATTTGTACTTTCAATGCGGAATCTAACTATATATTTTTAAAATATGTGTCAGAATTAAGTTCAATTGTGATAATAGTTTATGCTTCTTATAGGCTATTTTAAATTCTGAAAATGAGTACCACTAAAGTTATGAGATTGCAATCCTTTGCTTACAGTGAAAAACTTAAAATTATCAGAGATGCGGAAGAACATGGAACTCGTGCTACAGCCCGTAAATTTGATGTAAGTGAAAGTTGCATCAAAGACTGGAGGAAAACAAAGTAACTGTTGTTAAACAATGGAAATAGGAGAGATTTTGATGATCAGAAAGGTAAATTTCCCAATATGGAGCCCAAGCTAATCGAGTATAACGGAGAAACTACAGCTTGCTTGTGCAGTTTCGACAGAAATGTGCCAACTGAAAGCCCTGGCCCTGATCCAGAAAAACATTTATTATTGACTGTACTGTATTTGTGCTTAATTGTTTTTGATTTGTGGAACGTTTTTTTCTTCTTATTCTTTTTTGTGGAGGAGGCCTTTCAAAAGTAGCGTGCGCGTCTTATTCGAGGGCGCGGGACATTCGAGGAAATAGGTATTAAATTTATCGGATACATTAATGGTACAGCAGTAAAAATAAATCATGTTATTTAATTAGAAAACTTTACATATAGAACAAGGCCCTCATATTCTTATCAGTAAAACACCAAATATCTCATTATGAATATATACATACGTCATTTTCATTATGGAAGGTGGTTACTAAATGCCGCAAGCGAAGACGAGGGAGTGATAAGAGGATATGGCAATGTTGAAACAGAAGATAGTAAGTGTCACACTAACATGAACAGTCATGAAGATAAGAGCTGAGTTAACCTGCAGTCAAAGTGACTGAGAAGTACGTTAATCCAAAGCACGACAGAATTAGAATTTAATCGAAAGAAACGGTTCGCCTGAAGTGATTACAGGAATTAGATTTGCCGTCACATGTCCTAGACTGAGATAAGAAGCAGTTCTGGTCTTCAGCAGAATCCGCGGCAAGTTGTCTGGGAGAATTATTTAAAAAGAATAAAAGACAGGCTGTTCTGCAGACAAGAGAACGGATTTGGTGACTTAAATTATCCTCTAATCTAAAATGTACCTAATGAGCAAGTGCTAGGCAACTTTCGGTGTTGGACCCCAGACTCATTTCACCGGCATTATCACCTTCATCTCATTCAGACGCTAAATAACGTGAGATGTTGATAAAGCGTCGTAAAATAACCTACTATAATAAAAAAATGAAAAAAATGTATCTAAAGTCCTTTATTCATAATCAATACAATGGCAGAAGTAGTGATAATGGTGGTGGTGGTGATGGTAGTAGTAGTAATAGTAGTAGTAGTAGTAGTAGTGGCAGCAGCAGGAGCAGCAGCAGTAGTAGTAGTGGCAGTGGCAGTGGGAGGAGCAGCAGCAGCAGCGGTAGTAGTAGTAGTAGTAGTAGTATAGTGGTGACAGTGGAAGCAGCAGCAGCAATAGTAGTAGTAGTAGTAGTAGTGGCAGTGTAAGCAGCAGTAGTAATAGTAATAGTAGTGGCAGTGGAAGCAGCAGCAGTAGTAGTAGTAGTAGTAGTAGTAATAGTAGTAGTAGTAGTAGTAATAGTAGTAGTAGTAGTAGTCGTCGTCGTAGTAGTAGTAGTGACAGTGGAAGCATCAGCAGTATAGTAGTAGTAATAGTAGTGGCAGTGGAAGCAGCAGTGGTGGTAGTAGTAGTAGTAGTAGTCGTCGTAGTAGTAGTAGTAGTGACAGTGGAAGCATCAGCAGTATAGTAGTAGTAATAGTAGTGGCAGTGGAAGTAGTAGTGGTAGTAGTAGTAGTAGTAGTAGTAGTAGTAGTAGTAGTAGTAGCAGCAGTCGTCGTCGTAGTAATAGTAGTGACAGTGGAACCATCAGCAGTATAGTAGTAGTAATAGTAGTGGCAGTGGAAGCAGCAGCAGTGGTGGTGGTGGTAGTAGTAGTAGTAGTAGTAGTAGTAGTAGGAGTAGTAGTAGTAGTGGCAGTGGAAGCAGCAGTAATAGTAGTAGTGGTAGTAGTAGTAGTATTAGTAGTGGAAGCACCAGTAGTAGTAGTAGTAATAGTAGTAGTACTAGTGGCAGTGGAAGCAGCAGCAGTAGTAGTAGTAGTATTAGTAGTGGAAGCAGCAGTAGTAATAGTAGTAAACTAGTAGTACTAGTAGTAGTAGTAGTAGTAGTAAACTAGTAGTAGTAGTAATAGTAGTGGCAGTGGAAGCAGCAGCAGTAGTAGTAGTAGTATTATTAGTAGTGGAAGTAGCAGTAGTAATAGTAGTAAACTAGTAGTACTACTAGTAGTAGTAGTGTAGTAGTAGTAGTAGTAGTAGTGGCAGTGGAAGCAGCAGTAGTAGTAGTATTAGTAGTAATAGTAGTAGTACTAGTGGCAGTGGAAGCAGCAGTAGTAGTAGTATTAGTAGTGGAAGCAGCAGTAGTAATAGTAGTAAACTAGTAGTACTAGTAGTAGTAGTAGTGTAGTAGTAGTAGTAAACTAGTAGTAGTAGTAATAGTAGTGGTAGCAGTGGATGTAGTAGTAGTAATAGTAGTAAACTAGTAGTAGTAGTAATAGTAGTGGTAGCAGTGGATGTAGTAGTAGTAGTAGTAGTAAACTAGTAGTAGTAGTAATAGTAGTGGCAGTGGAAGCAGCAGCAGCAGTAGTAGTAGTAGTAGTAGTAGTAGTAGTAGTGGTGGAAGCAGCAGTAGTAATAGTGGTGAACTAGTAGTACTACTAGTAGTAGTAGTGTACTAGTAGTAGTAGTAAACTAGTAGTAGTAGTAGTAGTAGTGGCAGTGGAAGCAGCAGCAGTAGTAGTAGTAGTAGTAGTAGTAGTAGTATTAGTAATGGAAGCAGCAGTAGTAATAGTAGTAAACTAGTAGTACTAGTAGTAGTAGTGTACTAGTAGTAGTAGTAAACTAGTAGTAGTAGTAGTAGTAGTAGTAGTGGCAGTGGAAGCAGCAGCAGTAGTAGTAGTAGTAGTAGTAGTAGTAGTAGTAGTAGTAGTGGAAGCAGCAGTAGTAATAGTGGTAAACTAGTAGTACTACTAGTAGTAGTAGTGTACTACTAGTAGTAGTAAACTAGTAGTAGTAGTAATAGTAGTGGTGGCAGTGGAAGCAGCAGCAGTAGTAGTAGTAGTAGTAGTAGTAGTGGTTTTGGCAGCGGAAGTAGTAGTAGTAGTGGCAGTGGAAGCAGTAGTAGTAGTAGTTGGTGTTGTTTATTTGACTTTTTTATTGTACTATATTTATTTACATTCCATGGTATTCGTACATCGCTTCACAGCTAGAATATGGAACATGTCAAACTAAAAAAAAAAATCTTTATAGTACTACAAAGTCTTAATTATAGTCACAGCCTAGTTGAAATACATACAAATAGGACAACACGAAGTTTTAGTATCAGTACATAATACAAGACAGAAATAATCGTGGGACGTTGCTGAATGTCAAGAATTCACCAATAGAACAGAAAGCGTGAGAAATTAGGGACTTCTTTAATTTGGCCCTAAATAATCTTATGTTTTGAGTTACATCTATTCTTCAAAAAGCCTTTAATGAAACGAATAAGGAACCTTTAATGGTTTTTTTTTTTTTTTTGTGATAAAGGTATATCCGCTTTAAAAGGTTCAACCAGTGGCGTCCCCCTTAACCGTCCACCGAAGTCCAACGAGCGGGGATCAATCAATGATCGAACCAACTAAAAACTTTCTTTTTTTAACTCGAGATAGATGGTATTTAAAAGACAGAAAAGTTCTGATCTATGGAGCGAAATAAATGATGGGAAACCAAACTGATTTCTAGCTTTTGTGCATTTTAAAGTGCTCCCATTTTTACTCGTTTCACCACTTTGTGGACAAACTTGGTTATAAGTTCAAGTGGTGGTGAAGAAAAAAGAAAATGAAGCAGTTCATCATTGTGGGAGTGCGCAACTTTCCATGTCAGTAACGACGCTGGTTGCCGGGAAAGCCTCTTTCAAAGTTCCAGGCATTCAACAGTTTTAAGTTCCGTAATTTTCACACAAATAAAGTGGTGGGCGCTTGTACGCCTACGGAACGTATGCTGAAAACGCCAAGAGTTTCCCTACTCATTAAAAATTCAGACTTTCATTAAAACATATTTTAAAGACAACAAAGAGTCTTCGTTTTATATAATTAACCAATCAACAGTAATCACTTAAACGTTTTTCATCTAAGCTCGGATTACAGCGTCCTCGACCACATGTACAAACAGTGCATCTAAAATCAATTCCCAAGAGTAATGCAAATATTACAGCTGATTTCTAGCACTGCAACTTATGCATTTTTCATACAGGGTGTTAAAAAAAAGGATCCAATATTTTAGGAGGTGACAGTAGAGGGAGTAATGGGTACAGTGAGACACACAATATTAAGACATACGTATGCAAGTGAAAATTGAAGTATTTTTAAAATCAAGTGCAATAAAAATAGACATTAATACATGGAGTACAATAATACATAAACAAAAATGTTAATAGATAAAGGACATAATATACAATACGTGTTTGTCAAAAAAATTCAAATGTCTCACTGTTCCCGTTCAGGAGGATACAGTGAGACACCACAGTTTCTATTAACGGACATTGAAATGATTTACATTTATTTCAAAAGAAAACAAAAACTTTCTTTCTCTTTATCTTCACATGTTCTGTAGGCTTTTTAGAATCATTATGATGTCTGACTTCGAAACCATTTAAACATCTGTAACATTTGGAAAAGTGAATTTTCCATGAGTTTTCAAACTTTTGCTAAAAAATAAAGGGAATTTTTGGTGACAACAAAGCTTATAACTATAAGAATTTAATTTAGTTCTTTATTATTTTTAATATATTTTTTAAATTTTGTGAATAATTTTTTATTTAAGAAACCATTAAAATGTAATGTATCCATTATTTTAAGCTATAGTTCCTAAATTGGTTACTAGTATGTTCATTTTTAATGTTAGTTACCGGTAAATGTAATATAGTTAGTTTATTTTTGCATCATTTGTAAATGGGAACAGTGAGACGTCTCAGTGTACCCTTCAATGGCATGTCTCACTGTTCCCTTTACGCATAGTTCATTTAAAAATGACGCCATCACTTCAAAATTAAAACAATAAAGACGAAACTTTGCCAAACATAATCTAAAATACCATAGTATTAGGTAACAAAACATTAATATTTATATTTTATTTGTATATCCAATATAACCTTCATTAAACACAAGCCAAAGTTTTACTTCTAGAGTGAAAAATTACGAATTATTTTTTCATCACTCACCTTTATAACTAGAATAAAATCGAATATGAAAATACTGTTACTCTACTCATGCAACATACAACTCCACTGTTACCAACATTTCAACATCAAAATTTACCATCTAATAAAATATGTCTCACTTTTCTCCCTGTCTTACTGTACCCAATTCTCCCCTATGCATCAAGACAAGAAAAAAATTTCTAACAAACGTGAATCCTACAACACATACTTTCTGAGATCTGAACACTTGTTCATAGGAGGTGCTCAATGTGACGTCCATTTATGGCAATGCATATTTATGACCTACAATACAGCACGCTACCAGATAATCGTATCATAGTTGACACCCCTGGCATGGAATAATGATACGTCGTAAGGAATACTGAAAACAAAAGTTTGGTTGCGGATATGAGCGGAGTTCAGCAGAGATGGTGTTGTGAATTTTCGTAATCAGCATGTGTGGGCAGATGAAAATCTCCATGCACTTGAAGAAACAAGACATCAGCACCGATTCTCAATCAACGTATGGGTAGGAGTTCTTGGCTATAGATTAAGGATCATATGTGCTACCACAGAGATTAACTGGGGCTCGTTATCAGGATTTTCTAATTAACGTATTGCCTACCTTGCTGGATTATGTGCCATGTCAGCAAAGACTACAGATGTGGTCCATGCATGACGGCATACCAGCACATTTTTCTCCGCAATGAGCGTGAACACCTGACGCTGACATTTCAGGGCCGTTGGATTGATTGGGGAGGCCCCACACCTTGGCCTGCTCGTTCCTCAAATCTAAATCCCCTAGACGTTTGGTTATCAAGAACAACCAGGTCAATTATTTCAAAGAGTGCGTGATTCCTTACGGCGAAGGGCAGAGGAATGCATTTCCATGAATGGATGTCACAGTAAGCACATCCTATGAACAAGGGTTCAGATCTTAGAAAGTCTGTGTTGTAGGGCCCATGTTTATTAGACTTTTTTCTTGTTTTGATGCATGCTAGAGTTATGTATCCCGACCCCAGTGGTCGAGCTACGAGCCCCAGAGGCTCAGAACTTAGGGTTTTAATAAGTTAATAGTAATATCATATAAGGGTTTTAATAATTTAATGTTAATACGAGTATCATAAGAATTATTCTGGCCAGACATATAGTCTGTGCTTTATCATTAAAACAATAACCCCTGACTTGAAGTCATGTGTCTTATCACCTCACGAGGGTACGAGTCACAGTTCACCCTAGCTGGACTCAAATAAGATGACATCCCATCACGTGGACATGATGTCAATATGCAACGTCATTCTGTCAGACCATGTAAGTTTGACACTAGAATTGACACGTGACCCAAGCCTGGGAGAATTGAATAAAACTGAGGGTTTTGAGCCACTCGCCCTCTTTCGTTTAGTTGTCGTCGGAGTTGTAATAACCGACCAGCAGGCTTCACGTCTCAAGTCATGGGTTGAAACCCTGATTTAGTCCCTAACTGACATGTAGTTCAGATTAAGGGAATTGTACACTTCAGAACCGGCAATTCAGGATTTAAAATAAATCAAGTTTCATTAAAACTGGCTTCTCATTTCGGTGAATAAGATATCATACAGCGCGACGTGAACAAACGGAACCGTGGCTTCAAGTTCGCGAAATATAAATACTTGTTAAGCTGCAGAAACTTAACTCTAGGACCTCCTAAAATATTGGACACTCTTTATAATATAAATTTACATATTATGTCTGGTACATTTTTAGGCTTACCGGTAACTTCTTTACAAATTTAAATTTAATAAAATGTCTGTGTAAAGTTATGCACTAACAAGGGGCAAGATGGATTTCGCTGAAAGTGTTAATGTAGACTGATTTAAGGTTCCTGAAAACGATGGTGAAGGTGTCTCGGTTCGGAATTGCATATTTATAAAAATACAGCAATTTTAAACATCTGTATAGCATATCGTTCTTGCTCGCCGCTTGCTCATAACCTACTTGCCGAGAGCACTACAGGCGCGAAAACTACAGAGTGAAACAAAAGTCTGGAACCATATAAATATCTTCTATATCGTCGTTGTTCTTGCAATAACTCCTATGTGCAAAATATAACATTTTGCAGTAGGAAGAAACAACACATTTATTCATCTTATGACAGCCGTACATAGAAGACTGTGAATTCTTACATTTTCCAAACAAAGAAATATAATTACATATAGGAGATTTTATTATTTGCTGTATTAATATTTAAGTTATTTAATGTCCACACCTGTGGAGTAACGGTCAGCACGTCTGGCCGCGAAACCAGGTGGCCCGGGTTCGATTCCCGGTCGGGGCAAGTTACCTGGTTGAGGTTTTTTCCGGGGTTTTCCCTCAACCCAATATGAGCAAATGCTGGGTAACTTTCGGTGCTGGACCTCGGACTCATTTCACCAGCATTATCACCTTCATCTCATTCAGACGCTAAATAACCTAAGATGTTGATAAAGCGTCGTAAAATAACCTACTATAAAAAGTTATTTAATAGAGCAAAAATTTGAAAATCGATAAATACGTCACATAGGAGTTTTTGCAGGAACAACGACGATATGCTTGATGTTCGATTACTACAGGTGTTACCAGTATTTGTAAGACCAAATGCTCTATCAGTGATATATTCGATTCTAGCCCTCACTTATCTCAAAAGTCGCCATTTTGGATGCAAATTTGGAATTTAAATGGTAAGGGGGTCATGTAGGTACTCTAAATCATGTGAAATTTTACCTTGTTTATTTTTCTATGACCATGGTCTTCGTCTTGTTTGCATTTATCTTCATCTCATAATGTTCACGGCTGTCATTTAGCTCCAGCAGCATATGTCTTAGTATCATCTCCTCTTATGCTAACAACGTCATATCATCAACAAATCTTATGCACTTTATTTTTCTTCCTCCTACTATCACTCCTTTCATGTTCTGAAAACAGTTCTTCACTAAATCCTCCAAGTGGAGGCTTAGCAGGGTAGGTGACAAAGGGCATTTATTATTATTATATTATTATTATTATTATTATTATTATTATTATCATTATTATCATTATTATTATATTCGGAAATTAATTGGAAATATAAAAATTGGAAATCTTTCCTTTGAAGAGGTGAAAAAATGCAAATACCTAGGAGCAAAAGTAACAAATATAAATCATACTCGGGGGAAATTAAACACAGAATAATTATGGGAAATGCCTGTTATTATTCGATTGAGAAGTTACAATTTATAAAACAGTTATATTACCGGTTGTTCTTTATGGTTGTGAAACTTGAACTCTCACTTTGAGAGAGGAAAATAGGTTAAGGTTGTTTGAGAATAAGGTGCTTAGGAAAATATTTGGAGCTAAGAGGGATGAAGTTACAGGAGAATGGAGGAAGTTACACAACACAGAACTACACGCATTATAATTAGGAACATTAAATCCAGACGTTTGAGATGGGCAGGGCATGTAGCACGTATGGGCGAATCCAGAAATCCATATAGAGTGTTAGTTGGGAAGCCGGAGGGAAGAAGACCTTTGGGGAGGTCGAAACGTAGATGGGAAGATAATATTAAAATGGATTTGAGGGAGGTGGGATATGATGATAGAGACTGGATTAATCTTGCTCAGGACAGGGACCAATGGCGGGCTTATGTGAGGGCGGCAATGAACCTCCGGGTTTCTTAAAAGCCAGTAAGTATTATTATTATTATTATTATTATTATTATTATTACTATTATTATTATTACTATTATTATTATTATTATTATTATTATTATTATATAATGTCTTTAACAATACTCTATTAATCGATGTAGCTGAAGTAACAACGGAAATTCTCATAGATGAAAACGAAAACCAAAGAAATCTTGTAGGAAATCAGAAATCAGTGTCATCCCTGTTATCACATTCACAACAGTAGTAGCCCCCTTCAGAACTGCACTACAGCCTCAAGGGTATAGACCTGTCGGAAAACTCCTGGATTGTGATGCAGAAGGCATCATACCTGTCAAGTGCAAATTAGAATTTGGGCATTACACAACAGATTTTGAACTTTGACCATGCAGTTGTATGGCTTTGAACTTGTATACTGATGAGTGATGTACAGTCTAACAGACTCTATTTGTTTATATTCTCTCATGAACAGATCCAATTTGTTTTTGCATGTTGTTTGTTATTAACACTGTATTATAGAAATAAGTGCAAATTTAATAAATAAAACAATATAGTTCATTTATATTGATATACAGAATTACGATCATTTTCATAACAAGAATCACTAAAAATTATCAGTTTACTTATTCAAGCATATCATATCATACTGAAAGTATAAGAAAATAAAAAACGGGAACTATAGCATTTATTTATTATATATTTATTTAATCTGATAGGATTAAGGCCATAAGGCCTTCTCTTCCATCTTACCAGATACCCATACGAATACAAAAGTAGGAACAGTGACGAAAATGATATAAATTGAATTAAATCTCTGTAGATGAGTAGAGGGACTCTAGAACACAGTTAACCTGAAACCACTTGCCTTTCCCTCATCAGGCAACAAGTTTCGCTCCCTGGTAATGAAGATAAATGTACGAATTCGAAATGGGGCAGAAAAACACGTGGACAGCTTCAATTACTTGAGATGTATTATAAATAGTAATATCAGCTGCTGTCAGGAAGACAGAAAGATAGCAATGGCAAATAATTCATAATAATAAATAATTACCCTGGACTTTAACCCTTAAATTGACAAAGTATCCTATAGGATACAACAGGTTAATAGGTTATATGCTGTAATTTTAATATAACAATAGAAAAAATTGGTAGGAAAATTAAAATTTCACAATACTATAATATGGTGCAACATATAAAATATGGACATTGCGATAGTTGTTTTCTTTACGGTCCGACAAGGTTTAATAAACTAGTGTGAGAAATGAAGTTTTGCCAATTTATGGGTTAACCAGCGAATAGGGATTATAAAGAATGGACACTGAGCGAATTTTCCTGTTTTGTTTCTCTGTGCGCCGGCGTTTAGTTGTACTTTCAAGCGCTAGAGGTTAGTGTAATCGAACATAGGCTAAGATAATAATTCAGAATAGAGTTCAGACACAGGATCCAAACATCGTCTAGCTTATTGCATAATCCAATAACGCTTTGCTTCAAATAAATTCAAGTTAACAGCTTTTCCTTATTTCTCAGTGACGAACTAGTGGTAATAATATGTTTTTTTTTATATTTCAGATATAATAAATTATATTATAAATAATATAATACATTATAAAATTATGTATCAAAATCGCTTAATATTTGTATATAATATAATACAGGTATATAGTTTTACTTCTCATAAGAGTTTTGTTTTTCCATTTTCAGTGCAATTAAATCATTACATATTTTAATTGTTGTTGGGGTCAACGTCTCAACTCTCATTATAAAGGAACTCTAGAGTATAGACATTACAGTTAATGACGGATTTATTATTTTATGGATCCTATTTATTTTATTTGAGTACATAATGTACCTATATGTATTCATTATATGTGTTATATTTCCGCTGTGTCGACTGCTAGCTGGTGTGATGTCAGCGCCAACTCTAGGGAGAAAGCAGAATCTCACGCTCTAGCTGGCTTGAAGGTCATTGAAATCAGTCCGGCTACATCAAAGATCGACGCGAAGTGTCCATTCTTTATAATCCCTATTCGCTGGGTTAACTGAAGTGTCATATATTGTTAACTAATTAAGAGAAAAAATTATTTATAAACTTGGGAAGAAATTATATAAAATTAAGTTAAGTTACCTGGTTGAGGTTATTTCCGGGGTTTTCCCTCAACCCAAAAAAAAAATAGTTTTTAACTCTGGTAGAAAAGGATAGAACACAGAACATTCGATAATGACTTCACTAAATCTCTATAGCAACATTATACCAACAACATAGACGAAAAGAGAAAAAGAAATTAAATGTATGACCAAAGACGGATTTATTATTTTATGGATCCTATTTATTTTATTTGAGTACATAATGTACCTATATGTATTCATTATATGTGTTATATTTCCGCTGTGTCGACTGCTAGCTGATGTGATGTCAGCGCCAACTCTTGGGAGAAAGCAGAATCTCACGCTCTAGCTGGCTTGAAGGTCATTGAAATCAGTCCGGCTACATCAAAGATACCGACGGGAAGTGTCCATTCTTTATAATCCCTATTCGCTGGGTTAACTGAAGTGTCATATATTGTTAACTAATTAAGAGAAAAAAATTATTTATAAACTTGGGAAGAAATTATATAAAATTAAGTTAAGTTACCTGGTTGAGGTTATTTCCGGGGTTTTCCCTCAACCCAAAAAAAAAATAGTTTTTAACTCTGGTAGAAAAAGATAGAACACAGAACATTCGATAATGACTTCACTAAATCTCTATAGCAACATTATACCAACAACATAGACGAAAAGAGAAAAAGAAACTAAATGTATGACCAAAGACAAGAGCTTTTGTCCGACACTTTTGACATCAGCCGTCAAGAGGGAGTGGAAAGATAAAATTCATAATGGAATTAAAATAAGACAAGGAAAGCGTGTATATACGCTGTTTCCTGACAAGCATATGTTAATATAATACAACGAAAATAAATAGTAGACGGCAATCTCTATAATGGATAGAAATGAGAGTAGATGGGCTATAAATTCATCACGTCGACATTGTACTGAAACTGAAAATGTCAACTCGACATAAAAGAGTAATCAACAGTAATTAGTAGCAAAATGTGTTAAGTTATGAAGCTTGAATATGAAATGCTCAGAAACATAAGAGAAACTGAAATAGGTGAAATCATTCTCTCTTATTTCAGACAATATGAAGACATATGGAAGTATGAAGATATAGAGTTACACACTTTCATGACCTTGGCACTAAAATGAAGTGATGTATATTTTTTTTGTTATTTTTCGACGCATTTTCAACTGCTATAGTTATATGGCGTCTGAATTAAGATGAATGTGATGCCAGAAAAATGAGTCCAGGGCCCAGCGTCGAAAGTTATCCAGCATATCATCTTAATGAGTTGAGGAAAAAAAATCCCGGAAAAAACCTTAACAAGGTAACATGTTTCAACTAGGATATGAACCCGGTTACGCTCGTTTCACGGTCAGGTTAGCGGTGGACGAGGTGGTATAGTCAACACCCCAATCCGATCGATTTTTTATCCCCGGAAATGTACTGACCATAGATAGGAAGTTCGTACCAAACCAGAAGATTTCAGTTGAGTACAGCGAGAAGTAGGCCTATAGATGCCTCCCGAGCCACCCTTTGCTCACTCTCGCTACAGGCGATACACATACACAACGCATAGTATCATTCTGTGGAGCTGTGTACAATCGTGAATACTTTGAAAAATACTGTTAATTTATATTAATAGTTTAGGTTTTGAATAAAGTAAGCTATTCTGTTATTATTGTAATATTTACATAATGTTAATATACATGATTCCAAAAATTATACTCTCTGTTATTAAATAATTATGCAAATAGGAGTGTGTAACACGTTTATTTTTTCTCCGGATTATTCTTCATTAAAAATTGGTTTAAAGACAAGTTTATTTACCAGCCGTCAACACTTGTTTGTTTTGCTGGTCTGTTGACGTCTCGTGCTGTTGTCCTACGTTGCGTTGTAGTCCAATTTCATTCAACATAAGAATTACGATACGAACTTCCTAGCTGTCATTTCAATAGAAATAGAAAACCTTTTTTGAAAACAATTATGGGTTTAATATTATGTGTTATATACGAGATACACTATTAGGTTCACAAAATAGTTGTTCACCTGGTGATAATAAGATATACTCTATCATATTTCAGATTTGCTTCAGTAACGTCTTGTGATGTAGAACGAATACTTTCAGAGCACAAATATTGTGTGTTTTCTGAATATAAAGGAACTATTTCTTTTGATAAAATGAAAATGTTTCTCGTTATTTGTTATAATGTCTCTTGGAAGTCGTACATTACTTGCTAAGCAACTGTTATTATATAAAATATTTGACGGTCTACTGGATAATAGCGAAATATTGTCACAAATCCAGATCAACGGTAGAATATCACATTTTAATAAATCGTTAATTGTTATATTATAAAAACCAAACACTTCAGCACAAAAAATTCACCATTGTTAAAAATGTGTTCAAATTTCAATGAAATATTTAGTATTTAGTAGTAGTATTTTAGTATTTATTTATTTAACCTGGTAGAGATAAGGCCGTCAGGCCTTCTCTGCCCCTCTACCAGGAGATTCCAACTACAATATCAACAATAAAATTACAATTAGTATTAAATTTACAATTACAATTACAAATAATATTACAATTAGTATTAAATTTACAATTACAATAAAATCAAAGTACGAAAAGATTACCTGAATAATTAAAGCTAGATAATTTATCATAGAGAAACAAAGAATATTTTATATTTACTGAATTACAAATTAAATCTAGAATAACAAGATTGTATAGTGAAGAAATTACTGAATATTGAAATATTTTGTGATAGATTAAAGAAACTATTTACAAGTAATCAATTACTGACCAAGTGCCTAGTAAGTTTTCGTTTGAATTCAATTTTATTTCGACAGTCCCTGATGCTAGCAGGTAGCGAATTCCAGAGTCTTGGCAGGGCTATTGTGAAAGAAGATGAGTATGAGGAGGTGCGATGGGATGGTATTGTTAGTATTGTTTCATGACGAGAGCGTGTGTTCAAATTATGGTGGGAAGAAAGGTAAGTGAAGCGAGACGACAGGTACGAAGGAATAGAAGAGTTCAAGATTTCGAAGAGAAAGAGAAGTGAATGTAAATGTCTTTTCTTATCTAGTTTAAGCCAACCTATTGCTTCCAGGGATGGGGTAATATGATCATATTTACGGACATTGCTTACAAAACGTACACACAAATTATGAGTACGTTGAAGTTTCATTTTGTTGTCGCTGAAGAGGTCAGTCAGTAATATGTCCGCATAGTCGAAATAGGGAAATGCAAGTGTCTGCACAAGGGACTTTTTTAAGCAAGAGGGGAGATGAACATTTATCCTTTTTAGCACATGGATAATAGAATATACTTTTCTGCAGGTTTCTGTGATTTGCATGTCCCAGTTGAGATTATTATCCATGTGAACATGGGATCTAGATTTCAGCATTTCTTACATGAAATATAAACATTTCCTTATTAATATACTGAAGGTAGTTGATTTTAAATAATATTGCTATCTATATTTTACTATATAATTTGCCATTTATAGCTACATTATATATTTTTTGCTATGATATCTATACTTATCTATTTTTCATATATTTTTATTTTGTATTTTTCATTTATATCTATATTTGTGCCTTTTATTTAGGTAATATCTATTTGTCTGTTTTTTTTTCACTTTTCATATCTCATTTGTATTTACATTTGTATTTTTCATCTGTATCTCTTTTATCTCTTTTTTCATGTTATCTGCAATTCTATGTTTTAAACAAATACCTGTACTGTCTATTGTAATTGGGGCTTTGCCCTGTTAAATAAATAAATGAATGAATAAATAAATAAACAAATAAATACATAAATAAATAAATAAATAAATATGGCTATGATATCTATACTTATCTATTTTTCATATATTTTTATTTTGTATTTTTCATTTATATCTATATCTGTGCCTTTTATTTAGGTAGTATCTATTTGTCTGTTTTTTTCACTTTTCATATCTCATTTGTATTTACACTTGTATTTTCCATCTGTATCTGTTTTATCTCTTTTTCATGTTATCTTCAATTCTATGTTTTAAACAAATATCTGTACTCCCTATTGTACTTGGGGCTTTGCCCTGTTAAATAAATAAATAAATAAATAAATAAATAAATAGATAGAAAGATAGATGGATGGATGGATGCATGAATGAATGAATGAATGAATGAATAAATAAATAAATAAATAAATAAATAAATAAATAAATAAATAAATAATGAGGCTAGAATCATAATTGTATACTTTGTAATTACATACTTCGTAACTCCCAATGTAAAATAATTTACTTTGCATGTTATTTTTATATGTATGGGTAAAATAATCTCATCGTGTAATAGTCAATTACATCCCACTCGAGTTTTGATTTTCTCTAGATAAATCAAAACGTCTAGTGCGATTTCTTTAGAAAAATGTACTTACAAGCAATGGGCAATATTTGCAATTTCTTGAAAATGGTCCTACACGATTCTCTAGATTTGGCACCTACTAACTTTTTCTTGTAGTATGAATATACTGCTACTATCTGCAGAATTTCTCCTGAATATTATTTCAAAACTCATTATCCAGTGTAAGAATGCAAAGTTAAATGCCACACCGGTAACAAACTGGATGAAGTAATTCTGGAAGTTACCAGGACTATGTACTTAGTGTTGTAACAATGTCCGAATGGCTGGATGAGTGCAATTTCACGAGTTCGTGTGTTTTATGTCCACATTTTAAGTATATCATTTTGTTACAGGTTGTAGCTGCCTGTGATACCGACCGTAATCTGCAGAACCTGAATACCGCTTGGACACGACACGAAAAATTCCTCTCCTACATCATAAAGCGGGGTTTGTGGCGAAGTAGATACGCTTTTTTTTTAGTACTTAGCTAAGTTTGTAGGGTAAGCGTGACCAGATAAAGCGTCGTTAAAATAATATGCAGCTCATGCCAACGGCGATAAGGTTAAACAATTATATGACCGTCGCCGCTCAAAGATCCAGTTCAGAGTTCAATTAAGAGTATTTAGACCCGGCGCTTGCATGTTTCCCATAAATAATAAGCACGTACAATGTGATAGCCACCGTCCAAATCCATGAATACTTCCGAGTGAACGGACGGACAATGTTCCGCATAACTTTCTCTCTTATTTGCAAAACAAAAAAATGACAGGGAATTCAAATGAATCCCAATAATTGTGCGGAAGATTTATACACAAATGAAAGTATGTACTTTCTCTAAAACCGACGTGTATTTTATACGATATTCATATACAAGTTGGAAATGAAATAATCCTGCAGATTTTTAGGGCGAATAATTCATGTTGTATGTAACAAAAAAGTGTAATACCATATTGCTGGAAAGTTAATAGTTTTCTCAACAGTAATCTCACTAGAGGTTTTGATTTATCTAGAGAACATCAAAACTAGAGTGGTATTTAATTGACTATTACACGATTAGAAGAAAGTATATAAAGATTAGCAGTAACAAAGTACTCCAAT
This sequence comes from Periplaneta americana, assembly GCF_040183065.1. NCBI lineage: Eukaryota > Metazoa > Arthropoda > Insecta > Blattodea > Blattidae > Periplaneta > Periplaneta americana. The sequence continues at coordinate 26,191,023 of NC_091132.1, read as the reverse complement.
ACAATAAAATATTAATTGGTTACGAAAATGTATTATTGTACCATATCAATATTACGCTAGATAGCAGTAGTGTTTATAATTATGTTTTCTTTTATCAGTTGTGCCAACTATGGAATCTTCATTGAACTCTGCGGACGGTTACTAGTCAAGAAGGCTTTGTTGATTCAGTTTCATTTTTATTAAAGCATTTGCATTCCACTTCAATCATCCGGATCCCAGTAATCAACGTCACTTGACAGATGATTTTCAATAAATCTTAGTATTCAACAATCTCTGATACGTGACTATCCATAATATCATATAGCAGAAGCTATAACATAACCTAAATAATATAAACAAGTGTCAGAAAAGTTTTAATTAGGGATGATGAAATAAACAAGAAACGTTTTAATTAACGATGATGAAATAAAAAATAAACATGAACAATTTTAAAAGAAACAATTATTGGAAGTACAATTATCAAATTTGAATGTTTTAGTGGTTGGTGGTTCAGTTGATGTTATATTGGACGTGTGCGTAAAAGAAGTGAACTCGTTCATGTAGATGGTGTATCCCTCAACTTATTCAGCATTTCCGAATGGTGTTCTTCATACATGACCAGTGATCTTTAGTAATTCTTGTTCTTGAATGCCAATGCGAGTCATATTTGAAAGTGCTGGGCATCGACTGGAGTGGTTTGTCATTTTCTGTTTTTGACGTCCAGACCAGTGCAGTTTGAAATGTTGGCGCAACAAAGAAACAAATGCTAGGGTAGTGATAAAAATAAACAAATGCTAGGGACGCGATACAATTGTGCGATAAGCAGCCTTGATTGGTTGCAAGATGTCCTTTCGTACCGTTTTATTGGTCAAAAATAGTGTGACGTAGTAAAAGTGTAATAGTCAGAAAAAAATGTTTTTTTCTTCCCCAAATGTTTAACACCTTCTTATTCCAAATAAAATACTAAGTATAAAAATCCTTCAAATAACTGTGTTATTTAACCTAAAGAATAATACAAATAAATTACATTAGGTAATTTATACAATCAAAACATGACAAGCGCTTTCGCCAATTAATGGCATCATCAGGTCTAGAAACATTATATGCCATTAATTGGTGAAAGCGCTGGCCACGTTTTGATTGTATAAATGACCTAATGTAATTTATTTGTATCATTCTTTAGGTTAAATAAGACAATTATTCGAAGGATTTTTATACTTATTTTGTTACATGCTAACTTGTAGAACCGATATGTCTTTTAAAAACCCTCTAATTCGGTAAATATTGCGAGTTCGATCGTGATTTTTATCTATATTGATAGAAAATCTAATAAAGAATCATTTGTCCCTATAGCTTATTTCAATAGCATGAACGGTTATGGTATAAATTCGATTGAAAGGCCACTAATTTGAAGCCACTGACCGATGCGACCAGCTTGCAACATTGCAGTCAGAAAGAAAAATGCGAGGTAGTTCACCAAGGTAGATAGACCTGAGTTCGTTTATCTCTTAAGTCTGTAGGCTACTACTGAACCGTGCATTTAATCACAAAACGTAATATTTTTCTATTCATATAGATGTACCCTATCATCCTTTTGACTTTGCAGGATTATCTCACTTCCACCCTGTATACAGGCTGAAAATAATAACTGTCCACATTTCAACGGACTATAATCCTATCACCACGGCATGGCGCGTCCTCAGGTTGCGGATAGAGGAGACGGCCTCCAGATATGGAGGGTAGCTGTGAATATATTGAATAAGCAGTCGTGGACAGTCGATAAGGGGTGGTCCTCCAGCTTGGGGGTTGGGCGAAGGGCTAACAACCCATCACCGTAAAAAAACAGCTTGTTACGGAACCTAACAGTAAGCCTCGGAATGGGAAATCCAGAAATGCATATAGAGTGTTAGTTGGGAGGCCGGAGGGAAAAAGACCTTTTGGGAGGTCGAGACGTAGGTGGGAAGATAATATTGAAATGGATTTGAGGGAGGTAGGATATGATGGTAGAGACTGGATTAATCTTGCTCAGGATAGGGACCAATGGCGGGCTTATGTGAGGGCGGCAATGAACCTCCGGTTCCTTAAAAGCCAGTAAGTAAGTAATACCAGAGCAGTCCCAAATGAATGATTTTCTCAGGAAAAAAAATATTTTGCACTAAATGTTCACACTGTTTTACTCGATAAGTACTATCCGCAGGATTCTGATTTTTTATTTATTCTTAGAGAAATTGATAAGAAATAATATATTTCTCTTTTTGCGGTTTTTCAATAAAATGACCAGTTTTCTCGCAAATTAAATGGAAATATTAACAGTATTTAAGGACAAAATTAGTAAGCATTTTCTTACTGAGCAAGAGTACAATACAGTAAACTGAATAACTTAACTTTATTGTATATACTGTATTTCGAAATTTTTTACTTAAATGTCTAGTTATTCCCTTTAATCCTTTGCACCACAATTTGATTTTTTATATTTTTCAAATCGTGGATCGTAACAAAGCTTCGATCAATTTTTTTTTTCAACTCTACACACAATTTCAAAACACAGATATCACCCCTATGTATATTCAAAAGGTGGTTCCTTGGTGGAATATCTGTGCCATAAAATTTATAAAAAAAGAAACTTGTGGTACTTCTGAACAATCATTGTGCTGAAAAGGGTTAATGGCTAAATATATTAAGCAGTTAACTTATTATATTAGTATTTTTGTATCTACTGTGATTTTATCCTTGTACTTGTATCCTTTTCTGATCTCCTCTTACTTGCATTTTTATATTTATTTCTGTACTTTTATTTATTTTTTATCCGTTAATTTTGCTACAGAAAAAAGTATTAAAAATATGTTTAAAAAAGCAGAAAGATTACTCAACTGAACTGTTGTTTAAACATTTCAAAGTTTTCAATATTAAACAAATTTATTATTTTATTTAAATATTTTCACAGAAATCTTAATAACTTTGAAAGGTACATGTATAAATATAGAACAAAAAATATGAATTCTCTGCGTTTATCTGAACCTAAGTGTAAAACCAATTCAGCTTTTTATCATAACATCAGTCAAGGGCTTAGATTATTAAACAAATTTCATTATAATATTATTTTAATCACCAATCCTTTCCAGTTTAATAAAAAATAAAAAAAAATGTACTGGATTTATAGTTTGGGTTTAAAGATATTTAACACTTTCTAATCCGTAATTTATTCACTCTCAATTTTATTATTGTTTGTATTGGATTTCCTTCCTGAGCACGAGTTTTACTCATTCAGGAGTGGGCTAGTTTATATTATATTATATTAACTTGTATTCATTTCAAATTTACTAGCAATAAGATAAATAAAGAAATAAATTTATTTTTCTTATTTACTCTTTCTCTCAGAAATTTTTATTTGCATTTGTATTTATGATGGTGTGGTAAAGACGGCCCGATGGTCTTTACCCCACCAGATTAAATTAATTAATTAATTAATCAAAAGGTCACCAACATTGATGACAGCCTTTTTCCTAATTTCTCAAAAGCGCAGCTGACAAGATAGATAATTGTGATCACACAAGTTCCTAATAATTACCCCTAAACCACCTATATATATCTTTTGTTTAACCGAAAAAGCAACTGTAAATCGAATTAATAAAAATACTCCTGTAGTATTTTTGTGTGACATTTTTGGACTTACGGATTAGGACCGACACAATTTTAAAATTTTACAAAACAATGGCGATTCCAACATTAACCTATGGATCCGAAACGTGGTGTATGACAACTCAACAAATGAAGAGAATAGTAGCAGCTGAAATGAGACTGCTAAGGCCAATAGCAGGATATAGCTTATTGGACCACAAGCGAAATGAAGACAAACGACAGGAACTAAATATGCCAGATATTATAGAAACTATCACAGAATATAGGAATAAATGGCATGAACATATATGTAGGATGGAACCAACCCGCATTCCATACTGACTACACCATTATAAACCCCAAGGAAGAAGACGAATCGGACGCCCTAGAAAACGCTGGAAAGACCAATTTTAATATTGCTATGGAGACGAAACGGGCCAATGGGCCCAAATCGTATTGTTGATGATGCTGATGATGATTTTTGGACTTACGGATTATATTACAGATCTAAAAACTTCCAAAGTTTTGAGTTGCTTGATAGAAATTATCCATGTCCATGAATAATTACAATCACAGAACTTTAGAAGAAAAGTTCACGGAACTCCTAAAAAAAAATTGACCAAAAAAGGGAGGTGTTCTTATGATCAACCATTTCCATGATACGACGGTACGACTTTTTAAAATGTTTCACTGTGTTGTTATAAGATTAGAAATATCCCACTTTTGGATTACGTATTGGCTCCGCAATCAGAAAAGATAAGGAAAAGCTAAATCGAAGCGATGGGATAAGGTAAGACTAAAGACTAGAAGGAACATGTCACAAGAACCCTCTATACTGAAAATATTAAATAACTAACGAGTTCCATTGGGAAAAGACTAAATGTATACAGAGAGCGAGGAAAAACGTAATGGCTGAACTGTTACTTTGGGACAGTATATGTAAAGAAACTCGTCAGGAAAAGAGGAACATGAAAGAACTTGAATGGCCATCAACGGGAAGCACTATAATAATGTTGAAAGAAAAGACTTTCCCTAAGAGCAGAGGTATTAGTAGCAATAGTAGTATTAGCCTAGATCATATATACCCAGATTGCTCGGCGTTATAGCCTTTGACGGTAACAATTTTATCAGGTTTACTATGCTGCCAACTGGATGTTACACAAGGCGTCACGTCATAACTCCCGTTTGAATTGCATTAGCGACTGTACTGCTAACTCGTGTTCGTTTACGGCGGACGGGTGGCGATCCTGGCGGTTGTTCTCTTCAAAGTGCAACCGATTTTAACATAGGAATGAGCAATCTATATGTGATCTGGGGTATTAGGTTGTCTTATAAATAATGTCGGCTTTTTTAAGTTTGATGTTCTGTAAGATTGTAATGCAATTTACAGGAAGCTGTGGTTATTATTGCGTATTGTGTGCATGTGACAGTCGTCAACTGTTAACACAAAGAATATAAAATGGAAGTAATAAAGTCTAAGAATAGAGTTCTCCTAAAGCACTATTGGAAGCAAAAGAATATCGTAATGTTTTATAAAGTAGAAAACTGCAAAAACTGTGATTCAGAATTGTAAAGATACACTCTCCCTAATGTATCTTTAACATCATTTATATCACAACATGTAATCACCGAGACTATGCGTCGACTCAAGCCATAGTCTCATAATAAAATTATAAGAGATAATCAGACAAGGAAAAGGCAACCGTCACTACAGATATCTTCCTTAATACAGGACAGTACTCTTAAATAATTAGAGAGCCTCCGAGAAAGACATGTCTCAACTTCTAAATTCAGCTGCACAATTTAAAAAAAAAATCTCAAAGACGGAAGAGTTGAAATATAATATTCAAGCTGTTAGCAATTCATTATTTTGTTTCCTAACTAAAGATTAACACCAATTACAAATCGGATTTATAACTTTCATAATTGTACAGAAAAATACATTTCCTTCCTAAAATCATTCCAAAGACCGGTTCATGTAATATATTAGGCTACTTAAGGAGAGAGGATGGTATTTTTTAAAACTTTTCTCCTATTTGGTGTAAAATATTAATTTTTTGTATGTAGAGAGCTCATAGCTGTAGTATTTCAACCAAATATAATTATTTTGAAAAAAAAATTATTTGGGGGCCCAAATTTGAAAAAAATTTAACCCAATGCAGGATTGTACTAAAACCGATATATCTAAACCGTTTTTAAAGATAGATTCAAACGGTTTTTTGCAATGTATTTGCAAACGCATGTTCTACAAACTCTCTGTAACAGAATTTTGATATTAGTCCCTACATGTGTAAAATAAACAATTAAAATTTAATAACAATTTTCTGATTTCCTTTCTTGCAAACAAACGGAAGTATTTTTAAAATGAAATCAATTAACAAAATTCTGTTACAGAGAAAAGTTTCTTAATAGTCTAAATTTCATATATCTTTATAGTTCAGACATTATATCCATTTTTGTCCGGCAATGTAGCAAAAAAAAATGAAGTTACTGGAACCGATAAAAATGGGCTTGTGATTTAAACATCCATGGCGCAGGAAGTTTAAAAATGGCGTCTCAACATCCGATAAAGGCACAAATACCCACAGAGTGTTATGCAATGCATTCCACACATATCACAGAGTATTTTAAAGAAAAAAAAAATTGAAAATTTAATTTACCGGAAACAACAATAAAAGTTGGCGAGTGATTTAAAAATCCATAACGCAGGAAGTATAAAAATGGCGACTCAACATCCGATAAGGGCACAAATACCCACAAAAAGTTATGCTATGCTTTCCACACATATCACAGAATATTTATTTTTTTTAATTTACTCATTTTTCGCCAAAAAATACCATCCTCCTCCCCTTAAAACTAAATATGTCTAAAATTGTATAGCTATAAACATTCAAGAATTCTAATGTGTCGGTCATAGGATTTCCAGACTGATTGTCAGTGACATTTCGTCGACAGTACTTAGGCCTACGTCCACCAAAAATTTTCGTCCAGTTGAGATTTTAGTCCAAAATAATTTTATGTCCACAACAATTTTGTCCACATATTTATGTCAAGTTATAAAAATCGTCCGCTGTATGATTTCACCAACCATACTAAAATGTCCTCAAACATTTTTGTTCATTTTATATTTTTTTAGTCCGTATTTCTTAGTTCACAATATTTATGGTTCATTGTGGGATTATTTAGCGTCGATGGGATTGGTGATAGCGAAGTGGCATTTGGCGAGATGATGCCGAGGATTCGCCATAGATTATCTGACAATCGCCTTACGGTTGGAGAAAACCTCTAAAAAAACCCAACCAGATAATCAACCCAAGCGGAAATCGAACCCGCGCCCGAGCGCAACTCCGGATCGACAGGCAAGCGCCTTAACCGACTGGCTACGCCGGGGGCTTGATTTCCATTATGCGTAATTTATTGCACTTAAACTTTACACACCTAAGAACAATTCCAAACATATGCTGGTTTGCAAATAAACTTTACACATTTCTAAAAGTTGCTTCATTGTGGCACAAAATATTTGTTAAGTAACCTACACAAAATTTGATATTTAAGGGGTTAGGTACAGCTTACAGCAGTAAAATGTTTAAAATATTCAACTTTTTTTTCATCTATTACTGTATCTTGTATAATAATGAAAATTAGTATGTGTAAAACACTGTCCTGCTATATGAAAAATATTTTTAAGACTTAAAAAACAATTATTTACATTTTTTTTTTTTTTTTCAAAATTCAGTTCACTGTGCAATGATGAAGCCTTTCCCACATAACTCAAAAACTATCTAAAATTCTGTAAAGAAATTTCTTGTGTGTATTAATGCATGTCATTTCTACAATATGATGCAATACCACTTCTCTATCTTTGATACATTGTCTGAAAAAAATTAATTCATTTTACGAAATTGTCAAATATCAGTATTTTCTTCTAACAGAAAAAATATATATATATATTATTTATTTAGGAATGTAGTTGAAAGAGCATGATATTGTAAACATGAGTTTCAGCAATAAAATAAAAGAGAGAGAACGTGAAAAAGTTAACAAGTTTACGAGTTATGAGGGAAACGCTTCATCGCTGCACAGTAAACTGCACATTCTGAATTTTGAAAAAAAAGAAATATATATATATATATATATATATATATATATATTTTAAATCGTAAAATTACTGTCTTCATATAGCAGAAGAGCAGTGTTTTACACATACCAATTTTCATTATTGTACACGATACAATAATGGAGGAAAAAATTGTTCAATATTTCCAAAAAATTTACTCTGTAAGCTGTACTTAACCCCTTAAAGATTTGACTCTTTTTTTTCTTTTTGTAAATTCACACTCCGAGACAGAAGTTTACAATTTGAAACAAAATTTGATATTTATAATAATTGAAAAACAATGCGCTCACTTGTTGGATTCCGAAACTTGACGTACTAGCAACGTATTTACTTCGGTCACATATTTGGCTACATATCAGCCGCCCGCTATGTGTCGAAAGATATTTATATACGTAACTCTGACGTAATTATTCGGATATTCCCATTCTGTCCTACCACAATTCTAACAGTTGACCACTATGTTATTACAACTGTGCCATATGGAAGTGTCCGTCCTTGTATGCCGGACGCGTAACATATGATCCTGTACATAGAATGCATGAGTGGAGCCAACTGTGGAGCGACAGAATATTAACTGAAAAAGCCCGAGTTGAAACCAGGGCCGTGGAGTTGAAACCGCTGACGAAGCACTTCTAGACTGAGTCGGAGTCGGTACATTCTCTACAAACTACGACGTCCGGATTACTTAGGATGTATGTCGACTATGCCATTTTATTTTTTTAGTTGGGGTTTCTGAATCGAGGTCACTAGGTAGACTATAGAAAATCAATAAACAAAATATAGTAGAACTCCGTTTTCCGTCATTCTATTAACCGAATGGTGGATTATCCGACTGTCTTTCTCTCTCTCTCACTCTTTTTTTTTTTTGCTGCAAAAAATATGAAGTACTGTACATTATATTAGTATTAATTTTTTTCTGCGGAGTGTTTTTTTTATAAAACTTTACCCTTACACAGATTGGTCTATTCGTAGAGGGGCCGTACTGTCTAACTTCTATGCAAAATATCTTCCACAGGTGTCAAAAGGAAAATAATCACCTAGTGATTAAAGACGGCGCTTATTCCGTCGGATCCCGGCCACTTAGTCACTCATAACGAGTGCACCTCTGCACATGTGTTGACATTGTGCCACTGTCATACATCTATGACACAGTGCATGAGGGTAGACCACTAGAGGGAACCCAAGAGGTGGAACTTAAACTGAGAGGATTCAATCCGACATCGGGATGGGAATCCGGTGTGGCTTACTGGATAGAGCGTCAGCATGTATAGCTGAAAACCCGGGTTCAAATCCCGATGCCGGAAAGAATTTTTCTCTTTTCCACCCATCTTTCATCATATGATGACGCAGAATTTCTGCACGGATATATCACATGTACTGCAGTACATCATAATAATATAAATAATGTATAATTTCATTAGGCCAAATGTACAGATTATCTCTGCCATATGTCATCGCTATTATCAAAGTATAGTAAAATGATATCTAAAAAACATACATATATGTAAGGTCGATGGCATTCAAGTTTATTTAAATGCGACATGCTCAATGTAAAAGAACTGCTGAGGGACAAAATTCCGGCACACTGGCGACGCTGATATAACCTCTGCAGTTGCGAGCGTCGTTAAATAATCCGTAATCACTCATTTAAAGTTTGTGTGACTGCAACCTGTGTATATTTTTGTGTGGCTTTACTTTGTTTATGCTCGACCATGCCGAAATGTAGTAATTATACACCTGGTAGTAGCCCTTTAATGCACCTCATTAAAGTACACCTATTCATTATAATTCAGTTGTTCTGCCAATGAGAAATCACCATTGTACCATTATAAAACCGCAAGTATCGATTATTCTCGGATATGCAATCGAAAGACAACTAGCGAAACGTCACGGAGGCTGGAAATCCAATACTGTCGCAGAAGGTTATGTTCTGTTACTATAGTAATTAGCGTTAATTATAAATAATATTCAAATAAATTCAATTTGTCATCTCGTTTTTCAATATTCTAAATAAATTTCCAGGTTATATCAAGACTAATGTTCATGTTATTCTCTAGATTATATCAAGGTCAATGACATTCGTTCCTAGGAAAAAATCAATAATTTCGCGTCTGCGCACATCTCACAATTTAGAAGGTCAGTTCCGCTCCTCACTTAGATAACCATAACATGAATACTTATGAATAATTTCAAGTTAGAAATATGGTCGAGCATAAAAAGTCGTATGAAACTTGCCTATAATGGTAATTAAGACGCTCGTATGAAAATTATGAAACTCGCTTGCGCTCGTTTCATAAACAAACTTACTCGCGTCTTAAGGGGACACTTCTGTGAGTTTTAAATCTTTTACAATTTTCATCCAAAATTAATTAATTTTAAACTTCATAAACATGCCTACAATACTATCATCTGCACAAAATTTAGTGCCATTGTAATGCTAATAGTTTTGAAATTATATTTTAAAATGTATTTTATATTGATGCTACTAAAAAGGCTCCTTGCGTCACAGTTTTCACAATTTTTAATTCATATTAGCTCAAAAGCTTGAAAATAATCATGGGAACATAAATTAATTAGCTTTTTGAGCTCGGTCTATATAGAGAGCCACAATAAAATTTTAAATCGATTTTCTTTATTTTTCACCATTATTTCACCATAGTGTCCCCTTAATTACTACCATTAAAGGCTCGTTGCATAATGTACTATTATAGTGTTTTTTCTCTCTCTCTCTTTATTTCTTGTGTAGCTTTACTTTGTATATAGTGTATTTTTTTCTGTTTATTTCTATTATTGTATTTGTATTCCTGGTGTTGTGGAAGAGAAGGCCTGATGGCTTTAACTACACCAGAATAAATAAATAAATAAATAAATAAATAAATATATATATATAAATAAATAAATATATAAATAAATAATTTTAAAATTTTACATGCATGTAAAACTCATGTTACAATTGTTAACATGCGTTATATATTGTGCTTATCTCATTTAATTATAAAATTGCGAGTACAAACATGGCATTAATCCAATCAAATCTTGTTTTAAAACAAATTCATAAGTAATACAAATATCACAAAATATAAGGGGCTGGCATAGGGACGAATAGGGTAGCTTGCTCGAAATCTGGGTAAGCAGCGAATCTTAGCTTAGTCAGTCGGTGTGGATTTGGGAACGAACTTTGCTTGAGTGTTAGCGCAATACATCGTAGAAGGTCGCAGTGCTGGGTTATAGTGCCCCCTCCTGAAAATTCCATTCCATGTATAGCTAGGATTGAGATTTAATTTTTATTTTAGGTCATAACCTGACGCCGTGCAGCGAAATATTTCCATTGTCTTTAGCCAAAGTTTCGCCTGAAAAAAAACCTCTCAGTTTATCATTACGAGTGCACACAATTCAAACGGTACGCACGCCACTGAACACAGTCTATGTCACGTTCCTCTCATATAAATCCGCCCCATCCTAGAGCAATTCCTGCTGCTGAGGGGAGAGGGTTGAACTCGTAACCTCTCAGCATGTGTCACTGGCGCATGTCAGAGTTTCTACACAATGAATAACCTCGTCCAGGAAAGAGACGGCATTGTTTTGCATGACCATTTCGCAAGATAATTTTGAATACTTGGAAACATTTTAAACCTGAAATTATGACAGTTAAATAGATATTAAAGCCAGATTAACACATTGAAGTACATGTGTGGTATGTAATCGTTAGTGCAGTGAATTCGTTGTCCTTAGAGTTGCACGCATAATAGAGTATGTCACGGCAAAGTTGTTTATGTTGGGTAAGCTACCAGGTCTTGACATGAGGGCAGATATAGTGTGCTGGGCATAAATAAGATACACTTCTGTACAGTTTTCTTTCCTTATCTGCATTGTAACTTTAAAACATAAAATGGGTAATGAATTTTATAATTATGCAGGGTGATTTAAATGCTTGTATCAATTTGCAGAGAAGCGAAGGAGCTGATAATTTGGAAAGAAAAATTATTTACGAGACTCTGAAGTGAATAATTACACAATTATAAAGGGTCGGAAATTTACTTTGTTTATGATGATTTGTTGAATTCATGAACGGGTTATAGTTTTGCTACAATCGAGTTACTACAGTTGAAGAAAACGTTTTTATAAATTAATAATAAAAAATATTCGTAGCTTGAGAACTACGTTAATGCGAAAAGTGTGACACGTTTCTTCTTGCAAACGACCAGTCCTCTCATATCTCATATGCTCGAGTAAACCTTTTGAGTCACGTAATACAAAATAAAACAACTGACTTTTACTTTCTGGAAGCAGCTACCTGCAGCGGATTCGAAGGTTATCCTCTAGCAATTGAAATATTATAATAAGAATAATAGTAATTATAAATTATGTATTATTATTATGAATACCCTTACATTATTGTCATTAAGGTGACATTCAACATTTAATTTTTTTAAGGTGACATGTATTTATCTAGGCTGACGAGTTTACTTCCTTGGTTTGAATTGTAAATTATTTAAAACTAGCGTGTAAGAGGGCCTTAGACTAGAAATGTTTAGTTTAAATGTAGTTCTGTTTATAAGTATGCATAAGGATGTAATTATTTGACTTATTTGAACTGTTGTATCAGTGAAGAGAGGTGAGTCAGTGAAGTTATGGTTTTACAGTGCAGTGAACAGTTCCGATCAGTGATAATTTATAGCGTCAATGAAATGTGTTCTATAGTGTCAGTGAAATGAGTTACAGAGTGTCAGTGAAATGTGTGCTAAAGTGTCAGTGAAATGCGTCATAGTGCCACTACAGGGAATGAGATGAGAGTAAAGTGAAACACTATTGAAACTTATGTAGGACCTATAGATAATTATGTAGGTTGTATTGTAAAATTAGGTATTTTATTTTATGTTTTATTATTATTGTGTTAAATTGTATTGTGTATTATTATTGTATTGTGTGTAAAATTGTATATGTGTTGTAAAATTGTATTGTGTATTGTAAATTTTATTGTGTATTGGTTATCATTTTATTGTGTATTGTTAATATTGTATATACCACTGCCACCGGGTGCTTGCCCACTTGCAGTGTAAATAAATACATACATTATTATTTACTAAATGTTATATTAGTGTGTAATGAATAATGAATATTTAATTATTTACTTAGAGTGTCATACATAAGTTGTGTTCCATTTCTCTCGGAGTTTGTACATTCCGGAATAATATTACACTGGTCGTTAATTCCCTATGTAAATTGCGGAGCAAGCGGACGACGGATACACGTAAATTGCGGCGTAGGGGAGAGAAGGTAGTGCACGTAAATTGCGGAGAGGGGGGAAAAGCTATCAAAATGATGAGGGGCACTGAAACTAGCTTAACAAAGCCCTTTTACTTAAACTTATAATCCAAAACGTGAGTAATCTGACTTTATATGATATAAACTGTACGATTTAAATATATGTCTGTTATTTACGTAACATAAATTCAAGTTGAAAAGCTATTTATATGTTGTAACCATGGATAGGGCTACTTTTACTTACAGAAAATCTTTAATTGAAACCCATGAAAATGCTAATATAAAAAATGTGCTAAACTCACTATCCAATTCAACAATAGTTAAGGACTTGAGAGCACCTATTTAAATAGACTTTAGAATCAATTAATTGGGGTCAGACACTGTATGCAAAAGAACGTTTCTCAAGTATTTTTGGACATTGTCTTTTGAGTAACTGTCTAAGAAAAACTGTGAACGGCAATATGAAAAAAAAAGAATCTTAATACTTTCGAAACAGATATAAAACATATAATTAGAAAATATATGTAACTCTTGTTTTACACTTGTTGTTTCTTATGTAGAATACGAAAATAATTCTGATTGTTCTAACATACAACTTAAGATGTTTTCAAATTATTTACCACAAATGAATTTCGAAGAACTTCAAAGGTAGCCTTATTAACAGAAACCTTAGCTCCACTTTTGCTTCTCAAAACCATACAACGAAACGAAATGTCGAGAAAGTTCCAAGTATGTTTCCTGATGTTGACAGTCATTGGGATAAAGATTCTGCCCGCATTTCAGCGTTTATGAATGCATGCTTGAGCTGCCTCTCCCTTTGTATCATGTTTACTTGATGGAGAACACCGTTGCAGGCTTGCAAAAAATGAAGCATTGATTTTTATAGTAATGACGCGGTTGACACAGAAATTGTTTAACATTACTAAGTTATATGAACATAAAGACAACACTAACATGCAATAAGTCAAATTATGATTATTTTCCAGCTGCTATTACATTTTGTAAGAAACCTGATGTGGGGCTGATTGGTCTAATTGCAATGATGAAAGTGTTGTGAAGAAAAGTGACAAGGGTTTCATCAAATCTTTGTAATTCCGTGAAACGTTTCTACTGCTGGCGATTGCCATTGTAAGCATATTTTACATGGGACGAATGTGCCATTAGCAACAAACATTCGCTATAATATGACGTCGAAGTTACCGTGGCTATAAATAAAAGCTAATAACTGCTTTTTTATTACTATATTTGTTGGCAGAAATGTCCTCGAAGATACAGGTACCCAGAGCAGTGTATATTAGAGAGTACCGCATTCTCGGCGGCGGCCGCCATATTTACTCCTTGCTCGGCATAGAAGCATAAGCAGTAATGCTAGAAGGAAGGTCATTAAAGGCGATATCATACATGTTGTTGTAGTTTATTGAATACAGGAGACAAGGATTAATATACATTATTGTCATAGTGAAATGACTCATTAGAGATAACACTTTATTATCTATGTTATGTCCATTTCAATAGGGATAACATAAGCAATTTTATACTGCAATTCTCACGCCAACACTTCGACTGCCACATTTACCAGATTGTTGTAGTGTATTTGCTATAACAGACAATTTTCTTAACAATAAATATACTCTAGTCCTAAAATACAGTGATAAGACATTTTCAAAAATATTATAACATGTTGGGAACGTATGAGTTGAAGTGTTAATGAATAAAGACTTCAAATCCTTTAATTTCAACTCATTTTCTACCAGCGTTTCACATTTTTCTGCATATAGAATTATATCGAATACGAATTTATAAGGGTATACAAGTGACATTACCTTATACGACTTGAGAGTCATTAACGTGCTAATAAAATTTATAGATTCATCCCTGTTATCAATTATTACACATGAAAAACAGTTTTTACAAATACTATATAACTTATTTTGTTTTATTTTGAACACAACTGATCCCAACAAATAGTAAAGAGCTTGTTGTTCACTCAAGTCACTATTTATATTTTCAGTTAAATTACAATTTATCCTATATCAATTTCCTTTTACTAACATTCATCTTCACTAGACCTTTCTGTTTCGAATTTACTTACATCTGTACCTAGAAATCAATTAATTATTCAGAATCGCAAACTGCTTACTTTCCATGCTTCGTTTTTGAGAAAACTGAGAAATCGTAATGCAGTTTTGAATTATTTTGCATCTGGGATTGGATTTATGGAACGAACAGTAGAAAATAAATTTTCTAACGCATCTTGCATGCATCTATCTGGCATAAGATATTTGAAGTTCGCTTTATTAAGACAATTTTCTTGATAATCAAGAACTGTTTTTGTTACCAATATTATACCAATTTGGGATGGCTTCCAACGTTCCTCTTTTGACCACCTTGATGTTTTCAATCATAAATATTTTGTCATTACTTACTTACGGCTTTTAAGGATCCCGAAGGTTCATTGCCGCCCTCACATAAGCCCGCCATCGGTCCCTATCCTGTGCAAGATTAATCCAGTTTCTATCATCATATCCCACCTCCCTCAAATCCATTTCAATATTATCCTCCCATCTACGGCCTTCCCAAAGTTCTTTTTTCCTTCGGCTTCCTAATTAACACTCTATATGCATTTCTGGATTCGCCCATACGTACTACAAGTCCTGCCCATCTCAAGCGTTTGGATTTAGTGTTCCTAATTATGTCAGTTGAAGAATACATTGCTTGCAGTTCTGTGTTGTGTAACTTTCTCCATTCTCCTGTGATTTCATCCCTCTTAATCCCAAATATTTTCCTAATTACCTTATTCCCTTACACTCTTGACTCTCCGCTGGACACGTTAAAAATGTTACGTGTATTGGTAAATTGGTCATGGGGTCTCAAAAGACCTCACATGCCCAGCGAAGGGTTAATCCTGTTCCCCTCTCAAAGTGAGAGTCCAAGTTTCACAACCATACATATCAGATAATATAACTGTTTTATAAATTCTAACTTTAAGATTTTTTGATAGCAGACTAGATGACAAAATCTTCTCAACCGAATAACAAACATTTCCCATATTTATTCTGCTTTTCATTTCCTCCCGAGTGTCATTTATATTTGTTACTGATGCTCCAAGATATTTGAATTTTTTCTACCTCTTCAAAGGATAAATTTCTAATTTTTATATTTCCAGTTCGTATAATATTCTGGTCACGAGACATAATCATATACTTTGTCTTTTCGGGATTTACTTCTAAACCTATCTCTTTACTTGCTTCAAGTAAAATTCCCGTGTTTTCCCTAATAGTTTGTGGATTTCCTCCTAGCATATTCACGTCATCCGCATAGATAAGAAGCTGATGTAACCCGTTCAATTCCAAACCCTCTCTGTTATCCTGAACTTTCCTAATGGCATATTATAGAGCAAAGTTAAGAAGTAAATGTAACAGTGCATCTCCTTGCTTCAGTCCGCAGTGAAAATATTGTGTCGTTGAGAAATAATGCTAATTTTGTATAACAGCAACTGATTACATATTAACTGCACAACAACACGGCATTCTTCAAGATAGCAATGGAATATCACACTAGAAACCTGTGTTCCGATGCAAGTCTTGCGTCGTAGTGAGTCCCCGCAGGAGTAAATATGGCCGCCGCGTCGGTATTTGCCGGATCAAAAGAATGCGGTACTCTCCAATATACACTGCTCTGCAGGTACCTAGCTTGTAAAATATGTTATCTTCAATGTCGAAAAATAAACTTTTTTACTTTACCTTGATTTTCTCATAATAATCCCAAAATATAAGCCACTTCACTGCTTCGATACACTTTATATACTGAAGTGTACTTAAAGAAGTTATTGAATATTTAATCCGCTTTGAGTAGCGAGTGCTCTGATCTTGGATTATGAACACTGAAGTACTTTTAAGTGTATCGAATACTCTGTCTTAAGTGTAGGAAACATCTTTGCTCTTGTACAGCTTAATCCACTTTCAGTTTTTAAGGACAACAAATTCATTGTCTTAGTAATCAATATAGTAAAAGGAAAAGCCATCTCATCACAGGCTATGGAGGCTGAAAGTGTGACGGAAGATCACTACTCCCACCTGTACCGAAATTGGCAGTAATGACAGCAAAGATGTAGTCCCAAGCGCCCTCTGCCTTCACCTACAAAGAAATAATCCTGGTACTCATTTCTGTTAGAAGCTGAGTAAGGCCCGGGTCCATAGTGCAGTCGGAGGAAGTATATTAATGGAGAAAACCATGACCTCATCGGAAATCGAACCCTTAGCCACGCGGCTTGCAGAGTTACGTCTTAACCGCGCACTTTAGTAGGGGAGACTGTTGTACCTTTAAATATTTTTCATATTTTATTTTTTTCTAATTGTGAGAAATAAAATTTTTTAAATGAAAAAATGCTTGAAATAATTATTGAAGATTGCTTTACAACTACCTGTATGTATTTTCCTGTTTTACAGATCTATTAAGGCTGGAAAAAATAAAATGAAGGGATATGTAATGTGTTCAAAGGTACAACAGGTTCATGTACCTTGGAACATACCCTCTTGTAAGTTGGAACACATGGAATATAGGTGGGAAAATAGTTGTAAGAACTGACAATCATATTTAAAATGTATTTGCCATCATAAACCAGAGCAGACTTCTCTGATTGAGATCTTATTTCCTGGAGGAGCAATAACTGCTTCAACAGCTTTCTTCGAGGCATCCGGATCAATTGGGGGCCTCTTAACTCCAGACTTACTTCGTGACATGATCTTAAAATAAAAGAAAAACAAAAACCGATAGTATCGCATACTTTGGAACATGTTCCATGGTACAAGATGTTTGTGTTCAAAGGTACAAGAGGGTGCACGTTTAAACAAATATAGGTTCCAAAACTAGAGATTCGAAAAAAACATGGAAATTAAAATATGTTATTACTCACCAGATGATAGGGAACACTCCGTACTTGAAAGATATTAACAAATGCAATCTGGTTTTGTGTTATAAAACATATAGCAATGAACGAAATGTTTACTTTTAGTACTAAAAAAACTTCTTTTGTCCACGGAACTCACACTTTGCAATAAATCAAACTGAAACTACGACCAGAGCTACTTAGCGGCTTTCTCTACAATCTATTTCAGTTTGAGTCCTCTAGGTAGCAGCAAAAATTAAAAAACAAAAAATGTTCAAAGGTACACTATGCTAAAGGTACAACAGTCTCCCCTGTTATACAATAATAATTGCTCCCCAACAATCCTAATGTTACTGTAGGGTAAATTAGGGTCTGTTGGACAGTTGGATATGTTGGACACTTTGTACCTTAACGTGTTACCACGCCACTTTTGGGCACCACATTCTGCTAGAAATCAATGACGGAAGTAGCCCCACTCGTGGCTACTTCCGTCATTGATTTCTAGCAGAATGTGGTGCCCACAAGTGGCGAGGTAACACGTTAAAGTACAAAGTGTCCAACATATCCAACTGTCCAACAGACCCTAATTTACCCTATATTAACTTTGGCTATGTTACTATAATGTAATTATTGTACCAGTACTTGAAAACTTTCATAAAACACTGACTGGCAGTCTATTTTTCATTTATCCCGTTTCCATAAGGAAATAGACTTCCCTTTCTTTTCACTTTGTAAGGAAATTTTTCCTTTCAGTTTTCTTGTATGTAATTTGCTACTTCTTACTATCTTGATGAAGTGACTTTCATCTTCTCTTTGTATAAAACTCTCAATTTCTTTCACCCAGCATTCTTTTCCATGATCTAATTTATATAGCTTATGAACTTCAAGTTCCACATAGAGGTACAGCATATTACTCCTTCAATAGCTACTGGTGTTTGAAGTAACTTCCGAATTTGTTACGTATCACATATTCCAGAGCAAACAGTTTCTGGTCTCCGCTATGTAATGTCATTTTAAAGTTACACCGACATTAAAAGTCCAATATCTGTCATTTTTACCCTGTGAATTGAAACTTAAATTCTAATAATTTGTTTTATATGTAAACCCATTTTAATGAGAACCATACGACAATTTAACTCCGAATTTCAATCTCAGTATTGGACCCTTAAAATCCGCGGAAAATGTGGTGTAAACTGTTTACTGCAACGGATTGTTAATTGTACCTGAATGGTGTACGCAATAGTAAGTCTAAATATTTTCTTAAATTGCATTACTTGTTTTGGATACACTAATACTGCTACAGTTCTTGGTAATATGGCTAGTGCTAGAGAAGCTCCAGTGTAAGAATTATTTTGTGGATAAAATTTTGGACGTTTTAACTACAGGGATTTTACGAGTATTTCTTTAAACATGACGCCTCTAACAAGAATGAATTGCAAAGAAACTTTGTTTATTAGGCAACGAAAGAAATGGCTTTTTGGAGCTTAAGATACGAAACTTCTTAAGAAAAGTAAATGGAGCTGAAGGAGAAGATGTTGATAAAGCTGAAGAACGAATGAAATAAATTAATTTTTAAAGCTTAACATATTAAAGTTCTTAGAAAAGGTAGATGAAGTTAAAGAAGATTATGATGATGATGATGATGATGATGACGATTATGAGAAAGCTGAAGAAAGTGATGAGAATGAAGCTAAAGAAAAAGAAGATGATGAGAAAGCCGAAGAAAATGATGAGAATGAAGCTGAAGAAAAAGAAGATAAAGCTGAAGAGGATGATGAGCATGAAGCTCAATATGAAGCTAATGAGCATGAAACTGAAGAAAAATACGTTGAAGAATCTGAAAAATTATGATCATGAAGCTGAAGGAGATAATGATCATGACGCAGAAAACGATGAACATGAAGCTGAGCAATAAGATGATCATGAAGCTGAAGGAGAAAATGATCGTGAATCTGAAGATGATCATGGAGCTGAAGAAGATTATCATGAAACAGAAGAAGCTTATTATCATGAAACAGAAGAAGCTTATTATCATGAAGCAGAAGAACAAGATAATGATCATGAAGCTGAAGTTGACGAGCTTAAAGCTGAAAAAGGAAATGAACCTGAAGATGATGATTGTGAAGCTGAAAATAAAGATTATCCTAAGGTTGAAGAGGCGCATAAAGATGGAAAAGTTGGTAAGGATGAATCTAAGAAGATTATGAGGATGAAACTGAAAATGATAAGGAAGAGAGTGAAAGTGAAGAGATGAGGATCTAGCTGTGTGTGGTAATGCTACTAGTGAGGATGAAGTTGGACTTTTACTATTATGAAGAATGATACCAATTGTTACGAAGAAAAGAATTCTGGAAATGACGAAATATTTTGATCAAGTAGTTAAGATATAGTTTGAGATGAATAAGGGACACTGACAATGAAAGTGAAATTGCCGAGGAATATGCAAATTATATTGAAAGTAAAAAAGGAACATAGGATAATATTAATGAAAATTATTTAAATGAAATTTATCAATGAGAAGACGATGATAATGATAACGGATGATGAAATGATAATGAAATTAATATTTGAAGCCTCTCAGTATATCGCGACAGGAAAATTATTATCGACTAAAATTTCTTATGTACTGGAAGTTCAATAATATGAAAGTGAACAGAGACATCGTAACATTGAAAATTGTACTTCATACACTTTTGTATAGAAAAGTTAAATATAAATATTTACATAATAATACTAATTAAACTTACAAACTGTTTCATCCCCAAAATATGAACAATCTTAGCGACCTACTAAGGGAAGTTAGTCTTCCTTTCCTTAGCAGAATCAGATAGATATTCATAACCGTTTAAATCGCAGCTGGGGGTATGAATATTCTTATCGCTTAAGAGGTTCCACAATGAACAAACCAGAGTTCCAAATACACGAATGCATCCCATCATTCCTACTCGCTAAGCTCTGCAAACATTAATTTTCAGTCTTTCCGAGGTTTGCAGCAGGGATTACGTAAACTCTATAAGTAGAAATCTTCTGCAAGCTTTCTCTCTCCATAACTGAGCCTGCCTT
The DNA here is from genome assembly GCF_040183065.1 of Periplaneta americana. Lineage (NCBI taxonomy): Eukaryota > Metazoa > Arthropoda > Insecta > Blattodea > Blattidae > Periplaneta > Periplaneta americana. The sequence continues at coordinate 26,170,093 of NC_091132.1, read as the reverse complement.
GGAAACAGTTTTTGAAATACAGGGCAGAGTCGGACGGTCGTAACCTCTGAACTTTGTAGTGTGAACTTAGTTTAGATTACAGCGTTCGAGAATGACGTTTAATACAGCACGAGTCACTTTGCGAAGTAAAGGCAGAATGAATTTTGTCATAAGAGTGGCACTTCATCTTGATATTTCTTACTCTCATTATTACAATAATAATTGTTCTTTAGCATACAGATAATATCGTGTTCGCATTCACAAGGAAATAAAATAAATATTGTCACAGGAATTAAACTTTCTCATATCTTTAACTCTGTGTTTAATAACACTCCTGTTTTAAGTAGATACAAATTACTTTATATTTGCATTAATGAGAAACTCAAAATAAACTGCGTCATACAAAAGGCACTCATTTTCTAACTCCGTGATTAATAATAATAGACCCTAATGTTTTACGTAGTTACAAATTACTTTCCCATTTGATGAACAAATTAAAATAAACAGTGTCATATAAATGACACTTTTCCATTTTTTATATAAAATATAAAAAAAATATATATAAATCCTTGTTTTATGTAGCCTAGTTAAAAATTACCTTAGAATCGAATTAAAGAGGAAATCAAAATAAATCGGTTTATACGAATGACACTTTCTTATGTTTTTTATTCTGTTATTAGTAACAATTATATTTATTTATTTATAATTACCTTAGAATCGAATTGAAGAGGAAATCAAAATAAATCGGTTTATACGAATGACACTTTCTTATGTTTTTTATTCTGTTATTAATAACAATTATATTTATTTATTTATTTATAATTACCTTAGAATCGAATTAAAGAGGAAATCAAAATAAATCGGTTTATACGAATGACACTTTCTTATGTTTTTTATTCTGTTATTAGTAACAATTATATTTATTTATTTATTTATAATTACCTTAGAATCGAATTAAAGAGGAAATCAAAATAAATCGGTTTATACGAATGACACTTTCTTATGTTTTTTATTCTGTTATTAATAACAATTATATTTATTTATTTATTTATAATTACCTTAGAATCGAATTAAAGAGGAAATCAAAATAAATCGGTTTATACAAATGACATTTTTTTTTTTGTATTTTTATTGTGTTATTAATAAGAAATTTATTTATTTATTTATGTATTTATTTATTTATTTATTTATTTATTTATTTATTTATTTATTTATTTAGAGTTAGCGCAATATATCTTGAAGGTCGCATACTATGTCGTTTTGCCGCCCTTCAGAATTTCAATTGAAGTTCCATTTTCCTACCACACAATTCTTCTTGTAGCTTTGCACCTCTAATTAATTATTTAAAATAAACAATCCTACCTTAATTGGATATCTTCATCTCTCACCTTGTTGGGCAGTGTGTATCCTGCAACAGACATCAAAATTCCCAATCTCAACGTCATTATTTGACTTTCAGCGTTCTAAAGAATTAATTCGATGGTGTTTGGGTAAAGAGAGATAAGACATAAAAAAGTTTTGAGTTAAATGAAAATTGAACTTCGGATCCTTATTGCAAATATTTCTAAAAGAGTAAAAGACATAAAATGCTAGTATTCTTTTGCTTTTTGCAAACTCACTTGTAGAATTTAATTTGTATTTTCACCTGAGAAACAAAACTCCATTTGCACAAAAAAATTACTTAATCCCCTTTACCCGAACACAGTCGAATTAATATAGGCTATAAACATTGTATGTACAGTATTACTTTAATATAGACACATGTTTTAAAACATAATGACTTGTAGGAAAGTAAATTGTATATGATAAGTGCACTATGACAAAAATAGCAAGCTAGCAATGATAAGTTTGGCATGAGTTTGAAATAATAAAACTGTCACGTATATTAAACTAAACTAACAATCATAAGAACAATTTTTAGTCTGCATTTGCAGAGATTAAATATTATATATCGTAATTTTTGGTGGGTTATTTTACGACGCTGTATCAACATCTTTGGTTATTTAGCGTCTGAATGAAATGACGGTGATAATGTCGATGAAATGAGTCCGGCGTCCAGCACCGATAGTTACCGAACATTTTCTCATATATTGATTTGAGGGAACGCCCAGGAAAAAATCTCAACCAGGTAACTTGCCCCGACCGGGATTCGAATCCGGGCCATCTGGTTTCGCGGTCAGACTAGTTAACCGTTACCCTAGAGATGTAGACAATATCGTAATAAGAAAGGATATAATAATAATAATAATAATAATAATAATAATAATAATAATAATAATAATAATAATACATATATTTATTTGTCTACAAGAGGGTAAAGCCCATAATAGCTGGTACATATAATTCTTTATTACATAAAAATGAAAAAAGATATAAATAAATATCTAAAGGAAGATACAACTGCAATGGAAATCCAAATCAAAATTGAAAAAAAAACATAAATACAAGAAACCCCACACATATAAGTGAGCAATACAAAAGTAAAAAAGATAAATACAACCAGTATAAATAAAAGATGTAAAATGTATAAATTAAAATTACAGAGTAACAAATAGATAACAATATTATTTTAAATTAAGTACATTCAGTATTTTAATAAGAAAATGTTTATATTGTAAGAAATGCTGAAATATAACTTAGATCCCATATGTTATAATACAGTATATATCATTAAATATTTAACACATGTTTAACACTGGTAAATTTATATGTGATGAGGTGTTTGGCTGTTTGTAATGTAACAACTGACGAATTCTTGGATTTAGGCTTAATGTTCGAGCGTTGATCTGGATTTGTGCCAATATTTCGTTATTATTTAATAGACAGTTGAATAGTTTATACAATTAAAGTTGCTCAGTAAGAAATCTACGACTGACAAGAGACACTAAATTAAATTCAGTAGACTGTTGTACGAAATTTTGTTGTGGACGGCTGAATAACTGTATATTTTTTTAATAGAGATATCTTGAAAATTATTTTTTAATTTTTTCAATTTGATTAGTATGTGATTTACAAGTGGGAGACCAAATTACTGAGGCATATTCCAATTTAGTGCGAACATGATAATTGAAAAGAAGTGTCAAAGTCGAAATGTTTTAAACATTTTTCGAGTTCCAAATAATAAAACCCGGACACCTGAAAGGATGAAAATAATAACACATTTTTATTTTGTTATTTAACAACGCTGTTTCAACTACTAGGTCATTTAGCGTCGATGGAAATAATGCTAGTGAGGTGGTATTTGGCGGCATGAGGCTGAGGATTCGCCACAAATTACCCGACATTCGTCTTACGGTTGGGGAAAACCTCGAAAAAATCTCAACCAGATAATCAGCCGAAGCGGGGATCAAACCCGCGCCCGAACACAACTCCGGATTGACAGGTAAGCACTTTAGCCGGTGGCCCAATAATAATAATAATAATAATAATAATAATAATAATAATAATAATAATAATAATAATTTTATTTTATTTATTTTATTTATTTTTATTTATTTATTTATTTAATGTGGTGTACAACAGCCAGTGGCCAATTACAGTTCAGCACAAATATAACAAAAAATATAAAACAAAAATAATTATTACACATAAATATAATTACAATTAATTACAATAATGACGATGAATGGATAACTAAGAATACCATGAGACAATGTTAATTGAGTATAATGCCTAAAATAATACATAAATGATAAAACGTTGCCAAGAGCAAACAAAGTCTATACATTGAAGGGATCGAATTCGCAGCCATGCATGTTGGCATTTTTAATGCATCTGGAGACTGGTGAAAGAAATTTCGAATTTCTAATATAGAAAAGTTTGTGGGCTCTCATATCTTTTGTTGGAATACGTAAGGTAATACTGTTTAAGAAAGAGTCACAGGATATATCACCTTTGAGGACTTTCCAAAAGAACAGATAATCTAGTTCATGGCGTCTAGCATATAGATTTTGACAATTAAAATATTCACATTTTCTCTCATAACTATACCCGGAATTAATGGGCAAAAATCTGAATGAACATAAGGATATAAATTTTCTTTGTATATTTTCTAATTTAGCCGAGTCCGTAGTTGTAATCGAGTTCCAAACTACAGATGCATATTCGAGTTTCAATCGCACCAATGTATAGTATAGCATTAAAAGAGAATCGGGCGTGGAAAAAGAATAAGTTATTGACCGTATTATTCCTAGCATTCTGATTGCGTGATTGTAAATGTAATCAACGTGACTATGAAAATACAATTTACTGTCAAAGAATATTCCCAAATCTTTTACGCAATCCGTTCTGTTAATAATAATTAAATTTCAGTGAAGAAGTTTTTCTAGAAAAGGTTATTACATTAGTTTTGGATACGTTAATTTTCATACCATTGTCTTCCGACCATTTAGCGACTGAATTAATGTCACATTGAAGTGATTGACAGTCAGTACTACTTTTGATTGTACGAAAAATTTTTAAATCGTCTGCAAATAATAAACAGTCAGAACTTATTCTTTTACATATATCATCTATGAATATAATAAATAGGAGAGGTCCTAAAGTAGATCCCTGCGGGACTCCGCAATTTATATTAATAATAATAATAATAATAATAATAATAATAATAATAACATCAATAACAATAATAATATGATAAAACATTGTAGTTTAAATTTCAATTCACTTTTTATTTTGCCATTACTTGCTGTGGAGGAAAACTTCTCTATTCATACAGTGCAGCTCCCGTTGCCTGAAACATTACCTTCATTATTCGTGTGACAGCTTTGCGAATTTTTAATATAGAAATGCCTCGTACAAATACATAGAATGAAAATTCCCATGGGTCTATCCTCCCCAGCTGTTGATGTATAAACAATTCAATTCATGTCCTGAAAATTGTATACGCAGTACCTTCAAAACTGTCCCAATTCAAAAGAGAAAATAGGAGAATGATTTAATGAACGAGACGATTATTTTTTTTTAATTCTGAAGAACGACCCAGCTCTCATCGGTAGCACATTCCCAATCTTGAATAATAAAATCGCGCACCCGCACGTTCATACACCCATCACATTATTAGATCACTATTTAAAACCTGGATGGTGAAAATACGATTCAACAAACATAGTGCATATTGGAACCTATTCAAAGCACGTTTCGGTATTTATCCATTATTGAATTCCACATCGCATACCTCGACGTCCTCGTTCAAAGTAATATCTCAGAGAGACCGAAAGCATTTTAAATATTTAAAACAGAGTTTTACTTTGCTTGGAATTCACTGCAATAATGATTCCGCAGTTATTTAGTTCCCCAGGGCAAACCAATTCACTTCATCTTTTACCATTTAATTAAGTTAGTAATCATATATCTGTGTTTATCATTAGAATTCGACGCACTAAATAATTTTTAGGTCGATTAAAGTATTTATTTGGTATTTAGCACCTTATTTATTTAACATGGCAGAGGTAAAACCATCTGGCCTTCTCTTCCCCTGTACCAGGGGATTACAACTACAATATTAAGATTACAATTAAAATTATAATTACAATTAATGTTAAATTTGCAATTCCTACAATAAAAATCAAAACACTACAATATTACTTGATTAATAATGACTAACCAATTAATTGAAGAGTATGAGCCCAAAATCGAAAACTTGGACCAACAGTAACAAATATAAATGACACGCGGGAGGAAATTAAACGCAGAATAAATATGGGAAATGCCTGTTATTATTCGGTTGAGAAGCTTTTGTCATCTAGTCGTTGTCAAAAAATCTTGAAAGTTAGAATTTATAAAACAGTTATATTACCGGCTGTTCTTTATGGTTGTGAAACTTGGACTCTCACTTTGAAAGAGGAACAGAGATTAAGGGTGTATGAGAATAAGATGAGAATAAGGTTCTTAGGAAAATATTTGGGGCAAGAGCAATGAAGTTACAGGAGAATGGAGAAAGTTACACAACGCAGAACTGCACGCATTGTATTCTTCAGCTGACATAATTAGGAGCATTAAATCCAGACGTTTGAGATGGGCAGGGCATGTAGCACGTACGGACGAATCCAGAAATGCATTTAGAGTGTTAGTTGGGAGGCCGGAGGGAAAAAGACCTTTAGGGAGGCCGAGGCGTAGATGGGAGGATAACATTAAAATGGATTGAGAGAGGTGGGATAAGATGATAGAGACTGGATTAATCCTGCTCAGGATAGCGATCGATGGCGGCTTATGTGAGGGCGGCAATGAACCTTAGGATTCCTTAAAAGCCATTTGTAAATAAATAAGTTATCCCAAAACGCGTTCAGTTCATTTTCATGAAAGAAATGCGGTAGTTTTTTTTTTATCCACCGGTCAACGTACGGACTGAACGAGTTTTCTAGTGAGATGCACACTAATACGAATTTTTAGACATGCAGTGGCACTGTTTTTTAAGAAAATAAGCTTGAATTATAATGAGAGGTCTAAAAATAGCATATAACTTATCAAAATTGGCAAGAAAGAAATAAAGAAGGAAGGAAGGAAGGAAGGAAAGAAAGAAATAAAGAAGGAAGGAAGGAAAGAAAGAAATAAAGAAGGAAGGAAGGAAGGAAAGAAAGAAATAAAGAAGGAAGAAAGAAAGAAAGAAAGAAAGAAAGAAAGAAAGAAAGAAAGAAAGAAAGAAAGAAAGAAAGAAAGAAAGAAATTCTAATTTTTTTATATTATCCCGTAACTACATACTACTTTTTGCTGTGTACAATAAATTTCAGCAGCCAACCAATAGAACTAGGAGAACCGATGAAACTGGTTAACTTATATTTTACTTAAACGAATTAAATTCTAAATGTTTTCTACCACGTAACTGTATAAGAGTGATTTCAGTGTACAATGGATTTTAGAAGTCGACCATTAACAGAAGAGAACAGATTGAAGTTTTTAATTTCTTTGTTACTTAAATTATTCGATTTATAAACGATTTTCATATAAAAACGCAACTACATACGACAGAGACTTACGCGTATCAAATTCTAAAGGTTTATCGTATTACCACGTAACTACATACAAGTCTTTTCTGTGGGCAATCGATTTCTGCAATCGACCTCAACACGAGAAAACCAACGGGACTGGTTATAACTTAAATAAACATAAACAAATTCTGAATTATCTTATTACCACGTACGAAAATACGGCTTATCGATGTGTATAATTGATACTTACATCTTACTTAAACGTATCAAAATCTGAAGGTTTATTACCACGTAACTATATACTTGTGATTCTCTTGAATATCGATTTTAGCAGTCGACCATTAACACGAGAAAACCGATAGAACTGTTTAATTTATTTCTCATTTCAATTTGTCAATTTCTAAACAATTTTAATATTTTATATATTATTTTAATGTACTGAAGTACATATGATATTTCCATGCAGATATTCTGCGTCATCATACGATGAAAGAGTAATGGAACGGAGAAAAATTCTCTCTGGCGCCGGGACTTGAACCCGGGTTTTCAGCTCTACGTGCTGATGCTTTATCCACTAAGCCACACCGGATACAACTCCGACGCCGGTTAGAATCGTCTCAGATTAAGCTCCAACTCTTGGGTTCCCTCTAGTGGCCGCCCTCTGCACTACGTCAGAGTTGGAGCTTAATCTGAGACGATTCTAACCGGCGTCGGAGTTGTATCCGGTGTGGCTTAGTGAATAAAGCATCAGCACGTAGAGCTGAAAACCCGGGTTCAAGTCCCGGCACCGGAGAGAATTTTTCTCCGTTCCATTACTCTTTCATCGTATAATTTTAATATTACCACGCAACTACAAACGACTGAATCTTACTCAAACCTATCAATTTCTAAAAGTTTATCGTAATCCTGCGTTACCATACACGACTCATTTCTGCGAGCAATCGATTTCTGCAATCGGCATGACACGAAAGAATCGATAGAACTGGTTTTATCTTACCTAAACACAACAAATTCTAATTTTATTTTTATATTACCACGTAACTACATACGACATATTCCTGTGTACAATAGATTTGAGCACCCAACCAATGAAACTAGGAGAACCGATGAAAGTACTTTAATTAAATTTTACTTAAACGAATCAATTCCATATATTCATTACCACGTAATTGTAAGGGTGTTTCCCGTGTACAATTGATTTTAGCAGTCGACCATAACACGAGGGAACCAATTGAAATGGTTATATCTTTCTTAAACATACCAAATTCTAAATGTTAATCTAAATACCACGTAACTACATACGCCTGAATCCGGTGTACAATGAACAGAATACCATTAACACGAGAGAAGCGATATACAAGATTAAAATATTCCTTACAAAAACGTATCAATTTCTAAATAATGTTTATCTTATTACCACGTAACTACACAAGACTGATTCCTGTGTACAATCGATTTTAGCAATCGACCATTAAGAGGAGAGAACCGATAGAATCGGTTATCTTATATCTTACTTAAACGTATCACATTCTAAAGGTTTTCATATTACAACGCAACTGCATATAACTGAATGTTACATTAACTTGTCAAAATGTAATCGTTTATCTGTTATGACGTAACTACATATGACTGATTCCTGCTAACAATCGATTTCAACAGTGGACCATTAACACGAGAAAACCGATATAACATTTTAACTTATATGTTATTTCAATTTGTAAATTTCTAAAAGTTTTTCATATTAAAACGCAACTATATACGACAGAGATTTACTCAAGCGTATCAAATTCTAAGCGTTTATCTTATTACCACGTAACTACATGCAAGTGTTTGCTGCGAGCAATCGATTTTTTCAATCGACCACAAAACTAGAACCAAAGGAACTGGATATGTCTTACCTAAACATAAGAAAATTCTAAATTTTTATCTCATTATCACGTACGTAAATACGACTTATTGATGTGGTACAATCTATAGTTAATTGCTGATTAATATTTATTACATATAATGAAACTAACATCTGTCCATTCTTATTATTATCATTAATTTCTCTAAATAGAGTTACAAAACCTCTAATGGCAATTACATTAATATTCTCATTACGGAAATATATTTTAGATTTATATATATATATATATATTTTTTTTTTTTCTCCCTGTAACATAGTTCTAGTAAGCTTATATTAAATTAATTTTCATCATTTTACTAGCTATCTCAAATCTCAAATTAATTATAATTGATTGAATTAAATTAGCTCATAAATTAAGTTACTACTTTACCTTATAGGTTTATATAAATTTAAATAAATAGGTAGTCTACTAGTCGTTAACTTAACTAAACAATATTGCTGGAGAACCTTTTAAGTGTAGTGTAAATATTCGTAATTTAAATATGTATTGTATTGATTAAGGCTGGTTGAGTGGAAGAGAAGGCCTTATGGCCTTCACTCTGCCAACGAAAATAAATTATTATTATTATTATTATTATTATTATTATTATTATTATTATTATTATTATAACTTATAACTTATGTTACTTAAATGTATCAAATGCTAAAGGTTAATTACCACGTAACTATATACGTGTGATTCCTATGCACAATCGATTTTAGCAGTCTACCATTAACACGGTAAAGCAGATAGAACTGTTTAACTTATATCTTATTTAAATTTGCTAATTTCTAAACGATTTTCATATTACCACGCAACTGCATACGACTGAATCTTACTAAAATGTATCAAAATCTAAAATTTTATCGTATTACTACGTTACTATACACGAGTGATTCCTGCGAGCAATCGAATTCTGTGTTCGACCATAACACGACTGAACCAATAGAAATGGTTATATCTTACGATGAAAGAGTAATGGAACGGAGAAAAATTCTCTCCGACGCCGGGATTTGAATTCGGATTTTCAGCTCTACGTGCTGATGCTTTATCCACTAAGCCACATCGGATACAACCCCGGAGTCGAACAGAATCGTCTCAGATTAAGCTCCAACTATTGGGTTCCCTCTAGTGGCCGCCCTCTGCACTACGTCATTGAGTCTATGAACGTAGGACAGAAGTCCACACATGTGCTGAGGTGCACTCTTTATGAGTGACTAGTTGGCCGGGATCCGATGGAATAAGCGCCGTCTTAAATCACGAAGTGATTTACGCATATCATATATATTTTATATATTATTTTAATGTACCGAAGTGTATATGATATTTCCATGCAGATATTCTGCGTCATCATACGATGAAAGAGTAATGGAACGGAGAAAAATTCTCTCCGGCGCCGGGATTTGAACCCGGGTTTTCAACTCTACGTGCTGATGCTTTATCCAATAAGCCACACCGAATACAACCCCGGCGTCGGACAGAATCAAAAGAGTAATGGAACGGAGAAAAATTCTCTCCGGCGCCGGGATTTGAACCCGGGTTTTCAGCTCTACGTGCTGATGCTTTATCCACTAAACTACACCGGATACAACCCCGGCGTCGGACAGAGTCGTATGATGACGCAGAATATCTGCATGGAAATATCATATGTACTTCGGTACATTAAAATAATATACATGATATGCGTAAATCACTTCGTGATTTAAGACGGCGCTTATTCCATCGGATCCCGGCCAACTAGTCACTCATAACGAGTGCACCTCAGCACGTGTGGACTTCGGTCCTACGTTCATAGACTATGACGTAGTGCAGAGGGCGGCCACTAGAGGGAACCCAATAGTTGGAGCTTAATCTGAGACGATTCTGTCCGACGCCGGGGTTGTATCCGGTGTGACTTAGTGGATAAATCATAGCACGTAGAGCTGAAAACCCCGGTTCAAATCCCGGCGCCGAAGAGAAGTTTTCTCCGTTCCATTACTCTTTCATCGTATGATGACGCAGAATATCTGCATGGAAATATCATATGTACTTCGGTACATTAAAATAAAATTGTTATATCTTACCTAAACATAACACCTAATTTTTATTATATTATCACGAAACTAATTACGACTTATTCATGTGTACAATAGATTTCAGCAGCCAACTATTGAAACTGTAACCGATACAACAGATTAACTTATATTTTAATATGACTGTCATGCATTCCTACAGCTTAGAATTAACGCCTTCAGACTACAGATTTGTGCGTTCTTTACTAGGAACTTTCCGTTAACTGCAGACAAACCCAGGTTATCACTCTGTGAGACTATGGTTAATGAATGTGGGCAAGAGTATTTTATTTATTTATGTATTTATTTATTTATTTATTTATTTATTTATTTATTTATTTATTTATTTATTTATTTATTTATTTATTTATTTATTTATTTATTTATTTATTTATTCTGGTGTAGTTAAGGCCATCAGGCCTTCTCGTCCACAACACCAGGAATACAAATACAATAATAGAAATAAGCAGAAAAAATACACTATATACAAAATAAAGCCACACAAGAAATAAAGAGAGAGAGAGAAAAAACAAAGTAAAGCCACAAAAAAATATACACAGGTTGCAATAACACAAACTTTAAATGAGTGATTAAGTATCGTAATTAATTGTATACTAACTAATTAACTAACATAAACAAGAAGCTTGCAATTTTAATCTAGATTAAAAAAGAAAAAAAAACACAAATCAACACTTCTAGCAATACCTAAAAACATTAACTAAGAATAAATTTTCCAATTTAATTTTGAATTGTGATGAAGTCCGGCAGTCCCTGACGTTATTAGGTAACGAATTCCAGAGGCGAGGTATTTCTACATTATAAGAAGATGAGTATAAAGACGTTTTATGATGAGGGATAGAAAGAAGTGCTTGATGTCGGTTTCGAAGAGTTGTAAGAAATTGAAAGCGCGATAACAGATAATTCGGAGTAGAAGTATGCATGATTCTAAACAGAAGAGACAGTGAATGTATTGTTCTTCGTTCCTTCAGACGCACTCATGAAAGTAACTGGAGGGAAGGTGTTACATGGTCAAATTTACGAGTATTGCAGATGAATCGTATGCACACATTATGAACACGTTGTAGTCTCTCAGCTAAGAATGAACTTACATTAGTTAGCAAGGAATCACAATAATCAAAATGGGGCATTACAAGCGTCTGAATAAGATTCTTTTTAGACTAAGTGGTAGAAATTCTTTCATATGGAACAAGGAGTGACGTTGAGAAAATATTTTTTTGCAAATGTGTGTTACTTGAGTGTTCCAATTTAGATCGCAATCCATAAAAATGCCAAGATTTTTAACTGTTTCACTATATTTAACAATAATTCCATTCAATATTATATGTGGTATAGTACTACTATCAAGAGTGCTTCGTAGACGATTATGTCCCATTACGATTAATAATAATAATAATAATAATAATAATAATAATAATAATAATAATAATAATAATAATAATAATAATGGTTTATTTTAACTGGCAGAGTTAAGGCCATTCGGCCTTCTCTTCCACTCAACCAGTATGATAGAAAATTACTACAATGCTATGAATATAACATAATTAATACAATACAATACAATACAATACAATTCAAAGCAATACAATACTACAATACAAGACAATATAATACATAATTAATATAATACAATGACAATTCTTTTCATCTTCACAACACCAATAAAATAATTATGTAATAATAATAATAATAATAATAATAATAATAATAATAACAATAGTAATAATAATAATAATAGTAATGATAGTCATACCTAAATTAAATTAAATTAAATTATTAAGCTCGATCCCAAGTATAACTTCAATTTGACTGCGCCCGTAAGAAATCGTTTAGCCTTTTCTTGAAAGTAGTTATTGTCTGACAGCCCCTAATCTCCTGAGGTAGAGAATTCCATTCACGGGGGACTGAGACAGTAAAAGAGGATGAATAGTGGGATGTTCTATGGGCAGGAATTGCTAGGATTTGGCTCTCCTGTGACCTGGTGTTTAGATTGTGACTGGAGGATAGGTAGTTAAACCGGGAACGAAGATAATTTGGAGTAGAAGTGTGGAGAACTCGAAACAGAAGAGAGAGCGAAAGAAGTGTTCTACGGTTACTAAGTTGCAGCCAGGATAAAGATTTGAACGAGGGTGTAAAGTGGTCAAATTTGTGAGCATTACTGATGAATCTGACACACATATTGTGCACACGCTCTAGCTTGTATTGGTATTGTATTGGTATTACTGAATTTAATTTTCATTGAGACTTTTGTAGAATAGCACTTCCTTCTTAGTGTATAATTTGAACTTATTAATATTAAGGAACCTCGAGAATGAATACGTGATTATTTTCTTTCCCGAAAAACCTTTTTATAAATAAATTTCTCACTGTCAGGGGTTGAACCAACCGAGTTCGCGGAATAGTGAGCCTATTCTCTAGCATTTAACAGAAACATTAAGGCAAGCACCAACATTGACGCTAAAGTTCAGATTCAAGCAAGCCGAATAACGATCCTCATAACCATCTCCTTCAAATTAAGATCATTTTCATCACTGCATTATTATGCTATATAATGAACGTTTTACTACGATTAATTTGGAAACGTAATTAGATAAGGCAGTGCTAACAAAGTAACAAATTAAATCAGTTAAACAGGAAATGCTTCTTCCTTAATTCTGTGAAAAAGTTGTAGACATAAGAACTTTACACGACAGACGCTGATAAAACCCACTTAAAATCCAGACTTCTTTTTTTCTTTCCCTTAGTTTAACTTCTCCCTTTTAGGTTCGTTTACACGACCCAAGCCGCACAGGCCTTACATTGCCGCAACCTATCGGGAGAGGAATTGATCTACTGGATCACATACATACTTTTTTCACCACACAAGGACATGGAGGGCCTCCCAGGACGAGGGATCAGCTCAATGCCAGGGCCATCTCCGATACAACACAAACATTTAAGACATTACACAGCATTCACTCACACATATGAAAGGATTAAGGGAAGGATCGCCGTCCATGGCCGACATTTGCATGGAAATTACTGAGGAAACCATGAAAAACCTCAGGATTGCCGGCCCCTGGGATCGAACCCCTGACCTCCCGAATGCAAGGCCAGCCCTCTACCATGCCGCTAGCCCGACTTCAAGCCATTATGTATGTATGTATGTATTGCGAGTAATTTTACGGCTGTCGCCGTCTCCCGCTTCTCAACTTCCAGGTACTCCGGTTTTGCCAATCGCCCATTTGTAGACCCCTGCAGACCATATCCTCCTGAACCTCCTTGCTCCATTTTTTCATTGGCCTTCCTCTTCTCTTTTTTTTCCGGGGGAGTCCAGTTGAAGACCTTATTAGGCCAGCGGTCGGCTGACATTCTCTGCAGATGCCCATACCATATCAGGCGTTTAGTTTCCACTGATTGTAAGATATCTCCTGATACCTGCATTATATTACGGACATCCTGATTCCTAATGTGGTCCATCCTCAAAATTTGACAACTACGGCGCCAGTAATCCATTTCTAAAGCCAACAATTTCTTCTTCATCCTGTCTCTCATTTCCCAAGTTTCAGATCCATAGGTACATATACTTTCTATTATAGTTTTATATATACTTGTCTTAGTTTTCTTTGTTACCTTGTCATTCCACAGGAGTGTATTTAATTGTCTTATGGCCCGCTTTCCTTGACCAATCTTATTATTCATATCTTCATCACTTTTGGCCTGACTGTTGAGGGTAACACCATAATATTTGAATGACTCAGAGTTTTCTATTTGTGTATCCCCAGTATCTAAGTTTACCTTGCTGCGACTACCCACAACCATGTATTTTGTTTTCTTGAAATTAATTGATAGGCCCCCTTCCTTATAAGCCTCACTCAATTTACGAAACATATAGCTGGAATCTTCTTCATCTGCCGCTATCAGCACTTGATCATCAGCGAAATGTAGGCTATATAACGCATCTTCCCCGACTGGTACACCCATCTGACCACATTGCTTCCTCCACTGTTCCAAAATTGCTTGGAGATAAATCTTGAAAAGAGTTGGAGCAAGTGAGCATCCTTGGCGTAGGCCTTTTGTAACTGCGAAGTCTTCTGATAAGTGGCTTCCTACCTTTACAACACTACTACATCCACAATATAATTTTTTAACCGCCCTTATATAGGTTTTCTTTATGTTCATTGCATAAATATAATATCATTTATTCCTTTCCAGAATAAAATTTTACACACATCTACTACGGATCAACGAATTCACCATGCCTAGAATTTTCAGTTAATTAGTCTGGACACGAAGTTTTCAGTCCCGTCAGCGTGTCTATGCACAGGAGTGTTTAATATTATCTACCAGATTAAAATTACACGTCGTGAATAAATGCATGAAATCCTCACCAGAATTTTCTAGATCTGCCAACATTTCCATTTCCCGTCCGCTGAGTTAGCTCTATGGTAGCACGTCCCTCCAGACTAGCCGGCCCAGGTTCGATTCCCGGCGGGGTCAGAAATTTTCTTGCCAAATTTCTACCTCTGGACTAGGAGAGATGACGGTGCACAACTTCAAATCTCTAAATTGTGCACCAATATGTCTGGGTTAAAAAATTAAATCTCTCCGCAGTGCATATATAGAGAAGGCTTATATCACCATAATGATTCTTCCGTCGGATGGGGACGTTAAGCCTGGCGGCCCCCTTGGTGCTTTTTCTTAGTAGGTTATTCTACGACGATTTATCAACATCTTAGGTTATTTAGTGCCTGAATGAGATGAAGGTGATAATGCCGGTGAAATGAGTCCGGGGTCCAGCACCGAAAGTCACCCAGTATTTGTTCATATTAGGTTGAGGGAAATCCCCATAAAAAAACCTCGACCAGATAACTTATCCCGACCGGAAATCGAACCCGAGCCACCTGGTTTTGAGGCCAGACGCACTAATTGTTACTCCGGACTCCCCCCTCGTGCTATTCGACAGGACTAGGCTACGTGCCGAAACCGGATTTCCCCTTCTCTCTTCCTCACCATCAACATCATCATCCTCTCATCAACATGAGAGGTAGAACTTACACTGAGAGGATTCGATCCGGCAACGCAGCTACAATCCGGTGTGGCTTAGTGGATAAAGCGCCAGCAAGTAGAGCTGAAAACCCGTGTTCGAGTTCCGGTGCAGGAGAGAATTTTTTTCTGTTCTATCCATCCTTCATCATGTAGACCAGTGGTCGTCAGCACTCGCTGAAATGGGTAAAGAGTAAGCGGAGCCGTCCCGTGTGCACCGTCGTGCACCAGGAAGAGGTAGAGAGCATACCCGCTAGCAACTACTAATGCACCGTAGTGCAGTGTGTTCTCCGCGGGTAAAAGATGCTAGCCCCAGGGTGCTCTGAGCTGATGACCGCTGATATAGACCTCTTACATCTGCATTGCCAGAAGAAAGAGGCGGCGATGTTTCAAGACTGCTGAAACTTCCAACTCAATTTTCTGACTAACCGTGCATTTAAAACAAAACGCGATATAGGTTTTCTATTCATTTAAGTGTATCCAATTTTCCCTGCATCTGTCAGATTATTTCACTTTCATCCTGTATATCTGCAGTGCCTGGGAAAAGTGACATAAGTCAGTTTCCACAAACATTTTTTGATAATTTATTGACAACTCACATTGGTTTATGTCGATTTGATTTTTTTCTGTATGGGAGTAGTACATTATGCAACGAGTCTATAATGGTAGTAATTAAGACGCGAGTATGTTTATGAAACGAGAGCAACCGAGTTTCATAATTTTCATACGAGCGTCTTAATTACAATTATAGGCAAGTTTCATACGACTTTTTATGCTCGACCATATTTCTAACTTGAAATTATTCATAAGTATTCATGTTGTTGTTATCGGCTGGGGAGCGGAACTGACCTTGTGCAATATCTCGTAAATTGTGAGATGTGCGCAGACGCGAAATTATTGATTTTTTCCTAGAAACAAATGTCATTGACCTTGATATAATCTAGAGAGTAAAATAAAGATTAATCTTGATATAACCTTGAAATTGATTTAGACATTGAAAAACGAGATGACAAATTGAATTTATTTGAATATTATTTACAATTAACGCCAATTATTATAATAACAGAACATAACCTTCTGCGACAGTATTGGATTTCCAGCCTCCGTGACGTTTCGCTAGTTGTCTTTCGATTGCATATCCGAGAATAATCGATACTTGCGCTTTCATATTGCTACAATGGTGCTTTCTGACTGGTGGAACACCTGAACTATAATGAATAGGTGTACTTTAATGAGATCCATTAAAGGGCTGCTACCAGGTGCATAATTACTACATTTCCGCATGGTGGAGCATAAAAATATTTATGTCTCTTTTTCCAAGCGAGCAGGTGTTCCGTAAGTTGTCAATAAATTATCGAAAAAGGTTTGTGGAAACTGACTTATGTCACTTTTTCCAGACACTGCAGATATGTAAATAAACGCTCTCCAACACGTATTACTTTCTGTGTTATATAAGTAGTATCTAATTGGTTTCTTTACTCTTTAGAAAATCTCATCTTCCCGGTCTAGACGCGGATTAAAAGAGATATCGTGGAATAAGCCTGCACTGAACTATCGAAGAGGCGAAAATATAGATCTACTCAAAATTAAGCTATAAAAGCAAGGAATTAAGGAAGCCACTTCAACATCCTTACAACCATCGCCAGCAATCTATCATCATCATCTCAGTTGGATTATTACGCGATCTAATGAACTCTCAACTAAGATTAAATTGAAAACATAATAAGATAAAACAGGACTATCTAAAAAAAAATAAAACGGTTCAACGGCAAAGACCTTCTTCTTACAGCAGAAATCTCAAGGCACATTATTCATTTAACTTGAGAAAGAACATATGATAGACACAGGGGAGCATTAATGTAACATTTTCCGAGGTTCTACATATGAGTTTAGAGTCTTTTTAAACGGACAAATAGCTGGAACTAAAGAGAATGCGGAAGATTTTGAAGACAAAAACCATTCTTGGCACGGTCCCCGCGCCTAACATGCTATAACTAGGTGATTTACAAACCTACAAATCACACTAACGACCAATATATATTTTTCACTCCCTCTTGAAATACTTTAACAATGTTTCGGAACCATTCCAGGATACCGATATTGAATATTATTGCCAAGAAAATTTGGCGCACGTTTCTATGCACACAATTCAGACTCCCTGAATTGTGGCGCCACCACCTGTATCCAACAGATTCTATAAACATCGATGTATACCGTTCACTCAGACTGCCTCAACCAACACTCTTTTGTTTCTGTCCTTATTTAAGGAGACTGAATTATCTTGAAACAGAGGTTGTTTTGTAACAGGCTTCGACGGTGGACAGGAGACAAAAAACATTGCAAAAGTTCATATAAACATTTGTATTATTTGATTTTGTATCCAAGTTACGGTTGTATTTGTAATTCGATAAAGTGGAGCTACTTACTGTTATACGAAGTGCTCAAAATGGTCACCTTCAGCCTGAATTCAAGCCTGCTCTCGCCGTTTCGTAGACTGCAGTAATCTGTAATTTTTTCCCAATTTTGGGAAAGTATTGTGAATAAACAATAATTATTATTGTTATTATTATTATTATTATTATTATTATTATTATTATTCAAATAATAAAAATATGTAATGAAAGATAAATAATAACATAAAAGCCGGTTATAGTAATAATGAAGCATTACACGTTGCTCTCCGTTAAATCTCCAAATCACACTTAAATTATCTTTGAAATGTAATAAAAATATTTATACAATTTATAAATCATAATTGAGTTAAACCAGAAAAATCAAGGTACTCGAGTTCGGGAGAGACAAATAATATAATACAAATAGAAAATTATTCAAAAATAGCTGTGATTAAAATGCTAACTGTAATTACAGACATTCTTAGAAATATACTACATAAACATAAGAATACGGTATCACACAAGTGTACAAAATTAAATTTCTAGTAATTTTTCAACCATTATTTTAACGATCCAACATGAACTACGAGTTTATTTAGCGTCGGTAAATGATATTAGCAGGATGATGTGTTGGCCATGAAACTGAGGGTTCACCAAAGATTGCGGCTGGACGAAACAGAGACGAGGTGCATAGCTTGTGGATTCGATCGCCTGTTGACATATAGTCACGTTTGGTGGTGCGGCAAATGAAACAAGGAGATTACAAGGACAACGGGAGAACAAGGAGAATGAATGAATAACGGGATGACAAGGAAAACAAGCAGAATAAGGGATAACGGGAACTTAAAAGAAGAAGGAGAGTAAAAGGAGAATAAGAGGAATACAAAGAGAACAAGGAGAATGTAAAGGGGAACAAGGGAATGCAACGACGATAAGGGAAACCAAGAATAAGGGGAATGTAAGAACAAGAGTAATGCAAGGAGGGAAAGGGAAAATGCAGAGAAAGAAATGCAAGGGCGTCCAAGGGAATGCACGGAAAAGGAGAATAAGAGAAGAAGAATGCCAGAAGAACAAGGAGAATGCAAGAAAAAAAAGAAATTCTTGGGAAAGAAGGGGTATGCAAGGAGAACAAGGGTAGTAGAAGGAGAACAAGGGGAATACAAGGAGAACATGTGGAATGCAAGGGGAATTTAAGAACAACTAGGACAATGAAAAAGATATAGGAAAATGCAAGGAGAACAAGATGAATGCAAGGAAAACCAGGGGAATGCAAGGAGAACAAGAGAAATGCAAGAAGAACCAGTGAAAGGCAAGGAGCATCAAGGGAATGCAAAGAGAACAAGGGGACTGCAAAGAGAACAAGGGGAATGCAAGGAGAACAAGGGGAATGCAAGGAGAACAATGGGAATGCAAAGAGAACAAGGAGAATGCAAAGAGAACAAGGGGAATACAAAGAGAACAAGGAGAATGCAAGGAGAACAAGGGGAATGCAGAGAGAACAAGGAAAATGCAAGGAGAACAAGGGGAATGCGAATAGAACAATGAGAATGCAAAGAGAACAAGGGGAATGCAAAGAGAACAAGGAGAATGCAAAGAGAACAAGGAGAATGCAAAGAGAACAAGGGGAATGCAAAGAGAACAAGGGGAATGCTAAGAACAATGGGATTGCAAAGAGAACAAGGAGAATGCAAGGAGAACAAGGGGAATGCAAAGAGAACAGGGAGAATTCAAGAAGAACAAGGGGCATGGGAATAAAACAAGGAGAATGCAAAGAGAACAAGGGGAATACAAAGAGAACAGGGAGAATGCAAAGAGAACAAGGAAAATGCAAAGAGAACAAGGGGAATGCAAAGAGAACAGGGGGAATGCAAAGAGAACAAGGGGACTGCAAAGAGAACAAGAAGAATGCAAAGATAACAAGGAATTAAGCAAAGAAAACAAGGGGAATGCAAAGAGAACAAGGGGAATGCAAAGATAACAAGGAATTAAGCAAGGAGAATAAGGGGAATGCAAAGAGAACAAGGGAAATGCAAAGAGAACAAGGGGAATGCAAAGAGAACAAGGGGAATGCAAAGAGAACAAGGAGACTCTAAAGAGAAGAAGAAGAATGCACAGAGTATAAGGGGAATATAAGAAGCAAAAAGGAAATATAAGAAGAACAAGCGAATGATAGGGGAAGTCAAGGAGAACAAGGGGAAGACAATGTGAACCAGATAGAACACAAAGACAACAAAGGAAATAAAAGGAAAGCAAGACAATACAAGCAGAAAAAGGAAGGTGATGGTATTTTTATGTTACTATCAACTCTAGTTCCCCCCCCCCTTTCTCCCGCTCTCCCATACCTAACGAGAAAAAATACGAAATTGTACGTCAAAATCGCAACTTTGTAATCACCCCAATCGGTTTACGAACCCACAAATTCAGAAAATTTGGACGAACTACTCTTATCTTTCTATCTTGTGTATCACAATGTCATTTCAGTCAACGCCGAGCATCGAATATGATTTCACGAATTGGTAAACCCGCACTAGAAGGCCTTACACAAGCGACAATATTGTGCTGCTGTGGTCATATAAATTATTCAAGAACATAGTCTGCTGCTGCACAACTTTCTACGTCGTTTTTTTTTTTTTACAGCTCGTAAAATAATCGCAAGGAACTTTAAAAAAGATTCGCAAGAGAGAAGTGCTACCGGTACATTTAGATAAGACCACAGCATTAATCCAAATCAAAGGCTCGGGCGATATCGCAGTAGCTTTGTACTTGTATTGATTTGATCCCAAAGACAGATAAGAGCTTGCATTTCAAAGATTAATTTCCTGGGTTTTCCGCTGTTTTGTTTACGTAGGAAATTTCTACGGATTATGAGTCACTGTTTCAGTATCATGTTTGTAGATATTTTCACATAATGCTAAAATCGATTAGCGCTCTGTATGTTTCTGTGTATACTTGCCTTCATTTATTTAAGATCAGTAAACATCATCAAATGGCACCTAACATAGCGTCCTGGTCTAAGGCACTGTACACTGTGATCTAAAGCAGTCGTTGTCAAGTACACCTACTATAAGTAGGCCCCAATCAATTTTAACTTAATTACAATTCTAATATCCACATATATTTTGCAGAATGAAATATACAACTAACTACTTTTAACCAACGGACATCATTCATCTCAACCCAATTTAACTAATCCACGGTCATGAATCGAAATAAAAACTAGTTACAGGTGAACGAATTCTTGTTTTATACCATACAATTTAATACGACACTACAACATTAGTACATTATTCAACGAGCCTATAATGGTAGTAATTAAGACGCGAGTATGTTTATTTATGAAACGAGCGCAAGCGAGTTTCATAATTATCATACGAGCGTCTTAATTACCATTATAGGCAAGTTTTATACGACTTTTTATGCTCGACCATATTTCTAACTTGAAATTATTCATAAGTATTCATGTTATGGTTATGTAAGTGAGGAGTAGAACTGACCTGAATTGTGAGATGTGCGCAGACGCGAAAGTATTGATTTTTTCCGAGGCACGAATGTCATAGACCTTGATATAATCTAGAGAATAACATGAAGATTAGTCTTGATATAACCGGGAAATTGATTTAGAATTGCAAAACGAGATGACAAATTGAATTTATTTGAATATTATTTACAATTAACGCTAATTATTATAGTAACAGAACATAATCTTCTGCGACAGTATTGGATTTCCAACCTCCGTAACTTTTCGCTAATTGTCTTTCGATTGCATATCCGAGAATAATAGATACTTGCGGTTTTATAATGGTGCAATGGTGATTTCTCATTGGCTGAACAACTGAATTATAATGAATAGGTGTACTTTAATGAAGTGCATTAAAGGGCTACTACCAGGTGTATAATTACTACATTTCGGCATAAAATATGTAAATGTTTCTATAATAAGAAATAATAATTTTGTAATAAATACCACCAGATTATTTAATTACGACGAACGTATAAAACATTTAAAGTAACACAATTTAATATGCTCACAATACAGGGTGTTTCCGAGGTGGTGCTACAAACTTTCAGGGATGATGGCGAAGAGCACATGCATCAATTTGAGATAAGAATCCCTGGTCCGGAAATGACCGAGTCGAAAGTTACAAGCGAAAATAGTGCTGTGGAAATGAAATAATTTTATTCCTATGTACACGACGTCCTTCAATTCATCAATGGTGTCGTACCGTTCCTGTGCAACAATGCTCTTGATGAAACACCACAGCGCATTGTCACAGGTTGTGAAGTCAGGACTGCGAGATGGCCAGTCGAGAGGACCTGGTAAGATGGATGACCCACGACCAATCCAGCGTTTTGAAAACTTTGTTTGAAATATATCAAAGACTAAACTTCTGAAACTAATGACATTACTTACGATTCATCCTGTGTATGTAATGTAATGTATGTATGTATGTATGTATGTATGTATGTATGTATGTATGTATGTATGTATGTATGTATGTATGTATGAACAGAGCTAGACTCTTGCGGAAGTCTCTATATAGTCTTAAATGACCTAGTTGTTATTTTTTCTCCTCTTTTTTCCCATTTTTTATTATCTTGATATATTACTTAATCATTTGTATCTGTATGCCATATAGTACAATTTTGCTTTTCAACTTTTTAGGTCTTGTAATCCACATGTATTTTCCTATTAGTATATTAACCGTATACTATATCTCAAGTGAATTCATCATCGAATTTATCTCGAGCAGTTTATGTTTTATAAATTCTACATTCTCCTTATGTTATGTAACTGATTTTTATTACATGTAATTTTCTACTTTATTTTATATTCTCCTTATATTATGTAACTGATCTTGAATATTTGTAATTTTGTATTATATTTTATGTAATTTCTAAGGTATCTTCTTTTGTGTTGTTTTGTATTCTATCACCATGTATATTACTGAAACCTGGTTGAGTGGAAAAGAAGGCCTTATGGCCTTAACTCTGCGAGGCAAAATAAAATTAGTATTATATTATTGTATGTATGTAAGCTATATATGTATGTATGTATTTTTTATTTTATTGGGTTATTTTACGACGCTGTGTCAACATCAAGGTTATTTAGCGTCTGAATGAAATGAAGGTGATAATGCCGGTGAAATGAGTCCGGGGTCCAGCACTGAAAGTTACCCAGCATTTGCTCGTATTGGGTTGAGGGAAAACCCCGGAGATAACCTCAACCAGGTAACTTGCCCCGACCGGGATTCGAACCCGGGCCACCTGGTTTCGCGGCCAGACGCGCTGACCGTTACTCCACAGGTGTGGACTATGTATGTATGTATGTATGTATGTATTTTTAGTAGGTTATTTTAAGACGTTTTAAAACATCTTAGGTTATTTAGCGTCTGAATGAGATGAAGGTGATAATCCCCGTGAAATGAGTCCGGGGTCCAGCACCGAAAGTTACCCAACATTTGCTCAAATTGGGTTGAGGGAAAACTCCGGAAAAACCTCAACTGGTAACGTGTCCCAACCGGGATTCGAACCCGGGCTACCTAATGTGTGCATGTATGCAGTTATGTATGTAACATATAACAAGAAAATTAGAAACGTGTTAATATCTTCAATTTGATTAAATACGTAAATGTATAGCCTATGTGTATGAATTAATCAACCTATATTATATTTGTATTCTAAAATTTTGAAATATATATATATATATATATATATATATATATATATATATATATATATATATATATAGTCCTACTTTTCACGTGCGATATTACTCTTCTCTAGTGTTAATATTATATTATATAATTCCATTGCCGCTGTAATTTAAAAATTTAAATTTTAGTTCCTATTTTATTTTACTTATTTTTATTATTATTACTTTTTTATTTTCTATATTTCTCTTATATTAATATTGTATTATATAATTTCTGTAACTGTAATTTTAATTCTATTTCCTATTTTATTTTATTTTATATTCTCTTATAGGCCAATTAATATTATATCTGAACTGCGACCGAACACGAGCGCTGCTCATTCGGTCTCAAATTTTGTTAATACTACTGTACCTCCATTTTTATATTGTTTGTATTATTTTATTTATATTTCTCTTGTTTGTTTTTAATTATATTCTTTATTTTGTATATTTAAATTTAAATAAATTAAATAAATTAATTATAATAAATGTATGTATGCATGTGTGCTTGTATGTATGTTGACTATGCATATTTGAATGTGTATATGAATGTAAAATCGGTATTTCTACGTACGCATACATGCCATGTAGGCCTGTCCATTGTATTTACATGAAAGTTTATTGTGTGCATGTATTGCAGTATAAATTCCGCATTGCGATTATTCCTACTGTATCTGGCGTTAATTCTCTCTTATATTAGCAGCACAGGTTTGGTTTGTGTCGATATCAATCACGCATGAAAACTGTTTCTTTGCAATATCTCTGCATCCGACGCGTTCATGTCTGCATAACACTTCGGATATCCGTCCACTATAATTCATAATTATCCCTCCGAATGGAGAGCCGCAATTATTGTGCGGTGTAAACAAGCAGATGAATTACACATCGGTAATTATTAGTAATAATTCTGCAACATTGTAATTACCAGTTCATTTCTGTTGAAGTGTACAGATTGACTCCTGTATACTGCAACTCCACCGAGGATTGTGTAGCGTCCAAAACAATGGTCAAATCTGTTTTCTTTATGGATATTAACGCAGCTGCTCAAAGGCGAGGCAATCTAGCGTCGGCTGAATTTGTGACAGCAAGATAGTATTTGCCGAGATGAATCTGAGCCTTCTCCTAAGATTTGTGTGATATTCTCCTTAGAGTTGGAGAAAGCCACAGACAAAAATCGACAGGTTTATAGCTTTATAATGCTACATGTCTTTACGTTGAACTGCGTGTGTGATCACCTGTCGACAGGTGCACAGTTTATTATACTGAGGCTCAGTTTCACTAACCTTCATTAAATATTTAACATGTCGTTAAGATAGTTTAAGGGTATATGTACGTGAACGACCACAAATATTATCAGAAAACGCAGGCTCTAAATTTCTAAAATTTTATAACAAAAATGAACTTACAATTGGACATAAATTACAAGGTACCACAACAAGACTTATTAGAACTTAAATATCTGATAAAAGTATAAAAAAGGTTACTAATAATATTTTTCAAACCAGTTTTATCAGAGTATGAAAAAAATTGCATTTAAGGTCCTTGTGGGTATTAAGGCCCACCTAACGGATCTTTTATTATGGCCGCTACTGAAGTTGGTTTAGAAATACACTAATGAGGTAATGTCTAAATATGTTCATTTATGTAACAAAATACAAAAAGAACAGACTGATATATCAAAATGTTTCCCTGTTATTGCAAATTTAGCAAATCTTTACAACTGGGCTTTATTTCCCGAGTAGTCTGTTAATATGGTCCATGCCGTAGGGTAATAGAGCCCAAAGAGAGTGCATTTCAATTAACTCATCAAATTAGGAAACAGAGTTAATATCACAATAACATAAAGTGAAATGAATAGAAGCAACAATTACATGAACTGGAATACCTGAACAATCGTATTTGTAAACAATAGTGACAATAAACTTCTGAAATTCTGAAACAGTTTGTCACAGAAAAAAATCTGACTATTCCAAACATTTTAGTATTTTAGTATTTTAGTATTGAAGTATTTTTATTTATTTAACTGGTAGAGATAAGGCCGTCAGGCCTTCTCTGCCCCTCTACCAGGAGATTCCAACTACAATATCAACAATAAAATTACAATTAGTATTAAATTTACAATTACAATTACAAATAACATTACAATTAGTATTAAATTTACAATTACAATAAAATCAAAGTACGAAAAGATTACCTGAATAATTAAAGCTAGATAATTTATCATAGAGAAACAAAGAATATTTTATATTTACTGAATTACAAATTAAATCTAGAATAACAAAATTGTATAGTGATGAAATTACTGAATATTGAAATATTTTGTGATAGATTAAAGAAACTATTTACAAGTAATCAATTACTGACCAAGTGCCTAGTAAGTTTTCGTTTGAATTCAATTTTATTTCGACAGTCCCTGATGCTAGCAGGTAGCGAATTCCAGAGTCTTGGCAGGGCTATTGTGAAAGTATGAGGAGGTGCGATGGGATGGTATTGTTAGTATTGTTTCATGACGAGAGCGTGTGTTCAGATTATGGTGGGAAGAAAGGTAAGTGAAGCGAGACGACAGGTACGAAGGAATAGAAGAGTTCAAGATTTCGAAGAGAAAGAGAAGTGAATGTAAATTTATTTTCTTATCTAGTTTAAGCCAACCTATTCCTTCCAGGGATGGGGTAATATGATCATATTTACGAACATTGCTTACAAAACGTACACACAAATTATGAGCACGTTGAAGTTTCATTTTGTTGTCGCTGGAGAGGTCAGTCAGTAAAATGTCCGCATAGTCGAAATAGGGAAATGCAAGTGTCTGCACAAGGGACTTTTTTAAGCAAGAGGGGAGATGAACATTTATCCTTTTTAGCACATGGATAATAGAATATACTTTTCTGCAGGTTTCTGTGATTTGCATGTCCCAGTTGAGATTATTATCCACGTGAATGCCAAGATTTTTTACTGAAGAACTGAAAGGGATATGCACTGCACAAACATTTAGGGCATACAAGAATATCTTTATAAGAGACAGTGAGGCCCACACAAACTGCATGGACCCACGATGAACATAATGCACACTGTCTCATATCCAATGCTTCAGCTGATTGACAGACAAAACAGTACCAATCCTTATTAACATCATGTCTCGACATGACATGTCTCTTTTTCAGCCAACTCTTCTCGTTTCCTCAATACTTTCCTCCTTAGTGTTTTTTCTTTTAGGGGTTGGATTCTTATTTCCCATTCCTTTATTATTGTCTTTTTTATATCTTTCTTCTTCGCTCTCTTTGGTTACTTTCACAAAACATTCCTTTGTAAGTGTGACTGCTTTATAATTTAATGCTTTTTTACGGAGTACCTGTTTCTCGCATGCTACTTCCTTCGGTGTGCTCAGAATAGTTGCGAATGGGCTTGTTATCTTACCAGTATTTTTTATTTGTACTCCACTTGTGCTGGCACCTGGTTGACATCACTCTGGCTACTTTCTATTGTAGTTGATTGAGGTGTTGAAGGCTTGGAGCCAAATGCCTTATTTTCTAAATCAAAGAAAGATGATTCAGTTGTAAATTGTGAATGAGTTGCTGCTGGTATTTCTGATTCCTGTTGTTCCAGTGGATGTTCAGATACCAAACTTGGAGCAAAGACTGTTTCTCGTATAACATCTGGCGCAAAAAGATAGATACCAGTGGCTCGGAAGCCAGTGGCGACATTTTGTAAGGTCATGCATTTATTCCACACAGGTGTAAATATTGCTGAGAATCTCTCTTTATGTAGTCGCCTTTCAGGATGAAGCTCCCAGTATCTGAGCAATGTTTCATCCCAATAGTGTTCGAAAGATCTATAGACTTTTATCAAGTGGTTGCAGTTCACAAACACATAGGAGTAAATGTAATGTCTGCGAACAAAGTAGTAATCTGTACTTAAATTATTTATATAGCCTACTTTAATTGTATCCCTAGATATTTATTATTATTATTATTATTATTATTATTATTATTATTATTATTATTATTATTAAAACATTTGCAATCTGAAGTGGAAGTTCATACTCAACAATGTAATTAACTTATTTAATCGTCTTGTAAATTTTAATAGTTGTCGGGAAATAAGGCCCGGGCCTTATTTACCTGTTGTTGCCTGGGCCTTATTGCACGATCACAGACCTAGTATGATTTTGAGGGTATATCTGGTCATGGAGATTTGGAAAAATTATTTTGAACCTGTATCTGGAACGATGAAATATCTCTCAAACATAACATGCAATAATATTTTCAATATTCTGAGCATTGAAATATATCATTACCATTTAACTTTACTTCCAATATTATAGTTTTGTCTCCTCAACAATGTTTCGGCGCGTTTTCTTCTTGTTACTGCATTACTACCAACATAAGCTGCGCGCAAATTATTAGGCAGATCTAATTTTAGTTCCCCAACATGACTACAGAGTGGTCACTCTTCCACTTAGCCTTGATCCGCGAATTTCAAAGTTGGGCCTTATTTCTCGATGGGCTTTATTACCCACTGGGACATTACATCATTTGGTAACCATAACACTGTTACGGTCTCTCTGATATTTGAAATATTTTTCCTGCATGTAATAAACACTTATTTCTGAAAAGTAGACTGCTCTCAGACATGTAGAGTTGTTTATTTTAATACAATTAATTTTTTATTTGCCTATATAAAATATATTAAAATTTACATAATGTTTTGTGACCTAATTGTTCTATTTTCAAAGAAATGGCCATTATTGTAGTCTACGTTTTGCATAAATGTATGTTAAATCAGTGTACAAATTTTCAAAATTCTATCTCGAATGGTTGTGAAATTATGAAATAATATGTGTGAAAATTTTCAAATTTTGGAAAATTTAATTCAAGGTAAAATGTGAACTCTTAAAAATATTATTAATAACTTTTTTATACTGTTGCCAGATATTTAAGTTCTAATAAGTCTTGTTGTGGTACCTTGTAATTTTTGTTCAGTTGCGAGTTCATTTCCTTATAAAAGTTTAGAAATTTCGAGCCTCCCTTTTCTGATACTATATTTGTGGTCGTTCACGTACATATACCCTTAACAGTAAACTTAACGGAAGAGATTTTTCATCAACTCTTGTTACTGTTAACATCATGTTAAACCCACTGTTAAATTAACATAGCATACTCCCGCAGTTAAATCCTTAACATCCTGTTACAGCGTGAATTATGGCTGCCAGGGATCATTAAAAGCCGCATTATTATTTCTAAATATACTTGCAGTGAAGACAATTAGCTGCAATCACTACTTCAGCATTTTTAATTATTCAGAATAGATATGTTCATAAATACTAAAATGATTCATATTAATATTAGCTCTGCATCCACAGTAAAGAGAAGATATGTACTTATTAACGTAAGCATTTATGTGATTATTATTATGTATTAATACACAAATATAATTGCAGATCTTCAAAACGGTATTTCTTTACTTCACTCATTTAACAGTTCACAGTGTGAAGATAGGTATATACGACATGAAAATAATGTTAACGCTTATCATTGTAATATTCAGCATCACAATTATCTTCATTTTCTATTGGTCCTATTTGATCCTGGATAATTGAAAGAATCTTCGCACAAATATCAATTTTGAGAGTGAAATTACCACCATCAGTTTTAAAATGTTCGACTGTATCTTGTGCATGACCCTTCTTAGCATTTCTTTTAATATTTTCAGAACATTGATTTGTTTCATAGTTAGCGTTTTCACATCCAAATGGCGATTGAAAATCTAAATATAAACATTTACTTAGAGATAAAAAATTTTACAGGAGAAAAAGTTCGTCCAAAGGGCTGGACTCTGGAAGAGTACCCAAAACGCTCATTGCATTTCCTCGTTGAATAGCAATACTTAAGCGTTGATGCAAATAAGTAGTGCAACGGCAATCACCAGTAATGGAGATCAAAATTTGGCCGATTTGAGATACCAAAACTATAGCGTCATGACTCCAAGGACCGAAGGTCTCCACAGCAAATGGGACAAAGATATAATTGTCTAAAAGTTGAGTATATTTATTGACTTTCTTCTTCACGGCTAATTCAGCAGCAGATGCCGCGCGTATGGAGGTATTCGGTAAGTGAGATGGAGCTAGAGAGTCAACGCAAGTGGAGTCCAAAATTAAAGATTTTCCTCTAGACCATGGAATTAAGGTCAGACCATCGGGTCGTTTACCATCCGCGCGACTAATACCTGGTGGTTCCAAAAGAGACGGGATGCCACAAGAAGTCAGAGATCTTTTAATGATATCATTGAGTGATGTATGTCTGGAAATGCGATCCTTGCTCCTCGCACAGCTGAGTGCATGATGGCCGTAAATATCAGCAATTCCTCCGCAAATACATTGGTGTGGCTGGCAGAGTTTACAACCAAGGCGTAAAGCTATTTGCGATTTTAAAGGATGTACTATCTATTAGGGTGCCGATGTGAGGAGAAGGTAATGCGTGTAACCAAGCTCCAGACTCACTTTCTAAATCTTGGGTTAA